>NC_141875.1:614361885-614986885 GCF_056163025.1 Triticum urartu | reverse complement strand
TAGCCTCGTAATCGTCCATTTGGTGGACATTATAAGATCCGTATGGACTCTTACATAAATTTAGAATCAACCCAATGCTTTTGAAGAGGTTTAGCTCTGCAGTCCTCTTGTAAGGACTGAACGTGGTCTATCACTGTTCTTACATTAACAGCTACTCCCTCCATCCCATAATATAAGAACGTTTTGTATAGTACACCAGTGTTCAAAACACTCTTGTATTATGGGAAGAGGGATTGGTTCATTTTGTAGCATTCTGCATCTTATCTCCCTCGCCCACCATTTACTAAAAAAGATCAGATCTATATTTAATCTTACCAACAAGTAGAATACACAAACAATGCCAGTGTAGAAGTGTAGCCCATTGCTCTTGTCAGTACATTTTGTCCTGTAACGCTTGTACTTCCAGGGATTGGTAGTTGATTATGTAGCATCAATCTGCATCTTATCTTCATTATCCTCTACCCCTTCCAGTATTATCATATCTATAATTACTCTCTACAAAATGTAGAGTACAGGCAGTGCTTATGAAGAAGATTATGTGCTGAAATTCTTGAGTTATCCTTCCCTTGACATGGAGAAGGGCATTATAAAGCCGGTGTTAACTGTTAATGTAAGTCAGTCCTTCTAAAGCCTTTATCCTCAACTGCTGTTTAATTTGCTCATACTCCCTATCGTTTACTGCTGTTTAGTTTGCTGTTTCTACCAAAATGCATGTTCGTAAGAACCGTAAGTTCTAAGTTTTACTTGTAAAACCAAATTCCTTATTCATACCATGCACATTACTTAATACCCCCTATATGTATGCTTGTTTTGTGGGTCTATAATCCAGTGTGTGGTGAAGCAGCCCACGTTTGCGCCTGTTTTATCTTACTGATGTGGCTGATGATATGAACAACATGCCATGCACATTATCCAAAATAGATACAATGATTTTCTTTGCCCTTCACCTATGCTTGTTATGTTGACATGGTAATCTAGTAGTGTGGTGAAGCTCCCCGCATTATGAACAATGCCAAATTATGCTATTGATATTTTGAACATACTCTTTATTTTCTAATTTGAAATTGGATAGAATTGACAGAACAGTTATCATCTTTGTTTATACACGTGGAAAACCTGTCATCTCTCTTCTTTGTTTTAGGGTGATATGCCTGATGGCATGCACAAGTCTGCTGAAGGTTGTGAGACAAACCCAACATATATTGCAGCAAAGAAGGCAAAACATCTTGAAGTTAGCGAGACAACCCCAAAGTCTTGTCTTGATGCAGTGTTCAAGTTACTTGACACTAACAGTCAGACAAGCTCACAGAATTCATTGTGTGAATTAGTTCGACTTCTTCAGTCCCAAGTTCTAGCAGAAAGGCATTCTGCAACTCAACTTCAACTTGAAGTCCTATCTCTAAGAAAGATTGCGGAGAACACCGATGAGAACCTCATCGCTAAACAGCTACACCTGGAAGCTATGACCGACATGCTAGGCCGGTCTCACAGCCTTTCTCAGCAGCTTGCGCAGTAGTTCCCCCGCAAGGCTAACCTTTCTTGAACTGTCTTGGAAGTGGTCTCGGTTCAGTATTATTTTGTTACGTTGCAATGGTCCCCAGTTTTTGTAATCTGCTTCTACGTTGCGCTTTATGATCACTGGTGGCGAACTTCGATGCCCAGTGGATGTAATATACCTTAAACCCTTTACTGTATAGTGTAGGTTTATTCTAAGTTACTATGACGTAATTTCTTTATTGTATAGAGTAGCTTTGTTCTTAATTCATACTAGTTACGCAGCAGCATGAAATGAACCCCGGCCCATGATTGTGAGAATCAAATCACGGGCTTTTAACAGGCCAAAATTGTCTCGGTCCTTGTTTGGCCCAATCAGATATCGGCTGCGAGCAGGCCGGATGCAAACAGGGCCATAGTTAGGCCCAACTATATGACTGGCTTTTAACAGGTCGAAATTAATATAGGGCCGAAATGTTAAACGGGCCCTTAACAGGCCAAAACTAATATCAGGCCGAATTACTAAGTGGGCCTTTAGCAAGTGGGCCCAAAAGCATAGTGTCCAGTTGATGGGCCAAATCTGATATGGGCCATAATTGAGCCCAAAGCCTCTTAAAGGGCCGAACCTGATCTGGGCCGTAATTTGGCCCAGAACGTGGTAGGCTTTTAACGGGCCGGATCTCATATGGGCCACTATTAGGCCCGGAGCGTGGCAGGCCATTAATGGACCGGATCAAATATGGGCCGGCATTTGGCCCAAAACATGGCAGCCAGTTAATGGGCCGGCCTATTAGGGTCCTCAAAATCTTGTGGGCCTACAGCTGGGCCGGCCCATTAATGTCGGCGAAATCTCGTGGGCCTTTAGCTGGGCTGGCCCATTATGACCCGCAAGAATCTTGTGGGCTTTACCTGGGCCAGCCCATTATGGCACACAAAAATCTTGTGGGCCTTTACCTGGGCCGGCCCAGTATGGCCCGCAAAATCTTGTGGGCCTTTAGCTGGGCCAGCCCATTATGGTCCGCAAAATCTCGTGGGCCTTTAGCTGGGCCGTCCCATTATGGTCCAAAAAATCTTGTGGGCCTTCAGTTGGGCCGGCCCATTTAAACTTGTTGGGCCGTGCCACGTGTCGACATATCATAGGCGCCTATCTGACCCACTGACGAGCTGACACGTGTTTCGTCCAGCCAATAAGAATTTTACACGTGGAAATTTCCCATTGGTCGGGGTTGTTAACGGGTTATCGGATCCAAAACCCGACCCGATAGCTTAACGACGTTCCGTTACAGTGGATGCCACGTGTCGGTCACCCTTGACAAAAGCACTTCTGTGACGCGCGATTTATCATCATGGAAGTGGACACTTCCGTGATGATAATTTTGGTAATGTCATGGAACACTTCTACGACAGCACAGGTATGACTATCTTGATTCTGTCATAAATTTGTCATGGATGTACATGCATGACAAAAAAGCGACCTACTGTGACAAACGCGTATCATCACGGAAGTGTATTTTTTTTGTAGTGCAAGGTCACGGAACCCACAAGTTGATCACCAAAACATACATCAAGTGAATCAATAGAATATCCCATTGTCACCACGGGTATCCCACGCAAGACATACATCAAGTGTTCTCAAATCCTTAAAGACTCAATCCGATAAGATAACTTCAAAGGGAAAACTCAATCCATTACAAGAAGGTAGAGGGGGAGAAACATCATAAGATCCAACTATAGTAGCAAAGCTCGCGGTACATCAAGATCGTGCCATATCAAGAAAACTAGAGAGAGAGAGAGATCAAACACATAACTACTGGTACATACCCTCAGCCCCGAGGGTGAACTAATCCCTCCTCGTCATGGAGAGCGCCGGGATGATGAAGATGGCCACCGGTGATGTATCCCCCCTCCGGCAGGGTGCCAGAACAGGGTCCCGATTGGTTTTTGGTGGCTACAGAGGCTTGTGGCGGCGGAACTCCCGATCTAGGTTATTTTCTGGAGGTTTCTGTATTTATAGGAATTTTTGTCGTCGGGAACAAGTCAGGGGGGTCCCCAAGTCGTCCATGAGATAGGGGGGCGCGCCCAGGGGGTAGGTGTCGTGGATCTAAGACTGATAGTAGAATGGGGGTAGGTATGAGGAGGCAAGATCCTAGCTGATGGATGGTGGCAGTGGCCTGAATATCATTTATGTTGAAACCTTGAAGGGAATGAGCATTCCGATGTCCAAGCTTAGTGAAAGCAACATGAGTTTCCACGGTGTTATACCTGGCAAGAAGGCTCAGTCACTCAGCCAGATCACCCTTGATGTGGTTTTCGGTGATTCCAAGAATTACCGCAAGGAAAAGTTGACATTTGAGGTAGTGGATTTCAAGAGTGCTTACCATGCACATTTTATGGGTCGGCCATGTTATGGGTATCTTAAATTAAAGATGCCTGGTCCTAGAGGAGTAATCACTGTCACTGGTAACCGGCAGAAGGCAGAAGAGTGCTTCCAAAAGGGCTCAAAAATTGCCGATGCACAAATGGCAGTAGTAGAATTGCAAGAATATCAGAAAAATGCAGATCCGAGTGATTTGCTGTGAGCCAAGAAGCATGTCACAGATTCTGCATTTCAGTCGTCCGGTGAAACGAAGTCGATTCTTATTCACCTGACCGATCCCAATGCTGCTCCGACCCATATCTCAACAACACTCGACAGCAAATAGGAAGAAGCGCTCATCCAGTTCCTCCGTGAGAACTGGGACATCTTTGCATGGAAACCTTCTGACATGCCGGGTGTACCCAGGGGACTGGCTGAGCATCGTTTGCGAGTCGACCCAAAAGTAAAACCAGTCAAGGAACATCTCCAACGGTCCGCCGTCCAGAAGAGAAAAGCAATTAGCGAGGAAGTGGCTCGGCTCCTGGCAGCTGAGTTCATCCGAGAGATTTACCACTCCGAGTGGCTCGCCAATGTTGTCATGGTCCCCAAGAAGGACGATTCACTTCGCATGTGCATTGACTTCAAGCATATCAATCGGGCCTGCCTGAAAGATCATTTTCCTCTCCCCCTCATCGACCAAATCGTCGACTCAACTATGGGGTGTGAGCGTTTGTCTTTTTTGGACGCCTATTCCGGGTACCATCAGATCCGACTGTATGGACCTGATGAGATAAAAACGACTTTCATCACTCCATTCGGATGCTTCTGTTATGTCACCATGCCATTCGGCTTGAAGAACGCCGGAGCCACATTCATGAGGATGATCCAGAAGTGTCTCCTCACTCAAATCAGTCGGAATGTGGAAGCATACATGGATGACATTGTGGTCAAGTCACGTAAAGGTTCCGACCTGCTGGCTGACCTTGCTGAAACCTTTGCTAATCTCAGAAGATATGATATCAAGCTTAATCCATCAAAGTGCACATTCGGAGTTCTTGGTGGAAAGTTACTCGGTTTCCTCATTTCTGTACAAGGGATCGACGCTAACCCAGAGAAAGTTGGTGCTATACTTCGGATGAAACGCCCTGTGCGTGTGCACGATGTCCAGAAACTTACTGGTAGTTTGGATGCCTTGAGTCGATTCCTTTCTCGCCTCGGTGAAAAGGCATTGCCTCTTTACTGACTGATGAAGAAGTCTGATAAGTTCGAGTGGACTCCCGAAGCTGATGTAGCGTTTGCAGAGCTCAAAGCCGTGCTTTCCACCCAGTCGGTGCTTGCTGCACCAATCAGCAAAGAGCCTTTACTGCTTTATATTGCAGCCACTGGACAAGTTGTCATTACAGTACTCACGGTTGAGCGGGAGGAAGAAGGAAAAGCCTATAAAGTTCAGCGCCCAGTGAAGTTCTGACTCCGTCAAAGCAAAGATATCCACATTATCAGAAGCTTGTTTATGGGATTTACATGACCACGAAGAAGGTTGCACACTATTTCTCTGATCATTCCATTACAGTCGTCAGCGACGCTCCATTATCAGAGATTCTGAACAACAGAGATGCAACTGGTCGAGTGGCAAAGTGGGCGATTGAACTCCTTCCCCTGGACATCAAATTTGAGCCAAAGAAAGCTATCAAGTCCCAAGCAATAGCTGATTTCCTCGCCGAGTGGATCGAACAGCAACTTCTGGCCCAAATCCGCTTGGAGCATTGGACCATGTTCTTCAATGGATCCAAGATGCTGAATGGTTCCGGTGCTAGGGTGGTGTTGGTATCCCCGTGGTGACAAACTCAGCTATGTTCTCCAGATTCACTTTGACTCCTCCAACAATGAAGCTGAATATGAGGCACTTCTGTACAGGTTGCTTATGGCCATTTCACTCGGCGTCCGTCGCCTCATGGTCTATGGAGACTCAGATTTAGTGGTCAATCAGGTGATGAAGGAGTGGGACGTCAGAAGCCCAGGCTATGACTGGTTATTGCAATGCAGTGAGAAAGTTAGAAAAGAGGTTTGAGGGGTTAGAGCTCCATCACATCCCTCGACTGAAAAATCAAGCAGCCGATGATCTAGCAAAGATAGGCTCCAAGAGGGAAGCTATTCCCAGCAATGTGTTCCTGGAGCATATTCATACACCTTCAGTTCAAGAAGATCCCTTCACTGAAGAGCCCCCGCAGCCGAAGAGTGCCACCGATCCGACTAAAATCGAGGTTCCATCCGTGGTCGGTTTGATTATGGAGGTTTTGGTCATCACCCCCGATTGGACAGTACCATATATCGCGTACATTCTTAGAAAGGAACTCCCATAGGATGAAGAAGAGGCTCGAGAGATCGTCCGTCGATCTAAAGCCTTTACTGTGATAAGAGTACAGTTGTTCAAAGAAAGTGTGACTGGAGTTTGCCAGAAATGCATAACACCTGAAAAGGTTGAGTGATCCTCAATGACATCCACTCGGGGACCTATGGTCACCATGCGTCCTCTCGGACCATTGTGGCCAAAGCATACCGAGTGGGATTTTACTGGCCACGGGTAAATGATATGGCAAAAGAAATAGTCGAGAAATGTGAAGGTTGCCAGTTTTACTCCAACATGTCTCACAAGCCTGCGTCGGCCCTGAAGACCATTCCACTCATCTGGCCCTTTGCTGTTTGGGGATTGGACATGGTTGGACCTGTGAGGACTGGTAGTAGTGGATTCACTCATGTGCTTGTAGCAGTCGACAAGTTCACCAAGTGGATTGAGGCCAAGCCTATCAAGAACCTTGAAGCGAGTACTGCTGTCAGCTTCATCAGAGAGTTAACATTCAGATATGGTGTTCCACATAGCATCATCACTGACAATGGGTCAAACTTCGATTCTGATGAGTTCAGAACTTTCTGTGCTTCCCAAGGTACTCGAGTCGACTATGCTTCAGTCGCCCACCCCCAGTCGAATGGGCAAGCTGAAAGAGCAAATGGATTGATTCTCCAAGGACTGAAACCCCGACTGATGCGTGACCTCAAACACGTAGCAGGAGCTTGGGTCGATGAACTTCCATCGGTATTGTGGGGATTGAGGACAACTCTCAATCGATCGACTGCCAGAACTCCCTTTTTCTTGGTTTATGGAGCCGAAGTTGTACTTCCGAGTGACTTGCTCCACAATGTGCCCCGAGTCGAGATTTTCTCAGAAGAAGAAGCAGAATAGGCACGGCAAGATGCAGTCGATCTCCTGGAAGAAGAAAGAGAGATGGCCTTGATCCGATCAACCATCTATCAGCAAGACCTGCATCGATTCCATGCCAGAAACGTGAGGGGTCGAGCATTTCAAGAGGGAGACTTGGTTCTCCGAGTGGACCAGTAGAAACCTCACAAGCTTGCTCCTGCCTAGGAAGGCCCCTTCGTTGTCACCAAAGTGCTCCACAATGGAGCGTACCACCTCTACAACATCGAGCACAAGAAAGACGACCTGCGAGCTTGGAATGCAGAGCTGCTCCGCCCCTTTTATACTTAAGCACTCAGTCTATTGGGATGTAATAAAAAGCACCTTTGTAGTTTGTTTATCAAAGACAAGAGTTTTTTACAGTCCTCTAAAATGATTGCCGATTGCTTACGAAATCCCCTGGTGGGTGGCTTAGCTGCAGCCCAGTGCTCGCCTAAGTTTCAAAAATCCTACCGAGTGATGAGGAAACCTCACACCTGGGGGCTTAGCTGCAGTATAGTACTCTCCTAAGTTGAAAAATCCTACCGAGTGATGAGCAAGCCTCTCACTCGGGGGCTTAGCTGCAGTCCAGTACGCGCCTAAATTGAAAAAATCCTACCGAGTGATGAGCAAGTCTCTCACTCAGGGGCTTAGCTGCAGTCCAGTACTCGCCTAAGTTGAAAAAATCCTACCGAGTGGTGAGCAAGCCTCTCACTCGGGGGCTTAGCTGCAGTCCAGTGCTCGCCTAAGTTGAAAAAATCCTACCGAGTGGTGAGCAAGCCTCTCACTCGGGGCTTAGCTGCAGTCCAGTGCTCGCCTAAGTTGAAAAAATCCTACTGAGTGATGAGCGAACCTCACACTCGGGGGCTTAGCTGCAGCCGAGTGCTCGCCTAAGTTTCAAAAATCCTACCGAGTGATGAGCAAGTCTCTCACTCGGGGGCTTAGCTACAGTCCGGTACTCGCCTAAGTTGAAAAAATCCTACCGAGTGGTGAGAAAGCCTCTCACTCGGGGGCTTAGCTGCAGTCCAGTGCTCGCCTAAGTTGAAAAAATCCTACCAAGTGATGAGCAAGTCTCTCACTCGAGGGCTTAGCAGCAGTCCAGTACTCACCTAAGTTTAAAAAATCCTACCGAGTGGTGAGCAAACCTCACACTCGGGGGCTTAGCTGCAGCCCAATGCTCGCCTAAGTTTCAAAAATCCTACCGAGTGATGAGCAAACCTCACACTCGGAGGCTTAGCTGCAGCCCAATGCTCGCCTAAGTTTCAAAAATCCTACTGAGTGATGAGCGAACCTCACACTCGGGGGCTTAGCTGCAGCCGAGTGCTCGCCTAAGTTTCAAAAATCCTACCGAGTGATGAGCTAACCTCACACTCGGGGGCTTAGCTGCAGCCCAGTGCTCGCCTAAGTTTCAAAAATCCTACCAAGTGATGAGCAAACCTCACACCCGGGGGCTTAGCTACAGTCTAGTACTCGCCTAAGTTGAAAAACCATCCCTATCCGCAAGGTTGACGAAGTGCAGGTCGACTGCAATCCTCTCCACGGGACTGCGCTACAAGTACAATGTGCGCTCCATCCCTATCCGCAAGGACGACGAGGTGCAGGTCGACTGCAATCCTCTCCACGGAGCTGCGCCACAAGTACAATGTGCGCTCCATCCCTATCCGCAAGGACGACGAGGTGCAAATCGACTGCAAACCTCTCCTCAGAGCTGCACCACAAGTAAAATGTGCGCTCCATCCCTATCTGCAAGGACGACGAGGTGAAGGTCGACTGCAAACATCTCCTCAGAGTTGCGCCACAAGTACAATGTGCGCTCCATCCCTATCCGCAAGGACGACGAGGTGCAGGTCGACTGCAAACCTCTCCTCAGAGCTGCGCCACAAGTACAATGTGCGCTCCATCCCTATCCGCAAGGACGATGAGGCGCAGGTCGACTGGGATATCTCCCTCAGAGTTGCATCTCAAAGAATATTCCGAGTGAAGAATAAGTTCCACTCGAAGGCAAACGCAAGCACATGCAGAAGATAAACCAAGATCAGATAAAGTCTCAAGAGTCTCAGGACGAAGATAAAAGTACTCGGGCGTCAGGCCCGAAGGAGTTTAACGGTTACAAAAACCACTCGGCATTCCGAGGCAAATTTACAGTAAGTTTAAGTATCAAGTTTGTTCACTCGGCAGGAGGAGGACTTGCAGGCTCGACAAACTCGTCCAAATCAATCCCGTCAGCGATCCGAGTGGCAGCAGCAATCAAAGTCTCCATGAAGGACTGGAAGTCATGCCTTTTTGTGTTGGCGACCTTGATCGCTGCCAGCTTCTCTTCTCGAGCTTCTCTGTAGTGAACCCTGACCAGTGACAGAGCCATGTCAGCACGGCATCGGGCAGAGGACTTCTTCCATTCCTGCACTCGACCAGGGACCTCATTGAGTCGAGCCATCAGAGACCCGAGATCATTCTGAAGCATTTCCCTTGGACAGAGCAATGAGTCGATGCGTGAAACTGTAACCTTCAGACGAGCAAGATAACTTGTAACACCGGCGATGCGGGATTCCAGTCGAAGCACATTCATGGCAGCCTCGTCGCCGACTGGAGAAAGGATAGGGTCCAAGCCCGTCTCGATCCGTCCAGTCTCCTCTTCAAAGTTTTGGCAGAATTCTGCAGAGTCAAGGAGTTAATGAGTCGACTGGTCAGGTCTAACTTGCAAACATTAAAACAGTCGGGTAAAAAAGGGATACCTTCGAGCATAAGAAAGAGTTTCTTGGCGAGAGCTTTCAGATAAGCCTCCAAATCGTTCTTCCTGCGGGTCATGCTTTCCAGCTGGTTGTTCAGAGCCACTTTATCTTTTTTTAGATGAGTCACCTCTGGATTGGATTCAGTGAGAGACGACTTCAGCTTGTTGATTTCTTCCTCCAGCGCTCTGACCGAAGCCAGTTTCTGGTCACTAAGGGAAGTCTTCTCCTGAGCCTCCTTCTGCGCAGCTGCAAGGTCCAAGTCCTTCTTCTCCAGGGTCAGCCTCATTTTCTCTGCAAAATACACATTTAGATCAAACAGAAGAATGAAGAGATAACTTGAAGGATGGTCAAGATAAGCAGTCGACATGCCGTTACCTTCCGTACCAGCGACTTCATCTTGAGCCTTCTTCAAGTTCTGCTGAGCCAACTCCAGGTCAAGGTTGAGTTGCCTTTGCTTTTCCTCAAATTCGGCAAACTTGGAGATAAGCGAACAAGATTTCTACAGTGAGTAAAAGACATATCAATCGACAAGATCAAAGATTATCTACTTCCGAGTGAATAAAACTTCAAGACTACTCAGACCCCAACCGACTTCCAGCAATCGACTGCGGTCTCGGGGACTACACCCAGTGGGTGCACTTAGCGTGGCCCCACTGGTTTGGATTCCACTCAGTTGGTCCGCCCAGACCGAGTACAAAAAAGAGAAGGGAGAGGAAGAAGTACTCAGACCCCAACCGACTGCCAGCAGTCGACTGCGGTCTCGGGGACTACACCCAGTGGGTGCACTTAGCGTGCCCCCACTGGTTCAGATTCCACTCGGCCGGTCCGCCCAGGCCGAGTAAAAAAAGGAAGTGCTCAGACCCCAACCGACTGCCAGCAGTCGACTGCGGTCTCGGGAACTACACCCAGTGGGTGCACTTGGCGGGCCCCTACTGGTTCGGATTCCACTCGGCTGCACCCAGTGGGTGTACAATCTCGAAGTGCAAGACAATGAAACATTGCGTGAAGGAAAATATTCGGGTAGCATATCCTAAAAGAACAAGTTCAGTCGGAAGTTAACTTACCTGGACATTGGCTCAAAGAGCCGCGCTGGCGTCATAAGCAGCCTGACTGTTTTCGTGCACCGCCTTCACCCGCTCCATCATTATGCCAGCCTGACGAATAGCCTCCGCAGCGGCGTCCGACTGGCTTTCTGGAACATGATGAGTGGCAAAGAAGGGGACGGATGGTGTAGACGCAATGACTTGGAGATCTGAGGCATGAAGTTGGATGGTTGAAACAAGCTTTGGAGCAGTCGACGATGCAGGATGCGCACTCGACACTGGGTCAGCAAAGGTTACAGAAACCTTACTCGCATCTTTGAGCCGTTGAACTACCCACTCCGCCGCCGGCTCCGACTAGGATGTCTTGCTAGCTATTGCCTTCTTCTTCCGGGGCCTCAGCGGCACGTCCTCGTCATCATCCGGAAGTTCAATGACATTGGGAGGGGCTGCAAAGAAATCAGCCGACCCCAGATGAGTCACTAGTTTAATCGACCATACAATCGAGAACAAGATCATGAGGATTGTACCCGGGTTGGAGGTGACCGCATCTTCCATGTCCTCGTCTTCATACTGGCGGGTGGAAGTCCCAGAGGTAGCAGCACTACAAATTTCAGAATTCAGTTGGTCATGTCTGACGAAATGAATCGACTCAAATCCAGATTCATACTAAAACAAGAAATCAAGCCCAACTAATACCCGGAAGCAATGGGGATGGCCACTTTGATCTTCGGCAAGGCCTTTGGCGGTTTGGACGACGTAGCTTTCGGTTGCTTCGACGCCTTTTCAGTCGGCGCTGGAGAAGACGTCCGAGGGCGCTTCGATGACTGCCCAGTTTGCATGGTCGCTTTGCCGCGGGTGCTTGCTGGACCGTGAGAAAGCTTGGATCGTCTTTCCCTACGAGGAGGAGAGTCAACCTCTTCTTCATCACTCGGGTCATTGCTATCCTCGTCCTCTTCATCGTCAGAGTGCCACTCGCCGCTTTCACCTCCACTCGCTTCTCCCTCTGGGTCCTGCTCCTGCTCCCCGTTGGGCATCGAGTACATCTCAGTCAGGGCCTGGAAGACAACAACCAAGATAGGAGTCAGTCGGATGACAGCAAAACAGATACTTGATAAATCAAGAAGACACTCGACCATGTGGAGTCATACCTTGTCGGTTTCGTACGAGTTGTAGAGTGGAGGAATCCTCCGGGATCCCCTGGGGTTGTCTTTGTTGCCACTAATACCCTTCAGCCACCCTTCCAACGTAGCATCGTCGACTTCCTCTGGATGGATCCGAGTGGTGTCGTCGGTGCCTGAATACATCCACATCGGATGGTCACGAGCTTGAAGTGGTTGGATGTGTCGCCTGAGGAAGACCTCCAACAGATCCATACCGGTTACCCCATCACGGACAAGCTGAACTACTCGCTCAACCAGCACTTTCACTTGCGCCTTCTCCTCTAGGGTCACTTTCAAAGAAGAGGGCTTCTCCACTCGGGCCATGCAAAAGGGGGGAAGTCCAGTCGACTGACCCGGAGTCGGCTAGTCCTTAAAGTAGAACCAGGCCAACTGCCACCCTCGGACCGACTCAGGAAGGATCATGGCTGGGAAAGTACTTTTACTCCTCATCTAAATCCCAAGACCCCCGCACATTTGAATCACTTACGTCCTCTCGTCACTCGGGTTGGCGTTCTTGACCGACTGAGAACGACACGTGAATATGTGTTTGAAGAGGCCCCAGTGTGGCCGACAGCCCAGGAAGCTCTCACACATGGACACGAAAGCAGCAAGATACACGATGGTGTTCGGGGTAAAGTGGTGGAGTTGCGCCCCAAAGAAGTTCAAGAAACCTCGAAAGAAAGGGTGGGGAGGCAAGGAAAACCCGCGGTCGACGTGAGTAGCGAGGAGAACGCACTCACCCTCCTGTGGCTGCGGCTCGGTCTCGTTCCCCGGGAGTCGCACCGATTCGTGGGGGATCAGTCCCCCCTCGATCAGGTCGTCGATGTCGTCCTGACGGATCGTCGAGCGAATCTAGTCGCCCTGGATCCAGCCCGGCGGCAGGCCGGACCTCGAGGAAGATCCGCCCCAGTCGGACTTCTTCCCCTTAGCCTTCGCCATCGCCTTCTTCGCGCGCTCCAATGCCACCGTCTTCTCCTTCCCCATCGCGGCAAGCAGAGCTCGAATGGGGCGGCGGCGCTGGAGCAGGAGCAGATGCAGCGGAGAAAACTGAGAGGGAAAGAGAAGAACAAAGACGCACTGTTCAAAGAAAACCCTGGCCCGACGCCTTATATGGGGCCGCTTCCGAGTGGCTGACCTGTGGGTCCGGACGACCCAATCAAATCCCGCAACAGTCGCGCGCGAGGTACGTGGAAAAAAAGGTGGCGCGGTGATCGAGGCGGCCTCACCTAATCCCTTCCGATTACTGCGGCCTCCCCCATCCCGCACGCTTCCCCAAATCCAAATCCCACGATATTCGCGCGCAACAAGGCAATCTGTCAGACGGAATATCTTCTCCGTATCAGTACTCAAGACATCACAGTAAAGTTCACTCGGCGGATTCAAGAATGGATCAAGGCGACTGAAAAGGAGTTGAGATCATCATGGTTGTTCGCTTGGTCGCAATAAGTCACTCCCGGAGCACAAAAATTGAATCAGAGGAATTCTCGACTCCTTCTCCACTCAAGCCTCGAACCATTCGGGGGCTAATGATGAAGCTATGCACCTAGGGTAGGGTCATAGGCCTGACCTAGACGCCCTCCCCAAGGACATCACCCTAAAGCCAGAAGCATTCAAAGGGTACCATCATCCACTCGACCAGAGACATTCCACTCGGAAGAATCAATGTCACTCGACCGTCACAGAAATTACTCGACAAACAGAAGATCTAAAGTCACTCTACACAGCAACGGTCGGGCGTTTACTCATAGACTTAACTGTCATTTATAGCACTTTAATACAGACGTTACCTGTAACGCTCCTTCTTTATGTACATTGAACCCCGCATAACGGAGGGGAGCTGGGGTCCTGGCGCACTCTATATAAGCCACCCCCTCCTCTAGGACAGGGGTTTGCATCTTTTGTAAACTCACACACGCATATAATCCAGTCGACCGCCTCAGGGCACAGAGACGTAGGGCTGTTACTTCCTCCGAGAAGGGCCTGAACTCGTAAACTCGTGTGTACAACTACTCCATAGCTAGGATCTTGCCTCCTCATACCTACCCCCCATTCTACTGTCAGTCTTAGATCCACAACAGTAGGGTGCGCCCTCCACACTCGTGGATGGCTCGGGACTCTTCTCACCCAACTCTTTTACTCCGGGGGCTTCTTTTGGTCCATAAAAAATCATCAAAAATTGGCACGTCAATTGGACTCCGTTTGGTATTCCTTTTCTGTAAAACTCAAAAACAAGGAAAAAACAGAAACTGGCACTGGCACTGGGCTCTAGGTTAATAGGTTAGTCCCAAAAATCATATAAAATAGGATATAAATGCATATAAAACATCCTAGATAGATAATATAATAGCATGGAACAATCAAAAATTATAGATACGTTGGAGACGTATCAAGCATCCCCATGCTTAATTCATGCTCGTCCTCGAGTAGGTATATGATAAAAACAGAATTTTTGATGTGGAATGCTACCTAACATATTTATCAATGTAATTTTCTTTATTGTGGCATGAATGTTCAGATCCGAAAGATTCAAGACAAAAGTTTAATATTGACATAAAAACAATAATACTTCAAGCATACTAACAAAGTAATTATGTCCTCTCAAAATAACATGGCCAAAGAAAGCTCATCCCTACAAAATCATATAGTTTGGTCATGCTCCATCTTCATCACACAAAATACTCAAATAATGCACAACCCCGATGACAAGCCAAGCAATTGTTTCATACTTTAGTAATCTCAAACTTTTTTAACTTTCACGCAATACATGAGCATGAGCCATGGACATAGCACTATGGGTGGAATGGAGTGGTGGTTGTGGAGAAGACAAAAAGGAGGAAGATGGTCTCACATCAACTAGGCGTATCAATAGGCTATGGAGATGCCCATCAATAAGCACAAGTGTGGTAAAAGCATAGTAGCTGCCCCTTCTCTCTTTTTCTCTCATTTTTTTGTTTTTTGGGCCTTCTCTTTTTTTGGCCTTTCTCTTTTTTTTTCCTCACATGGGACAATGCTCTAATAATGAAGATCATCACACTTTTATTTACTTACAACTCAAGAATTACAACTCCATACTTAGAACAAAATATGACTCTATATGAATGCCTTCGGCGGTGTACCGGGATGTGCAATGAATCAAGAGTGACATGTATGAAAAATTATGAATGGTGGCTTTGCCACAAATACGATGTCAACTACATGATCATGCAAGGCAATATGACAATGATGGAGCGTGTCATAATAAATGGAACGGTGGAAAGTTGCATGGCAATATATCTCGGAATGGCTATGGAAATGCCATAATAGGTAGGTATGGTGGCTGTTTTGAGGAAGGTAAATGGTGAGTTTATGGTACCGGCGAAAGTTGCACGGTACTAGAGAGGCTAGCGATGGTGGAAGGGTGAGAGTGTGTATAATCCATGGACTCAACATTAGTCATAAAGAACTCACATACTTATTGCAAAAATCTACAAGTCATCAAAAACCAAGTATTGCGCGCATGCTCCTAGGGGGATAGATTGGTAGGAAAAGACCATCGCTCATCCCCGACCGCCACTCATAAGGTAGACAATCAAAGAAATACCTCATGCTTCAAATTTGTTACACAACGGTTACCATACGTGCATGCTACGGGACTTGCAAACCTCAACACAAGTATTTCTCAAATTCACAATTAATTTACTAGCATGACTCTAATATCACCATCCTCATGTCTCAAAACAATCATCAAGCAATCAAACTTCTCATAGTATTCAACGCACTTTATATGAAAGTTTTTATTATATCCCTCTTGGATGCCCATCATATTAGGACTAAATTCATAACCAAAGCAAATTACCATGCTGTTCTAAAAGACTCTCAAAATAATATAAGTGAAGCATGAGAGTTCATCTATTTCTTCAAAATAAAACCACCATCGTGCTCTAAAAAGATATAAGTGAAGCACTAGAGCAAACGACAAACTACTCCGAAAGATATAAGTGAAGATCAATGAGTAGTTGAATAATTATGTAAGTATGTGAAGACTCTCTAACATTTAATAATTTCAGATCTTGGGATATTGTTCAAACAGCAAGAAAAACAAAATAAAATAAAATGATGCTCCAAGCAAAATACATATCATGTGGTGAATAAAAATATAGCCTCAAGTAAAGTTACCGATGAACGAAGACGAAAGAGGGTATGCCATCCGGGGCATCCCCAAGCTTAGGATCTTGGTTGTACTTGAATATTACCTTGGGGTGCCTTGGGCATCCCCAAGCTTAGGCTCTTGCCACTCCTTATTCCATAGTCCATCGAATCTTTACCCAAAACTTGAAAACTTCACAACACAAAACTCAACAGAAAACTCGTAAGCTCCGTTAGTATAAGAAAATAAATCACCACTTTTGGTACTGTTGTGAACTCATTCTAAATTCATATTGGTGTAATATCTACTGTATTCCAACTTCTCTATGGTTCATACCCTCCGATACTACTCATAGATTCATCAAAATAAGCAAACAACACATAGAAAACAGAATCTGTCAAAAACAGAACAGTCTGCAGAAATCTGGAGGTTACGAATACTTCTGTAACTCGAAAAATTATGAAAATTAAGAAGACCAGGATAAAAAGTATATTGATCTACTGCAGTTGGAATTGGTATTTTATCGCTCTCTGGTAAAAAAATATAATTATTTTCATGAGCGCATACTTTTTGTTTTTATCAGCAAGATCAAACAACAATCACCCAAGAAGATCCTAAAGGCTCTACTTGGCACAAACACTAACAAAAACATAAAACCACATCTAACCAGAGGCTAGATAGATTATTTATTACTAAACAGGAACAAAAAGCAAAGAAAAAAAATAAAATTGGGTTGCCTCCCAACAAGCGCTATCGTTTAACGCCCCTAGCTAGGTATGATGATTTCAATGATGCTCACATAAAAGATAAGAATTGAAACATAAAGAGAGCATCATGAAGAAGATGACTAGCACATTTAAGTCTAACCCACTTCCTATGCATAGGAATTTTGTGAGCAAACAACTTATGGGAACAATAATCAACTAGCATAGGAAGGCAAAACGAGCATAACTATAAAACTTTAAGCACATAGAGAGGAAACTTGATATTATTGCAATTCCTACAAGCATATATTCCTCCCTCATAATAAACTTCAGTAGCATCATGAATGAATTCAACAATATAACCATCACATAAAGCATTATTTTCATGATGCACAAGCATAGAAATTTTACTACTCTCCACATAAGCAAATTTCTTCTCATGAATAGTAGTGGGAGCAAACTCAACAAAATAAATATCATGTGAGGCATAATCCAATTGAAAATTAAAATCATGATGACAAATTTCATGTTTATCATTGTTCTTTATAGCATACATGTCATCACAATAATCATCATGGATAGCAACTTTGTTCTCATAATCAATTGGAACCTCTTCCGAAATAGTGGATTCATCACTAAATAAAGTCACGACCTCTCCAAAACCACTTTCATCAATATAATCATCATAAATAGGGGGCATGCTTTCATCATAATAAATATTCTCATCAAAACTTGGTGTACTAAAAATATCATATTCATCAAACATAGCATCCCCAAGCTTGTAGCTTTGCATATCATTAGCATCATGGATATTCAAGGAATTCATACTAACAACATTGCAATCATGCTCATCATTCAAATATTTAGTTCCGAACATTTTAATACATTCTTCTTCTAACACTTTGGCACAATTATGGGAATCCTTATTTTCACGAAAGACATTAAAAAGATGAAGCATATGAGGCAACCTTAATTCCATTTTTTTGTAGTTTTCTTTTATAGACTAAACTAGTGATAAAACAAGAAACTAAAAGATTCGATTGGAAGATCTAAATATATACCTTCAAGCGCTAACCTCCCCGGCAACGGCGCCAGAAAAGAGCTTAGTTGACGGGGTGTTAGTGCCACTTACCTAGCCTCCCCGGCAACGGCGCCAGAAAAGAGCTTGATGTCTACTACACAACCTTCTTCTTGTAGACGTTGTTGGGCTTCCAAGTGCAGAGGTTTGTAGGACAGTAGCAAATTTCCCTCAAGTGGATGACCTAAGGTTTATCAATCCGTGGGAGGCGTAGGATGAAGATGGTCTCTCTTAAACAACCCTGCAACCAAATAGCAAAGAGTCTATTGTGTCCCCAACACAACCAGTACAATGGTAAATTGTATAGGTGCACTAGTTCGGCGAAGGGATGGTGATACAAGGGCAATATGGATGGTAGATATAGGTTTTTGTAATCTGAAAATATAAAAACAGCAAGGTAAATAATGATAAAAGTGAGCACAAACTATATTGCAATGCTTCGAAACAAGGCCTAGGGTTCATACTTTCACTAGTGCAAGTTCTCTCAACAAGGATAACATAATTAGATCATATAACAATCCCACAACATGTAACAAAGAGTCACTCCAAAGTCACTAGTAGTGGAGAACAAACGAAGAGATTATTGTAGGGTACGAAACCACCTCAAAGTTATTCTTTCCGATCAATCCATTGGGCTATTCCTATAAGTGTCACAAACAGCCCTAGAGTTCGTAGTAAAATAACACCTTAAGACACAAATCAACCAAAACCCTAATGTCACCTAGATACTCCAATGTCACCTCAAGTATCCGTGGGTATGATTATACGATATGCATCACACAGTCTCAGATTCATCTATTCAACCAACACAAAGAACTTCAAAGAGTGCCCCAAAGTTTCTACCGGAGAGTCAAGACGAAAACGTGTGCCAACCCCTATGCATACATTTCCAAGGTCACGGAACCCGCAAGTTGATCACCAAAACATACATCAAGTGAATCAATAGAATACCCCATTGTCACCACAAGTATCCCACGCAAGACATACATCAAGTGTTCTCAAATCCTTAAAGACTCAATCCGATAAGATAACTTCAAAGGGAAAACTCAATCCATTACAAGAAGGTAGAGGGGGAGAAACATCATAAGATCCAACTATAGTAGCAAAGCTCGCGGTACATCAAGATCGTGCCATATCAAGAATACGAGAGAGAGAGAGAGATCAAACACTAGCTACTGGTACATACCCTCAGCCCCGAGGGTGAACTACTCCCTCCTCGTCATGGAGAGTGCCGGGATGATGAAGATGGCCACCGATGATGGATCCCCCCTTCGACAGGGTGCCGGAACAGGGTCCAGATTGGTTTTTGGTGGCTACAGAGGTTTCCGGCGACGGAACTCCCGATCTAGGTTATTTTCTGGAGGTTTCTGTATTATAGGAATTTTTGGCGTCGGGAACAAGTCAGGGGGGTCCCCGAGTCGTCCACGAGATAGGGGGCACGCCCAGGGGGTAGGGCGCGCCCTCCACCCTCGTGGATGGCTCGGAACTCTTCTGGACCAACTCTTTTACTCCGGGGGCTTCTTTTGGTCCATAAAAAATTCATCAAAAATTGGCACGTCAATTGGACTCCGTTTGGTATTCCTTTTCTGTAAAACTCAAAAAAAAACAAGGAAAAAACATAAACTAGCACTGGCATTGGGCTCTAGGTTAATAGGTTAGTCCCAAAAATCATATAAAATAGCATATAAATGCATATAAAACATCCTAGATGGATAATATAATAGCATGGAACAATCAAAACTTATAGATACATTGGAGACGTATCAGCTTCTTCACGGGAGTGGCAACTTGCTTGCCATTCTTTTTGAAGTTCCCCTTATTTCCCTTGCCTTTTTTTCTTGAAACTAGTGGTCTTGTTAACCATCAACACTTGATGCTATTTCTTGATTTCTACCTTTGCTGATTTCAGCATCGCAGAGAGCTTGGGAATTATTTTCGTCATCCCTTGCATATTATAGTTCATCACAAAGTTCTAGTAACTTGGTGATAGTGACTATAGAACTCTATCAATCACTATCTTATCTGGAAGATTAAATCCCACTTGATTCAAGCGATTGTAGTACCCAGACATTCTGAGCACATGCTCACTAGCTGAACTATTCTCCTCCATCTTGTTGGCAAAGTACTTGTCAGAGGTCTCATACCTCTTAACACTGGCATGAGTCTGAAATATCATTTTCAACTCTTGAAACATCTCATGCTCCATGGCGTTCAAAACATTTTTTAAGTCCCGGTTCTAAGCCCTAAAGCATGGTGCACTAAACTATCAAGTAGTCATCATATCGAGCTTGTCAAACGTTCATAACGTCTGCATCTGCTCCTGCAATAGGTCTGTCACCTAGCGGTGCATCAAGGACATAATTCTTCTCTGCAGCAATGAGGATAATCATCAGATCACGGACCTAGTCCGCATCATTGCTACTATCATCTTTCAACATAGTTTTTCTCTAGGAACATATCAAAAATAAAACAGGGGAGGTATAAGCGAGCTATTGATCTACAACATAAATATGCAAATACTATCAAGACTAAGTTCATGATAAATTAAGTTCAATTAATCATATTACTTAAGAACTCCCACTTAGATAGACATCCCTCGAGTCATCTAAATGATCACGTGATTCATATCAACTAAACCCTGTCGGATCATCACGTGAGATGGAGTAGTTTTCAATGGTGAACATCTCTATGTTGATCATATCTACTATATGATTCATGTTCGACCTTTCGGTCTCCAGTGTTCCGAGGCCATGTCTGTACATGCTAGGCTCGTCAAGTTTAACCCGAGTATTCCGCACGTGCAAAACTGTCTTGCACCCGTTGTATGTGAACGTAGAGCTTATCACACCCGATCATCATGTGGTGTCTCGGCACGAGGAACTGTCCCAACGGTGCATACTCAGGGAGAACACTTATACCTTGAAATTTTAGTGAGGGATCATCTTATAATGCTACCGCCGTACTAAGCAAAATAAGATGCATAAAAGATAAACATCACATGCAATCAAAATATGTGACATGATACGGCCATCATCATCTTGTGCCTTTGATCTCCATCTCCAAAGCACCGTCATGATCTCCATCGTCACTGGCTTGACACCTTGATCTCCATCGTAGTGTCGTTGTCGTCTCGCCAACTATTGCTTCTACAACTATCGCTAACGCATAGTGATAAAGTAAAGCAATTACATGGCGATTGCATTTCATACAATAAAGCGACAACCATAAGACTCATGCCAGTTGCCGATAACTTTTACAAAACATGATCATCTCATACAATAACGTATATCACATCATGTCTTGACCATATCACATCACAACATGCCCTGCAAAAACAAGTTAGACGTCATCTACTTTGTTGTTGCAAGTTTTATATGGCTGCTACGGGCTTCTAGCAAGAACCGTTCTTACCTACGCATCAAAACCGCAACGATTTTTCATCAAGTGTATTGTTTTAACCTTCAACAAGGACCGGCCGTAGTCAAATTCGATTCAACTAAAGTTGGAGAAACAGACACCCGCCAGCCACCTTTATGCAAAACAAGTTGCATGTCTGTCGTTGGAACCGGTCTCATGAACGTGGTCATGTAAGGTTGGTCCAGGCCGCTTCATCCAACAATACCGCCGAATCAGAATAAGATGTTGGTGGTAAGCAGTATGACTATTATCGCCCACAACTCTTTGTGTTCTACTCGTGCATATCATCTACGCATAGACCTAGTTTGGATGCCACTGTTGGGGATCGTAGCATGCAATTTCAAAAAAAAATCTACGCTCATGCAAGATCTATCTAGGATATGCATAGCAACGAGAGGGGAAGAGCATCTTCATACCCTTGAAGATCGTAAAGCGGAAGTGTTTATCAACGCGGTTGATGTAGCGTATGGCACCTCCGCGTTCAGCACACGTTCAGCTCGATGACGTCCTCGCCTTCTTGATCCAGCAAGACAGGCGAAGTAGTAGATGAGTTCCGGCAGCACGACGACGTGGTGGCAGTGTTGGTGAAGAACAATCTCCGCAGGGCTTCGCTAAGCACTACGAAAACTATGACGGAGGATAAACTAGAGGGGACGGGGTTGCCGCCACATGGCTTGGTGATTCTTGATGTGTTCCGGGTGCTAGCCCCGCCCCTCTATTTATATGTTGACCCCTGGGGTCGAAACTTGGAGTAAAAGCCTCCTCAAAGTCGGTTTTTCCCGCAAGGAAGAGTCCTTCTCGGAATTTTAGGACAAGACGCCATGGTCCTTGGCGTTTGGCCCAGGCGCCATGGGCCTCGGCGTCTGGCCCAGGGCCAGACGCCAGGGTCTCCGGCGTTTGGCCCCCTAGCCTCCGCGAAACTCCTTTTGCACCGACCTAAAACCTCGTGGGCTTCACCCCTTGGCCGAACCATATTATCCTATATATCAATCTTTACCTTTGGACCATTCCAGAGCTCCTCGTCATGTCCGTGATCTCATCCGGGACTCCGAACAACATTCGATCACCAACATACATAACTCATATAGTACTATATCGTCAATGAATGTTAAGCATGCGGACCCTACGGGTTCGAGAACTATGTAGACATGACCGAGACACCTCTCTGGTCAATAACCAATAGCGGAACCTGGATGCCCATATTGGCTCCTACATATTCTACGAAGATCTTTATCGGTCGAACCTTATGACAACATACGTAATTCCCTTTGTCATCGGTATGTTACTTTTCCGAGATTCGATCGTCGGTATCTCCGTACCTAGTTCAAACTCGTTACCGGCAAGTCTCTTTACTCGTTCCGTAATATATCATCCCACAACTAACTCATTAGTCACATTGCTTGCAAGGCTTATTATGATGTGCATTACCGAGAGGGCCCATAGATACCTCTCCGATACTCGGAGTGACAAATCCTAATCTCGATCTATGCCAACCCAAAAAACACATTCGGAGATACCTATAGAGCATCTTTATAATCACCCAGTTATGTTGTGACGTTTGATAGCACACAAGGTATTCCTCCGGTATCCGGAAGTTGCATAATCTCATAGTCAAAGGAATATGTACAAGTCATGAAGAAAGCAATAGCAATAAAACTTAACGATCATTATGCTAAGCTAACGGATAGGTCTTGTCCATCACATCATTCTCCTAATGATGTGATCCCGTTCATCAAATGACAACACATGTCTATGGTTAGGAAACTTAACCATCTTTGATCAACGAGTTAGTCTAGTAGAGGCTTACTAGGGACACTGTGTTTTGTCTATGTATCCACACATGTATCAAATTTCCGGTTAACACAATTCTAACATGAATAATAAACATTTATCATGATATAAGGAAATATAAAATAACAACTTTATTATTACCTTTAGGGCATATTTCCTTCATCTTTTTTGTGCGTCAACTTACGCGCTCACCTTAAAAAGGGAGGATATGATTATAATTCTATTTGATGTGCCAAGGTCCTTCGTGTAGCGTTGTATTAATTGCTGCATTGTCGTTCACTCGTTCTTCTCTCTTGGTTGTACTGTTTTTCTTCTCCCACCTTAATATAATACATGGAACTGTCTTATATAGTCCAAAAAACATTTAAGCTATGTTTCATTCTCCACTACAATCGTTTTGTCTCGTTGAATACTAAAAACTGAACTTATTTACAACACGTGGACAGAAGTAAGATGTTGAGACACATTGGGTTTCATGTAATAAGCTATTTTATCACTAGATTTCATTTTTCAAAACTAAATAATTCAGAGTAAAAAATAGAAATGTTCAATTTGCTATTCCCCCTGTCCCATAATGTAGTCCATATAGATTTTTTTTAAAGTCAAGCTCACAAACTTTAACCAAATTTATGGAGAAATATATTTACATCTAGAATGCCAAACTTATATCATAAGATTCATTATAAGATGAACTTTCATACTTTATATATTGGTATTGTAGATATAAATAGTTATCTCTAATAACTTGGTGAAAGTTTTCAAAGCTTGACTATTCAAAAAATCTATATGCACTACATTATGGAACGGAGGGAGTAAATTTATGTTATGTGCAGCTGCTAAAATTCATATAAAAATATATGACCCCTTGAACTTCTAAAATGGACAAATGTATGTCTATAGCTCACACACACTTACATTTATGATTTTTTAAACATTTTTCTGGAAACTCCAAGAGGAGAAAAAAAATAATACAAGGTGTAGTAGCTTTTGTGCAATTAGCTGACATTGCACCCCCCCCCCCCCCCCCCCCATTATTTGAAGAGAACATTCCTATTTCCTGAAAATATGAAATAAACTAAGGATGCACGTCATGTTGTATCATGTATATATGTTAAACATCATAAAAAATTATGGCTTCTTGTGATAATAAACCATTTTTATGTCCATAGGAATTGTTCATTTGTGTATTTCCCTCTTTTTATCCCATTTTGTTTAGATCAGAAATGGGTAAAAGATATCCATGACTAGCTCCGGTGATCTTTTTCTTTTGAAAAGGAGGTTGTACCCACACCTCTGCATCGGTTGCTACATATATAGTCCTACTAGGTCTTGTAATCTGGAAACAAACTCGGGTCATTTGCGTGTGAGTTTTTTATGGATTGTTTGGATGATTGGGAAGCAATATTTCTTTTAAATGAAGCACATGCTTCCGAGAAAACCAAGGAGTACTTTACAGTCACCAATAAGTGCAAGATAAAAGGAGGTCGATTAACTGGAGACCACATTGTCTGGGCACCTTTTTTTTCTAGCTGGCGATCTACATAATTTTCTTCTCTATGAAAGAATTTGAAGGTCGTATTCGCCAGCTCTTGGGCCAAAGTAGCATGGTCTTCAAAGATGGCTACCACACTTCCAGCAGACACTGTGAATCACTATTGTCTCAATCAGCGAAACACTTATTATCATGCTCACAAGAAATCTGAACCTTGATCTTGGTAAGCCTCCACTTTCACATTGTTGTTTAACAGTATTAAAGCTTTCGAATTTGATTGTTGATGAGCAGATTTGTAGTGGTGGAACTCCTAGTTGAGCAGAACTCACTAAGAGCAGTCCACTTCAATCGCAAGTGTTTTGATGACTTCGGGACATAAATCTTTTCCGAATCCCCTGTCTGATAGTGAAACTGTGCAGCCATTGTTGTTTAGACAGGCCTGCAAAGAATAAAGGACAACTCAGGAAATAATTATGGTCAAACAAATATATATCCTATTATAGTGATAATCGAGAAATAATTATCAAACAACTCATATGGAATGCATGGTGCTCATTATTCAAAAGCACAAAAATGCGCATGGTAGCTTCTAAATGGAAAATTAAAACTTTCTAGATGTTTAATCTAATCCTAGTTGCATCATCACCGCGGTCTGTAAATGCAGAACTGGCAGTAGTCGAATTGGAAGACTGAATTCATGCACACTCCTAAAAAAGTTGAATTTATGGTTGTCGAGTCCTGAGACTAGAAATTCAGAATCATGTGCATTTTCACATCAAGAAGCTGCAAATGTTACCTTCTTAACAACAGATAGAGAGTCTGGGTGGTGGCAGCTTCCTTGTTGGTAGGATCTGTAAGTTCCACTGGGGTCTCGGAAGCTCGCAAAGTTAACTGAAGAGATAATTTTTCCCTTGGGACAAGACAATTTTGCTTCAGATGCAACTCTACCGTCATCTGACATATTTTTATCCCAGGTCTCCATGTCAACAACTAAAGGATAGTCCTCTGACACAAAGGAGCAAACACTTGTTGCAACTCTTCTTGAGAATGTGATCTTTGTTGGATCCCCACCCTGCTCCTCAAAAACCACGAGGGTTCTGGGCCTCTTCTTCTTTGACATCGTCGTCCATACCATCAATGTCGTCGGAGCCGTAATCAAGCGTGTCAGTTAAATCCTCGACAGTGGCTATAAAGTGGGTGGCGGGTGGGAAGCAAAATTCTCCATCGTCAGCCCCTAGTTCGAATCGAACATAGTTCGACTGTGAGTCCCCCGCCAAGGACAGGTTCTTTAATGAGTTTAGCACGTCGCCCAAAGGCGAGTGCTGGAAGATGTTTGCGGTGCTGAATTCAAAGATCGATAAACAATCAAGTTTGGCATCCGCAGGCTCACATGGTTCGGAATTTATGACCGGAGACGAGTCCGGAGTTCCGGTGACACAGATGTCGTGTGAGGTTAAATCCATGTGCGGCTCCAACGCCGGGGAATCTGCGGCCTCCGTGGCGGGGTTGAGCTTTCCGTCCTTGAATGGCGCAGTCTGCTCCGGATCTAAGGCCATAGCGGTTACATGAGCTGTCTCCTGGATGCTGTCCGATAACAGATTTAGGTCATGTCCATCGGGGTGACCAGGAGTGGTTGTCGTGGTCTCGAATCCGGCGAAGATCAAGTCTCCACGAATGTCCCCAACGTAGTTCAAGCTCCCAAATCTAACCTGATGTCCAGGAGCGTAGCTTTCGATCTGCTCCAGATGGCCAAGCGAGTTGGCCCGCAGTGCGAAGCCGTCGAACACGAAGATTTGTCCGTGGAGGAAGACTCCCCCCTGGACTGCATCGTTGTAGATGGTTGAAGGAGCCATCGAACCTCTTGACGACGGCACAGTGGAACTCTCAATGAAAGCACCAATGTCGGTGTCAAAATCGGCGGATCTCAGGTAGGGGATCCCGAACTGTGCGTCTAAGGTCGATGGTAACAGGAGACAGAGGACACGATGTTTACCCAGGTTTGGGCCCTCTCTATGGAGGTAATACCCTACGTCCTGCTTGATTGATATTCATGAATATGAGTATTACAAGAGTTGATCTACCTCGAGATCATAATGGCTAAACCCTAGAGGTCTAGCTTGTATGGCTATGGTAATGAATCTCCCTTCTCCAGACTAAGTCCTCCGGTTTATATAGACACCGGGAGGATCTAGGGTTACACAAGGTCGGTTACAAAGAAAGGAATTTACATATTTGGTCGCCAAGCTTGCCTTCCACGCCAAGGAGAGTCCCATCCGGACACGGGTGCAGTCTTCGGTCTTCGTGTTCTTCACAGCCCATCAGTCTGGCTCATAGCTAACAGGCCGGACGCCCGAGGACCCCTTAGTTCAGGACTCCCTCAATCACAAATGGGTAAAAGATATTCATGACTAGCTCCGGCGATTTTTGTTGTTGTTGAAAAGGACGTTGTATTATACCCACACCTCTACATAGGTTGATACATATATAGTCCTACTAGGTCTTGTAATCTGGAAACCAACCCAAGTCATTTGCGTGTGAGTTTCTTTATGGATTGTTTGGATGATTAGGAAACAGTATTTTTTTAAAGGAAGCACGTTCTTCAGAGCACACCAAGGAGTTCTTTACAGTCACCAATAAGTGCAAGATAAAAGAAGGAGGTTGATTAACTGGAGACCACATTGTCCGGGCACCTTTTTTCTAACTGGTGAGCTACATATTTTTCTTCTCTAGGAAAGAATTGGAAGGTCACATTCGCCAGCTCTTGGGCCAAAGTAGCATGGTCTTCAAAGATGGCTACCACACTTCCAGCAGACACCGCCAATCACCATTGTCTCAATCAACCAAACATTTATTACCATGCTCCTAAGAAATCAAACCTTGATCTAGGTAAGCTTCCTCTTTCAAATTGTTGTTTAACAGTATTAAAGCTTTCACATTTGACTTTTGATGAGCAGATTTGTAGTGGTGGAACTCCTAGCTGAGCAGAACTCGCTAAGAGCAGTCCACTTCAATCGCAAGTGTTTTGATGACCCGGGGACATAAATCTTTTCCGAATCCCCTGTCTGCTAGTGAAACTGTGCAGCCATTGTTGTTCAGACATGCCTGCAAAGAATAA
Source organism: Triticum urartu (assembly GCF_056163025.1). Classification (NCBI taxonomy): domain Eukaryota; kingdom Viridiplantae; phylum Streptophyta; class Magnoliopsida; order Poales; family Poaceae; genus Triticum; species Triticum urartu. The sequence continues at coordinate 614,959,148 of NC_141875.1, read as the reverse complement.
AGGACCACTCAGGAAATAATTATGGTCAGACAAATCTAGACTGCTTATAGTGATAATCGAGAAACAATTATCAAACAATTCATATGGAATGCATGGTGCTCATTATTCAAAAGCACAAAAATGTGCACGATAGCTTCTAAATGGAAAATTAAAACTTCCTAGATGTTTAATCTAATCCTAGTTGCATCATCACCCCGGTCTGTAAATGCAGAACTGACAGTCATCGAATTGGAAGACTGAATTCATGCACACTCCTAAAAAAGTTGAATTTATGGTTGTCGAGTCCTGAGACTAGCAATTCAGAATCATGTGCATTTTCACATCAAGAAGCTGCAAATGTTACCTTCTTAACAACAGATAGGGAGTCTGGGTGGTGGCAGCTTCCTTGTTGGTAGGATCTGCAAGTTCCACTAGGGTCTCCGAAGCTCGCAAAGTTAACTGAGGAGATAATTTTGCCCTTGGGGCAAGACAACTGTGCTTCAGATGCAACTCTGCCGTCATCTGGCATATTTTTATCCCATGTTTCCATGTCAACAATAGAAGGATAGTTCTCTGACACAAAGGAGCAAATACTTGTTGCAACTCTTCTTGAGAATGTGATCTTTGTTGGATCCCCACCCTGCTCCTCAAAAACCACCAGGGTGTTCCCCGATGGGTGAAACCATGACCTTGGTACATGGTACCTGACCATAGATAAAAGAGAAGTATGAAACACAAGAGAATAATGGCAGAACATGCTTAATTAGGATGTGAGCTCAGCAGTGCCAAATGTCATCACATTACCATCTTTGAGTTGGCTTCCCACATCCAGTCCGGCAGTTGTCTGGAGAAAATTGCCCTCTATAGTTGCAGCTAGGAGTGCACCTATCATCAGAAGAACTAGTCCTAAGCCAGTACCTCCCTATGGCATTTCCATTCAACCAGGCCAGGCCTTTCCCCATAGACTGCATGTCTAGCCCAATTGGGTCATCTCCTTGTGGAACATCAACATTTACCTAGGAGTAGTATTTTGGATTAGTATACACGTAGTAGGATGTGAAGAAATCATCAAGAATAAAGATGGTAGCATATTACCTTGTACCATGTCAAAGGTTGATCCTTTGGTGGCTCGGATTGTTGACTCCACCTTCGGTTATTCCCTTGATCGGGCTTGAACAAACTGTAGTGTTCGCCTTCCAACCCAATCTACAAACAAATACATGAAGGAAGCACGAATGAACACCTGTCTCGATTATCTCAAATTTTAGACATAAAACTCAGGATTGAAAGATATAGGTGGATACAGAAATAGCGAAGCATAATTACCGCAACTTCCATCATGTACTTGTATATTAAGTTCTCACTAGAAATTTCATACGAAGAATCTTGATGGAAATACCTTGTACGCCCAATTATTTGAAGATAAGTCCATGGTTCCATTTTCCATTCCAGAGATGTTCACAGTTGTAAGGCCCGCTCCTACCCATTCATAACGGGCTCCTGCATTCTTAGAAAGTATACACAGTTCCAAATAGATAAGCACTTTTAACTTCAAGTAATCTCACCTAACCAATAGTAGTCTCTTATAAACAAAGTGTGTAGAACAGCGGATATCTACGTGACATATCACATATGTGTGCACATAAAACAACATGGGCATGTAAAGAACACCATACATACTACTCCCTCCGTTCCTAAATATTCTCTCTGTAAAGAAATGTAAGAGTGTTTAGATCACTAAAGTAGTTATCTAAACGCTCTTATATTTGTTTACGGAGGGAGTACTTGTCTTTCTAGGCATTTCAACAAATGACTACATACGGAGCAAAATGAGTGAATCTACACTCTAAAATATGTCTACATACATCCGTATGTAGTAGTCATTTGAAATGTCTAGAAAGACAAATATTTGGAATGGAGGGAGTATGATACAATTTTAATCATTTATTAAATTAGGTGCTTACTTGCAATCCAACAGTCATACTCAATAGTGCAATTTCATTCTTCCCAGTCTTCAAGTTGATGGGCATGTGCACACTGAAACTTGATTTTGAGCCATTACCAAATGCACTACCTGAGAAAGACATCTACAAGAGATAAGTGCAATGACATGGAAACTTAAATTGAAGAGGCTGTAAATTGTAAGAAACCAGTATCTAAGGGTGAGAGACACACTGGCGGACAATGTAGGATTCGACAACCCTTCAAAAAAAAGTCACGTTCATGCTAATGTAAACAAGTGCTCTGCTTCTTAAGGATTCATATAGGATCAACTAGAACTTCAGAAACATCCTAGAGAACGTCCAGTCAAAGATGTTGATGCTAATGTAACAATTGATTTACTTCTTAAGGATTCATGTAGGATGAATTAGAACTTCAAAAACATCCCACCAAACGTCCACTCAAAGATATTACAACCTCTGTCCGGACTTAACTGTCGCTAAAATGAGTGTATCAACGCGTCTAGATACACTCATTTCAGCGACAGTTAATTCCAGACGGAGAGAATACTTTATATGGTTTCTCTGCATAAAGTAAAGAGAACATAACACACCTATAAGCATGTCATTCAGGAAAGCGTGAACACCATGGCCTTTGGAGTCGATATTAAGAATTGGATGCTTCCCACTTGTGGGGTAACTTCTGTCTACCTTAAAACTGCATTTTTATTATAAAAGAATCAGTAAAGTACAACACTTAATTGAATAGGATGGTCCAAATAAACATAAATAAATAATACTAAGACCTCTCATCTTTGGTTGATACCAGGCTTACCAACATATCCAAAGCATGAAAGCATACATGATACATAAAATAGTTCTATTATTAGACCAACCTTGTTGTGTGCCACAGGTAGTCAGTAGAGTCTTTTGTCGTATTAATATGGTCTACAAATCCATTTCGTATGAAGTCATTTTTATCCCAAATACCAATTTTCTCCGTGAAAATACTCCACTGATCAGGTTTCGATGCTTGCAAAGTTTCCGGAACCATGTCGACCATCGAAGTTTGAGATCGAACCTAAAGATGATCAATCATCAAACTGGAGTTATAAGTAAGAAAGGGTGGTGTGCTAGATATTCTGTTTCTCAGTTAGGCGTCGAATAATCTTATGTTGGCATTATACTTTTATCCTTTTCAATTCTTACGTAACTTTTTGTTTCATCTTATGAGAAGGATTATCCATTTTCACCTTTTCTGAAAATTATCCAAAGGGAAATCAAATACCTTCGCTGTGTTGTAAACCACATTATCGCAGTCAGGTAGGATGCTAACTGACCAGGCGGGAAGATCATATTCTCTCTTCCTGAAAGTGACAACTTTGTCCTTTTCTGAGTCAATGTTAGATAAGAATGCAACACATCCTCCTGAGTGATCGGTGTAAACATCGGCCTGCAAGCAGAAGTTGACACTAATCATTTGACGAGGCAGCAGACAAACATATTAGTCCACATGGGGACAAAGATGTGGAATTTTAAAAAAAGGGAATGGTAATGTTCAGTAATAGATACATTGAGGTTGACTTACGGTGGTCTGAAATTATAAAGGGAGTAGGATATATGATATACACACAAGATTGATTTTACTTATTTTTAGACAAAAAGAGCTCAAGCTTGTGAGATAAGTAAGCATATCATACATACTAGCTGGATAGATTATTTTTTAGAACACATATATATCACATATAAGCCAATAGAGGACAAAAATCTTACTTCTTGTTGAGGCCCAAGAGAAAACGACGTTGAGTTTCCATAAAGCAGACTATGTTCACACATTTTTATGGATTTGTGAAGCTCCCTCAGATGTCCCCATTTTGGAAGCCTCCTAAGGCCTGGAATTCAGATCAATGAATAATTGCAAGATTGTACTAGCTAAGGCCTAAGATTATTGAGGAATCCATAAGAGCAATATAGCCTAACCATATTCGTCAATTGGTGCATCATAGTCATAGCTAGTTGTAATGAAGGGCCCCCCAGTAGTGCGACCAAAGTTTGTTCCACCATGGTACTTGAAAAGGATAATGCAGAGCTGGTCAATTTTCACTAGGATGAAATTATCAGTAGTTACGCTACCGAGTGAATATGATTTAGATGCTTGATGGTAATTAGCAAAAAAAATCAGTGTCTTTGTCAAGTTAGAGATGAGATGTGTGATCCACTGTAATGTTAGAAACTTAGAATGTGAGTAAAGTTAGTTCTTTAGAACCAAGTTAGAATATGAAGTGTGTGCAGGGGAATACCACATAGTAATTCTGAACGGTGCCACCTTTTCCAAAGAAACGCGCAACAGAAAATGCAACATCCTCGGCGGGTCTGTGGGGATTAGCTTCACCAAAATTCTGGAACCTAAATCGAAATGGAAATTAAAAAAGCAAGGGATTATTGCTTCCACTTTTTGAGAAAATAAAAATTGATGTACATAATTTGCTTTTTCTTGTGTGTGTTACGGACGAAAAAAAAGAAGTAATTCTTAATCAATTGCTATGGAGATGTGCCAAACGCATTACCATCCTGGCCAATTCTCTGTCCAAATTTTTGGCTTGGTTGGCGAATTTGGCTCGAATTGATCGCAATAGAATGAATTACAGGTGTTTATCTGCAAATGTCACTTGCATCAATCAATAGATCAGACAAAAAAGATCTACCAATGAATCTGTAAGAACTCTATCAGAAAATAGTACTACTCTATTTCTAAATAAAAGACGTTTTGGCAGTTTATTAATAGAAACAGAGGGTATATATGTATGAACTCCCAAGCGCATGCATGTATAGATGCCAACGGGATGCTAATAGCATAACCATTGCTAAAACCTTACCAAGACATAACCCTGAAAGCAATTTTAACATGGTCCCTCCGACCTCCTCGTGTGAAAAGAGGAGGTAAGGAGTGAGTAACATGTTAAAATTTGCCGTAACCCTGAAATGCGCACTTACCATCCCTTTTTTTTTTTTGAAGTTTCGCACTTACCATCCTGGGATCAGCAGAAGTTCCATGTCACCAGCAAGGAAGTACAAGTACAGCTACCAATGATATGCTGTTTTGTTTTTGTTTTTGCTTTTGTTTTTTCCCTGCCATAATTAACAGTTGCAGTTTGGGTGATAGTAATGCTGCCGGTGCATACGACAGGAGGCACTAAACGTCAGAAACTAACCACATGATCTGGGGCATCGGACTGCTGGCACATGATCCAAGGGACGCCGGTGTTCTGAGACAGAGCCATACTAGCCGCCCACCTTGCGTATGCCTTGCCGCCAGCCCCATATGCCTGTTCGGTACCTTCATACTCATTCTCAATCTGCAATGCACAGATTCAGCTTCAGATATAATCCAATCCTGTGCAATCGCGACGAACATGTATTCCAAAGCTGTTTGAATCGTGACCTGAGCTAGGATGATGTGCCCGCCCTGCGAGGCGAAGAACCGCTCCTTCTTCATCATGTCCACGATTTTCGTCGTGAAGCCCTTCATGTGAGACTGTATCCAGAAGAAATAATATCACCAGGATTATCAGTTCATCACCCAAACCGGCGAAGTTACCACAAAACATTGCAGAATTTACAGGCCACGCTCACCTTGAATGGCTCGTTGTTTGTCCGGAACACCGTCCCGGGAATGTAATGCAGCCACACAGGCAAACCCCTAAAACCCCACAAAAAAATTAACACACAGTACACCACAGAAACAAAATCACAGTCATAATCATAATATTGCGACGGCGAAGGGGAGAGAATCGGACCCGAAGTTCCACTCGCCGGCGACGAAGGGGCCGATGCGCAGGATCAGGAAGAGCCCGGCGTCCTTGACGACCCTCGCGAACTGCACCAGATCGAACCGGTCCTCGAAGTAGTACTGCAATCCATTCAACAATCGCACATGAAAACCCCCCACGAACGGACTAAATGCAGCGCAAAATATTGAAGACCAGCGGGCGCGGCGGGCGGACCTTGCCGGGGGCGGTCTCGTGGCCGTTCCAGAAGACGTAGGTCTCGATGCAGTCGGCGCCGCCCTCCTTGGCCTCCGCCACCAGCTTGGGCCACATCTGCGAGCAATCGAAATTACTGTATTATTACTGCCGCCACAGTGCCACTGCTAGCTAGTGCATGAGCTGGGGTGGTAGGATCGTACCGCGGGGACGCTGCGCGGGTAGTGGATGGAGGTGGAGATGAGAAGGCGGCGGCGGCCGGAGATGATGAGGGAGCGGTGGTCGTACGCGACACCGGAGACTGCGGCCGCGGCGACGACGAGCAACGCATGCAGCACCAGGAGCAAGGGGAGCAGCCGGCCGGCGGCGGTGGCCATGGCTGGAGTCGAAGACTGTGGTGCCGTAGCACTGTGTGTAGACAGTACGCGCGGCGGTGGCGTTATAAATAGTGGGTGCGGTGGTGGCAAGCGAGACGCCGCGCCGTGGCGGCGGGGTCTCTCGGTACGGTGTGCCGTGGCAACTGTGCAACGGCCAGTTTCACACCATCCTACAGAGTCCGGACTTGGCTGCCTGACGTACTCGCGAAGAAGAAAATCGGCCACGGCCACGCATTCACGTACGTCACGCTGCTGGATGGCGCCAGGTGATGGCCGGCCAGACCGCGCCATGGACAAGATTACGCGACGTCGCGTTCGGCGCTCGGGCGCTCCGTGGGTGATGCGCTGCTGCATAGTCCAAGCAGAGCGGTGAAGCAGCCACGCCTCCACGGCGGCTGCCCCCTTTCCTTTTCTTTTTCCAGCTGATTTACACAGGTATATGTACGATTACTGACCTATTTGAATTTTATTTGTGAATTTAGAAAAAGTTCATGATTTAACAGAAGTTTTTGAAATTAAAAAAATGTTGACAAATTGAAAAGATGTTGGTGAATTTTTAAATAATCATGATTTTTTTAAAAACATGAATTTTAATATATATATATGTGAATTTAAAAAATATTTCCAAATTTTAAAATTATCGGTGAATTTTAAATATGCTTGTGAATTTTACAAAAAATCCCATGAATTTGAAAAATATGGTCACAATGTTTAAAAATGTTGATGAATTAAAAATATGTTTGCATATTTATTAATTTTCGAAAAGGTTCCCAAATTTTTAAACAAAATCACATTTTTTTAAAGATACCATGAATTTAGAGAAAATGGGAAATAAAAAATGATAAACAAGCAATAGAAAACACACAAAAAAGGAAAAACTAGTCGGGTGGAGGTTCCAAAACCAATGGGGAAAGAACCACACAAAAACCGAGTGGGACGGCCCACTGCCTCGCGCACGCCGGGAGGGCGGGGGCGACAGTTGTCGGCCTACGCAGGGAATAATATTCGCTCCCGTGGAGCGTGGGGCAAGCTTTCACCACGTATATGATCTCGATCAAACATGGGCTAACCATATCGGCTATAGTCACTACGACTACTAAGCTCCCTAGAATGAGAGTATTGTGGTGCATTGGAGGCGGTCACTTTGAGGCCCGGCTGGAAGTGGGTGGTCCAATTGTGTAGGTGAAGGAAATATACCCTAGAGGCAATAATAAAGTTGTTATTTTATATTTTCTTATATCATGATAAATGTTTATTATTCATGCTAGAATTGTATTAACTGGAAACTTGATACATGTGTGGATACATAGACAAAACACAGTGTCCCTAGTAAGTCTCTACTAGACTAGCTCGTTGATCAAAGATGATTAAGTTTCCTAACCATAGACATGTGTTGTCATTTGATGAACAGGATCACATCATTAGGAGAATGATGTGATGGACAAGACCCATCCGTTAGCTTAGCATAATGATCGTTAAGTTTTATTGCTAGCTTAGCATAGTGTTTCACAGAAAAGGAAAATATCAAACGGAGTCCAAACGAAATGAAATCTTCGGGAGCGTGATTTTTGGAACGAACGTGATCCAGGAGACTTGGAGTTGAAGTCAAGGAAGCTTCGAGGTGGCCACAAGGCAGGGAGGCGCGCCCGCCCCCTGGGCGCGCCCCCGCCCTCGTGGGCCCCTCGTGGATCCCCTGACCGACTTCTTTCGCCTATATATATCCATATACCCTAAAAACATCGGGGAGCAGAATAGATCAGGAGTTCCGCTGCCGCAAGCCTCTGTAGCCACCGAAAACCAATCTAGACCCGTTCCGGCACCCTGCCGGAGGGGGGAATCCCTCTCCGGTGGCCATCTTCATCATCCCGGTGCTCTCCATGACGAGGAGGGAGTAGTCCACCCTCGGGGCTGAGGGTATGTACCAGTAGCTATGTGTTTGATCTCTCTCTCTCTCTCTCGTGTTATTGAGGTGGTACGATCTTGATGTATTGCGAGCTTTGCTATTATAGTTGGATCTTATGATGTTTCTCCCCCTCTACTCTCTTGTAATGGATTGAGTTTTCCCTTTGAAGTTATCTTTTCGGATTGCGTCTTTAAGGATTTGAGAACACTTGATGTATCTATTGCATGTGCTTATCTGTGGTGACAATGGGATATCACATGATCCACTTGATGTATGTTTTGGTGATCAACTTGCGAGTTCCGTGACCTCGTGAACTTATGCATAGGGGTTGGCACACGTTTTCGTCTTGACTCTCCGGTAGAAACTTTGAGGCACTCTTTGAAGTTCTTTGTGTTGGTTGAATAGATGAATTCGAGATTGTGTGATGCATATCGTATAATCATACCCACGGATACTTGAGGTGACATTGGAGTATCTAGGTGACATTAGGATTTTGGTTGATTTGTATCTTAAGGTGTTATTCTAGTACGAACTCTATGATAGATTGAAGGGAAAGAATAGCTTTGTGTTATTTTACTACGGACTCTTGAATAGATCGATCAGAAAGAATAACTTTGAGGTGGTTTCGTACCCTACAATAATCTCTTCGTTTGTTCTCCGCTATTAGTGACTTTGGAGTGACTCTTTGTCGCATGTTGAGGGATAGTTATATGATCCAATTATATTATTATTGTTGAGAGAACTTGCACTAGTGAAAGTATGAAGCACTAGTGAAAGTATGAACCCTGGGCCTTGTTTCCTAGCATTGTAATGCCGTTTACGCTCACTTTTACCACTTTCTACCTTTCTTTTTTTATATTTTCAGATTACAAAAACCATTATCTACTATCCATATTGCACTTGTATCACCATCTCTTCGCCGAACTAGTGCATCTATACAATTTACCATTGTATTGGGTGTGTTGGGGACACAAGAGACTCTTTGTTATTTGGTTGCAGGGTTGTTTGAGATAGACCATCTTCATCCTACGCCTCCCACGGATTGATAAACCTTAGGTCATCCACTTGAGGGAAATTTGCTACTGTCCTACAAACCTCTTGGAGGCCCAACACCGTCTACAAGAAGAAGGTTGTGTAGTGGACATCAAGCTCTTTTCTGGCGTCGTTGCCGGGGAGGTTAGCGCTTGAAGGTATATCTTTAGATCTTGCAATCGAATCTTTTAGTTTGTTCTTTTATCACTAGTTTAGTTTATAAAAGAAAACTACAAAAAAAATGGAATTGAGTTTGCCTCATACGCTTCATCTTTTTAATATCTTTCGTGAGAATGATGGAAAGGAAAGTTGTGCTCAAGTGCTAGAAGAAGAAGTCTATAGAATGTTTGGCACTAAATCTTTGAATGATGAGAATGATTGCAATGTTATTAGTATGAACTCTTTGAATATCCATAGTACTAATGATGATTGCACTAGTTATGATGAAAATATCTCTTATAAGCATGTCGATTTTTATGGAGTGCATAGAGTTTGCAAGTACATACCAAACAGGGAAGATAGATTTTGCAAGAGGCATAAGTATTTGGAAACTAAATGGTTGCAAGAGAGGCTAGATGTTAGTGCTGAAAATTTAAAATATCTTAGCTATACTTGTGAACTTTGCAATGAGCATGGTCATTTAAATATCAAATGCAAATTGTTTCATGATCGAATCGTGTCCAAAAATTGTGATGACTTGATTTCCCTTGCACATCATAATGAACTTAGTTTGATTTTGGGTTATGAAGAAATGAAACGTCAAACTAAGCATATTCCAGAATATAACCTTGAGAAATTCCTCGATATTGATCTAGAAGAAATTTATATGTATTGTGCGGTGAATTGCATTGAAAATCCTTATATTGCCAATTACATAAAGAAAAGAAAACAAATAGAGGGTGAAGTGAATACTAATGAAAGGGAAGAGGCTTCCCAATATCCTCCTATTATTTCTTATGATGAATCAGGTAATGAGGAGGAGCCTTCTATTCAACCAATCTCATTAATAAGGAGCTCAAAAAAGAGGGTTAAACCCACACATGATGTGAAGAAGAAAAAGAAAAGACGGAGAAGCAAAGGTAGAAAGGTATCCCTCCCAAATGATGTTGCTCCTACTACTCAATGTGATGATGATAATTGCTATACTATCGGTGCTATCCATACTATTAATGATGAGAGTGATTATGCTTATAATATGAAAAGGCCCAAGCTTGGGGATGCTATGTTTGATGAAGATGATGTTTTTGACAATATATTTGCTGCAATTAATGTTTGTCCCAAGCTTGGGGATGCTACGTTTAATCAAGATGATATTTTTAGTCTCCCAAGTTTTGATATGCAACTTTGTTATGATGATAGCATGCCTCCTACTTATGATGATTATATTGATGAAAGTGGGTTTGGAAGAGTGTCAACTTTAGGAAGTAGTAATCCCACTATTTTGGAGGATGTTGAATCTTATTGTGATAATTATGAAAGTGGATTTGTAGAGGTCATGACTTTATTTAGTAATGATTCCACTATCTTGGAAGAGGTTTCAAGTGATTATGATGAACAAAGTTGCTACCTATGATGATTATTGTGATGACACTTATGCTATAAAAAGTAGTGATGATTATATTTATAAAACTTGTCATGATTATGATTACCCTTTTTATGAACATTACTCCTTTAATGTGGAAAAAATTTATAGTATTCGAGTTTCTTACGATACTCCCACTATTCCGAACGAGAAGAATTTTGCTTATGTGGAGATTAATAAAATTTCTATGCTTGTAGATCATGAAAAGAATGCTTTATGTGATAGTTTATTGTTGAATTCATTCTTGATGCTACTGAAAATTATTATGAGGGAGGAATTTATGCTTGTGGGAATTGCAATAATATCAAGTTTCCTCTCTACATGTTGAAAATCTTGAAGCTATGCTTGTTTTGTCTTCCTATGCTAGTTGATTATGGTTCCCACAGGTTGTTTGCTCACAAAATCCCTATGCATAGGAAGTGGGTTAGACTTAAATGTGCTAGTCATATTCTTCATGATGCTCTCTTTATATTTCAATTCTTATCTTTTATGTGAGCATCATTGAAATCATCATGCCTAGCTAGGGGCGTTAAACGTTAGCGCTTGTTGGGAGGCAACCCAACTTTATTTTTGCTCCTTGATTTTTGTTCCTATTTAGTAATAAATTAATCATATGTCCTCTGTTATGATTGTGTTTTTTATGTTTTAGTTAGTGTTTGTGCCAAGTAAAGCCTTTAGGATCTTCTTGGGTGATTGTTATTTGATCTTGTTGTAAAAAACAGTAAGTATGCGCTCACGAGAATAATTTTCATTTTTTACCAGAGAGCGATAAAATACCAATTCAACTTGCATTAGATTAATAAACAAATTTCCTAGGACTTCCTAATTTATCAGGATTTTTAGAGTTACAGAAGTATTCGAAACCTACAGATTACTACAGATTGTTCTGTTTTTGACAGATTATGTTCTCTATGTGTTGTTTGCTTATTTTGATGAATCTATGAGTAGTATCGGAGGGTATGAACCATAGAGAAGTTGGAATACACTAGATATTACACCAATATGAATTTATAATGAGTTCACAACAGGACTTAAGTGGTGACTTATTTTCTTATAGTAACGGAGCTTACGAGTTTTCTGTTAAGTTTTGTGTTGTGAAGTTTTCAAGTTTTGGGTGAAGAATCGATGGACTAAGGAATAAGGAGTGGAAAGAGCCTAAGCTTGGGGATTCCCAAGGCACCCCAAGGTAAAATCCAAGGACACCAAAAAGTCTAAGCTTGGGGATGCCCCATAAGGCATCCCCTCTTTCGTCTTCGTTCATCGGTAACTTTACTTGGAGCTATATTTTTATTCACCACATGATATGTGTTTTGCTTGGAGCGTCATTTTCTTTTCTTTTGTTTTGCTTGGTGTTTGAATAAAATACCAAGATATGGAATTCTTAAATGTTAGAGAGTCTTCACATAGTTGCATAATTATTCGACTACTCATTGATCTTCACTTATATCTTTCGGAGTAGTTTGTCATTTGCTCTAGTGCTTCACTTATATCTTTTTAGAGCACGGCGGTGGTTTTATTTTGAAGAAATAGATGAACTCTCATGCTTCACTTATATTATTTTGAGAGTCTTTAGAACAACATGGTAGTTTGCTTTGATTACGAAACTAGTCTTAATATGATAGGCATCCAAGTGGGATATAATAAAAACTTTCATAAAAAGTGCATTGAATACTATCAGAAGTTTGATACTTGATAATTGTTTTGAGATATGAAGATGGTGATATTAGAGTTATGCTAGTTGAGTAGTTGTGAATTTGAGAAATACTTGTGTTAAAATTTGTGATTCCCGTAGCATGCACGTATGGTGAACCATTATGTGATGAAGTCGGAGCATGATTTATTTACTGATTGTCTTCCTTATGAGTGCCGATCGGGGACGAGCGATGGTTTTTTCCTACCAATCTATCCCCCTAGGAGCATGCACGTAGTACTTTGTTTCAATAACTAATAGATTTTTGCAATAAGTATGTGAGTTCTTTATGACTAATGTTGAGTCCATGGATTATACGCACTCTCACCCTTCCACCATTGCTAGCCTCTCTAGTACCGCGCAACTTTCGCCGGTACCATAAACCCACCATATACCTTCCTCAAAACAGCCACCATACCTACCTATTACGGTATTTCCATAGCCATTCCGAGATATATTGCCATGCAACTTTCCACCATTCCGTTATTATGACACGCTTCATCATTGTCATATTGCTATGCATGATCATGTAATTGACATCGTATTTGTGGCAAAGCCACCGTTCGTAATTCTTTCATACATCACTCATGAGTCATTGCACATCCTGGTACACCGCCGGAGGCATTCATATAGGTCATATTTTGTTCTAAGTATTGAGTTGTAATTCTTGAGTTGTAAGTAAATTAAAGTGTGATGATCATCATTATTAGAGCATTGTCCCAGTGAGGAAAGGATGATGGAGACTATGATTCCCCCACAAGTTGGGATGAGACTCCGACGGAAAAAAAGAAAAGAAAAGAGGCCAAAAAAAGAAGGCCCAAAAAATGAGAGAAAAAGAGAGAAGGGACAATGTTACTATCCTTTTTCCACACTTGTGCTTCAAAGTAGCACCATGATCTTCATGATAGAGAGTCTCCTATGTTATCACTTTCATACACTAGTGGGAATTTCACATTATTGAAAGATCGTGGATGTCGCCTAGGGGGGGTGAATAGGCGTCTTAAAAAAATTACGGTTTAGGCTTGAACAAATGCGGAATAAACCTAGCGGTTAATTTGTCAAGCACAAAACCTAAAACAACTAGGCTCACCTATGTGCACCAACAACTTATGCTAAGCAAGATAAACAACTAGGTGATAGCAAGATATATGACAAGAAACAATATGGCTATCACAAAGTAAAGTGCATAAGTAAAGAGCTCGGGTAAGAGATAACCGAGGCACGCGGAGACGATGATGTATCCCGAAGTTCACACCCTTGCAGATGCTAATCTCCGTTTAGAGCGGTGTGGAGGCACAATGCTCCCCAAGAAGCCACTAGGGCCACCGTAATCTCCTCACGCCCTCGCACAATGCAAGATGCCGTGATTCCACTAAGGGACCCTTGAGGGCGGTCACCGAACCCGTACAAATGGCAACCCTTGGGGGCGGTCACCGAACCCGTACAAATGGCAACCCTTGGGGGCGGTCACCGAACCTGTACAAATGGCAACCCTTGGGGGCGGTCACCGAACCCGTACACTTTGGCATCCCTTGGGGGCGGTCACCGGTACCCGTCAAATTGCTCGGGGCGATCTCCACAACCTAATTAGAGACCCTGACGCTTGCCCGGAGCTTTACACCACAATGATTGAGCTCCGAACAACACCAACCGTCTAGGGCGCCAAGGCACCCAAGAGGAACAAGCTCTAGGGTGCCCAAACACCCAAGAGTAATAAGCTTCTCAAACTTCACTTCCACGTATCACCGTGGAGAACTCAAACCAATGCACCAAATGCAATGGCAAGGGCACACAGAGTGCCCAAGTCCTTCTCTCTCAAATCCCACCGAAGCAACTAATGCTAGGGAGGAAAATGAGAGGAAGAACAAGAAGGAGAACACCAAGAACTCCAATATCTAGATCCAAGGGGTTACCCTCACATAGAGGAGAAAGTGATTGGTGGAAATGTGGATCTAGATCTCCTCTCTCTTTTCCCTCAAAAACTAGCAAGAATCCATGGAGGGATTGAGAGTTAGCAAGCTAAAAGAAGGTCAACAATGGGGGCAAAAACGAGCTCAAGAGATTGGGTTCATTGGGGAAGAAGACCCCCTTTTATAGGTGGGGAAAAATCCAACCGTTATGCTCACAACCCGCACAGAGCGGTAGTACCGCTCCAAGGAGCGGTACTACCGCTAGGGCAGAAGTACCCCTTTGAAAAACAACAACGAGGAGGCAAAAGGCCAGTAGAACCGCCGGAGCGGTACTACCGCTCGTCCTCACGGTACTACCGCTCGACCTCACAGTACTACCGCAAATGGTAGCGGTACTACTGCTTGCGAGCGGTACAAAAAAAATACTTCTGTGCCTACTTCCGCTGAGCAAACCACGAGATTTTGGTCCGGAGCGGTATTACCGCTTAGGAGCCACGGTAGTACTGCTCTGGAGTGGTACTACCGCTCAGGAGCCGCGGTAGTACTGCTCTGGAGCGGTAGTAAAAAATTACATCCGCTCTAGCCACGGTAGTACCGCTGCAGCCTTTACAAAAACAGCCATAACTTCTGCAAATGGACTCCGAATTCAACGAAACCAAGTTTGTTGGAAAGCTAACGACATGGGCTAACACAATATTGATAGAAAAATCAATAAGAAGCAAATGAGAAAAGGCCCATAAGAAAATGGTGAGAACCCTTCATCGGAAAAGACCGGTAAAACCTCCAACACCAAAAACATCATAGAAGATGCATGCGAACTCCGTTTTCGATGAACTCAAGCTTGTCATCAAGATGACCATAAGCTCTAAGACTCACAAAGAGAACTAAACGAGAACTAAAAAAGATGATGCAAGAATGCAATGGTTTGAGCTCTCTACGAATGATACGATCAGGCTACTCATCGAGAGCCCCCCTTGATAGTACGACAATCAATCCTATGACCCGGTCTCCCAACTACCATCATGAGACCGGTAAAATAGAAAACCTATCAAGGGAAAACCTTTGCCTTGCACATGGTCCACTTGAGCTAGATGATGACGATCTTGACCCCCTCAAGTTGGACCACCTTTCTTGATTGTGTTGCCTCGATGAAGACTAGTTGATTGCTCCCCCATACTCCACTATGGGTGAGCCACTCTTCCGCACATCTTCACAAGTCCATTGTCACCACAATGGACGGCAAGCTTCAAGCATTTTATCTCTTCGTGATGCTTCACTTGAATTTGCACACCACAACCTAACCCCACAAAGAACTCTCACGAAGACCATGGGTTAGTACAGAAAGCGTAATGGACAATGCTTACCATATCATGGGATCAGTTGATCCCTCTGTACATCGTGTACGCTTTATGTGTTGATCAACTTGATTCACTCTTGACTTAGTCTTGATCAACCTTGATTCTTTCCAACTCTCTTCATTTTGATGATGTCTTGAAGGTAAACATGAATGATCAAACAATCTTCTTCTTCAAGACATGCTTGCAATAAGCTCAACTCTCAAATGACCAATCTTTGGATAATTCCTTGAATAGCACCTTGGTCGACACAAACTCTCCTTGAAACCAACACATGTACTCCAAGAAAAGCCTATGGACAAAACCTTCAAATATAACTCAAGGCAACCATTAGTCCATAGAGATTGTCATCAATTACCAAAACCAAACATGGGGGCACCGCATGTTCTTTCAATTTCCCCCATTTTGGTAATTGATGACAATCACTTTCACGAGACTTTATACAAGGAATTATGCATCACCAAGCAATGCAACAACCAATAATGCATGCGTATGAGATGCAAATGCTTAGGAACAAAACCAAAGCAAGGAGAAAACTCTGAAGACTTCTCCACAAAACTCTCTGAAACTTCTCCCCCATTGGCATCGATTGCCAAAATGGGCGAAAAGCATAGAAGGCCAATATAAATTGTGTTCCTCCATAAATTGTGTATTTCTCAACAAGAGAGTGGAATGCAATACACATATCCAACGGTAATACTTGGAGGAAGACCAACTATATTGAGGCACCAAGATTGCTAAAGGAATGATATGTCACAAGGACATAACAAATAGAGACACAAGCAATCAAGCAATCAAAAGGTACCAATTGAAGCAAGCAATCAACGGATATCAATTGAACCAACTAGACCAAAGATCCTACGAGCTACATGAATAAAGGATATTATGATATGAGCAAAGGAGTGTTCTAAAGAAACTAGAGAAGCTCCCCATGATTTGTGCACACATAAGAATTTTTGTATTTGGATACAAAGTGCACAAAATAGGATCATAGCTCCCCCAAAATCAATAGAAACTCACAACAAGTGCAAGTGGGCATATAGGAAACTAAGCCTAGTACATGTAACAAACACATGGTTGAGCAATAAGTGAAAGAGGCAACTTAAGAATGGGCTCAACCAAAATGATGTGTGTGAGTCAAGGCAATGCACTTGAGAAGATTAATGTACGGATGAGCATTAAGCATCAATAAAGTCTTGAAATAATGAGGCAACACAGTGCAAGGCCTATCATTCCCACACACAACAAGTAAATGGGTTCACAAGCTTACTAATAAGCATATAAAGAACCTATGCTTGTGACAACCCGTGGTGAAGATAGAACAAGAAAGCCTCATCAAGACGAGGGATACCAATTAAGATGGCAAAAGCCTCGTAAAGATAAGCATGAGGAAAATAATCTTCACCACACAAGAATGCATCAAGATGCAACGAGATACGACATGCACTCAAGGCAAAAGCTTTCACGGAGCCACCAAAGAAATAACAAAAGAGAGACAAGGTGGACGTGAAAGAAAGGATATCATCTAGAGATGTAATTTCTCTCAAGTGTATAAGGTTCTAGGTAGACGAAATCATGATGATATATATCTACAAAGAAGGATGTACACCCGAAATAGTTACAACATGAAGGAACAAGATATCCAAAAGGAAGTCATACATATACCAATAAGATATTTGCTTGAGAGCATAGCACAAGGCTAGATATGGTCTTATTGCATATAAATGAATTCCAACCACACGAACATCAAAGACATCACAACTAGCAACAAGACATCATTGTTGGGATGCTTTGAGAAAGGAAGCAAGTATCACAAGAGAGAATGGATAACATGCCATAATACAACCTACGAAAGGTTGATGCAAGAAATGTGTGCATGAAGTAGATGATGATACTTGTTACCGAGATACCATTGGATGGATGTAGTAGATACCAATTAAAGGTAGATAGTAGTTCATTAATCATCCTAGCTTGACTCCAATAAGCACATGGTGACACCACATTCCTTGTGAGTGAGCCGAGCATCCAATGCATCTCCACTTGTTCCTAGAACAACAACACAAACAAAATGGTACCCAAACTCATTGGGACCAAAGAGTTAGAGAACCAACAACACATAGGACAAACTCCACATAAATATGTGCATATAGATATGAAAATGAATTTCATGCACATCTCATCCAATTTGAGACTTGGTGGAGTTTCCCCTATATATTGGGTCAAAGAAGGAAAGCATGCCAAAGTAACTACATGAAGTTAATATGCATGCTCAATACTTTCAAGAACCGATACCAATTGACAAAGAATTACCAAGTGAAGAAGAGATGCCAAATAAATGAACACTTGGAGGATATCCAAAAAGATACATCAAGGAATGAGATATCCATTGATACACTCAAAAAGAAAGATGTCAAACTCCCAAAAGAGAGGATGGTTCCAAACAAACCAAGTGCTCTACAAAGTTTCATGATGGCACAAAGTGCCAAAAAGAAATGGTTTGCATTCCACCAACACACACTTGATAAGGATCACAAGGTGAGCGTTCTAAGAAGAATAGGATAGCTCCCCCAAGCATTGTGCATTATAGAGAATTTGCATTTGAATACAAAAGGCACAAGACGGGATCACCACTTTCACTATATCTATACAAACACTAGACAAGCTCAAGTAAATAACAAGATCCACAAGTGGTATGGAATACAATGGGAGTTGACACAATCCTAGGCAAGAGATAAAGCAAATAAAAGCAAAGGCCAATGTAAAGATGATCAAAAATTTCTACCACACATAAGTGAGTACCAATTGTCAAAAGACAAGAAGTATTTGGAAATAATTCCCGGTGGTAGATAGCAAGGATATCCGACATCATCTTCACACCAAACAAAAAGCAAATTGCAACTTGTAGAGCTAACATGCCACCTAGGAACAAGATAATTTACAATATCAATTCTAGGTGATAATATCTCAAATGTACACATTTTCTAGGCTAGTAATATACACATAGCATATTACTCCCCCATAGAGCTGGAATTCGAGTCGAGTCGCACCAGCTCGGTTCGACTCGCTAGAGCTCGTTTCGTTAACGAGTTAGCTCGACTCAACTCGTTACTATAACGAGCTCAAACCCAAAATTGGCTTGACTCGTATAACTCGCGAGCTGGCTTGTTTAGCTTGTTAAGCTTATTAAAGATATAAACATAAATCCCTCAAATATGATAAAAATGATCATGTATATATTAAATATATATATATATATCACTAAACAATTGTAATTTCCTTGTAACGCATGAGTCTCCTAGACGGCTGGGCCTTCAACGGCTGGGCCTTATGTTGTGCGCCTGGGATGTAGGGTGCTGAGTGGGTGATTTTTCTTTGTATTGGGAGTGGTTGATCTATTATATCGAGCCTAACGAGTTACACGAGTACTCATGAGATTGACTCGTTTAACTTGGTCTATAAACGATCTTAAACTAAAGCTTGGCTCGGCTCGTTATTCTTCGAGTTCGAGTCGCTTCGAGCCGAGTCACGAGCTATTTGTTTAACTCGCGAGCTTTGAGTTTTTTTTCTAGCCCTACTCCCCCATAATGTGATACCAATTAAAGATAAACAAGAGGCAAAAAAAAGATCCAACAAGAGATAATTAATGGACAATTTAGAATTTGAATTTCTCATGAGAAGACATACCACATGGCGACTAGATAATCTTGAAATATCAATACTAGATGGTGTTACTCATGTACACACATATATAGGATTGTGAGGTGCACAAAGCACATCACTCCCCCATAATGGGATATTCCATTAATCTCTCACAAGAGCCAACTAAGAAATGAACAAGATGCAAAAGGCTCAATGCATGACACACACGTACATGATGTGCAAACCAACACACACATACTTGATTGCTCAAGATAATCAAGTTGGAAGCACAACATATACAAACACATGCAAGGAACAAAACCAAACGTGCAAAGGGGTAAGTAACTATCAATGTAAACACTTTAAGCACGAGTTACCGCATGGAGGAACACTGGATATAAGATAGAAACTTGATAACCCGAATGACTTGGCTTGAGACAATAAGAATGATGAAGTCCCCTTAATTCTTCATAATGTAGCCAAGTCTCCAAAGACCTCCAACAACACCTATTTATCAAGTATGAGCTAGTTGGTCCCCAACCAAGTTGGGTCCTAAAAGGTTAGTCACAATAGGCTTGGCTACCCAAATGGTTCTTTTCTTGACACCACTTTGAGCACCAACAAATTTGGCAAAAACATTGCCAACCTTATCCTTCCCAAGAGAATAGATATCATCAATTAGAATAGGGTTGGATAAGGTACCATTTGTGCATGAAGAAGCGATGTGACCTTTTTCACGACATAGGTAGAAACGTCTACTCTTTACTTTCTTCTCACTTGATTTCTCAACTTGAGAAGCATTAGCTTGAGTTTTCTTGGGAAGAGGCCTTTCTTCAACTTGAGGTTGAGAATGAGAGTGAACTTGTGGTCGCTTCCCTTGTTGCTTGTCACTAATGGGCTTCTTCTTTAATGGGCAAGATCTAACATGATGCCCTTCTACTTTGCACTTGAAGCAAACAATCTTGGCCGAATTCTTGACTTGTTCTTGGCCCTTCTTTTTGTTCACTTTGGACTTCTTCTTATTGTTGGAGTTGAATCCAAGTCCACCTTTGTCATTGGGGGATTTTTGCACACTCAAGATATTGTTGAGTGTGAATTTCCCTTCATGACTCTTTTCCAAGTCTTTCTTCAAAGAAGTGACTTGGGCCTTGAGCTATTTGATTTCCTCTGCATGGTTAGTCTGAACACAAGTACTAGAGGAAGTATAAGCTTCATCGTTAGAGCAACAAGGCAAGGAAAGCAATTCATCACAAGATGTACCAATGTTATGCATGGATGAATCGCGAGGACTAGCACAAGGCAATATAGCATTTTGACCAAAAGTGGTGCTAGTATCCACATGAGGCTCACTAGATGTTACCTTAGCAAGCATGGCCTCATGAGCTATCTTTAGCACATTATGGGATACTAGAAGATCATCATGAGAGCTTGTGAGCTTTACATGATTTTCTTCCAACATCCCATAATTGCTAGATAGCAACTCAAGTTGAGCCCTTAGCTCAACATTCTCCTTTAATATGGATGCTTCACAAGAGATAGAGTTAGTAGCACAAGCATCATCATTAGCAACAAGAGGAGAAGACAACTTGGCAAGATCTTTTGAATATGAAGCTTTAAGTTGAGCATGAGACTCAGTGAGTTTGATGAGCTCACCCTTAATGACCCTTGAGCCATTCTCGAGGTGCTCAAATTCCTCAAGGAGTTTAGCATGCGCAACTTCAAGCTCCTCATTTTTAGTTCCAAAATCACTAGCCACCTCAAGAGCTCTATCACGAGATTCCCTCACTCTAGATAATTCTAGAGCAAGTCTCCTCAAGAGATTCCATGGTGGTTTGTTCAAGTTCAAGAGCTTGAGAGAGGTCCGCAATCTCATTAGCGTAATCATGCTCATGACCTTCCATTTTATCAATGGTGACCTCATGCTCCTTAAGACGAGATTCCAACTCATCAATATAATTCTTGCCCTCAATGGCAATGGACATGATTTCCATGAAGTTGGAACGAGCAATTTTATTTTTATGAAGAGATTTAAAAACCATTTCCCCCTTAATTTTTAAGGAGGCAACATTATCATTCTCTTCATCATTATCCTCATCATTATTAGCATCAACATCATCATCAAGAGACATATTGGGTTTCAAAGTAGGAGGTACCTTTGAAGCCTTAGCCATAAGGCAAAAAGCAATAGATGATCATGTAGGATCCCTTGAAGCACCATTTAAAACCACATCTTGTTCCATGGAGTGTTGGGTTTCCTCTACATTGTTAGCACCACAACTCGAGGAAATACAAGCATTTTTATCATGGCAACAAGATATAGCAAACATATCATCATGAGATTTAGTCAAGCAATTTCTACATGATATGCAGGGACTATCAACACAAGCATGTGAAACATTTGGAGTGCTCGAAGTGTTAAAGCCCAAAGAAGGAGCAATGCAATAATATAGTGATGAAGGATCATCCACAATAAGCATACTATCATCATTGCAATGACCAGCACTACTCACCATATCATTACCTTGTGGCAAACCACATGTAGGTGAAGTAGAAGAAGTTGAGAAGACTATACGGCCGGATGTGGAGGGAGAACAATCATCCCCACAAAACTTGGACACACCATATTTATCTTGAAGCTTTGTCCACAACTCATGAGCATCCCGAAATGGCATGAGTTGAAATATAACTACATTGCTCAAAGCATCGAAAAGCACATTAGAAGCTTGAGCATTGAGATAAGAGTTTTTCTCATCCTCTAAAGATAATCTTTGGGGATCCTTTGGAGGAGAAAAACCCATATCTACAATTCGCTCTAAACTTGGGTCCATGACCCTAAAGAGATTAAGCATGCGAATTACCCAAACATCAAAATCTGTGCCATCGAAACTAAGAGTGTCAGAGAATCCTAAACCCCTAGTCGACATCCTTACTCTCTAGGCAGTTAAGCCCAATAAAGAGAGACGAGGCTCTGATACCAATTGAAAGATCATGGATGTCGCCTAGGCGGGGTGAAATAGGCGTCTTAAAAAATTATGGTTTAGGCTTGAACAAATGCGGAATAAACCTAGCGGTTAATTTGTCAAGCACAAAACCTAAAACAACTAGGCTCACCTATGTGCACCAACAACTTATGCTAAGCAAGATAAACAACTAGGTGATAGCAAGATATATGACAAGAAACAATATGGCTATCACAAATTAAAGTGCATAAGTAAAGAGCTCGGGTAAGAGATAACCGAGGCACGCGGAGACGACGATGTATCCCGAAGTTCACACCCTTGCGGATGCTAATCTCCGTTTAGAGCGGTGTGGAGGCACAATGCTCCCCAAGAAGCCAGTAGGGCCACCGTAATCTCCTCACGCCCTCGCACAATGCAAGATGCCGTGATTCCACTAAGGGACCCTTGAGGGCGGTCCCCGAACCCGTACAAATGGCAACCCTTGGGGGCCGTCACCGAACCCGTACACTTTGGCAACCCTTGGTGGCGGTCACCGGTACCCCTCAAATTGCTTGGGGCGATCTCCACAACCTAATTAGAGACCCCGACGCTTTCCCGGAGTTTTACACAACAATGATTGAGCTCCGAACAACACCAACCATCTAGGGCGCCAAGGCACCCAAGAGGAACAAGCGCTAGGGTGCCCAAACACCCAAGAGTAATAAGCTTCTCAAACTTCACTTCCACGTATCACCGTGGAGAACTCAAACCGATGCACCAAATGCAATGGCAAGGGCACACAGAGTGCCCAAGTCCTTCTCTCTCAAATCCCACTGAAGCAACTAATTCTAGGGAGGAAATGAGCGGAAGAAAAAGAAGGAGAACACCAAGAACTCCAAGATCTAGATCCAAGGGGTTACCCTCACATAGAGGAGAAAGTGATTGGTGGAAATGTGGATCTAGATCTCCTCTCTCTTTTCCCTCAAAAACTAGCAAGAATCCATGGAGGGATTGAGAGTTAGCAAGCTCAAAGAAGGTCAACAATGGGGGCAAAAACGAGCTCAAGAGATTGGGTTCATTGGGGAAGAAGACCCCCTTTTATAGGTGGGGAAAAATCCAACCGTTATGCTCACAACCTGCACAGAGCGGTACTACCGCTCCAAGGAGCGGTACTACCGCTAGGGCGGAAGTACCCCTTTGAAAAACAACAGCGAGGAGGCAAAAGGCCGGTAGAACCGCCGGAGCGGTACTACCACTCGTCCTCACGGTACTACCGCTCGACCTCACGGTACTACCGCAAATGGTAGCGGTACTACTGCTTGCGAGCGGTACAAAAAAAATACTTCCGTGCCTACTTCCGCTGAGCAAAACACGAGATTTTGGTCCGGAGCGGTACTACCGCTTAGGAGCCGCGATAGTACTGCTCTGGAGCGGTAGTAAAAAATTACATCCGCTCTAGCCACGATAGTACCGCTGCAGCCTTTACAAAAACAGCCATAACTTCTGCAAACGGACTCCGAATTCAACGAAACCAAGTTTGTTGGAAAGCTAACGACATGGGCTAACACAATATTGATAGAAAAATCAATAAGAAGCAAATGAGAAAAGGCCCATAAGAAAATGGTGAGAACCCTTCATCGGAAAAGACCGGTAAAACCTCCAACACCGAAAACATCATAGAAGATGCATGCGAACTCCGTTTTCGATGAACTCAAGCTTGTCATCAAGATGACCATAAGCTCTAAGACTCACAAAGAGAACTAAACAAGAACTAAGAAAGATGATGCAAGGATGAAATGGTTTGATCTCTCTACGAATGATACGACCAAGCTACTCATCGAGAGCCCCCCTTGATAGTACGGCAATCGATCCTATGACCCGGTCTCCCAACTACCATCATGAGACCGGTAAAATAGAAAACCTATCAAGGGAAAACCTTTGCCTTGCACATGGTCCACTTGAGCTAGATGATGACGATCTTGACCCCCTCAAGTTGGACCACCTTTCTTGATTGTGTTGGCTCGATGAAGACTAGTTGATTGCTCCCCCATACTCCACTATGGGTGAGCCACTCTTCCGCACATCTTCACAAGTCCATTGTCACCACAATGGACGGCAAGCTTCAAGCATTTGACCTCTTCGTGATGCTTCACTTGAATTTGCACACCGCAACCTAACCCCATAAAGAACTCTCACGAAGACCATGGGTTAGTACAGAAAGCGTAATGGACAATGCTTACCATATCATGGGATCAGTTGATCCCTCTGTACATCGTGTACGCTTTATGTGTTGATCAACTTGATTCACTCTTGACTTAGTCTTGATCAACCTTGATTCTTTCCAACTCTCTTCATTTGGATGATGTCTTGAAGGTAAACATGAATGATCAAACAATCTTCTTCTTCAAGACATGCTTGCAATAAGCTCAACTCTCAAATGACCAATCTTTGGATAATTCCTTGAATAGCACCTTGGTCGACACAAACTCTCCTTGAAACCAACACATGTACTCCAAGAAAAGCCTATGGACAAAACCTTCAAATATAACTCAAGGCAACAATTAGTCCATAGAGATTGTCATCAATTACCAAAACCAAACATGGGGGCACCGCATGTTCTTTCAATTATAGAACTTGGCTTGTATATTCCAATGATGGGCTTCTTCAAAATTGCGCTAGGTCTTAATGAGCAAGCAAGTTGGATGCACACCCACTTAGTTCTTTTGTTGAGCTTTCATACACTTATAGCTCTAGTGCATCTGTTGCATGGCAATCCCTACTAACTCACATTGATATCTATTGATGGGCATTTCCATAGCCCGTTGATACGCCTAGTTGATGTGAGACTATCTTCTCCTTTTTTGTCTTCTCCACAACCACCCTTCTATTCCACATATAGTGCTATATCCATGGCTCACGCTCATATATTGCGTGAAGATTGAAAAAGTTTGAGAACATCCAAGTATGAAACAATTGCTTGGCTTGTCATCGGGTTTGTGCGTGATTTAAATACTTTGTGTGGTGAAGATGGAGCATAGCCAGACTATATGATTTTGTAGGGATAGCTTGCTTTGGCCATGTTATTTTGAGGAGACATTATTGCTTTATTAGTATGCTTGAAGTATTATTATTTTTATGTCAATATTAAACTTTTGTCTTGAATCTTATGGATCTGAACATTCATGCCACAATAAAGAGAATTACTTAGAGAAATATGTTAGGTAGCATTCCACATCAAAAATTCCGTTTTTATCATTTGCCTACTCGAGGACGAGCAGGAATTAAGCTTGGGGATGCTGATACGTCTCCAACGTATCTATAATTTATGATTGTTCCATGCTATTATATTATCTGTTTTGGATGTTTATGGGCTTTATTATGCACTTTTATATTATTTTTGGGACTAACCTATTAACCCAGAGCCCAGTGCCAGTTTCTGTTTTTCCCTTCTTTCAATGTTTCGCAGAAAAGGAATATCAAATGGAGTCTAAACGGAATGAAACCTTCGGGAGCATGATTTTTGGAACGAACGTGATCCAGGAGACTTGGAGTTGAAGTCAAGGAAGCTTCGAGGTGGCCACGAGGCAGGGAGGCGCGCCTGCCCCCTGGGCGTGCCCCCACCCTCGTGGGCCCCTCGTGGCTCCCCTGACTGACTTCTTTCGCCTATATATATCCATATACCCTAAAAACATCGAGGAGCAGAATAGATCAGGAGTTCCACCGCCGCAAGCCTCTGTAGCCACCGAAAACCAATCTAGACCCGTTCCGGCACCCTGCCGGAGGGGGGAATCCCTCTCCGATGGCCATCTTCATCATCCCGGTGCTCTCCATGACGAGGAGGGAGTAGTCCACCCTCGGGGCTGAGGGTATGTACCAGTAGCTATGTGTTTGATCTCTCTCTCTCTCTCTCTCGTGTTCTTGAGGTGGTACGATCTTGATGTATCGCGAGCTTTGCTATTATAGTTGGATCTTATGATGTTTCTCCCCCTCTACTCTCTTGTAATGGATTGAGTTTTCCCTTTGAAGTTATCTTTTCGGATTGAGTCTTTAAGGATTTGAGAACACTTGATGTATCTATTGCATGTGCTTATCTGTGGTGACAATGGGATATCACGTGATCCACTTGATGTATGTTTTGGTGATCAACTTGCGAGTTCCGTGACCTCGTGAACTTATGCATAGGGGTTGGCACACATTTTCGTCTTGACTCTCCGGTAGAAACTTTGGGGCACTCTTTGAAGTTCTTTGTGTTGGTTGAATAGATGAATTCGAGATTGTGTGATGCATATCGTATAATCATACCCACGGATACTTGAGGTGACATTGGAGTATCTAGGTGACATTAGGATTTTGGTTGATTTGTATCTTAAGGTGTTATTCTAGTACGAACTCTATGATAGATTGAAGGGAAAGAATAGCTTCGTGTTATTTTACTACGGACTCTTGAATAGATCGATCAGAAAGAATAACTTTGAGGTGGTTTCGTACCCTACAATAATCTCTTCGTTTGTTCTCCGCTATTAGTGACTTTGGAGTGACTCTTTGTCGCATATTGAGGGATAGTTATATGATCCAATTATGTTATTATTGTTGAGAGAACTTGCACTAGTGAAAGTATGAAGCACTAGTGAAAGTATGAACCCTGGGCCTTGTTTTCTAGCATTGCAATGCCGTTTACGCTCACTTTTACCACTTGCTACCTTGCTGTTTTTACATTTTCAGATTACAAAAACCATTATCTACTGTCCATATTGCACTTGTATCGCCATCTCTTCACCGAACTAGTGCACCTATACAATTTACCATTGTATTGGGTGTGTTGGGGACACAAGAGACTCTTTGTTATTTGGTTGCAGGGTTGTTTGAGAGAGACCATCTTCATCCTGTGCCTCCCACGGATTGATAAACGTTAGGTCATCCACTTGAGGGAAATTTGCTACTGTCCTACAAACCTCTGCACTTGGAGGCCCAACAACGTCTACAAGAAGAAGGTTGTGTAGTAGACATCATGGTGCAGCGCGTTCACGTGAATCATCTCCTCCTCGTCCGATCTCCCTCGAACAGTCGGTCATCAGATCCCACGTACAAGCTCGCCGAAGCGGTGCAAGTGCACCGCCTCTAACGGTATCAGCACGTGCAGGAGGAACATCGTGCGGCAGACTGATAGGTCCGATCACACAACCGGCGGCGAGTGGAAGTGTCTATTCGCAACACATGCAAACCCTAGTGACAACGCCGAAGCGATCAATCGCATGAGTGTGCCGCACCCCAATTTATATAGGCGTCCGTCGAGGGCTCAACACTTGGGCCTCGCACGGACCCTAAAGCCCATAAGTCTACTCAGCCACAATCCGAATATAGCTCGGATCACATCCGAGCAGTGTCCCCAGATCCGATCTCATAGGTTCCTTCCCTTAAGCGCGCGACCCCTTAGGTTCAAGCCGGCTTGGTCGCAGTTTGGATCACCTCCGAACTGCACGGTTGGTAGTGGCCCCTAGCAAGGCATGTCGAACACCAAGCAGACTATGAAGCTGGTTAGGCGAACATGTACATCATACTTCCATTCCTTTTTCCACACGATATATGTTGTCAGGCTTAAGGCGAGTCTGTCATCCTTGTGCTAGCCCGACCTCTTTCTCATTCCGGTTATGCCGACCAGAAACCATATTATCTCATAATCCTTGTCGCATGGCCATGCTTATCCTGGTTGGATCACACGAGGGGCCCAAAGTATATCTCTCCTGATCGGAGGGGAAAATCCCATCTTGCTCGACCATGTCTTGCAGCATGGGTCTGGACAAGCCCGAAACCTACCTTTGTAACTACCCAATCACGGAGTAGCATTTGGTTGGCCCAAAGCAAGTCTGTCACCATCCCGAGTACATGCGCCAGCTCAGGTCTTAGGACATAGAACGTATGTTATACTAGAGACTCACAGATGACATATCGCTGCATCTCATAGTTGGGTCTGTCCGACTCGGACCTTATCTTGACTCAGATCCGACTACGTCGAATCCTACCAGATCCTTCCAAGTCCATATTATCCGGTTAGCATCCAATGCCCCATGGCTAGTGAGACCAATCCATCGACCATGTCATATGCTAGTCTAGTTGGCTGTGCATCCACACAACCCTTTCGACTAGGGACCTTTTAGGACAGTCATCATACAATGCATAGTCCCACAAACAAGTCACATACTTGCTGATACACATCATTGATAATTTCCAAGGACTATCTTTATTCATAAACACATAGGAAATATCATCATACATGGTTGCCTCTAGGGCATATCTCCAACAATATAGTACTATATGAGTTATGTATGTTGGTGACCAAATGTTGTTCGGAGTCTCGGATGAGATCACGGACATGACGAGGAGCTCCGGAATGGTCCGGATGTAAAGATTGATATATAGGATGATATGGTTCGGCCAAGGGGGGAAGCCCACGGCGCTTTAGGTCGGTGCAAAAGGAGTTTTGCGGAGGCCAGGGGGCCAAACGCCGGAGACCCTAGCGTCTGGCCCAAGGACCGTGGCATCTGGTCCTGGAAGTCCAAGAAGGACTCTTCCTTGCGGGTAAAACCGACTTTGAGGAGGCTTTTACTCCAAGATTCGACCCCAGGGCTCAACATACAAATAGAGGGGCAAGGCTAGCACCTAGAACACATCAAGAATCACCAAGCCGTGTGCTGGCAACCCCGTCCCCTCTAGTTTATCCTCCGTCATAGTTTCTGTAATGCTTGGCAAAGCCCTGTGGAGATTGTTCTTCACCAACATCGTCACCATGCCGTCATGCTGCCGGAACCCATCTACTATTTCGCCCGTCTTGCTGGATCAAGAAGGCGAGGACGTCATCGAGCTGAACGTGTGCTGAACGCGGAGGTGCCGGACGTTCGGTACTTGATCGGGACGGATCGTGAAGGTGTACGACTACATCAACCGCGTTGATAAACGCTTCCGCTTTGCGATCTTCAAGGGTATGAAGATGCTCTCCTCCTCTCGTTGCTATGCATCTCCTAGATAGATCTTGCGTGAGCGTAGGATTTTTTTTTGAAATTGCATGCTACGCTCCCCAACAGTAGGGATGTTGGACCCACTTACAGATATTCATCGCTACGTCCAACTCTTTGGGTCTCAGGTTTCAACATTTGTACGGAAGTAGCAAGGAAAAAAGGTTGCAGGATTGCAGTGGATGGGGGTGAGCCGCGGGATGGACTATTACAAAAAGTTGTTTGGCCTTGTTGAAGGTTTGACTTTGTGGAATGAGAAGTGATGCATGGGAATAAAATGAGAAACTATCCGTGGAAGATATGAGAGAATTAAGTAGACCTTTCGGGGAACAAGAAATCGAGAAAGAGATTGATGGGATGAAGAAAGATAGAGTTGCAGGTTGTGATGGTTTCCCTGCATAATTCTATCAGACATGTCGGGGCATTGCTAAGAATGATGTCATGATGTGTACTTTATGAGGTCCATGTTGGTAGGTTGGATTTGAGCAGGATTAACTTTGGAATCATTATCTGGTACCAAAGGGAGCTGATGCAAATACTATTCAAAAATATAGAACAATTTATATGTTGCCTGCTCTACTAAAAAACGTTTCCAGAACCCTTAATGAAAATGTAAGTCCTTATATACACAAACTCATTCCACCATGTCAGATTGCTTTTGTTAAAGGCATAAAATATCATGGATGGTGTTATGCCTTTGCATGAAATTCTCCATGAGTCTAGAAGAAGGAAACAACAAAGGGGTGGTGATGAAGCTATGTACCTAGGGTAGGGTCATGGACCTGTCCAGCGTACCCTCCCCAAGGACATCTTTACAAAGAATCAGAAGCAGTCGAAGAGAAATCATCATCCACTCGACCGTGGAAATGCACTCACTCGACCACCTTGAAGACACTCGACCACCAGAAGATGAGGAACCCTCCACTCTGCAACGGTTAAGACTTAAACTATAGCATTATGAGCATTTATGACATTTACTGCAGACGTTACCTATAACGCCTTTCCTTTATGAGCATCGAACCCTTGTCCCAGAGGAGGGAGGTGGCTTATATAGAGTGCGCCAGGACCCTAGCTCCCCTCCGTTACACAGAGTTCAATGCTCATAAAGGAAAGGCGTTACAGGTAACGTCTGCAGTAAATGTCATAAATGCTCATAATGCTATAGTTTAAGTTTTAACCGTTGCAGAGTGGAGGGTCCCTCATCTTCTGGTGGTCGAGTGTCTTCAAGGTGGTCGAGTGAGCGCATCTCCATGGTCGAGTGGATGATGATTTCTCTTCGACTGCTTCTGATTCTTTGTAAAGATGTCCTTGGGGAGGGTACGCTGGACAGTTCCATGACCCTACCCTAGGTACATAGCTTCATCATTAGCCCCCGAATGGATCAGGGTTTGAGTGAGGAAGGGGTCGAGAACACTTTCGACCCACTCTTTGTGCTATGAATATGCCTTGTCCTGAAACAATGAGTTGAGGAGACGACGTCGACTCCTTTCTCAATCGCCTTGGTCCATTCTTGGTTGTTGTCGAGTGAACTTTCATGGTTGAATTCCGAATGATGATGTAGAGGGTGTTTGTCTTCAGTCTGACAGGTTGTTCCGCTCTCCGCGGATCTCACGGGATTCGAATTTTGGGAATCGCGCCAGACGGGAGGAAATGAGGTTATCGGGACGGATTAGGTAAGTCTCCTCGATCCCCGCGCCACCTTTTTCGCCACATACTGCACGCGCGACTATTGCGGGATTTGTTTAGATCGCTTGGGTCCACTAGTCAGCCACTCGGTGGAAGGCCTTATAAAAGGTCTCGGGCCAGGCCTCTGCTCCGCACGCCCCCATTCTCTCTTCTCTTTCTCCCGATCCCTCCGCCACTCTCGCTTCCGCCTCGTCGCCGGACCTCCGCTCGAGCTCAATCCGCCACCATGGGGAAGGACAAGACGGCGGCGTTGGAACGCGCGAAGAAGGCGACCGCAAAGGCGAAGGGCAAGCGGACCAGCCGGGGCGGATCCTCGTCGAGGTCCGGGCTACCGACGGGCTGGATCCAGGGCGACTGGATCCGCTCGGCAATCACGCAGGACGACCTCGACGACCTGGTGGAGGGGGATTGATCCCCCACAAGTCGGCTTGGCTCCCGGGGGACGAATCTGAGCCGCAGCCTAGAGAGGGTGAGTGTGTCCTCTTAGCAACCCATGTAGATCGCGGATTCTCGCTGCCTCCCCACCCTTTCTTCCGGGGTTTTTTGAACTTCTTTGGGGCTCAGCTCCACCATTTCACTCCGAACACCATAGTCTATCTGGCCGCTTTCATGTCCATGTGCAAAAACTTCTTGGGCTGTCGACCGCACTAGGGGCTTTTCAAACATATTTTCACTTGTCGTTCCCAGTCGGTTAAAAAGGCCAAGTCGAGTGACGAGAGGGCGCGGGTGATCCAGATGTGCGGTGGTCTGGGGATCCAGATGAGGAGCAAGAGTACTTTCCCAGCGATGATCCTTCCTGACTCTATCCGGGGCTGGCAGTCAACTTGGTTTTACTGCAAGGATCAGCCAACCCCTGGCCAGTCGACTGGACTTCCTCCTTTCTCCTTGGCTCGAGTGGAGAAGCCTGCTCCCATGAAGGTAGTTCCAGAAGAGAAGGCGCATGTCAAGGAGCTGGTCGAATGGGTTGTCCAGCTTGTCCGCGACGGAGTGACCGGGATGGATCTGCTGGAGGTCTTTCTCGATCGACGCATCCAACCTCTTCAGGTGTGCGACCATCTGATGTGGATGTACTCTGGGCTCGAAGATACCACTCGGATCCACCCGGAGGAGGTCAGTGAGGATATCTTGGAGAACTGGTTGAGGGGAATCACTGGCAACAAAGACAACCCTCGAGGATCCAGGAGGGTGATTCCATTCGACAACTCGCGCCAGCCGGAGCAGGTATATTTCTGTTTTATCAAGTATCTTTCCGATTCACCACGTGATGTCCCGTTTGTGGTCGACTGAATGTCTTTTGATTGTTATCCTTTCAGGCCCTCATTGAAATGTACTCGATGCCCAACAGAGTGCAGGACCCCGACGCTGAAGAAGAAGGGAGCGGGGGCGAGAGCGGCGAGGAGCATTCGAAAGCCGAGGAGGATGAGGAGAGCGATGAATCGACCGATGAGGAAGAAGTCGACTCGCCTCCTCGCAGGGAGAGGAGGTCCAAGCACACTCATGACCCGGCACGCGCTCTGGACTTGGTGGCTGCGCCGATCGGGCAATCCTCGAAGCGCCCCAAGACGTCTTCCCCGACGCCGACTGAGAAGCCTCCAAAGCAATCCAAGGTCACGCCGCTTCCAGCGCCGAAAGTGCCGAAAGCCATCTCTTCCAAACCGCCCAAAGCTTTGCCTCGGATCAAAGTGACCGTTCCTACTATCTCCGGGTAACCATCTGACTTGTCCTTTATGTGGATTCAATTAACTGGATGTAACCGATTGAATGCGGGCCTTTGCAGTGCTGCTACGTCGGGGACCTCTTCATATCAGTACCGGGACGAGGAAATAGAGGATGCGGTGACCTCTAACCCAGGTATGAACTCTTGCGATTTCGATTCTTGATCCTTTTAGGGTCGAGTGGTTCACTTGGGGTCGAATGTTCTGTCTTGCAGCTCCACCCAACATCATTGACCTTCCGGACGATGACGAAGATGTGGCTCCTAAGCCTAGGAAGAGCAAGAAGGTAACAGCTGGCAGGGTGGCTCGGCAGGAACCAGCTGCAACGCCTCCCGTCTGTCAGGCTGAAGATGCGGGCAGGGCCGCTGTGACGTTCGCTGCACCCTTGCCGAGTGGGCACCCCACGCGGTCGACCGCGCCTGTGGTTCCTTCAACTATCCAACTCCACACCACGGAGCCTCAAGCAGCTGCACCTGGGTCGTCTCCACATTTTTCACTAGCTACCCCGTCCCAGACAACCAGTCGGAAGCGGCTACGGAAGCCATCCGAAAGGCTGATATGATGATGGAACGGGTGAAGATAGTGCACGAGAGCAGTCAGGCTGCCTATGATGCTAGTGCCGCTCTTCGGGCCAACGTCGAGGTGAATAGACTTTCCGACTGTTTTTGTTCTCGAAAAATCTTCTTCTGCACAATCTCCTGTTGTTCGCGTTGAATTAGAGCACCCACTGGGTGTTGCTGTCATTTTTGGTAGTTTCGCTCTTCCACTCGGTCTGGGCGAGTGGGATCAGAACCGGTGGGGGCACGCCAAGTGCACCCACTGGGTGTAGTCCCCGAGACCGTGGTCGACTGCCAGTAGTCGACTGTGGTCTGAGTTCTTCTTTTCTTGACGGCGCAATTGTTCTTTCTCTCTCTCTTTTTTTTTACTCCTTGCACTCAACTCTGGCGGGCCGGGCAAGTGGGATTAGAACCGGTGGGGGCACACCAAGTGCACCCACTGGGTGTAGTCCCCGAGACCACGGTCGACTGCTGGCAGTCGACTGGGGTCTGAACAGCTTGTTGTCCACTTCTTTAGGTTTTATTCATTCAGAAATGAACTGCTTTCGAACCTATCGATTGACCTGTCTCTTGCCTCCTGCAGAAGTCTTGTACTCTTATCTCCAAGTTTGCCGAACTCAAAGAGAAGCAGAGGCAACTCAACTTAGACTTGGAATTGGCTCAGCAAAATCTGAAAAAAGCTCAAGACGAGGCCGCTGATATGCAAGGTAACTGATTGCCGACTGAATTTCAGTGTATCTCTTTGATCTCTTTTTTGATTCGATTATTTCTTTTGCAGAGAAAATGAAGTTGGCTCTGGACAAGAAGGACTCGGACCTCGCCGCCGCGCAAAAAGCAGCCCAAGACAAAACCGCTCTCGCAGAGAAGAAGCTTGCTTCAGTCGGAACGCTTGAAGGAGAGGTGACTAGACTGACATCTTGTCTTAATGAAGCTAACCGCGAAGTGACCAGCCTGAAGAAGGATAAGGTCGTCCTGAATGAAAAGTTGGAGTCTGCGATCCGCAAGAGGAATGACACAGAAGCCTATCTGAGGGCCCTCGCCAAGAAGCTTTATCTCGTGCTGGGAGGTATTTCTTTTAATCCGACTGTGTTGATGTTTGCCATCGGATTTTGCTCGGTTGATTGAACTGACTCTTGGCTGCAGAACTTTGTCAAGACTTTGATGAAGAAACTGGGAGGGTCGAGACGGGCCTGGACCCTATTGCTTCCCCGGTCTGCGACGAAACTGCGATGAACGTGCTCCGACTGGAGTCCCGTATCGCCAGCGCCACAAGCTACCTCGCACGCCTGAAGGAGGTTGTCTCTCGAATCGACTCGACGCTTTGGCCGGAGACGACGCTTCAGAATGATCTGGAATCTCTGATGACTCGACTGAATGAGATCCCTGACCGAGTGCAAGAATGGAAGAAATCCTCCGCCCTATGTGGTGCTGACGTGGCGTTGTCCCTGGTGCGAGTCCATTGCAAGGAGGTTCGTGAAGACAAGCTGGCTGCGATCAAAGTCGCTAACACCAAAAAGCACGACTTCCAGTCCTTCATGGAGACTTTCATTGCTGCTGCCACTCGGATCGCTGATGGGATCGATCTGGACTCATTAGTGGAGCCTGCCAGTCCTCCTCCGGCTGAGTGAACAATCTTATGAAACTTGGATACGCTTTAAATTTGCCTCGGAATGCCGAGTGGTTTCTGTAACCATTAAACTCCTTCGGGCTTGGTGCCCGAGTACTTTTGATTCGCTACTTGGAACCTTTTAGTATTTATCTGAATTTGGTTTATCTCCGAATGTGCTTGTGTTTGCCTTCGGATGGACTTTGCTTGCTGCACCTCTTCGTCCTTGCGGATAGGGATGGAGCGGACGTTGTATTTGTGCCGCAGCTCCGAAGGAGAAGGTGGCAGTCGACCTGCACCTCATCGTCCTTGCGGATAGGGATGGAGTGGACGTTGTATTTGTGCCGCAGCTCCGAAGGAGAAGGTGGCAGTCGACCTGCACCTCGTCGTCCTTGCGGATAGGGATGGAGCAGACGTTGTATTAGTGTCGCAGCTCCAAAGAAGAAGGTTGCAGTCGACCTGCACCTCGTCGTCCTTGCGGATAGGGATGGAGCGGATGTTGTATTTGTGTCGCAGCTCCGAAGGAGAAGGTGGCAGTCGACCTGCACCTCGTCGTCCTTGCGGATAGGGATGGAGCGGACGTTGTATTAGTGCCGCAGCTCCGAAGAAGAAGGTTGCAGTTGACCTGCACCTCGTCGTCCTTGTGGATAGGGATGGGTCTCAAACTTAGGCGAGTACTGGACTGCAGCTAAGCCCCCGAGTAGGAGGATTGCTCTCCACTCGGTAGGATTTTTCCAAACTTAGGCGAGTGCTGGATTGCCGTTAAGCCTCTCAGTGAGAGAACTTAGGCGAGTGCTCGACTGCAGCTAAGCCCCCGAGTGGGCGGACTGCTCTCCACTCGGTAGGATTTTTCAAGCTTAGGCGAGTGCTGGACTGCCGTTAAGCCTCTAAGTGAGAGAACTTAGGCGAGTGCTCGACTACAACTAAGCCCTCGAGTGGGAGGACTGATCTTCGCTCGGTAGGATTTTTTCAAACTTAAGTGAGTGCTGGACTGCCGTTAAGCCTCTAAGTGAGAGAACTTATGCGAGTGCTCGACTGCAGCTAAGCCCCCGAGTGGGAGGACTGCTCTCCGCTCGGTAGGATTTTTTCAAACTTAGGCGAGTGTTGGACTGCCGTTAAGCCTCTAAGTGAGAGAACTTAGGCGAGTGCTCGACTGCAGCTAAGCCCCCGAGTGGGAGGACTGCTCTCCGCTCGGTAGGATTTTTCAAACTTAGGCGAGTGTTGGACTACCGTTAAGCCTCTTAGTGAGAGAACTTAGGCAAGTGCTCGACTGCAGCTAAGCCCCCGAGTGGGAGGACTGCTCTCCGCTCGGTAGGATTTTTTCAAACTTAGGCGAGTACTGGACTGCCGTTAAGCCTCTTAGTGAGAGAACTTAGGCGAGTGCTCGACTGCAGCTAAGCCCCCGAGTGGGAGGACTGCTTTCCGCTCGGTAGGATTTTTTCAAACTTAGGCGAGTGCTGGACTGCCGTTAAGCCTCTTAGTGAGAGAACTTAGGCGAGTGCTCGACTGCAGCTAAGCCCCCGAGTGGGAGGACTGCTCTCCGCTCGGTAGGATTTTTTCAAACTTAGGCGAGTGCTGGACTGCCGTTAAGCCTCTTAGTGAGAGAATTTAGGCGAGTGCTCGACTGCAGCTAAGCCCCCGAGTGGGAGGATTGCTCTCCACTCGGTAGGATTTTTCCAAACTTAGGCGAGTGCTGGAATGCCGTTAAGCCTCTTAGTGAGAGAACTTAGGCGAGTGCTTGACTGCAGTTAAGCCCCCGAGTGGTTGTCTGGGACAGGGTAGCTGGTGAAAAAATGTGCAGACGACCCAGGTGCAGCTGCTTGAGGCTCCGCGGTGTGGAGTTGGATAGTTGAAGGAACCACAGGCGCGGTCGACCGCATGGGGTGCCCACTCGGCAAGGGTGCAGCGAACGTCACAGCGGCCCTGCCCGCATCTTCAGCCTGACAGACGGGAGGCGTTGCAGCTGGTTCCTGCCGAGCCACCCTGCCAGCTGTTACCTTCTTGCTCTTCCTAGGCTTAGGAGCCACATCTTCGTCGTCGTCCGGAAGGTCAATGATGTTGGGTGGAGCTGCAAGACAGAACATTCGACCCCAAGTGAACCACTCGACCCTAAAAGGATCAAGAATTGAAATCACAAGAGTTCATACCTGGGTTAGAGGTCACCGCATCCTCCATTTCCTCGTCCCGGTACTGATATGAAGAGGTCCCTGACGTAGCAGCACTGCAAAGGCCCGCATTCAATCGGTTACATCCAGTTAATTGAATCCACATAAAGGACAAGTCAGATGGTTACCTGGAGATAGTAGGAACGGTCACTTTGATCCGAGGCAAAGCTTTGGGCGGTTTGGAAGAGATGGCTTTCGGCACTTTTGGCGCTGGAAGCGGCGCGACCTTGGATTGCTTTGGAGGCTTCTCAGTCGGCGTCGGGGAAGACGTCCTGGGGCGCTTCAAGGATTGCCCGATCGGCGCAGCCACCAAGTCCGGAGCGCGTGCCGGGTCATGAGTGTGCTTGGACCTCCTCTCCCTGCGAGAGGCCAGTCGACTTCTTCCTCATCGGTCGATTCATCGCTCTCCTCATCCTCCTCGGCTTCCGAATGCTCCTCGCCGCTCTCGCCCCCGCTCCCTTCTTCTTCAACGCCGGGGTCCTGCACTCCGTTGGGCATCGAGTACATTTCAATGAGGGCCTGAAAGGATAACAATCAAAAGACATTCAGTCGACCACAAACGGGACATCACGTGGTGAATCGGAAAGATACTTGATAAAACAGAAATATACCTGCTCCGGCAGGCGCGAGTTGTCGAATGGAATCACCCTCCTGGATCCCCGAGGGTTGTCTTTGTTGCCAGTGATTCCCCTCAACCAGTTCTCCAAGATATCCTCGCTGACCTCCTCCGGGTGGATCCGAGTGGTATCTTCGAGCCCAGAGTACATCCACATCGGATGGTCGCGCGCCTGAAGAGGTTGGATGCGTCGACCGAGAAAGACCTCCAGCAGATCCATCCCGGTCACTCCGTCGCGGACAAGCTGGACGACCCGTTCGACCAGCTCCTTGACCTGCGCCTTCTCTTCTGGAACTACCTTCAGGGGAGCAGGCTTCTACACTCGACCGAGAAAGGAGGAAGTCCAGTCGACTGGCCAGGGGTTGGCTGATCCTTGCAGTAAAACCAAGTCGACTGCCAGCCCCGGACCGAGTCAGGAAGGATCATCGCTGGGAAAGTACTCTTGCTCCTCATCTGGATCCCCAGACCACCGCACATCTGGATCACCCGCGTCCTCTCGTCACTCGACTTGGCCTTTTTAACCAACTGGGAACGGCAAGTGAAAATGTGTTTGAAAAGCCCCCAGTGCGGTCGATAGCCCAAGAAGTTTTCGCACATGGACACGAAAGCGGCCAGATAGACTATGGTGTTCGGAGTGAAATGGTGGAGCTGAGCCCCAAAGAATTTCAAAAAACTCCGGAAGAAAGGGTGGGGAGGCAGCGAGAATCCGCGATCTACATGGGTTGCTAAGAGGACACACTCACCCTCTCTAGCCTGCGGCTCAGTTTCGTCCCCCGGGAGCCGAGCCGGCTTGTGGGGATCAATCCCCCCTCCACCAGGTCATCGAGGTCGTCCTGCGTGATTGCCGAGCGGATCCAGTCGCCCTGGACCCAGCCCGCCGGCAGCCTGGACCTCGACAAGGATCCGCCCCGGCTGGTCTGCTTGCCCTTCGCCTTCGCGATCGCCTTCTTCGCGCGTTCCAACGCCGCCGTCTTGTCCTTCCCCATGGTGGCGGATCGAGCTCGAGCGGAGGTCCGGCGACGAGGCGGAAGCGAGAGTGGCGGAGGGATTGGGAGAAAGAGAAGAGAGAATGGGGGCTGCGGAGCAGAGGCCTGGCCCAAGACCTTTTATAAGGCCTTCCACCGAGTGGCTGACTAGTGGACCCAAGCGATCTAAACAAATCCCGCAACAGTCGCGCGCACAGTACGTGGCGAAAAAGGTGGCGCGGGGATCGAGGAGACTTACCTAATCCGTCCCGATAACCTCGTTTCCTCCCGTCTGGCGCGATTCCCAAAATTCGAATCCCGCGAGATCCGTGGAGAGGGGAACAACCTGTCAGACTGAAGACAAACACCCTCTACATCATCATTCGGAATTCAACCATGAAAGTTCACTCGACAACAACCAAGAATGGACCAAGGCGATTGAGAAAGGAGTCGACGTCGTCTCCTCAACTCATTATTTCAGGACAAGGCATATTCATAGCACAAAGAGTGGGTCGGAAGTGTTCTCGACCCCTTCCTCACTCAAACCCTAATCCATTCGGGGGCTAATGATGAAGCTATGTACCTAGGGTAGGGTCATGGACCAGTCCAACGTACCCTCCCCAAGGACATCTTTACAAAGAATCAGAAGCAGTTGAAGAGAAATCATCATCCACTCGACCGTGGAGATGCGCTCACTCGACCACCTTGAAGACACTCGACCACCAGAAGATGAGGAACCCTCCACTCTGCAATGGTTAAGACTTAAACTATAGCATTATGAGCATTTATGACATTTACTGCAGACGTTACCTATAACGCCTTTCCTTTATGAGCATTGAACTCTGTGTAACGGAGGGGAGCTGGGGTCCTGGCGCACTCTATATAAGCCACCTCCCTCCTCTGGGACAAGGGTTCGCACTTTTGTAAACACACACACGTATAATCCAGTCGACCGCCTCAGGGCACCGAGACGTAGGGCTGTTACTTCCTCCGAGAAGGGCCTGAACTCATAAAACTCGTGCGTACAACTACTCCATAGCTAGGATCTTGCCTCCTCATACCTACCCCCCATTCTACTGTCAGTCTTAGATCTACGACAGGTGGTCCTAAAATTGGATTTCAAAAAAGCATATGATAATGTTAACTAGGAGTTTCTCTCTCATTGCATTGAAGAAAAATGGTTCAATGACACTTGGATGGGCTAGTTTAAGAACATTATTGAGGGAGGAACTCCGAGTGATGTGGCTGGGAGGACTTTTGGCAGCCATAAAGGTGTTAGATCGGGGGGGTGGGGGTCTTTTGTCTCCCTTCCTCTTTAATGTGCTGAGAATTGTCTGCAAAAAATGGTACTTCTAGGTCAAAGTAGTGGACAAATCACGGGGTTGATGCCTCACCTGACTTATAGAGGGTGTTTATTCCTCAGTATGTCCATGATACAATCAGGTTCATACATGATGACTTGGACATTGTGAGAAACTTAAAACTGCTTCTCTATATGTTTGAGCAAATGTCTGGATTGAAAATTCCTGAAAAGTGAAGTGTTCATGGTGTTGCATGATGAGAAGAGCCTGATATATATGTTGATATTTTTAACTTTCAAATGGGTTCTTCGCCAATCAAATACCTCGGTGTGCCTGTTTATGCCAGTAGACTACATGCTAATTATGAATTTTGGCATGTATAAAAGATTGGAAGGATGAGAAACTAGTAGTTTATCCATTGGGGGTAGGATAACAAGAATAAAATAATGCATGTGTAGTATGCCCGTGTGCTATTTCTCCATGTACATATTTCCGAAAATGAATATAGGGGTATGGAAAAGACTATGAGGTGAGTTTTCTGGAAGGCTCTAGTAAGAAGAGAAAAATATCATAGGGTTAGATGGCTGGTGGTGTGTAGACCCAAGAAGACAGGAGGTCCGAAAATTCATAATCTAGAGAGGTTTAATGTTAGTCTGTTATGCAAATGGTGGTAGAACCTTGAATCCAGAGAATGGATGTGGCAAAAGGTAGTGAGGAAGAAAATATAAGATTTTTAGAGGGATTTATCAAATACATGATACAATGAATGACTCGCCATGTTGTGCTGACCTACTAAAAATCAATTATTTGTACCTTCAGGGGATAATAATGGAAGTTGGTAACGGGCTTTTTGGGGTGATAAATGATGAAGTAATAAGCCTCTCTTGTTTATTTTTCATGGCCTATTTCAACTGTGCAATGAACGGGAGAAGGCAGTTAAAAAAAGAATGATATCGATAGGACAATGACATTCAGGAGATGGCTGAATGAACAAAATAGGTTGTTATGGAATATGAGAGATTTATTTGGGAAGGACATGGTTATCCCAAGAGTATGACACTCCCATTTGGCAATGTAACAGTAAAGGAAGGTGTTACTGCTCTATAAAAGGACAACATTGGAGCAACATGATGATGGGGAAGGCAACGAGGTGAAGTTGTTCTGATGATTGTCCAAGATGTTGTTTGTGACGAAGAAGAAGATGTTGAGACATGATCCAGGAGATGGATGAAGATTAAAAAAAACATGATTGCCTTACTTTCTGGAGTAGTGGGTTTAGAGCTTCATCTATGCTTTATCTTTTGGCGATAATGTGCTTCCTGGCAGCAGTTCCTGCTTTAGTCTATTCTCCTGGCTAGTCTTAGCAGGCGGCAGTTGGGATATAATTTTCTTTTTTAAAACCTTATTATTGGCTATTTTCGTTTTTTATTATGTTGTCTCTATGAAACCCTAGCCTATTTTAGGATTGTATGTAAAAGAAAGAGATTGACATAAGAATAAGATTACGTGAATATGAAGCACGCAATCATCGGCATGCATCTGAAGAT
Organism: Triticum urartu; assembly: GCF_056163025.1. NCBI lineage: Eukaryota > Viridiplantae > Streptophyta > Magnoliopsida > Poales > Poaceae > Triticum > Triticum urartu. Next base: position 614,917,651 of record NC_141875.1, on the reverse strand, counting down.
CTAAACCTTTTCATTTGGCACTCGTACGTTACTCCCGTCGGCGTAATATCCATACGAAAGCGTAAATGGTAAAATACGTGGACACAGCTTGAAACTGTAAACTTGTGTAAACTAAAGGGCAGAGGCTCGTTTCCATCGGCGGGCCTGGAGGACAGGCGCGGGGCCACCGGTCGAGCGCGCGTCGGGGCGGCGGCGGCGGCTTGGCCGTGGTGGCAGTGGCAGATTTCCAACCGCCTCCGCGTCTCCGCTCACATGCGAAGCCATTGCTATTCACCTCCGGACGGGCGAGGAAGAACGCGGGTACATCTGATACCCGCTACTTAGGCGCACTCTACAATCCTACGTTTAAGGTGAAGCTGGATTATTCTCTCTAATTTATTCGGTTTCCATCTTCTGCAGCGTTGGATTTTCGCAGGAGGATATGCCCAGTGAAAGAACTGCCTTCTCTCACCTGTCAAAAAAAAAGAAAAAGAACTGCCTTCTCTCGGCGAATCCAACAAATTTCTGCAGTGAAATTGGTGCGTGTAACTCCACTTCTCCTGTACATTTTAACATGTGGATACAGTACTGCTCTATCTGTAGTTCAGATTTAGTACAGTGTTTGGACCCTGTGACAACAAATTTGTGCAAACTGAGTGTTGGTTAATCACGCCATGATAGTAGCAATTCCCATCCTACTCATCCGCAGCTTGCCACAACTGAAAGTGATTTTTCGATCCCAGGGCACGGGTCGCCTCTGAACTTGGCAGGCCGTACCGGAATCGCGCACTTCCTTCTGCCTAGGCAAGCCTGAAGCAATAAAACAAGCACCCAAGTTTTTAGGATTGCAGTGGTAATAGGATAGTGCATTATGATATCAGCATGTAACTTCTGGAAGGACAGAGGGCTTTACATCCTTTACGACAAACTCCGTTGTCTCTGCGTGGCAACTCCCGAGGCAGCTCCTGCTAGAGCTTCTGCAGTCCTCAGCCGGATTTCCGTAGCTCGCAAACTCAATATCCGTGATGCGTTTGCCTTGCTGACACCGGAGCCGAACTGCTGGGTGCTTTCTGCGTGACAAGAGTGATGGGGTGGATAACTCATTCACACTACTGTATACTCGGGTAACCGACATTGTGTTCACGCTTATCTGTAGCGGATCACCACCCATTTCCTCCATGAGGACGAGGGTGTTCTCTCTAGGCTTCAGAAAGTATTGTGGTACGTGGTACCTTCAGAAAAGACAAGCGAATGAGACATCAGTTGCTGTTCATCATTCGAGTTCAAGAAAGGATTTTGTGTTGTTAGTAGTAAAACTAGTTATAGTACTGACAAGGACTGGGATGGTTGTCCGCTAGGGGTTTTGAAGGAGGCCCAATACCGTCCGATGCTCTCTCCATTGATCCACACCTCACCCTTCCCCATACTGCTGAGGTTCAGCGTGACTGGGTCATTCCCCCATGGTGTGTCAAATGTCGTCTGCACCAAATGACAACAATTTCCCAAAGCTGTCGGTTACTGTCACTGTGGAATAAACATGTAATTGAAGTCTGTCAGGAATTAAAGACTTATGTACATTTGATGTACCTTGTACCAGATAAGTGGAAGGTGCATGGACTTATTGATGGCAGTCCATTGCGCACGAGATGATCCTTCCGGTGTGTATATATTATTCATTTCTCCAGATAAGCCAATCTGCACAAAGGTAACTGATTGAAAATTTGAATCTGAGATTGATCTATCGATTCAGAATCAGTGTTGACCTGGATTTACTTGGTGTTTCCACAGCTCATTATTCAGAGAATGTGATTTGTGATCTCCCTGTTGTATGCTCACTTTACGAACTCCAAAAATTCTTCGCTCCATGTACGCTCCAGAGTCCTTTACTTGTTAGAGTAAAACTCAGTCCATTGCAAATAGTAGGTAACATGCTTTTCTAATCCATTTGCTGTGCTTAATTTCTTATTAGTGCTTATGTAGAGTCAACTGAGCTTTTCCCTTTGGGGTCCACTAGTCACAGCTTGGGTGGTGTGTTTTGTTGACACACTTTTTTTAGCTTAATTTTCAGTCAAGGAACAAGAACCAATGATTTTCTAGTGAGCCTCTTTCTTGGTTAAGCTGACTAGTCTATATGTTGAAATCTCTGTCAGGGGGTTATGTTTTTTTTTGTATTTTTAAAATGTTGTTCAGTATTTTATTCATATATGCTGTAAAATCTGAATAACACAATTATCATGTACTCCCTCCATTCCAGATAGTTCTAGGATTTTCCTAGTCAAACTTAGTAAAATTTGACCAAGTGTATACACATATCCGCAAAGACTGACAATACTAAATATATATAATATGAAAATACATTTCATAATGAAACTAATGGAATAAAATTTATATTGCAGATGTTGATATAATTTGATGTATACTTGGTCAAATTTGATGAATTTTGACTTCAGAGAATCCTAGAACTTCAATTATTTTGAAACGGAAGGAGTATAATTCAACAGAAACCATGCTCTGCTGATGTATTTATTGGACTGCAATGCTGCCTGATGGATACCAGTTGGATGGCACCTCATGCGCTCCTTGATTTTAAATATCGACACCTTCGTATTTGAGAGTCTATACAATTAAGTGAAAGTCATACCGGTGATCCAACCATGACACTTAGCAGTGATATGGAGTTTTGTCCTTTCCTTAGCGTAATAGGTGTCTTGAGAATGATATTTCTAGGTCCATCATGACTCCCATGCGCACTACCTAATCACATATGGAAGAAGATAGCAAACATAGCAAATATACAACTGAATAATAGTTGAGGTTCAATTTTGTGATGCTATTCAGTTGGTGCCTTCTATAAACTGCACTGAGATAGTATTTCTGTCCATACCTACATAATCATTGTTGATGTAAGCATGTAAAACATGTGCTTGTGACTCCACATTAAGCACTAGCTGGGTATCCCCATTTGATCTATAATCATATCTGCATGATTTTCATTATTTTATTATTAATGTGGGCAGGATGAGGTATTAAAAACCAATGTAAACATTAAACCATTAAACAAGCTGGAGCTCATCTTACCTAGTAAGGTACCAGAGATAATCTGTCTCATCTTTTGTAGTTGAGAGATGTTCAAAAAATCGATGTCCAATGTGTGTGGTGTTGTTTATTGCCAGAGGAATCGGTTCTTTGAATATTTTCCAGCTATCAACATTGTTCAGAGACTGGACAACTTGTGCTGTTCTTAAACCATGCTGTGCATTTACCTGCCCAAAGTAAAACTGATAAATGAAGCACTCCCTGCAGGTCTGCAATGGCTGAAGAACTGAGGGTAGTTGGCTCACCTTGGCTGTTTCAAATACTACCCTCCTGCAACTTGAGAGGATACTTATTGATTTAGGAGCTAGCTGGAATGATGCTTCACCAAATTGGATATTTGATGTTTTATGCTTGTCCAAGTTCACTAGGAAAGCCACACAGTTGGACTCAGTTTCAAAAACATGTCCCTGTAGTATGCCAAAAGTTAGCCGCATAATTTTACTGAAAAAAAAGTATACCTAGTTTCCTTTCACTCTGCACACAAATTCACCTCTTGTTGCTCACCAAATGAGTAAGTAGAATATGATCCTGAAAGTAGTGGTTCTTCAGATTGCTTTACTGCAGCATGCAATTCTCTCAGATGAGACCATGTTGATTGCCATATTAAACCTGGATGTATGCTTGGTAGTTCAAACATCAATATGTATATATTTAATCAATTATCGTGTTCTCCAAAATTAGTGTTTTCAAGATCTTCCATTGATGTAGATTTCACAGATCATCAGTTTCTAACTAGACATGTTACATGGTTTGATTTTATGTGCCTTCCTGGTGGAGTATGCTCATGTTATAATATTTAATTTACAAGAATTTTGAATAGTCGCTTTTAAAATATGTCAAAGATAGCTTGCAACGGTAGAAATACTTGCCATATTCGTCAAGTGGAGCTCCATCATAGTAGCTTGTTGTTACATAGGAGGATGCAAACCTCCCAAAGTTTGTCCCGCCATGATACTGCATCATAATCCGTAATTGTATGAGATCATGAATGAAATACTAAACATATTTACTGAGAGATCTTAGGGAAGCTTCTTAAAGTTTCCTTGTAAGCTGTACCATGTAGTAGCTTACAAAGCTTCCTTTTTTTCTTGCTATAAAAAGTGCAACTGCAAAGGCAATATCTGCTGGTGATCTGTATCTTGGGTCATGACCATATAAAGGATAGCTGTATGCAGAGAAACTTGCAATGTTAGGCCTTATATGGTTATACCCCTGGGAATGTGAAAGATCCTCAGAGAAAAAGCAAAGAGTGTTTGTCGCACCGAGATGTCCAATTTTCGGTCCATAAAGCTGGCTTGTTTGGCTTATTTGGCCCAATAAATGTTTCCCCGCAGATGAGCCCGTTGCAGGTATTAATCTAACCATGTAATAAATGTTACACTGCTTTCAAATTGTGGATAATCTGCAATCCTGCATAATGGTATAAGAAAGGGCACTGACGATGGGATCTGGAGCATCGTCTTGTTTGCACATCATCCATGGAACGCCGGTCTGAAGGTTTACAGCCATTACTGCTGCCCAGCGAACATAAGGTGGTCCCCTTGAATGAAATGCTCCCTCGATTAGCTTATATTCGTTCTCAATCTGCATTTTAAATTTTAGGGTTGCACAAAAAGATCAGCTAATACAGAGCACGAGGGTCAAGTATTGTTCAACTGAAATACCTGTGATATGATTATGGGACCTCCTTGTGGATAGTATAATTTTTCATCCTTCATCATGTTAACTATTTTAGCAACAAACTTTTGCATATGTACCTGCACGTATTCAATATTTAAGTACGATTCATCTACCATGATAGTTTAGCATGACATAATGTCGCTCTATGGTGCTTGTGCAGTTAGGATTACACGGACAATTCATAATCTGGTTTTGCAAACCAAACAGTCTATATTCTTGTAGATGCATCTTTTCAGTTTTCTTGCACTGTTTGTTTCTGGCAGTGAGGTTGGTAAGTCTGTATCACTGTATGCAATATACTACTCTCACCTCATATATAGTCTGGCCTCATAGACATCTGTTTTCACCTATGTATTATGATTTTACCTCACAATCATTTGTCATTTCATTTGTGCTTGCTTAAAATGCATCCTGTGGCTATTTTGGTTATGCTAATGGGTTTCTGAGGGTAGTATGATGTTTTACAAGCTAGAACTACGATGAAAAAATATTCTGAATATTTGGTAATACTATAACTCATTTTACCATGTGAACAGAGGATTGAAGGAAACAAGAAATTATATTTCTATTCTGAATAATCCCGCTGCAGCAAGATTCTGTATGTTATATGGTTGACCATATCATTGTTCTAGGCTTCAAAGGCACTGTGTTGGGTAGTTGATACCTTGTAGGGTTCATTGTCGCATCTGAAGGTAATGTTTGGGACACCACGCAACCAAAATGGCAAGCCTCTGCATGAATAAAAGATCTAGTAAAAGCTTTACATGTTGAGGACACCACAGAAATGAAACTCTTCTCTGAAATTCATGTTGGAAATGCACTTCATCATCTCATTACCCGTATTTCCATTCTGCCTCGATGAATGGGCCGACCCGGAGGCTCACATAGAGGCCTTGAGCATGGATTTCTCTGATGAACTTCACAAGATCGTATCTTCCTTCGAAGTTGTACTGGTACATTAAAAATGAATTTGAACACTCTTAGCTGCAAAATGCTCTTTTACTGAACTTTTGCCTGCTGTTGCTGTGCAGGGAGCACCCACCTGACCTTGGATAGGCTCATGGACATTCCAGAAGACGTATGTCTGTATGACATCCAGGCCACCTTCCCTGGCGCTCTCTATGAGTCTTGGCCACATCTGCTAATTGGATTGTACATTAGTTTGAAGGAAAGGAACTGAGGTTTTCTGCTTCATACAGTATGATTCGTGGCGCATGCTTGATTGCTTGATTGCTTACTGTATGTATGTATGTATGTATTGACTGAACTAATTTGATTGCTGGGTGAAACTTTAACTGAACTAATCTGTTTATCTAGTGAGTTAGATTTTCTGCTGTAGTGTACTAGCAATCAAGAATTTACTTTAATTAAAAAATGCTTGAAATGATGTCTTATTTGGGGTTGACAGTTACGGCAGCATTTACCTGTCACTCTTCCATGTTGGATGAAAAAGTGAGACGCACTGAAAAACAAAAGTGCGCCTTTTTGTGGTCGATGGACTGATTATGTGAATCACTTCAGTTATTCAAACACTCAGAAAAGGAACCCAGCATTTGCAACTTGAAATGATGGGATCCACTTCTAAGCAAAAAAGAATTGGTACAAAATGACACGCACGAAAATATCAATCAGTACAAGAAAGCTTGTTGAAATTTAACTAAAAACTGCACGTTTTTTCACATCAGAAAGCTTTACTAAACTACTGGTTACATCACAGTGAATGCTCGAACAATAACGTCGAAATTAAAATGATGAATCCACTTTCAATCACAAAGAACCAGTACAAGGTCACACGCATGAAACATAACAATTCAGGAAACGGCATGGTACCTCAGGTGTGCTTCTTGGGTAGTGTATATCGCCGGAGAAGAGCATCCTCCTGGCGCCGTCCAGCATCAGGCTTCTGCCGTCGTACGTGACCTGTCTTCTCGCCGTGCCGTTATGTGCTCCCTTCTCCTCGTCGGCCCAGACTCTTCCTGCCGCCGCCGCCGACGCTCGTGCCATTAACGCGGCCAGGAGCACCGCCGTGATCGCTGCTGCGGCGGCGGCCATGGACATCTCTCTCGGTTGCTACTGCTTGCAGGCGATATGCTCGATTGATTTCCTTGTATATATGGAGCTGCAGCGATGGCAAGTAACGCATGCTTTCCCCGGGAGTCGCGGGGACAGATATTCATATGGGGGAAGGTTGGAGGTTAGGTTGCAAGGTTGTGGAAAAGAATTCTACGAGACCAGATATCACGCGAGACCCATCTTGATGAATGACATGTATCATCCATCAGGATGGGTCTCATCTGCTAACCGTGAAACCTGGTCTCATATAATTTTTTTCCCAAGATTGTGTATGCATGCATTTTTCTTTAAATGTCGTTTACGATCTGTATAATGAAAACACGTTGCAACCTTCGTGGCCAGTGCTTTGAGATCCAGTGTGAGTTTGTGCCATCACGCTCACTAATTCTTTTCCCTATATACGATACATCATGGGAAGACATAATTCATGCGAACTTGAAGGATCAGATTGTCTTTTGGTATACGCTTAGGCGGCTAGAGCGAAGTTCTCCCCCCATCCAAGCTTCCCTGGCCAGCCCATGAGTTCTCCTCCCCCTGCCTACCGCTCCGACGGCCGGTGACCGTGGGGATGAACCGATGAAGCTCTGGTGTAGATTCCTGCCGTCTCCTTGGGACGATAAAGTTAGGGTTTCTCGTCATACATTCATGACATCAAGATCTGGCATCAGGTGTTTCAAATCGATTCAAGGGACTCCAGAGTGTTGGTCCTTAGGGGCTAGGGCCACGCGGTAATGCCCTTGCCAAACCCACCGATTCCTGGTCGATGCGTCTGGAATCTAGACTGGCCTCACATACCAACACTAATATTTCCCGCACATTTTGTCCTCACTCGTGCGCACCTGAGAACAAGTTCTTAAATTTCTTCAAGCCAAGCACGCTTTACTTTAAGATTCCTTGAGGATGAGCTTTTTGAAAAGAAGGGCCGCCTTGTTGATATGAATAGTCTATCATTTCTATTAAGCCGGGATATCACACATGTGCACGAAGACTTCCGGACTATCATCGGCAAGGTCAGATCGCCTCTAGTATGGGAGGGGCGATAACGACGCGTCAGCGGCTCATCCTGACGGAGATAGTGGACGTTCAGTGGTTCAGAGTCTTCCACGTATACATCATGGGAAGATGTGTCATTTTCACAGGAGTAGCCACTACGATGCCTTGGCTTACAATGCACTCTCACTAGTACCGCAACAATAAAGATCTTGCCCTTGCCTAGCCTTCACCCGTGAAAAGCGAGGAGGCGGGATACCCAACATACAAGTTGTGTCACGACCATTGCTAGACATCTATGTGGCATGACCACGACTCCAATGTTGCTTAGGTCAATGTAGTGCCCCTATCCCCGCTCCTAGGGAGGCTTATGGTTGTGGATGGCAGGACCCGGTCGAACCCGGACCTTAAGAAGGTATCAGCTAGGAAGTGCCTATGATGGACTAAATCATACCTAGAGGCTCACACACATCGGCCAACCCAAAAGCGACACAAAGTCACCAAGGCACAGGAGTGAGACCAGACACACCAAAATCTCCATTTGTCATATCTAGGCTCCACAACAACCCGTGAGCGCTTAAAAAAGAGAACGACGTCATAGTAGCGCTCCGCCGCATGGCCTAGTGAAATGGACCTAAGGTTTTCCATGTGTTGAAGAAGGGAGGGGGCTAGGTCAGGGTAGACAACGTCGACATGCATCATTTTCGTTCGCATCGATCATCGCTAAGCATGAATTCGCACTAGCCCATTACCTTTTAACCCCTCCCTCCCCCCCCCCCCCCCACCCCCAAGATTGTCAGAGCAAGGCCAAAGATGGGGAAGCAGACCACCTACAATACCAGCATAGAGAGGGAGCCACGTCTCGTTGTCGATGAATAGAGGGCACTAACCAGCATGGGCCTTACCGCCAAGTAATGTCGGCCTCAAGGACACCGGCCCACTGCTTCTTTCCTAAAGGTGATGGTCACCATGCTTCCCCTCCCCACCTTGCACCCCCTTTAGAGGCCAGATCCATGCCCAAGGAGGGCCAGCGGGGCATTGCCACCACTGACCTCTGCTCGCAATTTAGGGGGACCATCGTGATGTCACGCCTCTAGGGAGAGCGTGTCGCGATGGGCACCTACCAACGACCACGAGGGGAATAGAGAAAAGATGCTAACTGTGGCGGCAAGATAGGGATTCGTCCATGTCTGCAAGAAGGAGCGACGCGGGGACGCATCGTTCTCATTGCTATAACGTATTCACATTTCACAGTTTTTTTTTACTGTGTTCAAATTTCGCAGAAAAATAGTACTCCTTTCCAAAATTCTTGTCTTAGATTTGTCTAAATACGGATATATCAAGTCACATTTTAGTATTAGATACATTCGTATCTAGACGAATTTAAGACGAGAATTTTGGGACGGGGAGTAATGCAAAATCTACGGTGTACCGAATACGGTCTGGACTCAAACCATTTCCGCGTCCGCCTTCGAAGTGCCGGTTACGCCTATCCACCCAGGCTACGCACACCTGTAACTCCATCCCCCATCTCCTTCTCCCCAAAACTTCCGACTGTTCAAGGTTCAGACCCACGCACCGCACACACCACCAAGCCCATGTCGGAGGCGTCCTCTTCCTCGGCGGCGACCCCGGCCTCGGCCCCGCCCCCTGCGCCGGCGCTGGATCCGGAGGCGATCTCCCTCATGGCGGAGGAGGCGCCGCCGGAGGAGATTACGCTGGTCGTGAAGTGGAGCGGGAAGGAGTACACGGTGCGGGCGATGGGGGACGACACGCTGTTGGAGCTGAAGCGGCGCATCTGCGAGTTCACCGACGTGCTGCCCAAACGCCAGAAGCTTCTCTACCCCAAGCTCATACTCAACGACGAGTCCGTCCTCCTCTCCTCCCTCCCCTTCAAGCCCAACGGCAAGCTGACCATGATCGGGTACGCGCGATCCCCCCTGCCCTCCTCGTGGCTCTTAACTCTATAGTTGCTTGGTTCGGATGCGTGCCTGCGAAAATCAGTGCATCCGCATGGAATTGGATGATTATTTTGTATCGCCCCGCGGAAACGCTAGGTTTCGGTTGGTGAAATCGGTGGGAGATGCGAGCTTGGTGGGGATCGAGCGCAGATGCCACGGTTTCGCAATGCGAGCGGCTGGATTTGGAATGCTCTGTGAACCAATCGCTAAACCCTAGCTTGTTTGATCTCTTCTGTCTGTGTTGTGTGTTGGTGATTAGAACAGTTGCTTTGTATGATATATGTTCTGGAACTGTGGAATTGGCGTATTTGATGGTGGATTTGGGCATTCGGTATTTCGGTGTGGCCGTGTAAGGAAAACAGGAAGTACTTGTCTGTTTGACAGTTTAGCGTTAGACGAATGGATTGGGGAATAATGTGGGTGGTGACAGCCGAACCGCCGCATCAACTGGCGCTGATAGATATTAGAGTATGCGATTTTCAGCTGAGAAGGATAAGATTACCTGCTCAAACATTATTAGTTATGGGCTGTAGTTTTAATAATACTTGTGTGTGCTGCGATGGTGTCCCATTTAGAGTGGAGTATGTTAAGGGCACCACCACCAGTGAAATATCTGAAGTAAGTAAATTGTTTGCCTGTTGAATAACTGTAACTGGTGGTTGCATCATGAACTTTGTTCAGCCATTTTTTCACTTTTGGATCAGAACAGTTAGTTATTCTTCAATGGTTACCATTTTTTATTTGTTTTTGACTTATGATGATACCATTTGGTGGTTGTTGTCTTTTACTTATGAAGATCGATAATGTGGCATTCAGTCTACATAGTATGGAGATGGTAACTGAAATTTGAAATGAAGTTAGAGCAAATCTAGTCTGTTTTTTTTCCGCGAATACACAAAGCTTGCGTATCTTTTCATCGATAGAAGAAAGGAGAATGAGTACAATAGAGGATACAACACATGGCATGAACGCAAGGAGGCATGAGCATGGAACCCGGAGCAGAGAGGAAAGGGGTGCTCAGCCCAAACAGGGAAAAGGACACAACTAAACCCACCAAGCCTAAAACTAGAGAGACATGCCTAATCAGCGAGACATCGAACATCTCCAAATCCAACACCGGGGACGCTACGAGCGAGCAAGATAGCGCCTTCAAGAAGGGGAACGACGTCGTGCCGCCGCCGCCATCCGATCCAAAGAATTGGACCTAGGGTTTCCCCCAAAGCTCGAAGAGGGGCATGGATAAAGGCCATGGCAGCACCTCCAAGAAGGGAAACGACACGCACGAGTGTTGCCGCTGCCAGCATTGGTAAGCTGAGCATGCATTTCGCCTGGCCTAACTCCGAGCAATCCCGTAGCCGCCAGATCAGGATCCGAAGATGAGGAAGTCAGTTTGCCGGCCGACCGCCACCTCAGAAGGTGATGGGGCTGCACCTTCTGAGGTGGAGGTACTTCATATTCATGCCATGAGGTGGCTATACTTCATATTCAAAACTAGTCTGTTTGGATGGTGATTTTCTGGGTCCATAATTTGCCCTTGTGTCTAAGCATTTTTTTCTGGACACATTTCAGTAGTAACTTCAAATAACAAAGTTCAGTTTTGTTAGATACTTCATATTCTGTTTTATGGTGTTAGCTACCCATCATATTTTTACCCATATTTGCCAATAATTTTGATAATGGGTTGTTGTTCGGTGAATCGTATTAAGCTGCATAAATCAACAGTTAAAAGTTCGTAAAGATACTAGTGGAATACTTACAGAAGTGAGGTAATTGATTCTGTTCACATAGATAGATCATGAGTTCAGGACTACTTTTATTTACAGTGAGATGATACAATTTGGGCGTGGAGTGTGGATTACTGCTGTAGCCTGTAGGATAACAATCTTATGCCCGAATAGAAAGAAAGAGCCATGGGCGTGGAGTGTGCATTACTGCTGTCAGTGGTGAAGCTACTCCTAGACTCTGATGTCAAGTGGCATCACAAAAAAAATTAAAAATTAGCCTGCATAACCTAGCTATAAATTACTCCCTCCGTTCCAAAATAAGTGTCGTGGTTGAACTAAAACCACGACACTTAATTTGGAAAGGAGGGAGTACTGTATATGTGTACACAAATACTGTATACATGTACTTGTTTGAGCTTTTGACATCACTAGATTCAACTGCTAGCACTGCCACTGACTGCTGTAGCCTGCGGGATAACATTCTTATGCCCGGCTAGAAAGAGCCAACATTAATGTTAATTTATCCCTTGAGCTTTACTCAACATAAGTATATTATAATTTTTTTTAAATCAAGGTCTTGAATTCAAATCACTCTTTTGGTGCATTCTACCTCAAACAACATGCTCCGTTTCATGTAGTTTCCTTCCGTATGGAAGGTGCACACTGGTCCCTCACAGTAATTTATAGATCTGTTGTATTGTCTTGCACCGAATTTCAGTACTGTTGAAGACGAAATATTTGTGGACCGACCAGATGATCCAGAGGTGCTCGATGATTATGAATTTTTCAAAGATGAAGTTACTGCTATAAAGGATAATGTTCTCTACAAGCAAAAAGTGAAACGTCGTGCAAGCCAGTATAAGGTATATTTCCTTCGCATTTTTCTTTCTTGCTATATGTTTCTTCCATATGCATGTTTGTGTAGTTCTGCACTGGTACCTATTTGTGTTAATTCTGATGCGCTTCTTGGTGCCTGCTCCCCCTTCAATCTGTGTGAAATTGGTCCAACTTTCTGCATGGTCCAGCTTCGAGTAATTTAAACACTTCGACATTAGACATTACTATGTGATTTACCATGTACTCAAAGCTTTGCGAGTCTTCTTGTGTAACAGTACAATGATGGACCTTCTTGTATCTCTATACTTGAACCTAGATTCACAAAGTTCTTTGAGCAATGATCTTTTAACCATAACTCTGGTGTGTATCTCCTTTGTTGTGACCTACTGTTGAGACAACAACAGAAGCAACCACTAAAAGGAGTCCATACTGTTGGTTATGATTACAAACGGAAGTTGTTGGGCCTTACTGCCTTGCTAAACTTACTGTAAGATGAATTTGAGGTGTGATGACAAAGCGCTTGTGTCCTGTATTTGCCTTGGTTGCCTTGTATAAAGTGATTCTCCAGGTCTGATTAACACATCTTTTTGTGCCTATGCATGTAGATCAAGCTCTTGAATCCATGCCGCGATGGAAAAAGATTGCTTGTGTTAGACATTGACTATACTCTGTTTGACCATAGGTCTCCAGCTGAGAATCCTTTGGAACTCATGCGTCCATGTAAGTGCACTTTTGATCCACAAAGCTGTGTTTTTCAGTCAGCAGACTTGAAGTTTCATGCCATTATTCCTTTGCAGTTCTCCATGAATTTCTCGCTGCTGCATACGCAGAGTATGATATCATGATATGGTCAGCAACAAAGTAAGCTTTTGCTACCGCAAACTATCTATTCATCAGTCATGATTGCAATGTGAAATTGGTATAAATGATCACTGTCGATCCTTGAATGCAGTATGAAATGGGTGCAACTGAAGATGGAGCAACTTGGAGTTCTCAGCAACCCCAACTACAAGATCACCGCCCTTCTGGATCACATGGCGATGATAACTGTGCATGCTCCTGACAAGAAGGTTTTCGACTGCAAACCTCTTGGTGTCATCTGGACTAAGTTCCCCGAGGTTGGTGTTCTGTGCTCGAGTGCATCACAATGAATGCGATATTTTCAAGCTTAGTTATCTGACCATTGCCCCCGGCTCCCCCATATGCAGCACTACAACGAGAAGAACACGATCATGTTTGACGACCTCAGGAGGAACTTCGTCATGAACCCACAGAACGGCCTCGTGATCAGACCGTTCAAGAACGCCAGTAAGAACCGAGGCCGCGATCAGGAGCTGCGAAAGCTCACGCAGTACCTGCTCTCCATTGCGGAGCTAGAAGATTTCAGCAAGCTGGAGCACGACGGCTGGGAGTCCTTCATGGACGAAACCGGCAAGAGACGCAGGCGCAGGTAGTTTTCTTCAGTATAGTGATCGGCAGGCAGAAACCCTACTACTTTTTGTCAAGTGCCATCGACTGCACAGACTAGCGCACCAGAATGAGCAGGAAAACCCTAATGTCCACTTGAAACACACCGCGAGAACACCCCATGCTTAATCCGCGTTCGACTTTTTGGCGAGTTACGCTTGTTTCCGAGCCTTCAGCTCTGCGCTTTGCCAGCTTCAACGTGGAATTATTAGCTTTTCACTGTGGTTTTTGGTCCATTTGTGTTCGCCATCAGTGTATCTGGCCTCTAGCTTGCATTGGCGCGAACTGTTCTGCAACAGGTGGTAGGGAGGGTGGTAGAGTGGTATCATGAGCAGGCCTGGACCTCCGATGGGGGATTTTGACTGGGCTGAGTTATTACTACTGCCAGTGTGCTGGTGATGAACTGATGACTGCTGAGGCTAGCTAGCATCCGGCTGACTGACTGGCTCTCTCCCAGCCAACGTATCATTTCGAGTATCATAATGGTGCTGCAGTCTTACCAGTCTACGGCGTCTGTATGTAGGAACCAGGCCAAGTTATTATGGTCCCTGCCTCAACATTCAAAAAAAAATTAAAAAATTATGGTCCCTGGCTAGCTAGCTGTCGCCGTGTTCGTTTCCTTGTCCCGCCCATTGCACAGGATCTTGATTAAGTTATCTCAGCCGTATGTTCATTTTTTACGAAGGAATCACGCTGTTTTTTTAAGCAAGGTTGAACAGAGGTTCTTCAAAGGGTGGATTCAGCCGAGGTTATTTTACCTGTATTTTACATGTAGCGTTGCAGCTACCTAGATTTCGGTTGGGTTTTTCATTGCCATCCGCGCCTTCACGTGGCAATCGGGGTTCTTGCCCGGTTGCTCCCCAGCCGACGACCATCATCAGGGCACGGGTGTGCTGGGATTTCAGTGAAGGATTCCCTGCAGACAACAGCCGCGTGTGGACCACGGCCATGCCTAGCCCTAGCCAAGACAATGATGCGCCACTGCGCCCCCTGCTCCTAAACTTGGAGCGAATTACCACTTTACCAGGCCCCGGCCGACACTTGTTCTTTGGATGTCACCGCGATGCCAAACTCGTTCGTTTTAGACCTCCAATTTTCACTTGCCACCGCAGTGACTTTGTTGGGTGCAAACCATGCAGCAAAGAAAACCTCAACATACTCGAGCAAAGCAAGCATCACTCAACAACAGCATCAGTCTTTTGTGCAACACAACACGATGATGGTACATCAAGGTACAGATTACAATCTTGCAGCAGAAAAGATTAAGAAAAAGGTTGGCAGTACAAATTACACACACTGAAAAGACGGCAAGGCTGTAGGAGGAGGGTCAAATCCTAGGACTCTTTCAGACTTTACATTTTACAACACGATGGGGGCAGCAGCGTGCACGATCCACCGCAGCGACACACGACACGGCCGCATGCCGCACGCCTGCACGGACATCTTTTTTTATTTTTTATACTCGATCGACGGGTTAAAAAGCACAGAACGGGACAGATATACGGGAGTAAAATATGAGAGGATCACGCAGGAACGAACTAGACAGACAAACTCAGCAGCAAACTCTATAAAAACATGGTCGTGGACATGGCGGATGGGCAGGTCAGGCGAGGAGCCAGAAGTTCTTCTGCCACCGGGTGCTGACGAGGTAGCCGCCGACGCCCTTGCTCTGCTTCCTCACCGCCAGCGTCAGGCACTCGGCCTGGTTGATGCACTGCTCCACCACCTCCTCCCCGCTGCTTCGCGCCAAGCTGCAACCACACCACACACACACACACGTTCCCATTTCTTCATTCAGACAAGGTCTAGTAGAAGCAGCTAGTGATGACAAGATGAAAAGTTAACCACCTGACCCGGTTTCCACATGATGCTACTTTACTACATTTTGCTGTGATCTTGTCGACATGAATGAAGATTGGCAACAGTTATGGGACGCTTGCTTTACTTAGTTGGGGGATGCAGCTAAGGGGGACAAGGAAAAGCATCTGGGATTTATGGATGGCACATGGATCTGCACTAGTCGGGTGGTGTTTTCCGGAAAGACACGCACGGATGGACCCTGCCATTGAACAACGGGTGTGAGCCCGATCAAGCCTGCCCAGGAGCCGTCGGTTGTGAGTAGTGACTCGACCGGACCCGCTCATCAATCAATTATCACAAAAGGCTTTGCTTGCACAAGATCGCCCACTCGAATGCAAATCCACTACTGGTCGGTAAGATGAATCTGCTGGTGGTTTACCATGTTCTTTTCCTGAAAGGATGAGCTCTACCAGTACGTACAGACGTAAATACGAATACAGATGTAGCAGTGCAGCTGAAGTTTTTTGTTGGGATTCGGGATGCAGATATGAATGACCCTGAACTACCACCTTTTAAAAACCGCACCACACGCCGCACTGTACAGACTGACACCATGATAGATTCTCCCGGCCGGTAGGTTTCTATCTACTCACAGTTGACCTAAGCCTAACATTTTTAACACAAGCACACAATAGTGATAAGGTAGATAGATACAGTATTCTTAAAAAGAAAAGGTAGACAGTAGATAGACACAGTGATGTCTGATGTGTGGTGAGGATATATAGATGCTTACCAGCTTAGCCAGCAGAAGGTAGAGGGCTTGGTCTGGCTGAGCACCAGCACGGAGGCCTCCAGCTTCTTCACCTGGCTGAGGATGGTGCCCAGCTTGGGGCCTTGGATCACCAGCGCCTCCACCTCCACCTACCAACATCCACACGCAAAACCCGTCTCCATGGCATGAGCATGAGGACAAACCAACAGTTCATGCAACGTACGGTGACAGGGGAGTAGAGTACTACTCGTGTACTGCGCCACATTGAGGCTCTGACTTTCGATTCAAGCAACCAAATAAAAGCAGATCACGGCCGGCAGGCTTGGGTTTCGTACGCAGTAATGCCCATGTTTACGGCCGGTTTAGGTGGGTTTTTGCTTGGGGTTGGGGCGAGCCCCCGCTGGCTTGGCTTGTTTGCTTGCTAATCCGTTCTTTGTGCCGGCTGAGGGACCTTTGGGTTGGGGCCTGCCGAGATCCATCCGGCGGCCATGAAAAGTGGGCGGGCGGTGATTCCCTTTTTTGTGTGTATGTTTCTGATCTGATCTGTATAAAATACAGGGGCCAACCAGATGGATAGACTCACCGTTTTTAACCAAGTACTGAAGGTGTCTCTCCCTCACCATGTGAACTTCAGGATGGCGGGATTAACCAGGAAACCGAAACTTCACGCTATTGACTCTTGGCGGCAAGACTATACTTGAACATTTTCTCTAGGCCTAGTTAACATGCTTGCAATTTCAGATAATGAAGCACGCTTGCATGACTATATAGAGAGGCCTCCTATATAGAATATCAAGACATTTTCTCTAGGTCTAATTTCTATGAACTACTACAGGAAACAGGAAGTACAGAGGAACTCCTTTTCAATAAATAAATGAACTCCGAAGTACATGTTCTATTGGTGGTAAAACACAACACAAACTTTTTGTGAACTACTCCTAGAATCTCTTGGGCATGGTTCCAGGCGCATGCTTCCAAAGGGGGAGCCCGAACCAAGCTAGACTGTAGAGACTAGAGACAAGCTCCTCAAAATGGCGATTTGAAGCAAAAAAGAAGCAGCACAATTAGCTAGCTCGAAATAGTGAGATAGTTACACGGCATGCATGTACTACTTTTGTTGGCTGCGTGATGCAGAGGCCGGGATACACTCCTTTTTTGGGGGGAAATGCAAGTATTTTCGTCCAAAAAAAGGAAGAATGCTCGTAACTTGACAGAGAAATGGCACACGTATAATACCTCAGGCCTGCAGGCCTTGCAGAGAGTGCCGAGGGAGTTGGCGAGGGAGGGCGCCTCCTCCGCTCCGGCGCCGTAGTGCGGCAGGACGTGGAGCAGGGTGAGGAAGTCCCCCCGGTTGGCGACGTGGGTGAGCGCCCACATCATGGCGTGCTTGGCCCCGGAGCTGTCGTCGACCACCACCATCACCCGCTTCCTCCCCGCGGCCGCCGAGGACGACGCCGCCTCCCCCTTCCCGCCGCCGCCGTACCCTCTCCCGGCCCGCTTCTTGGACCACCGCCTGGAGCCCCTCCTCCTCCCGCCGCCGTACCCGTCCTGCGCGGCCTGCAGCCCGTTGCTGGAGCTCAGCTGCCTCAGGAAGTGCTCCCCGGAGCCGCTCGCCATCTTGCGGCGCCAATGCCGGCCGCGCGCGCGCTCGCCGTGCGCTGGCTGTGTCTGGTGCAGAGGACTGTGCAGGAGTGGAGTGATGGTAAGCTGGTGTTAAGGGGAGAGAGTGGCACGGCCGGAGCGATATAGGGGTGGATGGGCGGGGGAGAGGACAAGGCCGCTTAAAAGAGAGGAATCATGGAGCGGGTGGATTAGCCCGGTGGTGGTCACGGGCGCGCTCCACTTGCACTGCACACACATACAGAAAAAACTGAAGAAATAGAGCTTAAGTGTTTAAGCAGAGAGTATAATGGAGTGCAAGTATAATACTTGTACAAGGGAATCGCTGCACATTCTCGTCCGTTTTGGCCTTTGCGTATGCACCATCATACATGGGTACGGATGATTTTCGTGGTCTCAGCCAGGGGCTGGCTGTGCGCGGGAGAGAATATGTCAGGTTTCGTCGACATGGTTAGCTCCAAAACGGGACGGATTGGTCAATACGGCATCAATCGTAATGCACGGTGCTCTTGGCGCTACCCCCACATACGCTTATCATGTAGCACCCATTAATTCCAAATGGTTTCCATATGCTACCAGTACCAGTGGATCTTGTTTCTTATTCACGTGCTAACCCACCTAGCTATCCGGCTAGCCCTTTGCGTGTGCAATCTCGGGCAGTGAAGCTAGGAATAAACATCTCTCGACCTCACTCTCAGCGCGGCTCTAGCTGATCCTCTAGCTCAAATCCCGCGGATTTGCATGCCAGGACCAGCTAGCTAACAACGAGCCAACGCCTCACCCGCTCAAGCCTCTGACAGTCCTCACACAATTCTCGCCGTATGCACGGTTGCACACCACGCAGCTCCAACCAGACATTCGAGAGCGGTGTTGAACGGATGCACGGGCGATGGAGGAGCTAGCGTAGTACGTGTTGGGTCGGGACATGTGCATGGTCCATATGCTCTGCATGCATGGGGCAGATTCTCGTTCTCTCGTCCGCTTCTACAGTCCCACTCCTAGCTAAGCCCTACCAATACGAACACCCCCTTGTGACGGGGGGGAACAGCCTTGCCAAGTTTTCACCGAGGCATCATGGCCGAGCAGAGCTGGCTAGGGCCGGAGGGAGACGTGGTCGATGCTTCCATGATCTGCACGAGGAAACTGGCGCAGGGCGTGGGGTGGTGCTGGGCAGGCATCGCGGACGGCAAACGCAACGCAGCGCGTGCATGCATGCATGCGCGCCACGGTACGTGCGTGCTCATCTATTGCTTTGCAGAGTTGCGTGCGTGCTGCTGCGCTAAGCATGTGTATCACTGGCTCACTGCTGCTGCTGCTGTGTGATGTGTGCTGGGTTAATCTCATGACACGGACACGGAAACGGGAAACGGGCCACGTGTGTGCGTGCGTGCATGGTATTAATTGATCTGCTGCTTCGTGTGTAAAATTTGCTACGTGATGTGTCGCGACTGAGACTGACCGTCCCGGCTGGACAGACAAACTGGGCGCCGCGCGTATATATGGCAAAGCAGTAGAGCTGCCAGCTCTCAAACGTCTAGTCACGCACGCAGGATACGGCGTACGTTGATCCTCATTTGATCAGCTCTGAAAAAAAGCTTTTCATGTGCGAAAAAGGTCAAGAGAAAAGTGTATACGTACTACGTACCGCAGCACGCAGTGAAGCTTCAAATTAAGACCGGCCAGTGAGGGTGCAGGCCGTCAGCCCGTCGCCACACCAGCCATCATCAAACCTGATACGCGCTGCCTGTCAGGAGTCAGGACGCCATTTAAGCAGCAAATTAAATCAGCAGGTAGTACGCCCCCAGTGTGCTAAGGCCAACTCCAAAGCACGACCCTAAAACTCACCTCATTTTGTCCGGATTTTATTCATATGGGGTAGAAATAGGAGAGAAAATGCCGGACAGAGGTCGGACAAACTCGGTGCACGTAGCGCTGCTACCCCATTTTTACTCCATTTCACCAGCTGTCCGTTCTCGTCATTTATTCGAACACGTAGCAGGTACAGCAGACTCGCCGCTACGACCGCTTCTGCTCATGCACGCCCTTGCTCCCGTCGCGTCGCATGCCCGCTGTCGCGCCCGACGCGCACTGTCCTTGTGCCCTCGCTCCCGCCGCGCCCGCGCGCGCGCCTCGTCCGCCCAAACTCGCCGTCGCCCGTGCCACCGCGCCCCACGCCCGCGCCATGGCGCATGCGGCTGCGCTTCGTGCCCGCGCGCCCGCGCCAGGCCGCCCGCGCTCGCGCTCGCCGCCCGCCGCCACGCGGCCGCGCCCCGTGCCCGCGCACGCCGCGCGCCTGCGCCATGGCCGTCCGCAGCCGCGCCCCGCCGCCCGCGCCATAGCGGCCCTGCGCCCCCGCCGGGCCGTCCGTAGCCGCGCCCCGCGCCCGCACACGTCGCGTGCCGCGCCCGCGCGCCCGCCCCCGCGCGCCATGGCGGCCCTGTGCCCGCGCCAGGCCGCCCGTAGCCGCGCCCCGCGCCCGCGCACGCCGCGTGCCGCGCCCGCGCGCCATGGCGGCCCCGCGCCCGCGCCCCGCGCCCACCCAGGCCGCCCGTAGCCGCGCCCGCGCGCCCGCCCCCGCGCGCCATGGCCGCCCGCTCGCCGCTCCGCCCGTGTGCGCGCCTGCTCGCCCGGTGGCCCCCCCTGCCTCGCCTCGCCCCGCCCCGCCTCGCTGCTGCCTCTCCTTCATCCTCCCTCACCTGCTGCAGAAAAGGAGAGTATGACAGGTGGGGTCGAGAGCGGACACAGACGGACGACGAGGACGCGAAGACGTCCGCTTTGGCCTCAAACCGAAAGCAACTTTGGTCTGGAAATGAGGCAAAAGCGGACACGGACCGGACAAAACGTCCATATGCTCCCATGCGTTGGGTCGTTCGGTTTGTCCGTTTTACTCCAAACGAACACAAACGGACGATTTGAGGTAAAAATGGATCATGCGGTGGAGTTCGCCTAACCACCGCAGTACATTGCTGCTCTCACAAGAGTAATCACCTGGGGCTAACTATCTGGTTCCGCGCTGCAGGGCGCAGGGCTTACGCAATCCATCGTGGTCTGCGCTGGATATAGTGTATTTTACACGCCTACCGGGATTTTGTAGCTAGCTAGGCTTACGATTAAGTACTCGTACGCAATTAGTGTAGTGTGGCGTACCACACCGTGATTCAGTACGCGACAAGGGAGGAGCCGGTGGATGGATGATTGATCACATCAGCACGTCACGTCCCAGAGCACGGACAAAACAAAAGCCTGCGTCTCCTCTCGCGCGCCCGTGCATGCGTGCGCGCGGCGGGACAAAATTACTGTTTTGACATAAAAGGTTAACAAAATCTCTATTTGACCTTGTTTAATTTTTTTTTTCGATTTTGATCTCTTTGGGTGACGCCAACATCCCTGGCGTCTGGCCCCTGCCCCGCACTGTCTACCTGCCCGTTGACCTGCTGACGTGGCAAAGGGGCCAGACGCCAAGGACCCTGGCGTCTGGCCCTGGTAGGTGGATAACCCCACGGGCCCATCCCACTCATCCCCAACCTCTCCCTGGCGGCGACCGAAGCAAGAAGAGAGAGTTCTTTCTCTCTCGCCCCTCTTCTCCCTCACACCAAAGCCCCCCTTGATCTACTCCATCCTCCACCCAAATTTGTGGATCTGAGGCCCCCACGCATCCTCGAGGTATTCTCCCCCTTTTCCTCCAATTTGTTTTGGTTTTCCCCTCTCTTTGTGGATGCATTATTTCACAATAGGGGATGTTACATGAGTAGATATATTCTTTGTTCTAGAATATGTTTGTAGTTGGTAGATGATTATGTAGATAGTGTAGTTGGTAGATGTTTGTATTTGTCCACCGATAGACTTAGTTTGTGAATTTTTTTGAATTATAGATGATGTATGCATGTGCTAGTAAATTAGCTATATGTTGAATATATAGATGTCATAATATTTGTTTGAATCTGAGAAGAATATATTGGGCAAGCAAATATATTTAGAAAAAAATATTATATGTGTGAAGTGGTATGACAATATAGTTGAATATATAGATGGCATAATATTTTTTGCAAAAGAGATGATGAAATTTGATGATTATGTGTTACATGATTTAAGAGAAGCAAATTTGAAGAAATTTTGCATATATAGATTGCATATGAAGAAATTTTGCATAACTTGGAGAAGCAAATTCTACCGTTTATAATTGTAGTTCATGTTGTGATTTGTTTGGTAGGATGGCGGATGATGATGGACCTTGGTATGGCGGATTAATCGATGAGTGGGATAAGGAGCATCGTGCTCGTGCCATTGAGAACGGACATGTAAGAAGCAAGATTATCATTTTTCGTTGTTTCTCATTTGTGTTCTTGTATTGATTAAAACATCACTTTATTTGCAGCTTGTAGTTGCTATGCGCATGAGGGGACATTCGGCTGATGACTTTACTTACGACCCGCGGTACGAGCCTTACATTCGGAGATTGGGTCTTCTCCCATTCGTGATGCAGTTTAAGCGACGCGCTCCGCCGGTGAACCACGCGGCGCTGACCGCACTTGTGGATCGTTGGAGGCCGGAGACCTACTCGTTCCACCTTTCATTTGGGGAGATGACGATGACCCTTGAGGACATGGCTATGATAAGCGGCCTTCCTATCAACGGACAAGCTATTACCGGTCGTGTCAGTGCCGTTAATTGGCGAGAACGGACTGGCATTTTAATTGGTGTTCAGCCCGACGCCCCTGAGGAAGGCAAGGCCGATACCGCGAGAGTGAGGCATTCTTGGCTAAAAGCGGTTAGAGGAAATACCAATCCGTGTCCTCAGGGTGCTAATGACGTGGTTGTGCAGCAGTACGCGCGGGCCTATCTTTGGTATGTGCTAACCAAGGTAGTCTTCTCAGATGCAACCGGGAACTCGGCCCTCTGGATGTTCCTGGAGCTACTCAATAACTGGGATACCCAGTATAGCCGGGGTTCGGACGCACTAGCATATTTGTATCGTCAGGTAAGAGATATTTGCAACCATTTAACTTGCATTTGTCATGCACCTCCATATCTAACATGTTTGTTTGATTGCAGCTTGACTTGGCGTGTCGCAGGAAGGGAGATACATCCTCATTGGCTGGGTTTGTTTGGAGCCTATCCGTGTGGATGTGGGATTGGATCCCGGTTGGACGGCCCGATATCAAGGACCCCAACATGGCAAACCCACGGGGTAATCCAGACGGGCTGCATGATGATGATCCATATCGGCGCCCTACGCTTGCTTACTATTAGGAACAAGTGACAGTGTACACAGGAAGCTCGCATGTGCGATACAAGTGCTATATGAACGAGCTGGACACCTTGACTGCTGAGCAGGTATAGAGAAGTTCGATGAGACCAAATTTAGTCAAGAGTGAAACTTGTATCTAACAATGTATCTCTTTGTTTTGCAGGTACATTGGTTGCCTTATATGGAAGATCGTGACTATGATCTTAATGAGATGTGCACGTGTGATAGCCATCTTTGGCGGGCGAGGTGCCCAATGATATGCTTCTTCGCAGTCGAGTGGCACTTTGTAGACCGTGTGGCAAGACAATTTGGAAGAAGACAAGGTATTCCAATTGAGGAGAGCAACGAGGAAATGCTATCTCTGCATCGGTGAGCAAGCATGCCTTGAGTACGTAGTAGAGCATTGAATAAGTCTATGTTTGCTAATGCTTTGTCCCGTGCATCATTTGTAGGTTCGATCGAAGGAACAATCAGGATATATCGGATTGGGCAAACAAACACCGTGCGTGGATAGAAATTTGGAATCAAAGAGACACGTTAGTGCAATCAGAGAATAGACCTCACAATCAGTCAGCATATCAGAAGTATCAAGTGTGGTATGCGGATCGTTACCGGTTAAAGCTAAGCCTGGTTGGACTCACGAGGAGTGGTCGGAGTTGGTGTCTGAAGACCCGGAGACTGCAGAAGGTTATCATACCTTCAAAACGTCTGTGAGAGACACCAGAGGGGCTCACGTTGACTATGCACCGATGCATGATGAAATGGTAGTCTGTTTGACCTATTCTAACAAACTTGCATGCATCATGTTGTCTTCTTTCAAATACATAAGTTTGGTGTGTTCATGAATTGCAGAGCAGATCGTTGCTTCTGTGCGTCAACGATACCAATGTTGCACTGAGTCATCCACCTGGTGGTGTATTATCTGAGAGGACTCTTAGGAGCACGATGGAGGTGTGACCAATCACATTATAAAAGTTTCTTTTCGCGGATTATTTATTTGTATCTCATATCATAGCATATTTTGTGTTGTTGCAGAAGTTCAAGAAGCGGTTCCATAAGATGGAAGCAATGCTTTCTTGCCATGGTGCTCAATCTAGTGACGTGTATGTACCTGGTACCCGCGCGAGAGCTAATAGACGGCGTTATATCCAGAACGATGAGGACATGGAGGAGGAGGTCCATGAAGAGGAGCCATCACATCAAGAGGAGACAACACAAGATGAGGAGCATGAGTATGATGCAACACATCAAGAGGATCATGAGTATGATGTTGATGCTCCACAACCATCACAGGTTACACAACCGACACAAGGCAATGCTTGCTCTAGGAAAGGAAAATCCATAGCTAAGACACCAGGCAAGAAAGGTAGAAAGAAGACATGGAACACACAATTCCATAGTCCGGAGTATCCTCATCAGCTTATCCCAACAGGAATGCAAAGATATAAGGCCAACATTGAGGCGGAGGAGGAGGCATACAACGAAGAGGGGGAGGAGGCTAGCGAAGAGGAGGAGCCTACACTTGCAGCACTCGTGAAGAGAGGAAGGAGGAAGTGAGCTTATTGTTTGGAAGTGTATGAACTAGGTGGCGTTTGTATGCATGAACTTGATGTTGTGGTAAAAACTTTTAAGGTTGTCTTGAATTTGGTGTCTTATGTATGCACTTGGTGTCTTATGTATGCATGAATTTGTCGTGATGAAAAATCTGTGAACTTGTTGTCGTTTGTATGCAAGAATTTGTCGTGGTGAAAATTCTATGAAATGTGCTATCTTCTGTGTTTTATGAACCTGTCATATTATTATATATGTGCTATCTTCTTGTGTGAAATAAGTACAAAATAATGTACAGGGTCCCAGACGCCAGGGTCCTTGGCATCTGGTATGAAGTCAGGGGACCAAACGCCACGATCCCTGGCGTCTAGTTTGAAGTCAGGGGACCAGACGCCACGATCCCTGGCGTCTGGTTTGAAGTCAGGGGACCAGACGCCAAGGTCCCTGGCGTCTGGTGGTCGACTGGAAGCAAAAGCAGAGGCATGGGACAGCAGAAACAGGGCAGCCAGACGCCAGGGTCCATGGCGTCTGGCCCTGGTGTAGTAGTTTTTTCTATCGAACACCTGTGGTATCGAATGACAATCATTAGTGTTCACATAGATATTTTGTTCTATCAAACACCTATAGTATGACATAATAGCAAATGACAAACATCAGTGTTCACATAATAGCAAATGATAAACATTAGTGTTCACATAATAGCAAATGACAAACATAGTTATCACATAATCTTAAATTACACAAATAGTCTTGAATGAGAAGTTCATCACATACAAAGTCTCGAATGACATAAGTAGTTCATAACCACGATGGTCCACGATAATTGAAACGACATGAACATCACATATAACTCGGTTTCCTGTAGCAATGCAAGTCAACAACCCTTTTCCATCCCCATTCTTGCAGCATTTCTTGAATCTTGTCATCATCAGTTATGTCAACCAATTTTCTTTGGCCGGGGCCATCTGACTGCTTCCTGCTGACATAGTACACAAAATTCTCTTCCTTCAACCCTTGCTTCAACATGAATTTAGTCTTCAACCAATCGAAAGTGAGGTCCACTTCACTAACTTGCACAACACATGGAGACAAGCCTAGGACATGAACAGCAGGGCTAAGCACCCACTGAGTACCCTTAGCCATCTACAACACACAAATCTCTTAGTACCTAACCTATGATACATTAAACCACGAGGAAAACAAACTAGGGTTTACACAAAACTATGATGCATTAAACCAACCAAAAGATGGGGGTGGAGTTGATTTACCTTATAGTTTCGAAATACTGAAGATCCAACGGTGAAACCGGACCGATTCGTGAAAGATTTGAGGGGGTTAGGGTACTGGATGAGAGTGAGTGGATGAGAGGGCTAGAGGCGAGAGTGAGTAGAGATGAAAGGAATGAGAGGGGTAGAGGTGGAGATGAATGGATGAGAGGGCTAGAGGTGGGCCCAAAGAATCTTATCCACTCGAAACTTGCTCTCTGGATAGGGAGCTAGACGCCAGGGACTTTGGCGTCTGGGTCTGGAGACCCAGACGCCAGGGTGCCTGGCGTCTGGCTCTCTGGATCGGGCATCAGACAGATCAGACAAGTGTCTGGTCTCCTGCGCGACCAAAACGAGTCAGACGCTAGGGACCTTGGCGTCTGGTCTGGATATGGACCCAGACGCCAGGGTGCCTGGCGTCTGGCTCTCTGGATGATCAGACAGGTGTCTGGTCTCCTGCGCGACCAAAACGAGCCAGACGCCGGGCACCCTGGCGTCTGGTCTGGATATGGACCCAGACGCCAGGAACCTTGGCGTCTGGTCCTTGGCGTCTGGCTTTCTGGATGATCAGACAGCTGTCTAGTCTCCTGCGTGACCAAAACGAGCTAGACGCGAGGGACCTTGGCGTCTGGTCTTGTCTGGTCTGGATATGGAGCCAGACGCCAGAGTTCCTGGCGTCTGGCTCTCTGGATAGGCAAAATGCTCTCTGGTCATGTTTTTGTCGCTTTTCGGATGGGCAAAATGCTCTCTGGATAGTTTGTACATAATTTCAAATAGGTTGCACACATTTTTAAACATTGGAAATCAAACAAAAATAAGAACAAAGCATAGTTTGCACATAATTTTAAATAGGTCTCGAATAACAAGTTCACACATGATGTCTCAAATGACATAAGTAGTTCATGATCACACACGGTCTCGAATGACAAGTTCATACATTAAACAAAGTCTCGATATTCCATCATCGACGCCGGTGCCTTTCCATTTTTCTACTGAGTAGTACGGGGCCACTTTCCCTTCTTGTCACGTGCCTCGTCCTTCTCTCGTGCATCGCGAGCCCTTGCAAGTTTTCTTGCCCCCTCTTCTTGACGAGCCTCCTTCTCTTTGCGTGCCCTCTCTTGCTCACACTTCTTGCGCTTGTTCTTCTCCTTCTCACGACGCTCATGCTCCAATCCCCGTGCAAAGGACTCCTCGAACAGGCGCTGCCTCCGTAAGTAATCTCGATGTTGGTCCTCTTGGACATCTTTTGGTACCTCGTGATTTATCCAAGTGAAGTACTTGCAAAGTGGAGGAGGCGACTACATAAAAGTCATGTTTTTGTTAGTAATATGAGTTCAAACTTGATGAGGTTTTTTGTATGTACACCCAACATACCGGTGGTATGTCATATGCGTTAGTTGGCTTTCGACGATCATGTGCATAGTTGGGACACACGAAAAACCTTCTACCTTTTGTCCATGACTTCTTGCGGTTCGTGGACACCTTCAACTTGCAAACATCACCACACCAACATGGTGGTGTGGGCACATCCTTCTCCTTCTCCTTGTCCAACGTGGCCTCCATCCACGTCTTCGGTATGTCCTCTTGGTCCGCGCTCACCGGCCTCGTCCTGGAACCGGATGAAGCCATGCCTACAAAAAGAACAATTGTTAGCACAAGACACAAAAAGATACATGTGTAAATACAGTAAATCAATAAATGCTAGGAATTTTATGAACAAATAGTATACCATTATTATTAGATCAACCATCTGGATTAAGCAAATAACCGAAGGCCGATCCATTATCAACCATTCCTCTCCGACCACCACCACCTCTAGCACTTGTGCTTCCTCTCCGACCACCACCACCTCTAGCATTTGTGCTTCCTCTCCGACCACCACCACCTCTAGCACTTGTGCTTCCTCTTCGACCACCACCACCTCTAGTACTTGTGCTTGCTCGACCACCACCTCTAGCACTTGTGCTTGCTCGACCACCACCTCTAGCACTTGTGCCTGCTCGACCACCACCACTAGCACTTGTGCTTCCTCGACCACCACCACCGTCACCTCTTCCACCTCGTTCACCATCGGTGCCACCTCCACGACTTGTTTTTCTTTTTTTGGTTTTCCTATTCTTGCATGTCCGCTCATTGTGTCCCCCTTCACCGCACACCCCACAGTTGATAGTGTCAGGAGCCTCCATGAAATGACCGCTACCAAATTGTTTCATGCCAGTGTATCCGGCCAGGTCATCCATATCACCCCTGAACCTCTTAGTTCTCCTTCTACCCTTGGTCTCCACCTTCAGAAGAGGGTCTGGCCTAATATGAGGGCCATGGTACTCAGGCCACTGTGATTGGTCCAAGAAAGGCTGAAATCTTGGCGCCCATGTCAACCTAGTAGCTTCCACATGGAACTCTTGCATCCGCACGGTTTTTCCATCACAAACATGTATGTTTCTTGCCTTCGCCGCTGTTATCAAATGCGAGCATGGCCAATGATACTTACTAGGCCTCTCGCACTGGCACCACCGAGTCTTCAGACGCACCTCAAATGCAGCACCACCATATTGTCTACTGTCTCGTGTTGTGCCACCTGGCTCATCAATTTGATAGATCATTTTAGTTCTGTCGAATATGATAACTTGTTGTCGTGAAGACTTGCTTGCTTGTAACTGCAACCATTCATCAACCTTTTCCGGATAATCCTTTTTTTCACCTATCCATTTTGCAGTCTCTTCAGAATGCCTCTGAAAGTACTCATTAAGCTTGAAGAATGTGTACTCCACTATTGCAGTCACCGGTAATGCACGAGCACCCTTCAGCACATTGTTGAAACATTCTACCAGATTGCTCGTCATGTCGCCATATCGCCTACCACCATCGTCATGAGCGCGTGCCCACTTGTGCTTCTCGCTTAAATTCCTAGTTAAGAAATCTTTTCCCCTTCGTTCACCGCTGCAAAGAGTTTGTTGTATCGAGCATCGAAACCTTGGGTGGTGAAGGCCACACATACATGGCTAAGGTCTTTGCTGAGCTCCTTGCTCTTACATGCCTGGTAAAAGTTGGCCACGAAATGCCTCATGCACCATCTGTGGTGAAGCTTTGAAAATCCTGGAATAACAATGTCCATTGCCTTGAGTATGCCATGGTGCCGGTCCGATATGAAGCATACCTCCCTAGCCCCAATCACGTTGTGCCTAACATGACCCATGAACCACTCCCAGTTGTCTTGGTGCTCGGAAGGCACCAAAGCAAATGCACAGGGCAACACGTTGTCATTTGATGAGTGCGCCATTGCTACCATTAGTGTGCCCTTGTATCTACCGGTCAAGAACATGCCATCTATAGACAAGACCGGACAACAATGCTGAAACGCATCCACACATTGTCCATAACTCCAGAAGGCACGGTGGAACACTCCCTCGTGATCCTCGACCACATGAAACATGCCCGGGTTCATATGTGCAATCGCGGCCAACAACCTTGGGAGCTGGTTGTATGCTTCTTCATAACCACCATACAATATCCTAATAGCATTTGCCTTTGCCTTCCATGCCTTCCCATACTTGACTTCATAACCAAATTGTTTTTTCACCGTCCGCATTAGAAACCTCACTTTCACAATGGGATCAAAGCCTATGTCTTTCTTCCATTTGTATCCGAGATACTCAGATGTGAGTTGACGGTGTGTTGTTCGAAGTCGTTTAGATGGCGGTTTGCACCTATGAGTGGCAACACAACTTGTTAACACCCATTCTTCGGTTTCTTTAAGCTTTCTTGCACGAACCTTCCATGGGCATCCTTCATGCTCACACTTCACGGTGTAACGCAACTTCATGTCGGAGTGCTCCACATAAATTGGCCTATGGTTCCGAATGGCATAGTCAGCCAACCAAAACTTCAGCATAGGCAAGCTCAGAAACTTCACTCCTTTCTTCAAATAAGCATTCTCGTCCTCATTCTCCACCCTTGGTTCTCCTGGATCCGGGCATGGTGTTGGCTCAATCGCCGTCATTCTCATTCCACCGTCAACAACAGCTTTATGGGCAAGGCTGAGATCTTTAAACAAGTGAGTTCTTTTTTCTAAGCCCGTCAGCTCAAAGTGGATTTGGTTTTCCTCCTTTGTGAATCCATCCTCGTCCAACTGTTCAACTGGACCCTCGTCATCCGAGTCATGCGCATATTGACGCCTAAAAGGAAAGTCACGATTCATGTCCTTTTGCGCTATGTACGCATCCAAGTCACCAACATCATTACCATGAAACCCTTCCTCTTGCTCTTCGTCGTCATCATAAGCATCTTCATCCTCTTGAATTACTTCGTCACTAGCAATCACCTCAACTTCATTTGCTTGGCTAGTTGGTGGTTGGCTAGAAGCATTGGGGGCATACAACTCAACCTCATTTGCTTTAATAGATGGTACACGGGGACGTGGTTGGCTATAAGCATTGGGGGCATCAACCACAACCCTATGCTCAACAAGTGGCACCATTGTCCTCTCGCTCATGTCATCCATTGGGGAAGAGACATGCCGGTTCAAATCAAAGGTAAACCGAGGAGATTCAACCTTGGTGGCAAACAATTCAAGTGACTTGTCTTTCGATTGGGAAACTTTTTCCTTGTATACATCTCAATGCAAATCCGAGGTGATAGGCATACTTTTCAAGCAAGATTTGGCTCCAACTCCAACATCATACCTTCCTATTAATTTAACATCAACATTGGTGTCCATCCACTTTAAGACTTGTCTCACTTTTGCAACAACATCCTCATAGCTAGGGCTTGTACCAAAAACCAATGGTTCCTCACCCGTGTCGGCATTGTTACTCAAGAATGCCTCCTTGTCCATGTAATGAACATTAACAAGTCTCTCCATCTAAAAATAACATGAATGCATTTAAGACTTCAATGAGAATTGGTGTTTATCCAAATACATCTCATTATATCCAAATCATATCAACACTAAATTATTGGTGATGTCCACAAAAGTATCACTAATTAACACACACTAAGCAAAGTTAACCCTAATCACTAACTAACTCTAACCCCCAATCTTTCTACTCAACAAGCATATATTCCTACTACACACCATGCATATCACTATATTATCAAAGTTAACCAAGCCATTCACACTAACATAAGGGAGAAAACAAAAACTAGGGTTCCACCAACATGTATAAAATGCAACCAAAATAACAAGATTTAACAAAAAAATAATTGGATGATTTGGGGGAGATTACCAAGAGCAACAAAGTGATGGAAAGATCCACCTAAGGGATGCACCTTCTGGAGAGGATTTGAGGGGGAGCTTGAGGAGTGGGAGAGAGTGTGGGAGCTCCAAGTGTTCTTCAAGCTCGGGTTGTGGATTGGGGAAAGTGTGTGGGGTGAGTCCCACACACTTTCCCGTGGGGTTATCCACTTACCTGGGCCAGACGCCAGGGTCCTTGGCGTCTAGCCCCTTTGCCACGTTAGCAGGTTAACGGGCAGGCGGGCAATGCGGGCCAAGGGCCAGACGCCAGGGTTCCTGGCGTCTAGTTCGCAACCCAGACGCCAGGGATGTTGGCGTCACCCAAAGAGGTCAAAATCGATTTTTTTTAAACGAGATCAAATAGGAATTTTGTTAGCCTTTTAGGTCAGAACAGTAATTTTGTCCGCGCGCGGCGTACCATGCCAACCGAGCCCTTGCACCGCGCGGCGCGTCCGTCCGTCCCGATGCGAGGCTCTCGCCACACGGCACCACGGCGGCAGGGACCATCGCCCCAGCCGGCCGGGCCCTTGTTGCATTGCATGTACGACCGGCTCTGTGCGTCTCACCCCACCCGACACGAGCGTTGGAGGAGGAGGCCACAGGATCCGTGGCCGCTGCGGATGCAGAGGGGCAATCTGAACAGCGGAGTTAAATGCTGCCCGGGTATTTCGCTTCCTGACTACTCCAGTGACCAGTGCCGATCCCCGAGGCTTTGTGCCCTGCGATGTGTGGCCCTTCGTCTGCGTACGTACCATCGACGGCCCCGCCGACGGCGGCCATGTCTGCTTCTTTAGCGCATGTACAACCGGTTGATAAAATAGTTTTATAGAAAAAGTCTAAAACAAATCTTGAAATTGTAGACAAAAGCTAAATCAAACCCTGAACTTGGCTAAGGACTCAACTGAGCCGGCCCACCAGACATGAGGTGATTTTTTTTCCTGAAACATGAACAAAATTTGGAAGTGCGAACACTTTTGAAACATACTTCCTCCGTTCGAAAATGCTTGTCCAAAAAATGGATGTATCTAGACGTATTTTAATTATATATACATCAATTTCTATTCATTTATGTGACAAGTAATTCCGGACGGAGGGAGTAAACATTTTCAGAAACCTGAACATAATTTTAAAGTGTGAATACTTTTTTGAAAATTTTAAAAATAGGAACAAATTTTGAAATCTGAACAAATGTGTAAGAAAATATTTTGTGACATCTTAAAAATATCACAACTTTTTAAAAAAGGCATGGACCAATTCAAACAAGGAAATGTTTATACAATGTATAATAATATTTGTGTGATTCAAAAAAAATGTTTCCTACATTAAAAAAAGTAACATTTCATGAATGTTCACGAGTTTCAAAAAATTTGTTTGTGACATTTAAAAAAATGTGTGTACAATGTAAAAAAATGTTGGTATGTTGTAAAAAAAATGTGTTATACCCTTAACAAAATATATGTGGCATATGTTTGAAAAAAGTGTATACAAATTTTAAAATGTTGAACCATGCAAAAGATTGTCCGTGTAGTTTTATAAATTCTTTATTGTCATTAAGAAAATGTAAAACATGTATTTGGAAAATATTACCATGTATTCAAAAAAGTTTTGAAAGCATATACTTTAAAATTGTACACAATATATTTGAAAATATCAAAAGTTTATGAAAAATATTGTATGTGTGCATTAAAAATGTACGTTGGGTATGAAGAAAAATTAGACATGTGTAAAAAGAAAAAAGAAAACAAAAAGGAAAAAAGAAATGAGAAACAAAGAAAAACCAGAGCAGTGCACACGCGCGAGCGACCGCGCTAATGGGCCGGCCTAATTCAGCAAATACCAGGTAAGTCCTCTCAAGGTTTAAAGTAGATTGGGGTTAGAGAGTTTGGTGTGCTAATTTCAGGGATTGATAGTTGAGGGTTTGATTTAGCTTTCACCTACAAATTCAAGGTTTGTTTTAGACTTTTTCCTAGTTTTATCTTAAGTCTTGCATTTAATTTAGAGATAACAAAAAAAATGTCTACAATGAATCATCTTTTACCTTATCTTCAATAATTAGCCATTCCGAAAAACGTGGTAAGACATATTGTGCTCAGAGATCATCTTTTGTCTTCTCTTAAATAAGAAAAGACAAGCCTTTTTTCTTATGAGTTTTCTCCCCTCCACCTCATTATTTATCCTACGTGGCACTTCTAACATACCATCATTGTACATGCCCTTATCTTTGCAGCTGGGTTTAATTTTTATTTATTTTCTTGTTTAGGTGTCTGGGTTTAATTTTTGTCCGCAAACTCTCATCAACATTTGTTTTGAACCTGAATTCTTATTAAGTCAATCTAACTACAGAGCAACTCCAACCGGGTGACCCAAACAGACGGCGATTTTGTCCGTTTGGGTTGGTCACCCGCTCGGCATCCGCCCTATTTATCATTTGGGTCGGCAATGCACCCATAGCACCGACCCATATTTGCCGGCGTGACCGGCTGACCACCCTTTTTCAACAAATATGCACATATTTTGCATTATTTCACAAGCAAACATATAAAAAATAGCATAGTTTCACAACCAAATAAATTAAGCATAGTTTTACAAGCCGAATAAAAATTAAATTGTCTCAAATACATGTGAAAAAAGATACATCTATTGGTTGTCAACATGAGCCCACATATGCTCAACCAAATCATTTTGCAGCTGCATGTGAGTTCCCAATCACGCATTTCATGATGAAATTGTTCAAATGTTGCCACTCCTTCATGCTCATACACAACATTCTCACACTGAAATTGGAACCCTTGATCGTAGATACGTTCCGGGCGCTCATCTTCTACAATCATATTGTGCATGATCACACAAGCAGTCATCACCTCCCACAGCTTCTTGATGCTTCAAGTCCTAGCAGGATACCCAACGATACAACATCGAGATTGCAAAACACCAAAGGCACACTCGACGTCCTTCCTAGCACTCTCTTGCTCTTGGGCAAATCTTTTTCTCTTCTTCCCGACAGGGTTGGGGATTGTCTTCACAATAGTGGTCCACTGAGGATAGATACTGTCACCTAGGTAGTATCCTTTGTTGTAGTTGTGGTCGTTGATAGTAATATTCACCGGCGGGCTGTTGCCTTCGGCAAGCCTTGCAAATACCAACGAGCGTTGAAGCATGTTGATATCATTGTGTGATCCGACCATGCCGAAGAAAGTGTGTCAGATCCATAGATCTTGTGAGGCCACGGCCTCAAGTATGACAATGCAAGTCCTGACATGGCCCTTATACTGCCCTTGCCAAGTACAGGAGCAGTTCATCCACTCCTAGTGCATGCAGTCTATGCTGCCAAGCATCCCTGGGAAGCCCCTATCGGCATTCATCGCCAACAAGCGGGTTGTATCTTGAGGGGTCGGCTCTCTCAAAGACTCAGGGCCAAACACAACAACACAACCTTGCAGAACTTGTACATGGAGTCTAGGCATGTAGACTCACTCATATGGATGTACTCATCAGTGAGATCACTGGGCACTTGATACGTCTATGTCGTATCTACTTTTCCAAACACTTTTGCCCTTGTTTTGGACTCTAACTTGCATGATTTGAATGGAACTAACCCGTACTGATGCTGTTTTCAGCAGAATTGCTATGGTGTTATTTTTGTGCAGAAATAAAAGTTCTCGGAATGACCTGAAAATCAACGGAGATTATTTTTGGAATATATAAAAAATACTGGTGGAAGAATCCACGTCAGGGGGCCCACACCCTGTCCACGAGGGTGGAGGGCGCGCCTACCCCCTGGGCACGCCTCCGTGCCTCGTGGGCCCCCTAATGCTCCACCGACGTCCATCTTGACTCCATATATTCACTTTCGGGGAGAAAAGAATAAGAGAGAAGGATTCATCGCATTTTAAGATACGGAGCCGCCGCAAAGCCCTAAACTCTCCCGGGAGGGCTGATCTAGAGTCCGTTCGGGGCTCCGGAGAGGGGAATCCGTCGCCATCGTCATCATCAACCTTCCTCCATCACCAATTTCATGATGCTCACCGCCGTGCGTGAGTAATTCCATCGTAGGCTTGCTGGACGGTGATGGGTTGGATGAGATTTATCATGTAATCAAGTTAGTTTTGTTAGGGTTTTATCCCTAGTATCCACTATGTTCTGAGATTGATGTTGCTATGACTTCGCTATGTTTAATGCTTGTCACTAGGGCCCGAGTGCCACGATTTGAGATCTGAACCTATTATGTTTTCATGAATATATGTGAGTTATTGATCCTATCTTGCAAGTCTATAGCCACCTATTATGTGTTATGATCCGTTAACCCCGAAGTGACAATAATCGGGATACTTACCGGTGATGACCGCAGTTTGAGGAGTTCATGTATTCACTATGTGTTAATGCTTTGGTCTGGTACTCTATTAAAAGGAGGCCTTAATATCCCTTAGTTTCCAATAGGACCCGCCGCCACGGGAGGGTAGGACAAAAGATGTCGTGCAAGTTCTTTTCCATAAGCACGTATGACTATATTCGGAATACATGCCTATATTACATTAATGAACTGGAGCTAGTTCTGTGTCACCCTATGTTATAACCGTTGCATGATTGATCGCATCCGACATAATTATCCATCATTGATCCATTGCCTACGAGCTTTTCATATATTGTTCTTCGCTTATTTACTTTTCCGTTGCTACTGTTACAATCACTATAAAACCCAAAATATTACTTTTGCTACCGTTACCACTACTATCATATTACTTTGCTACTAAACACTTTGCTGCGGTTGAATTGACAACTCAGCTGCTAATACTTGAGAATATTATTTGGCTCCCCTTGTGTCGAATCAATAAATTTGGGTTGAATACTCTACCCTCGAAAACTGTTGTGATCCCCTATACTTGTGGGTTATCAAGACTATTTTCCGGCGCCATTGCCGGGGATCATAGGTCTATTCTTCGAGTCACTTGGGATTTATATCTGGTTATCACTATGAAGAACTTGAAAGATCAAAGAACCAAGATTTTTCCCTCAACTACGAGGGGAGGTAAGGAACTGCCATCTAGCTCTGCATGATATTGATTCTGATAGGTCGCATTGTAACACCCTTGTGTAATGATGCTACAGTAATCCATGAGATCAAGCTAATCATTTGACTATAACAGTGCTTAGTCACTTTGATCAATATTTCATTTCAAATTCTAGTTGAATTCAATTTCAAATTCTGAGTGAAATTCAAAATTTCTCAAACATGAAAACTAAAATGTTCATCATGTGCCAAATAATTCACAACTAATATTGGTGGTGAACCAACGTTTTTGCAAAGGGTTTAAGTGGCCTAAGCTGCTGAAAACACTGACCTAAGCAATATATTAAATGCCTTTTTATTTTATAAAATTGGCAAACTTTTTCAAAAAGGGCTCATAATATTTTATGGCAGTGCACTTTAAATCATTGGAATTGTTTTGGCCATTGGCATAATTTTGCAAGTCATTATTGGCTAAAAAGAAAAAGAGCAAAAGCTGCAAAAAGAAGAAAAAGAAAAGGAAAGAAGAAGGGGTGGGAGAGCACCTGGCCTCCACTTGGGCTTCGGCCCACCTGAGCTAGCTGGCTCAGCTAGGCCGACCCACTCGTCCTCCCCGGTCAACCCCCTCCTCTCTCTGTTCATCCGACCGGGCGCGTCCCGCTCATCCCCGCCGGACCGGGTGCGCCGCCCCGTACTCCACGACGCCGGTGAGGGGATAAGGCCCCGACGCCTCGCTCCCCTCCTCTCCTGTCTCTCCCACTCCCCCCTCATCCTCTCCACCTCTCCCCTCTCTCTCGCTCGCTCGCTTCTTTCTCCCTACTGCCCGAGCGCGCCCGCCGCCATCGCCGCGTTGACCTCGCGGCCACTGTCATCATCCCGCATCGCCGACATGCCGTAGGCGTCCGCCGTCCTCCTCCACGTTGACCGGCGCCAGCCGTTGGAGCCGGAAGGCACCACAACGTCGGATCCACCTTGTCCCGTTCCGCCTCGGCTGCCGGTCGTTCCCGTCGACCGCGACCTCCCTCTACGCTCCCTTTCACTCACGGGGCCTCCTTGCGCCCGCACGGTGAGCTCCGCCTCTCCTCCCTCCTCTTCCTGCTCGCCTTCGGGCACGTGCGCGACTGCCACAGCAACCGTGCTCTGGCCGCCGCCATTGCTGCCGTTGTCGTGCTCCCGAGCCGTTACGAGCTCGGCTGACGCCCTGGCGTGCTCCTCGTGCACCGTAGACCCCGCCTAGTTGGTTACTTTGGCCACTCGCGCTCTCTAACGCCAAACCCGCTCAAGTCCGAGAGCTCCGTTGCCACCCGTCGCTGGAGTTGCTCCGGCCACCTCCACGTCCAACCGATGGCACCACGCGATGCGCGCGGCTCCACTCGTTCGAACGCAAGAAAAATCGTGTGAAACATGAACCGTAGGCGATTTCCGACCTCGTCGGCGTTCGGCCGCCACGCATGAGCCCGCCGAAGCCACTCCGGCGGCTCCACTGTGCTGGCACCATGTGGGGTCCCTCCTGGGCCACCACCTAGGTCACTGACCCATGGGCCCCAGGGGCCCGGCCGGCCTATTGACCGGTCAGCTCTGCTGACTGGACCAGCCCAGCTGCTGACAAATAGGCCCCACCTCCACTAATTAGCTAAAGGATTTTAAAATAAATTAATTAGCTTAATTAGACACTGACATGTGGGCGCAATAGTTTTACTAACTAAATTTAGACTAGTTTGAACTTGGTTTAACCCACTTTCTATGAGAGGTGGGTCCCCCATGTCAGTTTTGACCAGTCAACCAGACTGTTGACTGCTGACGTCACACAACACATCATGCTGACGTCATATTTCCTTTTCTGTTAATTTAATTAATTCCAGAAAATGGTTTAATCTTTGAAAATTCATAGAAAATAAACCGTAGCTTGGATGAAAATGTTTTCTATATGAAAGTTGCTCAGAAAAATCCAACGAATCCGAATGCGCGGTCCATTCACCTGTCACATGCCCCTAGAATGCTAAACATGGAACCGTCCCCTCTCTTCCATCTGTTCGGAATTCGTCTAACGCCGGGAATTCATCCTCGGATGTTTATCCCCTCCGTCTGCAATGTGTAGTACTATGTTAGGACAACCCTGGCTCTGCCTATCGTCATGTAATGCTTAGTGATGCATCTGTTTGCTCTGTATTTACTGTTTATTCCCCCTCTTCTCTCCGATAGACCCCGAGACCGATGTCGCCCTTGTGATCGACTACGTCGACGACACTTCTTATTTTTTAGTAGAGCTTCCAGGCAAGCAAACCCCCTTGAGCATTCCGGTATCGCCCATTTCTTTCCCTCTCATGCTTGCATTAGAACTGCTACTGCTTTCTGTATGATCCTACTCTGATGCATAGCCTGTTTTTGTTACCTGCTTATCCTAAACCGCTTAGTATAGGTTGGTTAGTGATCCATCGGTGACCCCCACCTTGTCCCACTTGCCTTGCTTTATGTTCGATGACTCGATCAACGTGATCGATGTCCAGGCCCCGACACCGCACATCACCCCCTAGTTGTACGACTCTGCAGAGTTACCATCAAGTGCCGAGGGTGGAACCTCTTACATCACTCCTGATGAGATCTTTGTAGTGTAGCTATACGGTCGTGGTGATCGAGGGTGATTTCCTCCTTAACCACTTCCGATACAGCTTTGTCGTGCAAACCCCTCAAGTGTGAACCTCGAGGGTGGATCCTCTTACGTTCACCTTGATGATTACATCGAGTGGAATTCACCGGGGGTGATTCCTCGGGTTTTCCCCTTGGTGTTAGACACACGGTTACTATAGTTACTATGACTTTACACTGAACCATGTTACTAAAGACGGGTCGACCCTGAGAGGTACCCGCACGAGCTTATTTGCGAGTGATGTGGAGTCGGGTTGACCTGGAAGGTGCCCGCGAGATTCTTACGAGGCGTGGCCGGGCATTCTTAGCCCTTGCCGCAAGTCCTCGAGACGGGGCGACGGGGTTACATATTTCGTGAGTCTCTGCTTGTTACCGCACGTTCCTAATCCACTATGATTTGGATATTTGATCAGAGGGGCCTCTGGCCTGATAGCACTAACCATCACGTGGGCATTGTATGGGCATTCTGCATCGTATGCATCAGCCGAAGCTTAATAGACGTCGGCGACTGAGCGACGCTCGCCGGGTTGGACTGCGTAAGCACCTGCCTAGTTGAAGGAGGTAGCTAGGTCTGCTCACCGGCCGCCCTCGCAACATGCAGGAGTTCCCGGGGAGATGGCCCATGACCCCTGGGGGCATAGGCTTAGTCCGGCGTGCTGACCTCTCTATTAAGCCAAGGTCGGGTTGTGGCGTATTGTTTGGCCGAGGCCGGGCATGACCCAGGAAAGTGTGCCCGGCCGGAGTTAATCGAGCGTGGTGGGTAAGTTGGTGCACCCCTGTAGGGAAGAAAACATCTATCGATAGCCTGTCCTACGATAACGGACACTTGGAGTTGTATCCCGATGGATACAACTAGAATTGGTTACTTGTGATGAGAAATGGATAGTATGGCTCTGGGATTGCTTTCTCGCAAGGAGTCGAGAAAGGATCTCTGGCCGAGGTTGATAACTCTACTACTTTACTTTATGCTACTCTTATCTCTTCTGATGATGCAAGATGCTTGGAGCTGCTTGAAGATGCTAGTCTTTGATAGGCTAGGCTTTCCCCCTTCTCTTCTGGCATTCTGCAGTTTAGCCCACAAATACAACCCATTCGTTTGATACAGATTCATACTTAGTTTAGATCTGATGTAAGTCTTGCGAGTACTTTGGATGAGTACTCACGGTTGCTTTGCTACCTCTTTTCCCCCATACCCGATTGTTGCGACCAGATGATGGATCCCAGGAGCGAGACGACACCACTGATGATTACTACTACCCCGAGGGTGCCTACTACTACAAGACGGCCGCTGACGACCTGGAGTAGTTAGGAGGCTCCCAGGCAGGAGGCCTTGCCTTTTCGATCATTGTTTCTTTTGTACTAGCCTTCTTAAGGCAGTCTTGTCTAACTTATGTCTGTACTCAGATATTGCTGCTTTCGCTGACTCGTTTGTTTTCGAGCTTATGTACTCGAGCCCTCGAGGCCCCTGGCTTGCAATATAAAGCTTGTATTATTCTAATTTGTGAGTAGAGTTGTGTTGTGATATCTTCCCGTGAGTCCCTGATCTTGATCGTACACATTTGCATATATGATTAGTGTACGATTGAATCCGGGGCGTCACAAGTTGGTATCAGAGCCGACTGCCTCTAGGTAGTGTTGGGGAACGTTGCAGAAAACAAAAAAATTTCCTACGATTTCACCAAGATCCATCTATGAGTTCATCTAGCAACGAGTGATTGGATGCATCTACGTACCTTGTAGATCGCGAGCGGAAGCGTTCAAAGAACGGGGATGAGGGAGTCGTACTCGACGTGATCCGAATCACCGGAGATCCTAGCGCCGAACGGACGGCACCTCCGCGTTCAACACACGTACGGTCAGCGTAACGTCTCCTCCTTCTTGATCCAGCAAGGGGAAGGAGAGGTTGAGGAAGATGGCTCCAGCAGCAGCACGACGGCGTGGTGGTGGTGGAGCTGCAGTACTCTGGCAGGGCTTCGCCAAGCTCTATGGAGGAGGAGGAGGTGTTGGAGAGGGAGAGGGAGGCACCAAAGGCGTGGGGTAAGAAGTCCTCCATCTCCCCACTATATATAGGAGGGCCAAGGGGGGGGGGGGGGGGCGGCCCTAGGAGATCCAATCTCCTAGGGGGGTGCGGCCAAGGGGAGGAATCCCTCCTTCCCAAGGCACCTAGGAGGTGCCTTCCCCCTTTGGGACTCTTCCCTTCTTGAACCCTAGGCGCATGGGCCTCTTGGGGCTGGTGCCCTTGGCCCATATAGGCCAAGGAGCACCCCCTACAGCCCATGTGGCCCCCCGGGGCAGGTGGCCCCACCCGGTGGACCCCCGGGACCCTTCCGGTGGTCCCGGTACAATACCGGTGACCTCGAAACTTGTCCTGATGCCCGAAATAGTACTTCCTATATATAATTCTTTACCTCCGGACCATTCCGGAACTCCTCGTGATGTCCGGGATCTCATCCGGGACTCCGAACAACATTCGGGTTACTGCATATACATATCCCTACAACCCTAGCGTCACCGAACCTTAAGTGTGTAGACCCTACGGGTTCGGGAGACATGTAGACATGACCGAGATCGCTCTCCGGTCAATAACCAACAGCGGGATCTGGATACCCATGTTGGTTCCCACATGCTCCTCGATGATCTCATCGGATGAACCACGATGTCGAGGATTCAATCAATCCCGTATACAATTCCCTTTGTCAATCGGTATGCTACCTGCCCGAGATTCAATCGTCGGTATCCCAATACCTCGTTCAATCTCGTTACCGGCAAGTCACTTTACTCGTACCGTAATGCATGATCCCGTGACCAGACACTTGGTCACTTTGAGCTCATTATGATGATGCATTACCGAGTGGGCCCAGTGATACCTCTCCGTCATACGGAGTGACAAATCCCAGTCTTGATCCGTGTCAACCCAACAGACACTTTCGGAGATACCCGTAGTATACCTTTATAGTCACCCAGTTACGTTGTGACGTTTGGCACACCCAAAGCACTCCTACGGTATCCGGGAGTTACACGATCTCATGGTCTAAGGAAAAGATACTTGACATTGAAAAACTCTAGCAAACGAACTATACGATCTTATGCTATGTTTAGGATTGGGTCTTGTCCATCACATCATTCTCCTAATGATGTGATCCCGTTATCAATGACATCCAATGTCCATAGTCAGGAAACCATGACTATCTGTTGATCAACGAGCTAGTCAACTAGAGGATTACTAGGGACATGTTGGTGTCTATTATTCACACATGTATTACGATTTCTGGATAACACAATTATAGCATGAATAAAGACAATTATCATGAACAAGGAAATATAATAATAATGCTTTTATTATTGCCTCTAGGGCATATTTCCAACAGTCTCCCACTTGCACTAGAGTCAATAATCTAGTTACATTGTGATGAATCGAACACCCATGGAATTCTGGTGTTGATCATGTTTTGCTCTAGGGAGAGGTTTAGTCAACGGATCTGCTACATTTAGGTCCGTATGTACTTTACAAATATCTATGTCTCCATCTTGAACATTTTCACGAATGGAGTTGAAGCGACGCTTGATGTGCCTCGTCTTCTTGTGAAACCTGGGCTCCTTGGCAAGTGCAATAGCTCCAGTGTTGTCACAGAAGAGTTTGATTGTCCCCGACGCATTGGGTATGACTCCTAGGTCGGTGATGAACTCCTTCACCCAAATTGCTTCATGTGCTGCCTCCGAGGCTGCCATGTACTCCGCTTCACATGTAGATCCCGCCACGACGCTCTGCTTGCAACTGCACCAGCTCACTGCCCCACCATTCAAAATATGCACGTATCCGGTTTGTGACTTAGAGTCATCCAGATCTGTGTCGAAGCTAGCGTCGACATAACCTTTTACGACGAGCTCTTCGTCACCTCCATAAACAAGAAACATTTCCTTAGTCCTTTTCAGGTACTTCAGGATATTCTTGACCGCTGTCCAGTGTTCCTTGCCGGTATTACTTTGGTACCTACCTACCAAACTTACGGCAAGGTTTACATCAGGTCTGGTACACAACATGGCATACATAATAGAACCTATGGCTGAGGCATAGGGGATGACACTCATCTCTTCTATATCTTCTGCCGTGGTCGGACATTGAGCTGAGCTCAATTTCACACCTTGCAACACAGGCAAGAACCCCTTCTTAGACTGATCCATATTGAACTTCTTCAATATCTTATCAAGGTATGTGCTTTGTGAAAGACCTATGAGGCGTCTTGATCTATCTCTGTAGATCTTGATGCCTAATATATAAGCAGCTTCTCCAAGGTCCTTCATTGAAAAAACTTTTATTCAAGTAGGCCTTAATGCTGTCCAAGAGTTCTATATCATTTCCCATCAAAAGTATGTCATCTACATATAATATGAGAAATGCTACAGAGCTCCCACTCACTTTCTTGTAAACGCAGGCTTCT
This sequence comes from Triticum urartu, assembly GCF_056163025.1. Taxonomy (NCBI): domain Eukaryota; kingdom Viridiplantae; phylum Streptophyta; class Magnoliopsida; order Poales; family Poaceae; genus Triticum; species Triticum urartu. The sequence goes on along the minus strand of NC_141875.1, from coordinate 614,874,265 downwards.
CCATAAGTCTGCGTAAACCCAAACACTTTGATCATCTCATCAAAGCGAATGTTCCAACTCCGAGACGCTTGCACCAGCCCATAAATCGAGCGTTGGAGCTTGCACACCTTGTCAGCATTCTCAGGATCGACAAAACCTTCCGGCTGCATCATATACAATTCTTCCTTAAGGAAACCATTAAGGAATGCCGTTTTGACGTCCATTTGCCATATTTCATAATCATAAAATGCGGCAATTGCTAACATGATTCGGACGGACTTCAGCTTCGCTACCGGTGAGAAAGTCTCATCGTAGTCAACCCCTTGAACTTGTCGATAACCCTTAGCGACAAGCCGAGCTTTATAGATGGTCACATTACCATCCGCGTCTGTTTTCTTCTTAAAGATCCATTTATTTTCTATGGCTCGCCGCTCAACGGGCAAGTCAGTCAAAGTCCATACTTCTTTTCATACATGGATCCTATCTCGGATTTCATGGCTTCTAGCCATTTGTCGGAATCCGGGCCCGCCATCGCTTCTTCATAGTTCGAAGGTTCACCGTTGTCTAACAACATGATTTCCAAGACAGGGTTGCCGTACCACTCTGGTGCGGAACGTGTCCTTGTGGACCTTCGAATTTCAGTAGGAGCTTGATTAGAAGTATCTTGATCATCATCATTAACTTCCTCTCTAGTCGGTGCAGGCACCTTAGGAATATTTTCTTGAGTTGCGCCATTTTCCGGTTCAAGAGGTAATACTTCATCAAGTTCTACTTTCCTCCCACTTACTTCTTTCGAGAGAAACTCTTTCTCTAGAAAGGATCCATTCTTGGCAACAAAGATCTTGCCTTCGGATCTGAGGTAGAAGGTATACCCAATAGTTTCTTTAGGGTATCCTATGAAGACGCATTTTTCCGACTTGGGTTCAAGCTTTTCAGGTTGAAGTTTCTTGACATAAGCATCGCATCCCCAAACTTTTAGAAACGACAGCTTAGGTTTCTTCCCAAACCATAATTCATGCGGTGTCGTCTCAACGGATTTCGACGGAGCCCTATTTAAAGTGAATGCGGCAGTCTCTAAAGCATAGCCCCAAAAAGATAGCGGTAAGTCGGTAAGAGACATCATAGATCGCACCATATCTAATAGAGTGCGATTACAACGTTCGGACACACCATTACGCTGAGGTGTTCCAGGCGGCGTGAGCTGTGAAACTATTCCACATTTTCTTAAGTGTGTGCCAAACTCATGACTCAAGTATTCTCCTCCACGATCTGATCGCAGGAAGTTGATTTTCCTGTCACGTTGATTCTCAACCTCACTCTGAAATTCCTTGAACTTTTCAAAGGTTTCAGACTTGTGTTTCATTAAGTAGATATACCCATATCTACTCAAGTCATCAGTGAGTGTGAGAACATAACGATAGCCACCGCGAGCCTCAACACTCATTGGACCGCACACATCAGTATGTATGATTTCCAATAAGTTGTTTGCTCGCTCCATTGTTCCTGAGAACGGAGTCTTGGTCATTTTACCCATGAGGCATGGTTCGCACATGTCAAATGATTCGTAATCAAGAGACTCTAAAAGTCCATCAGCATGGAGCTTCTTCATGCGTTTGACACCTATGTGACCAAGGCGGCAGTGGCACAAGTATGTGGGACTATCATTATCAATCTTACATCTTTTGGTACTCACACTATGAACATGTGTAGCATTATGCTCGAGATTCATTAAGAATAAACCATTCACCATCGGAGCATGACCATAAAACATATCTCTCATATAAATAGAACAACCATTATTCTCGGATTTAAATGAGTAGCCATCTCGAATTAAACGAGATCCTGATACAATGTTCATGCTCAAAGCTGGCACTAAATAACAATTATTAAGGTTTAAAACTAATCCCGAAGGTAAATGTAGAGGTAGCATGCCGACGGCGATCACATTGACCTTGGAACCATTCCCGACGCGCATCGTCACCTCGTCCTTTGCCAGTCTCCGCTTATTCCGCAGCTCCTGTTTTGAGTTACAAATGTGAGCAACGGCACCGGTATCAAATACCCAGGAGCTACTACGAGTACTGGTAAGGTACACATCAATTACATGTATATCACATATACCTTTCGTTTTGCCGGCCTTCTTGTCCGCTAAGTATTTGGGGCAGTTCCGCTTCCAGTGACCACTCTCCTTGCAATAAAAGCACTCAGTCTCGGGCTTGGCTCCATTCTTTGGCTTCTTCCCGGCAGCTTGCTTGCCGGGCGCGGCAACTCCCTTGCCGTCCTTCTTGAAGGTTTTCTTACCCTTGCCTTTCTTGAACTTAGTGGTTTTATTCACCATCAACACTTGATGTTCCTTTTTGACTTCTACCTCTGCTGATTTCAGCATTGCAAATACTTCAGGAATGGTCTTTTCCATCCCTTGCATATTGAAGTTCATCACAAAGCTCTTGTAGCTCGGTGGAAGCGACTGAAGGATTTTGTCAATGACCGCGTCATCCGGGAGATTAACTCCCAGCTGAGTCAAGCGGTTATGCAACCCAGACATAGTGAGTATGTGCTCACTGACAGAACTATTTTCCTCCATCTTACAGCTGAAGAACTTGTCGGAGACTTGATATCTCTCGACCCGGGCATGAGCTTGGAAAACCATTTTCAGCTCTTCGAACATCTCATATGCTCCGTGTCTCTCAAAACGCTTTTGGAGCCCTGGCTCTAAGCTGTAAAGCATGCCGCACTGAACGAGGGAGTAGTCATCGGTACGTGCCTGCCAAGCGTTCATAACGTCTTGTTCTGCAGGGAGAATAGGTGCGTCACCTAGTGGTTCTTGTAGGACATAATCTTTCTTGGCAGCTATGAGGATGATCCTCAGGTTCCGGACCCAGTCCGTGTAGTTGCTGCCATCGTCTTTCAGCTTGGTTTTCTCTAGGAACGCGTTGAAGTTGAGGACTACGTTGGCCATTTGATCTACAAGACATATTTGTAAAATTTCAGACTAAGTTCATGATAATTAAGTTCATCTAATCAAATTATTCAATGAACTCCCACTTAGATAAACATCCCTCCTGTAATCTAAGTATAACATGATCCGAGTTAACTAGGCCGTGTCCGATCATCACGTGAGACGGACTAGTCAACATCGGTGAACATCTTCATGTTGATCGTATCTTCTATACGACTCATGCTCGACCTTTCGGTCTTCTGTGTTCCGAGGCCATGTCTGTACATGCTAGGCTCGTCAAGTCAACCTAAGTGTTTGCATGTGTAAATCTGGCTTACACCCGTTGTATGTGAACGTTAGAATCTAACACCCGATCATCACGTGGTGCTTCGAAACAACGAACTGTCGCAACGGTGCACAGTTAGGGGGAACACTTTCTTGAAATTATTATGAGGGATCATCTTATTTACTACCGTCGTTCTAAGTAAACAAGATGCATAAATATGATAAACATCACATGCAATCAAATAATAAAAGTGACATGATATGGCCAATATCACATAGCTCCTTTGATCTCCATCTTGGGGCTCCATGATCATCTTGTCACCGGCATGACACCATGATCTCCATCATCATGATCTCCATCATCGTGTCTCCATGAAGTTGCTCGCCAACTATTACTTCTAATACTATGGCTAACGCGTTTAGCAATAAAGTAAAGTAACTTACATGGCGTTTCTCAATGACACGCAGGTCATACAAAAAATAAAGACAACTCCTATGGCTCCTGCCGGTTGTCATACTCATCGACATGCAAGTCGTGATTCCTATTACAATAGCATGAACATCTCATACATCACATATATATCATTCATCATTCATCACAACTTTGGCCATATCATATCACAAAGCACTTGCTGCAAAAACAAGTTAGACATCCTCTAATTGTTGTTGCAAGTTTTACGTGGCTGAAGTAGGGTTCTAGCAAGAACGTTTTCTTACCTACGTGAAAGCCACAACATGATTTGTCAACTTCTATTTACCCTTCATGAGGACCCTTTTCATCGAATCCGCTCCAACTAAAGTGGGAGAGACAGACACCCGCCAGCCACCTTATGCAACTAGTGCATGTTAGTCGGTGGAACCGGTCTCACGTAAGCGTACGTGTAAGGTTGGTCCGGGCTGCTTCATCCCACAATACCGTTGAAGCAAGATAAGACTAGTAGCGTCAAGAAAGTTGACAACATCAACGCCCACAACAAATTGTGTTCTACTCGTGCAAGAGAACTACGCATAGACCTAGCTCATGATGCCACTGTTGGGGAACGTTGCAGAAAACAAAATTTTTTCCTACGATTTCACCAAGATCCATCTATGAGTTCATCTAGCAACGAGTGATTGGATGCATCTACGTACCTTGTAGATCGCGAGCGGAAGCGTTCAAAGAACGGGGATGAGAGAGTCGTACTCGACGTGATCCGAATCACCGGAGATCCTAGCGCCGAACGGACGGCACCTCCGCGTTCAACACACGTACGGTCAGCATAACGTCTCCTCCTTCTTGATCCAGCAAGGGGAAGGAGAGGTTGAGGAAGATGGCTCCAGCAGCAGCACGACGGCGTGGTGGTGGTGGAGCTGCAGTACTCTGGCAGGGCTTCGCCAAGCTCTATGGAGGAGGAGGAGGTGTTGGAGAGGGAGAGGGAGGCACCAAAGGCGTGGGGTAAGAAGTCCTCCATCTCCCCACTATATATAGGAGGGCCAAGGGGGGGGGGGCGGCCCTAGGAGATCCAATCTCCTAGGGGGGTGCGGCCAAGGGGAGGAATCCCTCCTTCCCAAGGCACCTAGGAGGTGCCTTCCCCCTTTGGGACTCTTCCCTTCTTGAACCCTAGGCGCATGGGCCTCTTGGGGCTGGTGCCCTTGGCCCATATAGGCCAAGGAGCACCCCCTACAGCCCATGTGGCCCCCCGGGGCAGGTGGCCCCACCCGGTGGACCCCCGGGACCCTTCCGGTGGTCCCGGTACAATACCGGTGACCTCGAAACTTGTCCTGATGCCCGAAATAGTACTTCCTATATATAATTCTTTACCTCCGGACCATTCCGGAACTCCTCGTGATGTCCGGGATCTCATCCGGGACTCCGAACAACATTCGGGTTACTGCATATACATATCCCTACAACCCTAGCGTCACCGAACCTTAAGTGTGTAGACCCTACGGGTTCGGGAGACATGTAGACATGACCGAGATCGCTCTCTGGTCAATAACCAACAGCGGGATCTGGATACCCATGTTGGCTCCCACATGCTCCTCGATGATCTCATCGGATGAACCACGATGTCGAGGATTCAATCAATCCCGTATACAATTCCCTTTGTCAATCGGTATGCTACCTGCCCGAGATTCGATCGTCGGTATCCCAATACCTCGTTCAATCTCGTTACCGGCAAGTCACTTTACTCGTACCGTAATACATGATCCCGTGACCAGACACTTGGTCACTTTGAGCTCATTATGATGATGCATTACCGAGTGGGCCCAGTGATACCTCTCCGTCATACGGAGTGACAAATCCCAGTCTTGATCCGTGTCAACCCAACAGACACTTTCGGAGATACCCGTAGTATACCTTTATAGTCACCCAATTACGTTGTGACGTTTGGCACACCCAAAGCACTCCTACGGTATCCGGGAGTTACATGATCTCATGGTCTAAGGAAAAGATACTTGATATTGGAAAACTCTAGCAAACGAACTATACGATCTTATGCTATGTTTAGGATTGGGTCTTGTCCATCACATCATTCTCCTAATGATGTGATCCCGTTATCAATGACATCCAATGTCCATAGTCAGGAAACCATGACTATCTGTTGATCAACGAGCTAGTCAACTAGAGGATTACTAGGGACATGTTCGTGTCTATTATTCACACATGTATTACGATTTCCGGATAACACAATTATAGCATGAATAAAGACAATTATCATGAACAAGGAAATATAATAATAATGCTTTTATTATTGCCTCTAGGGCATATTTCCAACAGGTAGCCCCTTTCCAACTCCTTGGCCGAAGTTGAGTCTAATCACTGAAAAACTTTTACTAACATTGGCTGTGTGTCTTATGGGCCCACGTCGCCATTGGGTGGTATTAGGATCTTTTATTCCTCATCTATACTCTGGGACTCTGATCTCTCTTCCATCCGGGTTAAACGAATTTACTAACTCTAACAGTAGGATCCCGTGACCACATTCACCCCAAAGTTGGATAAGCCATAGTTATTCCTTAGAATAGTATTCTGAATAGTACACACTCTGTCGTGTTGACTACTATGTGGTATCCAACATACCTCTTTCATTATGCATGTTTCATCATGAATGATCCTTATATTTGCAAATGCTCAATGCTGAACTACCCCCTGTTACATGTTAGCAGGATGGTTAGACCCGCTGGTCGTGGCCGTGGTGCCAACGATCTACCACCACCCAAATTCTTTGCTGGAATGATGCAACAATTTGAGCTGAACCGCCAGTTCATGGAAGGAATGATGGCTTAGTTTCCTCGTCCGAACATGAATCAACAGCCAACCCTAGTAACTCTGAAGGACTTCATGCGTCTCAACCCAACTATTTACCGCAGCTCAATTCAGCCCCTTGATGCCGATGACTGGCTCCGCAACACCACGTATGAAATGGAGTCTGCTAGTGTGGCTCCTTCTAGCTATGTCACCTTTGCATCATTCTTTCTTAAGGGTTCCGCTGCTCAATGGTGGGACAGCCACAGGCGTACCCTACCTGCTGGAACAGTCATCACTTGGCCGGATTTCCAAGCCGCTTTCCGTGCCCGTTTTATCCCTCAGGGAATCATGGACAAGAAGAAGCGCGAGTTCCGCAACCTCACCCAAGGCAATAAGGTTGTAGATGCTTATCAGCGGGAATTCTTGGACTTGTAACTACAACAACGCTACAAGTTCCCCACGAGGTAAAAAAGATGTGAAAGATGAGAGTCCCACACCCCCACCCCCCACCGGCGACCTAGGCTCTCCGCGATCTCCCCCTCCAACTAGTAAATTTTGTTCCTTCTCCACGCATCATCTCCGGCGTCATCTGATCCTTCTCCCTATACCCATCTCACATGGGTCATCATGAGGGATCAACTCTGGATCTGGACTTTTCCAAAGGAATGGCTTTTGCAGAGGAAGTTTTTAGATCTTGTGGGAAATGCATTCATCCCGTGGATGACACGGGCCATTTCATTATGGTCGTGTATTTTAGTAGGAACATCTTTCATCTTGATGATGATTCGGTGGCGGCGGCATTGGAATCTGCAATTGGAGGATCCACAATTGATTTGTCTGTTCAGCTCATTAAAGATAAGGTATTCTCATTTATTGTCTCTTGCAAACGTGTTGGCCTTCTTATTCTTCAATTACGATCTTTTGCGTGTCCGCAATTCAAATGTTACTTCCATCTTTGGGGTAATGGTGGCCCTAATTGGAGACGTGAGTTTCTTATCTGGAAGAAGGAATGTGATGCGGAATGGATAATAATCAGTCCCTCTAAGAGGCGTGCTTCTCTTTGTTTGATTGCCATGCATAAACCTCCTTCTAAGTCTGCTTTGCGTTCGGGTACTGGATCTAAAAAGAAAATTTCGTTTGCTACATTCTAGCAATATGATGTTTGCAAGGGATATAGCTATCCTGCCTCGCCAGGTATGGTTGATGATATCGCTGCTGCTGGGTATTCGGTTCTTCCTCGTGAACGAGTGATCTTGCCTCCGCCGCCGGCGACTGAGCTCCGATGGACGGTGGCCGAGCCACCCGTCACTTTTGGAACAGTTAACGTTCACGAGATTTCTCCGGCCGGGTTTTCAGTGGCCGTGCCAACCGCTCTCGACGTCAATTTGCATGTGCATGGCGATGAGCTGGTTGGACCAGCTCCGCTTCCGGCCCAGGTTGTTTCCCCGGCCCAAACAATTTCTCCCATGGCCCAGGTTGATTCCACACCACCTTCCCTGGCCCTATCAAATCTGGACTCCTCTGATATATCTCCATCTAATTTTGGTAATGAGGAGAATATTGATTTGCAACTAACGGCATTATCTGGAGATTCTGCTGATTTAAATGAACTTATTGATGACATGGTTTCTAATGTGTGGAAATATCAGAATTGTTTATCCATGGTACATCTAACCAAAGCGTGCACCAACAGGGCTAGGTGTCGTAGATGTTTTCGGTTGGGGCACCGAGCAAAGGGCTGTTCAGATTCTACCCCTTCTCCCGCTTACAAGTGGGTCCCACGGACCAAATTGGGTGAATCTAGCCGGTCAGTAGGTTTTTCTATGCTGGACGCCTCGATTCCCTCCATAGCTAGTCCCACTGGGTCGTTGTCCAGTCCCGTCGAGCCTGCCACCCCATCTATTCCACCTCTACCCGCCGAGCCACCGCCCACAACGCCTCCTCCGCCTCCCTCATCGCCGTCTGCATCGCCTGCATACTGCGCCACTGCTAATTGGTGCTGCTCTCCTTCTTCGGCACCGACCATGGCGACCTTTGCGTTGGACCCCATGGAGTTTATCCCGCAAGGCTTCGACATCATCGACGGCGGGGAGCTACGCCTGCCCTGCACCTTCTTTGCGCCGACGGTGGCTCCAAATCGGCAGCATGAGGCCTATGCTATCGCCATCGCCGAGCCAGCCCCTCTGCGTGAAGAAGTTGCAATCTTTCGGAACATGGTCAGTAACTTTGTTGTCAATGATCTGGGTAGAGCTGTTCTGGATGCCCAGCCTTGGATCCAAGGAGTTGGGTTGTTTCATTTTAGAAGTGCTGTGGCTCGTCAAGCTTTAGTTGATCATCCATGAAGGAAATATGCCCTAGAGGCAATAATAAAGTTATTATTTATTTCCTTATTTCATGATAAATGTTTATTATTCATGCTAGAATTGTATTAACCGGAAACATAATACATGTGTGAATACATAGACAAACAGAGTGTCACTAGTATGCCTCTACTTGACTAGCTCGTTAATCAAAGATGGTTATGTTTCCTAACCATGGACAAAGAGTTGTCATTTGATTAACGGGATCACATCATTAGTTGAATGATCTGATTGACATGACCCATTCCATTAGCTTAGCACCCGATCGTTTAGTATGTTGCTATTGCTTTCTTCATGACTTATACATGTTCCTATGACTATGAGATTATGTAACTCCCATTTACCGGAGGAACACTTTGTGTGCTACCAAACGTCACAACGTAACTGGGTGATTATAAAGGAGCTCTACAGGTGTCTCCAAAGGTACATGTTGGGTTGGCGTATTTCGAGATTAGGATTTGTCACTCCGATTGTCGGAGAGGTATCTCTGGGCCCTCTCGGTAATGCACATCACATAAGCCTTGCAAGCATTGCAACTAATGAGTTAGTTGCGAGATGATGTATTACGGAACGAGTAAAGAGACTTGCCGGTAACGAGATTGAACTAGGTATTGAGATACCGACGATCGAATCTCGGGCAAGTAACATACCGATGACAAAGGGAACAACGTATGTTGTTATGCGGTCTGACCGATAAAGATCTTCATAGAATATGTAGGAGCCAATATGGGCATCCAGGTCCCGCTATTGGTTATTGACCGGAGACGTGTCTCGGTCATGTCTACATTGTTCTCGAATCATAGGGTCCGCACGCTTAAGGTTTCGATGACAGTTATATTATGAGTTTATGAGTTTTGATGTACCGAAGGAGTTCGGAGTCCCGGATGAGATCGGGGACATGACGAGGAGTCTCGAAATGGTCGAGACGTAAAGATCGATATATTGGACGACTATATTCGGACATCGGAAAGGTTCCGAGTGATTCGGATATTTTTCGGAGTACCGGAGAGTTACGGGAATTCGCCGGGAGAAGTATTGGGCCTTATTGGGCCATACGGGAAAGAGAGAGGGGCTGCCTAGGGCAGGCCGCGCGCCCCCCCAAGGCCTAGTCCGAATTGGACTAGGGGGAGGGGCTGCGCCCCTTCCTTGTTTCCTACTCCTACTACATGGAAGGACTCCTAGTTGGACTAGGAAAAGGGGAATCCTACTCCCGGTGGGAGTAGGACTCCCCTAGGGCACGCCATAGAGAGGGCCGGCCCTCCCCTCCTCCACTCCTTTATATACGGGGGCAGGGGGCACCCCATAGACACACAAGTTGATCTTCGTGATCGTTCCTTAGCCGTGTGCGGTGCCCCCTCCACCATATTCCACCTCGGTCATATTGTAGCGGTGCTTAGGCGAAGCCCTGCGACGGTTGAATATCAAGATCGTCACCATGCCGTCGTGCTGACGGAACTCCTCCCCGATGCTTTGCTGGATCGGAGCCCGGGGAGCGTCATCGAGCTGAACGTGTGCCAAGAACTCGGAGGTGCCGGAGTAACGGTGCTTGGATCGGTTGGACCGGGAAGACGTACGACTACTTCCTCTATGTTGCATCAACGCTTCTGTTGTCGATCTACAAGGGTACGTAAATCACACTCTCCCCTCTCATTGCTATGCATCACCATGATCTTGCGTGTGCGTAGGAAATTTTTTGAAATTACTACGTTCCCCAACAGTGGCATCCGAGCCTAGGTTTTATGCGTTGATGTAATATGCACGAGTAGAACACAAGTGAGTTGTGGGCGATATAAGTCATACTGCTTACCAGCATGTCACACTTTGGTTCGGCGGTATTGTTGGATGAAGCGGCCCGGACCGACATTACGCGTACGCTTACGCGAGACTGGTTCTACCGACGTGCTTTGCACACAGGTGGCTGGCGGGTGTCAGTTTCTCCAACTTTAGTTGAACCGAGTGTGGCTACGCCCGGTCCTTGCGAAGGTTAAAACAACACCAACTTGACAAACTATCGTTGTGGTTTTTGATGCGTAGGTAAGAACGGTTCTTGCTAAGCCCGTAGCAGCCACGTAAAACTTGCAACAACAAAGTAGAGGACGTCTAACTTGTTTTTGCAGGGCATGTTGTGATGTGATATGGTCAAGACGTGATGAGATATAAGTTGTTGTATGAGATGATCATGTTTTGTTGAAGTTATCGGCAACTGGTAAAATCCTTATGGTTGTCTCTCTATTGCATAAGATGCAAGCGCCCAATAACTGCTTTACTTTATCGCTATGCGATAGCAATAGTTGCAAGAGCAATTGTTGGCGAGACGACCACGTGATGACACATTGATATAGATCAAGATGATGGAGATCATGGTGTCATGCCGGTGACGATAGAGATCATAACAGTACTTTGGAGATGGAAATCAAAGGCGCAAGATGATGATGGCCATATCATGTCACATATTTTGATTGCATATGATGTTTATCTTTTATACATCTTATTTTGCTTAGTTTGACGGTAGCATTTTAAGATGATCTCTCACTAATTATCAAGAAGTGTTCTCCCTGAGTATGCACCGTTGCGAAAGTTCTTCGTGCTGAGACACCACGTGATGATCGGGTGTGATAGGCTCTATGTTCAAATACAACGGGTGCAAAACAGTTGCACACGCGGAATACTCAGGTTATACTTGACGAGCCAAGCATATACAGATATGGCCTTGGAACACGGAGACCGAAAGGTCGAGCGTGAATCATATAGTAGATATGATCAACATAGTGATGTTCACCAATGAAACTGCTCCATCTCACATGATGATCGGACATGGTTTAGTTGATTTGGATCACGTGATCACTTAGAGGATTAGAGGGATGTCTATCTAAGTGGGAGTTCTTAAGTAATATGATTAATTGAACTTAAATTTATCATGAACTTAGTCCTGGTAGTATTTTGCAAATTATGTTGTAGATCAATAGCTCGCGTTGTTGCTTCCCTGTGTTTATTTTGATATGTTCCTAGAGAAAATTGTGTTGAAAGATGTTAGTAGCAAAGATGCAGATTGGATTCGTGATCTGAGGTTTATCCTCATTACTGCACAGAAGAATTATGTCCTTGATGCACCGCTAGGTGACAGACCTATTGCAGGAGCAGATGCAGACGTTATGAACGTTTGGCTAGCTCAGTATGATGGCTACTTGATAGTTTAGTGCACCATGCTTAATGGCTTAGAATCGGGACTTCAAAGACGTTTTGAACGTCATGGAACATATGAGATGTTCCAGGAGTTGAAGTTAATATTTCAAGCAAATACCCGAGTTGAGAGATATGAAGTCTCCAACAAGTTCTATAGCTAAAAGATGGAGGAGAATCGCTCAACTAGTGAGCATGTGCCCAGATTGTCTGAGTACTACAATCACTTGAATCAAGTGGGAGTTAATCTTCAGATAAGATAGTGATTGACAGAATTCTCTAGTCACCATCACCAAGTTAGTAGAACTTCGTGATGAACTATGATATGCAAGGGATAACGGAAACGATTCCCAAGCTCTTCGTAATGCGGAAATTGATGAAGGTAGAAATCGAGAAAAACTTCAAGTGTTGATGGTAGACAAGACCACTAGTTTCAAGAAAAGGGCAGAGGGAAGAAGGGGAACTTCAAAAAGAACAGCAAGCAAGTTGCTGCTCAAGTGAAGAAGCCCAAGTCTGATCCTAAGCCTGAGACTAAGTGCTTCTACTGCAAAGGGACTGGTCACTGGAAGCGGAACTACCCCAAGTGATTGGCAGATAAGAAGGATGGCAAAGTGAACATAAGTATATTTGATATACATGTTATTGATGTGTACTTTACTAGTGTTTATAGCAACCCCTCAGTATTTGATACTAGTTCAGTTGCTAAGATTAGTAACTCGAAACAGGAGTTGCAGAATAAAGACTAGTTGAGGGTGAAGTGACGATGTGTGTTGGAAGTGGTTCCAAGATTGATATGATCATCATCGCACACTCCCTATACTTTCGGGATTAGTGTTGAACCTAAATAAGTGTTATTTGGTGTTTGCATTGAGCATGAATATGATTTGATCATGTTTATTGTAATACGGCTATTCATTTAAGTAAGAGAATAAATTGTTGTTCTGTTTACATGAATAAAACCTTATATGGTTACACACCCAATGAAAATAGTTCGTTGGATCTCGATCGTAGTGATACACATAATCATAATATTGAAACCAAAAGATGCAAAGTTAATAATGATAGTGCAACTTATTTGTGGCACTGCCGTTTAGGTCATATTGGTGTAAAGCGCATGAAGAAACTCCATGCTGATGGGATTTTGGAATCACTTGATGCTTGCGAACCATGCCTCATGGGCAAGATGACTAAGACTCCGTTCTCCGGAGCGAGCAACTGACTTATTGGAAATAATACATACTGATGTATGCGGTCTGATGAGTGTTAAGGCTCACGGCAAGTGTCGTTATTTTCTGAACTTCACAGATGATTTGAGCAGATATGGGTATATCTACTTGATGAAACATAAGTCTGAAACATTTGAAAAGTTCAAAGAATTTCAGAGTGAAGTGGAAAATCATCATGACAAGAAAATAAAGTTTCTACGATCTGATTGCGGAGACAAATATTTGAGTTACGAGTTTGGTCTTCAATCAAAACAATGTGGAATAGTTTCACAAACTCATGCCACATGGAACACCACAGCATAATGGTGTGTCCGAACATCATAACCGTACTTTATTGGATATAGTGCAATCTATGATGTCTCTTACCGATCTACCACTATCATTTTGGGGTTATGCATTAGAGACAGCTGCATTCACGTTAAATAGGGCACCATCTAAATCCGTTGAGACGACACCGTGTGAACTATGGTTTGGCAAGAAACCTAAGCTGTCGTTTCTTAAAGTTTGGGGTTGTGATACTTATATGAAAAAGTTTCATCCTAATAAGCTCAAACCCAAATCGGAGAAATATGTCTTCATAGGATACCCAAAGGAGACTTTTGGGTACACCTTCTATCACAAATCCGAAGGCAAGAATTTTGTTGCTAAATTCGGAGTTTTTCTAGAGAAGGAGTTTCTCTCGAAAGAAGTGAGTGGGAGGAAAGTAGAAAACTTGATAAGGTAATTGTATCATCTCCCTTATTGGAAAGTAGTTCATCACAGAAATCTGTTCTTGTGACTACTACACCAATTAGTGAGGAAGCTAATGATGATGATCATGTAACTTCAGATCAAGTTACTACCGAATCTTGTAGGTAAACCAGAGTGAGATCCGCACCAGAGTGGTACGGTAATCCTGTTCTGGAAGTCATGTTACTAGACCATGACGAACTTGCGAACTATGAGGAAGCGATGATGAGCCCAGATTCCGCAAAATGGCTTGAGGCCATGAAATCTGAGATGGGATCCATGTATGAGAACAAAGTGTAGACTTTGGTTGACTTGCCCGATGATTGGCAAGCCATAGAAAATAAATGGATCTTCAAGAGGAAGACGGTCGCTGATAGTAGTGTTACTATCTACAAAGCTAGAATTGTCGCAAAAAGGTTTTCGACAAGTTCAAGGTGTTGACTACGATGAGATTTTCTCACTCGTAGCGATGCTTAAGTCTGTCCGAATCATGTTAGCAATTGCCGCATTTTATGATTATGAAATTTGGCAGATGGATGTCAAAACTGCATTCCTGAATGGATTTCTGGAAGAAGAGTTGTATATGATGCAACCGGAAGGCTTTGTCGATCCAAAGGGAGCTAACAAAGTGTGCAAGCTCCAGCGATCCATTTATGGACTGGTGCAAGCATCTCGGAGTTGGAATATACGCTTTGATAAGTTGATCAAAGCATATAGTTTTATACAGACTTGCGGTGAAGCCTGTATTTACAAGAAAGTGAGTGGGAGCACTACAGCATTTCTGATAAGTATATGTGTATGACATATTGTTGATCGGAAATAATGTAGAATTATTCTGCAAAGCATAAAGGAGTGTTTGAAAGGATTTTTCAAGAAAACCTCGGTGAAGCTGCTTACATATTGAGCATCAAGATCTATAGAGATAGATCAAGACGCTTGATAAGTTTTTTTTTCAATGAGTACATACCTTGATAAGATTTTGAAGTAGTTCAAAATGGAACAGTCGAAGAAAGAGTTCTTGCTTGTGTTACAAGGTGTGAAGTTGAGTAAGACTCAAAACCCGACCACGGCAGAAGATAGAAAGAGAATGAAAGTCATTCCCTATGCCTTGGCCATAGGTTCTATAAAGTATGCCATGCTGTGTACCAGATCTATTGTATACCCTACACTGATTTTGGCAAGGGAATACAATAGTGATCTAGGAGTAGATCACTGGACAGCGGTCAAAATTATCCTTAGTGGAATAAGGATATGTTTCTCGATTATGGAGGTGACAAAAGGTTCGTCGTAAAAGGTTACGTCGATGCAAGTTTTGACACTAATCTAGATGACTCTAAGTCTCAATCTAGATACATATTGAAAGTGGGAGCAATTAGCTAGAGTAGCTCCTTGTAGAGCATTGTAGACATAGAACTTGCAAAATACTTACGGATCTGAATGTGACAGACCCGTTGACTAAAATTATCTCACAAACAAAACATGATCACACCTTAGTACTCTTTGGGTGTTAATCACATAGATATGTGAACTAGATTACTGACTCTAGTAAACCCTTTGAGTGTTGGTCACATGACGATGTGAACTATGGGTGTTAATCACATGGTGATGTGAACTATTGCTGTTAAATCACATGGCGATGTGAACTAGATTATTGACTCTAGTGCAAGTGGGAGACTGAAGGAAATATGCCCTAGAGGCAATAATAAAGTTATTATTTATTTCCTTATTTCATGATAAATGTTTATTATTCATGCTAGAATTGTATTAACCGGAAACATAATACATGTGTGAATACATAGACAAACAGAGTGTCACTAGTATGCCTCTACTTGACTAGCTCGTTAATCAAAGATGGTTATGTTTCCTAACCATGGACAAAGAGTTGTCATTTGATTAACGGGATCACATCATTAGTTTAATGATCTGATTGACATGACCCATTCCATTAGCTTAGCACCCGATCGTTTAGTATGTTGCTATTGCTTTCTTCATGACTTATACATGTTCCTATGACTATGAGATTATGTAACTCCCGTTTACCGGAGGAACACTTTGTGTGCTACCAAACGTCACAACGTAACTGGGTGATTATAAAGGAGCTCTACAGGTGTCTCCAAAGGTACATGTTGGGTTGGCGTATTTCGAGATTAGGATTTGTCACTCCGGTTGTCGGAGAGGTATCTCTGGGCCCTCTCGGTAATGCACATCACATAAGCCTTGCAAGCATTGCAACTAATGAGTTAGTTGCGAGATGATGTATTACGGAACGAGTAAAGAGACTTGCCGGTAACGAGATTGAACTAGGTATTGAGATACCGACGATCGAATCTCGGGCAAGTAACATACCGATGACAAAGGGAACAACGTATGTTGTTATGCGGTCTGACCGATAAAGATCTTCGTAGAATATGTAGGAGCCAATATGGGCATCCAGGTCCCGCTATTGGTTATTGACCGGAGACGTGTCTCGGTCATGTCTACATTGTTCTCGAACCGTAGGGTCCGCACGCTTAAGGTTTCAATGACAGTTATATTATGAGTTTATGAGTTTTGATGTACCGAAGGAGTTCGGAGTCCCGGATGAGATCGGGGACATGACGAGGAGTCTCGAAATGGTCGAGACGTAAAGATCGATATATTGGACGACTATATTCGGACATCGGAAAGGTTCCGAGTGATTCGGGTATTTTTCGGAGTACCGGAGAGTTACGGGAATTCGCCGGGAGAAGTATTGGGCCTTATTGGGCCATACGGGAAAGAGAGAGGGGCTGCCTAGGGCAGGCCGTGCGCCCCCCCAAGGCCTAGTCCGAATTGGACTAGGGGGAGGGGCTGCGCCCCTTCCTTGTTTCCTACTCCTACTACATGGAAGGACTCCTAGTTGGACTAGAAAAAGGGGAATCCTACTCCCGGTGGGAGTAGGACTCCCCTAGGGCGCGCCATAGAGAGGGCCGGCCCTCCCCTCCTCCACTCCTTTATATACGGGGGCAGGGGGCACCCCATAGACACAGAAGTTGATCTTCGTGATCGTTCCTTAGCCGTGTGCGGTGCCCCCCTCCACCATATTCCACCTCGGTCATATTGTAGCGGTGCTTAGGCGAAGCCCTGCGACGGTTGAATATCAAGATCGTCACCACGCCGTCGTGCTGACGGAACTCCTCCCCGATGCTTTGCTGGATCGGAGCCCGGGGAGCGTCATCGAGCTGAACGTGTGCCAAGAACTCGGAGGTGCCGGAGTAACGGTGCTTGGATTGGTTGGACCGGGAACACGTACGACTACTTCCTCTATGTTGCATCAACGCTTCCGTTGTCGATCTACAAGGGTACGTAGATCACACTCTCCCCTCTCGTTGCTATGCATCACCATGATCTTGCGTGTGCGTAGGAATTTTTTTGAAATTACTACGTTCCCCAACAATCCACCCTTCAATCTAGGCAATGATAGATTTGTTCGGTTTATTCCGCATGATGAGGGCATAAATTACAGAGCAACACAGGGTTTTCGCCGTGGATGGACTATGTTGCTTGGTGTTCCTTTGGATTATAGGCGCACACAGTACCTCGCGGATGTGATTAGCACGTTTGGAAGATTTCACCATTGGCACCAAGATGATCCAATGCTTGTCCGCTCCTTGGTTTATGTGTCTTTCCCTGCGCCGACTTTGGTTCCATGCTCTGTGACTTACAAAGAATATGCAGACTTTGGAGGTGCTAGGATCTCTTGGTCTGCGCCTGTCTACATTCTCTCAGCAGATTTTGCAGACATATTGCCAGCAGATGAAGACCCCAAGCCTTTCAATGGCAATCCGCACCCCTCCCTGGCAATTTGCAGTTTGATAATCACAATTGGGTTATGCCAGAATTTCCAGAGCTGGGTTGGAATGATGTGCCACATCCTGTCAATGAGCAACAACACAATGATGTACATCCGGTCCAGGAAGCTGTTCAGCAAGAGGAACTTCAGGAGATTCAGTCTCAGGAGTCTATAGTTCTGCAACTTTCTGATGATTCAGTTAACAATGCTGACAATGCTGCAGAGGGAGCTGTCTTCGAGCCCCCAATGGGACCACAGCAACCTCCTCTTCTGATTGTGCAAGTTCTCACTATCTATGGACCGGTTTTGCCACCTATGATGCAGTGGCAGCGTACTTTTGAGAAGATGTTGCCGCTTATGTGGTCTTCGGACAGTCCCCAGTTTGTTTTCAAGTCTGACATTGGTGCCATGCTCAACAAGCAGTCCTTGGAGGTTTTCTGCTATGCCCAGCATCCAATCTTAAGCTCCTGCCTGCACCTGCCTCCTCGATCACCTCTGCTCTGGATATGCCAACTGCTCCTGTTAAAAGGCCAGTTGCTCGGGCTCTCTGCTTCGAGGACCTTGATGAGCCAGTTTCTGAAGTCTTTGAATTCTCAGATGTGCCTGAAGTACCTTTGAAGAGAGTAAGAAAACCTAAAGCCTCAAGAGTTGTTGTTGACACTGATGTTCGGCGCAGTGCACGTCCAGCGCTCTCTGTGATGGCTACCGCAAAGTAACAGGTGGCACCTCATCCAAGAAGCCTCACACTTCGAAGAAGCGCAACACTAGCAGTTTCCAGTCTAAAGATAGTCCTTCTGTGCCCCCACCAACTGCTATTACAGACCTTCAACGCATTGGCGCTCGTCTTCGCATTGCACCCGAGAAGATATCTATGGATAAGCTTGTTGCCGATCTTGCCAAGTCTAACAATAGTGTGGGTTCTGATGATTAGTTACTTCATGCAGGGTTCTGGTCTATGGCATACCATAATCGCCATTTATCTTTCTATCTATGTTTGGAACTATGCGATGCTTGTTTGCTCTGTGGGTCAGTGTAGGTCACTGCGTGGTCTACTTTTTATGCTTTTACTTTTGGTTTGTAATGAATCAGACAAGGTTTAAGGAGTGGAAAGTTCTTTGTTGGAATGTTCGGGGCCTCAATTCTGAAGCGCGTCAGCTTGCGGTTAGACAAAAGATCGATGAAAGTGGTTGCTCTGTTATTTGTCTTCAGGAAACTAAATGCATGCATATGGATCAACATTTCATTAGGAAGTTCGCCCCGAGGCGTTTTGATAATTTTGTTTATGTTCCCTCGACTGGTGCATCTGCTGGGATGGTGGTTATTTGGAATTCATCCTTTTTCATAGGTTCTTTAATTGAGGCAAAATCCTATGGGATAATTGTGGAGTTCAAATCCAAGCATACTTCTGAAACATGGTATTTAGTTTCCGTTTATGGCCCGTGTCAAGGCCCTACCTGTGACGAATTCGTTCAGTGGTTATATAATCTTGATATTCAGTTTGGTGCCAGTTGGTTGCTTTTGGGTGACTTCAACTTCATGCGATCGCTTGAGAACCGCAATCTTCCGGGTGGTGATGTTAATGATATCTTCTTGTTTAATGAAATAATTGGTCATTTGGGTCTTGTTGAGCTGCCAATAAAGGGTCGTCAATATACTTGGTTGAATATGCAAACTTCGCTGCTTCTTGAACAGATTGATTGGTTCTTCACGTCGGTTGCTTGGACATCGGACCACCCCAACACGATGGTATTTCCTCTTGCACGCACTGCCTCTGACCATGTACCGTGTGTGGTCTCGATTGCCACATGTATCCCCAAGGCAAAGGTTTTCCGCTTTGAGAATTATTGGGTTGATTTGCCTGGTTTTGCAGACTGTGTTTCTAAGGTTTGGAATAGGCCAGTGGCAAAATCATCAATTGCCTTAACAATTTCGGCTAAGTTTAAGTCTCTCCGTTATGCTCTCAAGAAATGGCATTTAAACCTGTCCACAGTCAAAGCTCTAATTGCTGATTGTAATAAAGTGATTATTTTTCTTGATAATCTTGAGGAAATTAGGCCTTTGAGTTGGTCGGAGTTCAGTTTTCGTAAAATTGTTAAATTACACCTTGAGGATATATTACATTGGCAATTTATCTACTGGAAGCAGCGTTGCACGATCAGAAACATCAAAGTTGGTGAGGAGAATTCGAATTTTTTTCATGCCATGGCTACGGAAAGATATCAAAGGAACACTATCTCCTCGATCAAGTCTGTGGAGGGTGATGTGGTCACGGATTACCAACAGTTGGCAGGGATGTTCTGGGCTTTCAACCAACGAATGGGCCAATCAAAAGGGATTCAAATGGGATTTGATCTAGACACATTAATTCCCCGGATTAATGGTCTAGAGGACTTGTCTTTACCATTCACGGACTCTGAGGTGGATGCCGTCATTAAGAATATGTCTGCTGATCGTGCTCCGGGACCAGACGGGTTTACTAGCCTTTTCTTAAAGAAATGTTGGTCTATTTTGAAGGAGGACTTTATGAAGCTTGTGCAAGAATTTTATGAAGGGAAGTGTAATTTGGAGTGTCTCAACACATCTCTTATCACCCTCATTCCGAAGAAGCTGAGCCCTGAATATGTCGGTGACTTCCGACCCATATCATTGACTAATACATGTTTGAAGTTTTTAACCAAGCTTTTGGCAAATCGTCTTCAGGGTGTGATCTTGAAATGTATCCACCGAAACCAATATGGTTTTCTTTGGTGTCGATCCATTCAGGACTGTCTGGCGTGGTGTTTTGAGTACATCCACCAATGCAAAGCTTCCAAGAGGCCTATCATTCTTCTTAAGCTTGACTTCGCAAAGGCTTTCGACACCATTGAGCATGAACTTATTCTTAGGATTCTGAAATGTAAGGGATTTGATGATCGTTGGACAAGTTGGGCTGAGAGCATTTTGTCCACGGACTCTTCTTCGGTTCTTTTGAATGGAGTGCCTGGTAATCATTTTGTTTGTCGTTCGGGTGTTCGTCAAGGAGATCCGCTATCTCCTTTGCTCTTTGTGATTGCGGTGGACTTACTTCAGTCGGTCGTAAATGAAATGTGCTCAAGGAATATTCTCACCTTGCCAATCCCAACTGCCTCAAGGGACTATTCGATCGTTCAGTATGCGGACGATACCCTCATCGTTCTTCCAGCTATTGACAATCAACTTATTGCTTTTAAAGACATGCTTGAAGTCTTTGCTAAATCAACCAGTCTGAGGGTAAATTTTTGTAAGTCCTCTTTGATACCCATCAATATGAGTGATGACGAGGGCAAGCGTGTTGCTTGCATGCTTGGGTGTGATATTGGTTCCATGCCATTCACTTACCTGGGACTACCAATGGGTACCACCCGGCCAACAATTTATGATCTGTTGCCTATGGTGGATCGTATCGAGCGATGATTATCTGCATCTTCTTGCCTGTTGAACCAAGGAGGCTGGCTTCAGCTCTTGCAATCTGTTCTTAGTTCTATGCCAATATATTTCTTGTGCACTCTTTCACTACCGCAGGGCATCTTAAAGCAGATTGAGCGCATCATGCGGCAATGCTTGTGGAGAGGGAACTCGGATACACCCCGGCAATCATTGGCGGCTTGGGACTTGGTATGTCGTCCTAAATCACTTGGAGGTCTGGGCGTTCTGGACTTGCGCATTCATAATGATGCCTTGCTGATCAAGCATCTTTTCAAGTTCTCTAATAAGTTGGACGTTCCATGGATATCTCTTATTTGGGACACTTATTATGCCGCTGCGCCTCCCCAAGTCACTCAAAGCTGCGGTTCTTTCTGGTGGAGGGACGTATTCAAGTAATATGACAAGTTTTGCAAGTTGGCAGTTCCACACGTTTGAACGGGAGATACGGTGATCTTCTGGCTAGACCGTTGGAAACTTGGCAACAATACGGTTATCATGCAACATCAGTTTCCGAGGCTTCACTCTTTTGTGATTGATGACTCTTTCACAGTCAAGGATACGAAGGAGCTCTCGGACCTAACGGACAATCTCCATCTGCCACTGTCTGCTGAGGCCTTTGAAGAATTTAATCAACTTCAGGCGTTACTTCCCTTGGTCAACCTTCACGACGGGGAAAAGGATGTCTGGAAATGGCCTTCCAAGTCTGGTGACTATCGGTCCAGGATTTATTACTTGTCATGCTTTTCGCACATAGTGGTTGATCTCATATTCCGGTGGATCTGGAAATGTTCTTGTACTCTGAAGTTTAAGGTTTTTGGTTGGCTGCTTTTGATGGATCGCCTAAACACTAGGGACATGATGCAGCGGCGGCATTGGATTATCCAGGATGACACTTGTGTTCTATGTCATTTGGCCTCTCACGAGGATAGAGCGCATCTCTTCTTTGCTTGTAATTTTAGCCAGCGTGTCTGGAACTATCTGGGTATTTCATGGAATCCTCAACCTAACCAGACCACTTATGACATGGCTTCTGATGCTAGGAGGGATTTTGGCCAACCTTTCTTCTCAGAAGTAGTCTTCACTGCCACCTGGAATATTTGGACACAAAGAAATGGGAAGATTTTCAGAAATGAATCACCTTCATTCAGATCATGGAGGAGAATTTTTTTGCATGACATCTCTCTTTTAGCTCATAGAATCAAATGTAAATATAGGAATAGATTAATCTCTTGGATAGCTACCTTACACTAAACACTTCTTTTGTAAGTATTTTCTCCTCCCTTCTCTTACCTTTGTAACCTGTAATACTTTGGTACTGTGGTTCAATAAAGGACTGTGAGGCTGTTCCTTGCAGTATATAGTCAAAAAAAATTGGACTTGTCCCATTACGCTGAAGAAGACATTGCTACTGATGCTCGTAAGCAAGAGAAGTTCCATGAAGGACTTCACCCGGATATCAAAGCTAGCACTGCTCGTTCATGACTTTGCTGATTTCGCCACTTTGGTGAACAAGGATATTCAGGTTGAGACAGGTCTTCAGGAACACCACGGATCCCTCAGGCGCAGCCGTGACGCTGGCTCATCTTCGGGCCCGTCAGCACAGAAGCGTCGGATATGGATCCCCCACAACATGTATCATCCAACTGCACCTGTACCAAGACAGTCGTATGCTGCACTTCATCTTCCCCCTCCACCGCAGAGGCAGCCTCTTCGGGCGGTACCACCCCAAGCTTCTGCTCCCAATCCCAATGATGGTCTGTGCTTCAAGTGTGGCCTTCCAGGTCACCGTTCCAGGAACTGCCCTTAGAATCAGAATCAGCTGGCTCTGCCTTCTAATGCTCGTGGTAATAATCAACCCCGTAACAACAATGCCCGACCTTATGGTCGTGGGCAGGCTAACAACATTGATCTGAATGAAGCTCAAGACCAGCCTGCTACTGTGATGGGTACTCTTCTAGTTAATTCTGTACCAGCATCTGTTTTGTTTGACTCAGGAGCATCTCATTCTTTCATATCAAAAGATTTTGCATTCAGGCACGGCATTAAATATGAATAGATGCACATTCCATTAGTGGTAAACACCCCCGCGGGCCAATGTCGAACCACCATGGTTAGCCACAACGTCATCATTGAGATTGAAGGTTTAGAGTTCCATGCCTCTCCCATTATTCTGAAGTCTTCCAATATTGACCTCATTCTGGGAATGGATTGGTTGAAAGCACATACAACTTCTATCGTTTGCGCCACTAAAACCGTCCACCTTCTACACCCTTCAGTTGAGATAGTAAGCTACAATGCTCGTCTGGTTCAAAACGCTGAAGCACGACTTTATGTCTTGAATGCGTTGAACACAACACCTCTTGAGGGAATCGAAAAGATTCTAGTTGGTCACAACTTCCTAGATGTCTTTCCAGAAGAACTTCCAGGAATACCTCCTGCCCGGGCTGTCGAGTTCATCATCGACTTGAAACCAGACACTGTTCCTATCGCCAAACGACCCTACAAGATGCTGCCTCATGAACTCCTTGAACTTAAGGAGGAAATCGACAAATCTCTTCGAAGTGGTTTCATTCATCCAAGTTCCTCTGCATGGGGAGCACCTTCTCTCTTTGTGAAGAAGAAGGATGGAACGAACCGTTTGGTCCAAGACTATCGTCCTATCAACCAAGCTACAATTCAGAACAAATATCCCCTTCCTTAGATCAATGATCTGTATGATCAACTGGTTGGTTCATCAATATTCTCTAAACTCGACTTGAGGTTGGGTTACCACCAGATCCGTGTTCGTGAAGAGGATATTCCAAAGACCGCTTTCGTCACTCGTTATGGTTCTTACGAGTACACTGTCATGCCTTTTGGCTTGACCAATGCTCCGGCCACATTCTCTCGCCTGATGAACTACATATTCATGGATTACCTCGACAAGTTCGTCGTAGTCTATCTGGATGATATCCTGGTATATTTGAAGAATAAAGAAGAACATGCTGAACATCTTCGTCTTGTTCTGGAAAAGCTTCGAGAGCATCAACTTTATGCCAAGTATTCCAAGTGCGAATTCTGGCTTCCCGAAGTAACCTACCTTGGGCATGTCATCTCCAAGGATGGTATTGCCGTCAACCCAGAGCGCGTTCAGGCTATTCTTGAATGGACCCCTCCAAAGACTGTCAAGCAAGTCAGAAGCTTTCTCGGACTAGCCAGCTATTGTCGCTGCTTTGTTGGGAACTTCTCCAAGATCGCCAAGCCACTAACCAATCTGCTTCACAAAGGCGTTACGTTCGATTGGACAGACAAATGTCAGGAAAGTTTCCAGGCACTCAAAGACAAGTTGACATCTGCCCAGTGCTTGCTCCCCCTGATTCTCGCAAGGACTTCATCTTCTATTGTGATGCTTCACATCAAGGATTAGGTTGTGTCCTAATGCAAGAGCACAGAGTGATTGCTTATGCCTCTCGTCAAGTGTGTCCTCATGAAGAGAACTACCCAATTCATGACCTCGAGCTTGCTGCGGTTATCTATGCACTGAAGCTATGGCGACAGTACCTTCTCGATAATCGTTGCGAGATCTTCACCGATCATCAGAGTCTGAAGTACCTGTTTACTCAGCCAGATCTGAACCTCCGTCAGTAGCGATGGATGGAAGCTATTGCTGACTACAACTGCGGTATATCCTATACCCCTGGTAAGGCTAATGTAATGGCTGATGCCCTGAGCCGCAAGTCTTATTGCAACAATCACATGGTCTTGAAAGCTCAACCCCGCCTTCATGAAGAACTTTGCAAGCTGAACCTTCAACTAGTTCCACAGGGTTATCTGAATAACCTTGTCCTGGAACCAACTCTTCTCAAAGCAATTAAATCTGCTCAAGCCAAAGATGCTCATGTTGATCTGATGAAAAAGGATCTTGGCTTAGAGAAATCTAGAGATTTCTCACTTGGTGAAGATGGGACTTTATACTTTAGAGATCGCATTGTGGTACCCTGATTTGAGCTTATGACAGAGAAGGTGATGAAAGAAGCGCATGACACCCCTCTCTCTATTCATCCGGGAAGTACCAAGATGTACTTAGACATTCGTCAGAAGTATTGGTGGTCTAAGATGAAGCAAGACATTGCTCGATATATTGAAGAATGTGACGTTTGTCGTCGCATCAAAGCAGAACATCAGAAACTGGTTGGACTTCTACAACCGCTTCCGACTCCTGAATAGAAGTGGGATAAGATTTAGATGGACTTCGTCACTGGCCTTCCCAAGTCTCAGAAAGGTAACGGTGCTATCTTTGTCATCATCGACAAATTCTCGAAGGTTGATCACTTTCTGCTAGTCAAGGAGACTATCACTGCTAGTCAATTAGCAAACTTGTATATCTCCCGAATTGTGTCACTCCACGGCATTCTGAAGGAGATCAGTTCAGACCGTGGCAGTATATTCACTTCAAAGTTCTGGGATAGTTTCCAAGAGGCAATGGGAACTCATATTACCTGGAGCATTGCTTATCATCCCCAATCCCAAGGCCAAGTCGAGCGAGTCAATCAAATTCTTGAAGACATGCTTCGGGCTTGTGTTATTTCTTTCGGCAAAAAGTGGGAAGAATTTCTCCCTTATGCGGAGTTCTCTTATAACAACAGCTATCAAGCCAGCTTGAAGATGGCACCCTTCAAAGTGCTTTATGGACGTAAGTGCCGAACCCCTCTGAATTGGTCAGAAACTGGGGAACGAATGCTCATTGGTCCAGACATTATTTAACAAGCTGAAGAGCAGGTTCGCATTGTCCGGGATAATCTCAAGGCGGCCCAGTCCCGCCAGAAGAGCAACTATGACCGGAAACACTGGGGTTCAACTTATCAACCTGGTGAACAAGCTTATCTGCGTGTCACTCCTTTGAGAGGCACTCATCGGTTCAGAGTCAAGGGCAAGCTAGCTCCGCGCTACATTTGTCCCTTCCGTATCCTCACCCGTCGTGGACTGGTGGCTTATCAATTGGAGTTCCCACCTCAGTTCTCTCATGTCCATGACGTCTTCCACGTGTCGCAACTTCGTCGATGCTTCAAGGATCCGGAACGTCAAGTGGATCCGGAATTGATTGAAGTTCAAGATGATCTCACATACAAAGATCATCTGATCCACATTCTTGAAGAAGCTGAATGTCGAACCCGCCAGAAGGTTACCAAGTTCCTCAAGGTGCAATGGTCAAATCATACTAAAGATGAAGCCACTTGGGAACGCGAGGATAACCTCCGTGCGGAATACCCCGACCTGTTCCCTTCTACCTCTTAATTCTCGGGGCGAGAATTTCTTTTAGAGGAGGAGAGTTGTAACACTCCTGTGTAATGATGCTACAGTAATCCATGAGATCAAGCTAATCATTTGACTATAACAGTGCTTAGTCACTTTGATCAATATTCCATTTCAAATTCCAGTTGAATTCAATTTCATATTCAGAGTGAAATTCAAAATTTCTCAAACATGAAAACTAAAATGTTCATCATGTGCCAAATAATCCACAACTAATATTGGTGGTGAACCAACATTTTTGCAAAGGGTTTAAGTGGCCTAAGTTGCTTAAAATAGTGACCTAAGCAATATATTAAATGCCTTTTTATTTTATAAAATTGGCAAACTTTTTCAAAAAGGGCTCATAATATTTTGTGGCAGTGCACTTTAAATCATTGTAATTGTTGTGGCCATTGGCATAATTTTGCAAGTCATTATTGCCTAAAAAGAAAAAGAGCAAAAGCTGCAAAAAAAGAAAAGAAAAAGAAAAGGAAAGAAGAAGGGGTGGGAGAGCCCCTGGCCTCCACTTGGGCTTCGGCCCACCCGAGCTAGCTGGCTCAGCTAGGCCGGCCCACTCGTCCTCCCCGGTCAACCCCCTCCTCTCTCTGTTCGTCCGACCGGGCGCGTCCATCTCGTCCCCGCCGGATCGGGCGTGCCGCCCCGTACTCGACGACCTCGGAGAGGGGATAAGGTCCCGACGCCTCGCTCCCCTCCTCTCCTGTCTCTCCCAGTTCCCCACTCGTCCTCTCCATCTCTCCCCTCTCTCTCGCTCGCTCGCTTCTTTCTCCCCACTGCCCGAGCGCGCCCGCCACCGTCGCTGCGTCGACCTCGCAGCCACCGTCATCACCCAACATCGCCGGCATGCCATAGGCATCCGCCATCCTCCTCCACATGGACTAGCGCCAGCAGTTGGAGCCGGAAGGCACCACCGCGCCGGATCCACCTCGTACCGTTCCACCTCGGCTGCCGGTGGTTCCCGTCGACCGCGGCCTCCCTCTGCGCTCCCGTTCACTCACGGGGCCTCCTTGCGCCCGCACGGTGAGCTCCGCCTCTCCTCCCTCCTCTTCCTGCACGCCTCCGGGCACGTGCGCGACCGCCACCGCAACCATGCTCCGGCCGCCGCCATTGCTGCCGTTGTCGTGCTCCCGAGCCGTTACGAGCTCGGCCGACTGCCCTGGCGTGCTCCTCGTGCGCCGTAGACCCCGCCTAGTTGGTTACTTTGGCCGCTCGCACTCTCTAACGCCGAACCCTCTCAAGCCCGAGAGCTCCTTCACCACCCGTCGTTGCTGGCGTCGCTTCGGCCACCCCCGCGTCCAACCGCTGGCACCACGCGATGCGCGCTGCTCCACTCGTTCGAACACAAGAAAATCGCGTGAAACGGGGAACCGTAGGCGATTTCCGACCTCGTCGGCGTTCGGCCGCCATGCACGAGCTCGTCGGAGCCACTCCGGTGGCTTCGCTGAGCTGGCACCGTGTGGGGTCCCCCCTGGGCCACCACCTAGGTCACTGACCCGTGGGCCCCAGGGGCCCGGCCGGCCTATTGACCGGTCAGCTCTGCTGACTGGACCAACCCAGCTGCTGAAAAATGGGCCCCACCTCAACTAATTAGCTAAAGGATTTTAAAATAAATAAATTAGCTTAATTAGACACTGACAGGTGGGCCCAGTAGTTTTACTAACTAAATTTAGACTAGTTTGAACTCTGTTTAACCCACTTCCTATGACAGGTGGGCCCTCCATGTCAGTTTTGACCAGCCAACTAGACTGTTGACTGCTGACGTCACACAACACGTCATGCCGACGTCATTTTTTCTTTTCTGATAATTTAATTAATTCCAGAAAATGGTTTAATCTTTGAAAATTCGTAGAAAATAAACCGTAGCTCGGATGAAAATGTTTTCTATATGAAAGTTGCTCAGAAAAATCCAGCGGATCCGAATACGCGGTCCATTCACCTGTCACATGCCCCTAGTATGCTGAACATTGAACCATCCCCTCTCTTCCATCTGTCCGGAATTCGTCTAACACCGGGAATTCATCCTCGGATGTTTATCCCCTCCGTCTGCAACGTGTAGTACTACGTTAGGACAACGCTAGCTCTGCCTATCGTCATGTAATGCTTAGTGCTGCATCTGTTTGCTCTGTATTTACTATTTCTTCCCCCTCTTCTCTCTGGTAGACCCCGAGACCGATGCCGCCCCTGTGATCGACTACGCCGACGACACTTCTTCTTTTTCAGCAGAGCTTCCAGGCAAGCAAACCCCCTTGAGAATTCCGAGATCGACCATTTCTTTCCCTCTCGTGCTTGCATTAGAACTGCTACTGCTTTCTGTATGATCCTACTCTGATGCATAGCATGTTTTTGTTACATGCTTATTGTTACCTTGCCCGCTTATCCTAAACTTCTTAGAATAGGTTGGTTAGTGATCCAGCAGTGACCCCCACCTTGTCTCAGTTGCCTCACTTTATGTTTGATGACTCGATCAACATGATCGACGTCCAGGCCCCGACACGGCACATCACCCCCCTAGTTGTACGACTCTGCAGAGTTACCATCGGGTGCCGAGGGTGGAACCTCTTACATCACTCCTGATGAGATCTCTGTAGTGTAGCTATATGGTCGTGGTGATCGAGGGTGATTTTCTCATTAACCACTTCCGATACGGCTCTGTCGTGCAAACCCCTCAAGTGTGAACCTCGAGGGTGGATCCTCTTACATTCACCTTGATGATTACATCGAGTGGAATTCACCGGGGGTGATTCCTTGGGTTTTCCCCTTGGTGTTAGACACACGGTTACTATAGTTACTATGACTTTACACTGAACCATGTTACTAAACACGGGTCGGCCCTGAGGGGTACCCGCGCGAGCTTATTTGCGAGTGATGTGGAGTCGGGTTGACCTGGAAGGTGCCGCGAGATTCTTATGAGGCGTGGCCGGGAATTGATACGTCTCCGTCGTATCTATAATTTTTGATTGTTCCATGCCAATATTCTACAACTTTCATATACTTTTGGCAACTTTTTATACTATTTTTGGGACCAACATATTGATCCAGTGCCCAGTGCCGGTTCTTGTTTGTTGCATGTTTTTTGTTTCGCAGAATATCCATATCAAACGGAGTGCAAACGGAATAAAAACTGACAGAGATTTTTTTGGAATATATATGATTTTGGGGAAGAAAAATCCATGCGAGACGATGCTCGAGGGGCCCACGAGGTAGGGGGCGCGCCCAGGGAGGCAGGCGCACCCCTATCCCTCATGGACACCCCGTAAGGCGGTTGATGCCCTTCTTTCACCGCAAGAAAGCTAATTTCCGGATAGAGATCGTGTCAAAATTTCAGCCCAATCGGAGTTACAGATCTCCGGGAATATAAGAAACGGTGAAAGGGAAGAATCTGAGGATGCAGAAACAGAGAGAGACAGAGAGACAGATCCAATCTCGGAGGGGCTCTCGCCCCTCCCATGCCATGGAGGCCAAGGACCAGACGAGAAACCCTTCTCCATCTAGGGAGGAGGTCTAGGAAGAAGAAGACAAAGGGGCCTCCTCTCCCCTTCTCTTCCGGTGGTGCCGGAACGCTGCCGTGGCCATCATCATCATCATCACCGCGATCTACACCAACACCTCCGCCATCTTCACCAACATCTCCATCACCTTCCTCCCTCTATCTACAACGGTCCACTCTCCTGCAACCCGCTGTACCCTCTACTTGAACATGGTGCTTTATGCTTCGTATTATTATCCAATGATGTGTTGCCATCCTATGATGTCTGAGTAGATTTTCATTGTCCTAATGGTGGTTGATGAATTGCTATGATTGATTTAATTTGCTTGTGGTTATGTTGTTGTCCTTTGGTGCCCATCATATGAGCGCGCGTGTGGATCACACCCTATGGTTAGTTGTATGTTGATAGGACTATGTATTGGAGGGCAAGAGTGACAGAAGCTTCAACCTAGCATAGAAATTGATGCATACGGGATTGAAGGGGGACCAATATATCTTAATGCTATGGTTGGGTTTTACCTTAATGAACATTAGTAGTTGCGGATGCTTGCTAATAGTTCCAATCATAAGTGCATAGAATTCCAAGTCAGGGATGACATGCTAGTAGTGGCCTCTCCCACATAATACTTGCTATCGGTCTAGTAAAGTAGTCAATTTCTTAGGGGCAATTTCGCAACTCCTACCACCACTTTTCCACACTCGCTGTATTTACTTTATTGTTTCTTTATCTAAACAGCTCCTACCTTTTATTTATGTACTCTTTATTATCTTGCAAACCTATCCAACAACACCTACAAAGTACTTCTAGTTTCATACTTGTTCTAGGTAAAGCGAACGTCAAGCGTGCGTAGAGTTGTATCGGTGGTCGATAGAACTTGAGGGAATATTTGTTCTACCTTTAGCTCCTCGTTGGGTTCGACACTCTTACTTATCGAAAACTGTTGCGATCCCCTATACTTGTGGGTTATCAAGACCTTTTTCTGCCGCCGTTGCCGGGGAGCAATAGCGTGGGGTGAATATGCTCGTGTGTGCTTGTTTGCTTTATCACTAAGTAATTTTTATTTGCTGTTCTTAGTTGTTCTCTATCTTTAGTTATGGATATGGAACATGAAATACCAAAAAAATAGGTGTACTTGCTACTCATGGAGAAGGGGAACCTCCTAAAACCCTCGATGCTGGTTATGTGAAAAATATTATGTACTACTTTAATAATCCTGAGAAAACCCCATTCAATTATGTAATGGGAGTAACATTGGATCAACGTGAATACTTTAGGGATTACCGCTTGACACAAAAAGGGAAACTATTATGGGATCAAATTCATATATTGAATTGGTATGCTAGGCAACTATGCTTGAGATATGATTATACTTGTTGCTCTAAGGTGAAGGCTCCACACCTTCCCTTTTCATGTGAATTTAATGATAATGAAACCTTAGCTTCTTATGCTAATGGTATATGTGATTACTATGATGTGGAACAAATAGAAGAATTTGTTGCTTTTAAGGGTGCTTATGAAATTGAATCTTTGTTTGAAAAGCATGAAGCTTATGATGATGATGTTTATAGGCCTGAAAATTTAGCTATCTTAAAATATTGCTGTGATAATTATGAATATAATTCCTATATTAATGCGCTTATTGAGAAAGTCTCCGCTGTCCAAGAAGAGACTAATATTTTGCAGGAGTCTATGGAAGAAGAAATTGATGAAACTGTGAGCTCATTGGATGAAAAAGATGAGGAGGAGAGCGAAGAACAAAAGAAGGAAGAGCGGATTAGCTACCCGTGCCCACCTTCTAATGAGATTAACTCTTCAACTCATACATTGTTTAATTTCCCTTCGTGCTTACCGGAGGATGATTGCTATGATGATAGTTATGGTCCCGTTGATTCTTTTGAAATATCCCTTTTTGATAATGCTTGCTATGCTTATGGCCAAGATGCCAATATGAATTATGCTTATGGAGATGAACTTGATATAGTTCCTTATGTTAAACATGAAATTGTTGCTATTGCACCCACACATGATAGTCCTATTATCTTTTTGAATTCTCCAAACTACACTATATCGGAGAAGTTTGCTCTTATTAAGGATTATATCGATGGGTTGCCTTTTACCGTTGCACATGATGATTTTGATGAATATAATACGCATGTGCTTGCTACTCCTACTTGCAATTATTATGAGAGAGGAACTATATCTCCACCTCTCTACGTTTCCCACACGATAAAATTGCAAGAAACTGTTTATACTATGCATTGGCCTTTACTTTGTGTGCATGAATTGTTCTTTTATGACATGCCGATGCATAGGAAGAGAGTTAGACTTCATTGTTGCATGATATATGTTACTTTGTGCTCACTACTAAATTACAAATCATTGTTAATTAAAATTGGATATACCTTGGGATCCGGGTGGATCCATTACTTGAGCACTATATGCCTAGCTTAATGGCTTTAAAGAAAGCGCTGTCAGGGAGACAACCCGGAAGTTTTAGAGAGTCATTTATTTCTGTTGAGTGCTTTTATATAGTTTAAAAACAACAAAAATAAAGAGGGTAACCCAAAACTTTTTCAAAAAGGAAAGCGAAAGTGAGAAAGACAAGCATTGTTGAAGTGGGAGCTAGCCTTGAACTTTGTTCATGCTCACGGAAACTTTGCGAATCTTGATTACAGAAACTTTTCAATAAAAATAATTATCCTCTTGTACAATTCCATTGTGTTATAAAAATAATGTGCCAAGGTTTGCCTTTAGGATGTTTACATTTGCTTGATGGTTTGTACGGTGCAGGACAGAAACTTTGGCTGTAGTGCGCGATTTTACATTTTTTGCTGGAACGTCAAATGGTTTTGATTCTTTTTGCACTGTATTCCTATACAATTTTTTTTATTTTTCCTAATTTTGGTAGAATTGTTAAAGTACCATAAATATGGTTAATGTTCAGATTATTACAGACTGTTCTGTTTTAGACAGATTCTGTTTTTGATGCATAGTTTGCTTGTTTTGATGAAACTATCGATTCATATCAGTGGATTAAGCCATGAAAAAGTTATAATACAGTAGAAACAATGCAAAAACAAAATATTAATTGGTTTGCAACAGTACTTAGAGTAGTGATTTGCTTTATTATACTAACGGATCTTACCGATTTTTCTGTTGAAGTTTTGTGTGGATGAAGTGTTCGATGATCGAGAAGGTCTCGATGTGAGAAGAAGGAAGAGAGGCAAGAGCTCAAGCTTGGGGATGCCCGAGGCACCCCAAGTGAATATTCAAGGAGACTCAAGCGTCTAAGCTTGGGGATGCCTCGGAAGGCATCCCCTCTTTCTTCAACAAGTATCGGTATGTTTTCGGATTCGTTTTGTTCGTGCGATATGTGCAATCTTGGAGCGTCTTTTGCATTTAGTTTTATTTTTTTTTCATTTATGCACCATGCTGGTATGAGATAGTCCTTGGTTGATTTATAGAATGCTCTATGCACTTCACTTATATCTTTTGAGTATGGCTTTATAGAATGCTTCATGTGCTTCACTTATATCATTTGAAGTTTAGATTGCCTGTTTCTCTTTACATAGACAACCGCCATTTGCAGAATGCTCTTTTGCTTCACTTAGATTTGTTAGAGCACGGGCATATCTTTTGTAGAAAGAATTAAACTCTCTTGCTTCACTTATATCTATTTGGAGAGATGACAGGAACTGGTCATTCACATGGTTAGTCATAAAATCCTACATAAAACTTGTAGATCACTGAATATGATATGTTTGATTCCTTGCAATAGTTTTGCGATATAAAGATGGTGATATTAGAGTCATGCTAGTGGGTAGTTGTGGATTGTAGAAATACTTGTGTTGAGGTTTGTGATTCCCGTAGCATGCACGTATGGTGAACCGTTATGTAACGAAGTCGGAGCATGATTTATTTATTGATTGTCTTCCTTATGAGTGGCGGTCGGGGACGAGCGATGGTCTTTTCCTACCAATCTATCCCCCTAGGAGCATGCGCGTAGTACTTTGTTTCGATAGCTAATAGACTTTTGCAATAAGTATGTGAGTCCTTTATGACTAATGTTGAGTCCATGGATTATACACACTCTCACCCTTCCATCATTGCTAGCTTCTCTAGTACCGCGCAACTTTCGCCGGTACCATAAACCCACCATATACCTTCCTGAAAACAGCCACCATACCTACCTATTATGGCATTTCCATAGCCATTCCGAGATATATTGCCATGCAACTTCCATCATCATCATATACATGATTTGAGCATTCATTGTCATATTGCTTTGCATGATCGTAAGATAGCTAGCATGATGTTTGCGTGGCTTGTCCGTTTTTTGATGTCATTGCTATGCTAGATCATTGCACATCCCGGTACACCGCCGGAGGCATCCATATAGAGTCATACTTTGTTCTAGACATTGAGTTGTAAGTAAATAAAAGTGTGATGATCATCATTATTAGAGCATTGCCCCAGTGAGGAAAGGATGATGGAGACTATGATTCCCCCATAAGTCGGGATGAGACTCCGGACTTTACAAAAAATAAAAGAGGCCAAAGAAGCCCCCAAAAAAAGAGGCCAAAGAAGCCCACAAAAAAAGAGAAAAAAACAAAAAAAAGAGACAAAGAGAGAAGGGGCAATGTTACTATCCTTTTACCACACTTGTGCTGCAAAGTAGCACCATGTTCTTCATATAGAGAGTCTCTTGAGTTATCACTTTCATATACTAGTGGGAATTTTCATTATAGAACTTGGCTTGTATATTCCAACGATGGGCTTCCTCAAATGCCCTAGGTCTTCATGAGCAAGCAAGTTGGATGCACACCCACTTAGTTTCAGTTAGAGCTTTCATATACTTATAGCTCTAGTGCATCTATTGCATGGCAATCCCTACTCACTCACATTGATATCTATTGATGGGCATCTCCATAGCCCGTTGATACGCCTAGTTGATGTGAGACTATCTTCTCCTTTTTGTCTTCTCCACAACCACCATTCTATTCCACCTATAGTGCTATGTCCATGGCTCACGCTCATGTATTGCGTGAAAGTTGAAAAGGTTTGAGAACGTCAAAAATATGAAACAATTGCTTGGCTTGTCATCGGGGTTGTGCATGATGTGAGTATTTTGTGTGGTGAAGATGGAGCATAGCCAGACTATATGATTTTGTAGGGATAACTTTCTTTGGCCTTGTTATTTTGAAAAGACATGATTGCTTTATTAGTGGGCTTGAAGTATTATTGTTTTTATGTCAAATGATAGACTATTACTTTGAATCACTCGTGTCTTAATATTCATGCCATGATTAGACATATGATCAAGATTATGCTAGGTAGCATTCCACATCAAAAATTATCTTTTTTATCATTTACCTACTCCAGGACGAGCAGGAATTAAGCTTGGGGATGCTGATATGTCTCCGTCGTATCTATAATTTTTGATTGTTCCATGCCAATATTCTACAACTTTCATATACTTTTGGCAACTTTTTATACTATTTTTGGGACTAACATATTGATCCAGTGCCAGTGCCAGTTCCTGTTTGTTGCATGTTTTTTGTTTTGCAGAATATCCATATCAAACGGAGTCCAAACGGAATAAAAACTGACGGAGATTTTTTTTGGAATATATATGATTCTTGGGAAGAAAAATCCATGCGAGACGATGCTCGAGGGGCCCACGAGGTAGGGGGGCGCGCCCTGACCCTCGTGGCCACCCCGTAAGGTGGTTGATGCCCTTCTTTCGCCGCAAGAAAGCTAATTTCCGGATAGAGATCGTGTCAAAATTTCAGCCCAATCGGAGTTACGGATCTCCGGGAATATAAGAAACGGTGAAAGGGAAGAATCTGAGAACGCAGAAACAAAGAGAGACAGAGAGACAGATCCAATCTCGGAGGGGCTCTCGCCCCTCCCATGCCATGGAGGCCAAGGACCAGAGGGAAAACCCTTCTCCCATCTAGGGAGGAGGTCAAGGAAGAAGAAGACGAAGGGCCCCCCTCTCCCCTTCTCTTCCGGTGGCGCCGGAACGCTGCCGTGGCCATCATCATCATCACCGCGATCTACACCAACACCTCCGCCATCTTCACCAACATCTCCATCACCTTCCCCCCTCTATCTACAGCGGTCCACTCTCCCGCAACCCGCTGTACCCTCTACTTGAACATGGTGCTTTATGCTTCATATTATTATCCAATGATGTGTTGCCATCCTATGATGTCTGAGTAGATTTTCATTGTCCTAATGGTGGTTGATGAATTGCTATGATTGATTTAATTTGCTTGTGGTTATGTTGTTGTCCTTTGGTGCCCATCATATGAGCGCGCGTGTGGATCACACCCTATGGTTAGTTGTATGTTGATAGGACTATGTATTGGAGGGCAAGAGTGACAGAAGCTTCAACCTAGCATAGAAATTGATGCATACGGGATTGAAGGGGGACCAATATATCTTAATGCTATGGTTGGGTTTTACCTTAATGAACATTAGTAGTTGCGGATGCTTGCTAATAGTTCCAATCATAAGTGCATAGAATTCCAAGTCAGGGATGACATGCTAGTAGTGGCCTCTCCCACATAATACTTGCTATCGGTCTAGTAAAGTAGTCAATTGCTTAGGGGTAATTTCGCAACTCCTACCACCAATTTTCCACACTCGCTATATTTACTTTATTGTTTCTTTATCTAAACAGCCCCTACCTTTTATTTACGTACTCTTTATTATCTTGCAAACCTATCCAACTAGACCTACAAAGTACTTATAGTTTCATACTTGTTCTAGGTAAATCGAACGTCAAGCGTGCGTAGAGTTGTATCGGTGGTCGATAGAACTTGAAGGAATATTTGTTCTACCTTTAGCTCCTCGTTGGGTTCGACACTCTTACTTATCGAAAATTGTTGCGATCCCCTATACTTGTGGGTTATCAGGCATTCTTAGCCCTTGCCGCAAGTCCTCGAGACGGGGCGACAGGGTCACATATTTCGTGAGTCTCTGCTTGTTACCACGCGTTCCTAATCCACTACGATTTGGATATTTGATCCGAGGGGCCTCTGGCCTAATAGCACTAACCATCACGTGGGCATTGTATGGGCGTTCTGCGTCGTATGCATCAGCCGAAGCTTAATAGACGTCAGCGACTAAGCGGCGCGCGCCGGGTTGGACCGCGTAAGCACCTGCCTTATTGAAGGAGGTAGCTAGGTCTGCTCACCGGCCGCCCTCGCAACATGTAGGAGTTCCCGGGGAGATGGCCCCTGACACCTGGGGGCATAGGCTTAGTCCAGTATGCTGACCTCTCTATTAAGCCTAGGTCGGGTTGCAGCGTATTGTTTGGCCGAGGCCGGGCATGACCCAGGAAAGTGTGCCCAGCCGGAGTTAATCGAGCGTGGTGGGTAAGTTGGTGCACCCCTGCAGGGAAGAAAACATCTATCGATAGCTTGTCCTATGGTAACGGACACTTGGAGTTGTATCCCGATCGATACAACTAGAACTGGATACTTGTGATGACAAATGGATTGTGATGAGAAATGGATAGTATGGCTCTGGGATTGCTTTCTCGCAGGGAGTCAAGAAAGGATCGCTGGCCAAGGTTGATAACTCTACTACTTTACTTTATGCTACTCTTATCTTTTTTGATGCTGCAAGATGCTTGGAGCTGCTTGAAGATGCTAGTCTTCGATAGGCTAGGCTGTCCCCTTTCTCTTCTGGCATTCTGTAGTTTGGCCCACAGATACAACCCATTCGTTTGATACAGATGCATACTTCGTTTAGATCTGATGTAAGTCTTGCGAGTACTTTGGATGAGTACTCACGGTTGCTTTGCTACCTCTTTTCCCCCATACCCGATTGTCGGATCCCAGAAGCCAGATGACACCACTGATGATTACTACTACCCTGAGGGTGCCTACTACTACAAGACGGCCGCTGACGACCTGGAGTAGTTAGGAGGCTCCCAGGCAGGAGGCCTTGCCTTTTTGATCATTGTTGCTTTCGTGCTAGCCTTCTTAAGGCAGTCTTGTCTATTGTGTTTGTACTCAGATATTGCTGCTTCCGCTGACTCGTTTGTTTTCGAGCTTATGTATTCGATCCCTCGAGGCCCCTGGCTTGCAATATAAAGCTTGTATTATTCTAATTTGTGCGTAGAGTTGTGCTGTGATATCTTCCCGTGAGTCCCTGATCTTGATCGTACACATTTGCGTGTATGATTAGTGTACGATTGAATCGGGGGCGTCACACGCATGTTATTGATGATGCCACTTCTGCTATGCATGATGCTTATGATGAAACTACTTCTATGCTTGATAATACTGTGCCACTAGGTGAATTTCTTGATGAAAAACTTGCTAGGGTTAGAGAGAATGAAATTATTGAAACTGATAATGTTGATGAAAGTGATGATGAAGATTCTCCCCTAGATATGAATTGCCTATTGTGCCTGAGGGTTATGTTATGGATGAAGAAACTGCTAGAGACTTTCTTGCTTGCAATGATAGGTCTGATCTTAGAAAATTATTAGTTAATCTTAAAGAAAATTATTAGTTAATCTTTATTACCGATAAGGGTTATGATTTCTCTGTCGATCCTGAGTTAATTACTTTGGTTGAATATTTTCCTTTTTATGGCTATGAATCTAAAACTGTTGTGGCACATCTTACTAAATTAAATGATATAGCCACCCTGTTTACTCACGATGAGAAAACTCGCTATTACTTTATCCTTAAGTTGTTTCCGTTCTCATTAAAGGGTGATGCTAAAACATGGTTTAATTCTCTTGATCCTGGTTGTGTGCGTAGTCCCCAGGATATGATTTATTACTTCTCTGCTAAATATTTCCCCGCTCACAAGAAACAAGCTGCCTTAAGGGAAATATATAATTTTGTGCAAATTGAAGAAGAGAGTCTCCCACAAGCTTGGGGAGGCTTATCCAATTACTTAATGCTTTGCCTGATCATCCTCTCAAGAAAAATGAAATACTTGATATCTTTTATAATGGACTAACCGATGCTTCCAGAGATTACCTGGATAGTTGTGCTGGCTGTGTTTTCAAGGAAAAAATTGTTGACCAAGCTGAGTTGCTATTGAATAATATGTTGACTAATGAAAATAATAGGACACTTCCTGAACCAACTCCTAAGCCAACTCCGAGGAAAATGGGTATTCTATTTCTCAGTCCTGAAGATATGCAAGAGGCAAAGAAATGTATGAAAGAAAAAGGTATTAAAGCTAAAGATGTTAAGAATTTACCACCTATTGAAGAAATACATGGTCTTGATAACCCGACACAGGTAGTGTCGTGGGTTTGTCACGGCAGATGTCCTTGTGAAAGGACTTAGTCGTGGAGCCATCGCTACGGGTTAGCTTAAAGGGGTTAAACCGGACAAGGGGGCACGGAGAGTTTTATACTAGTTCGGCCCCTTCGACGAAGGTAAAAGCCTACGTCTAGTTGTGATTGGTATTGCTAGGGTTTCGAATGCCAGGGAGAGGATCTGCTTTGTCTGGCCCTTGAGTTGTTGTCCGTCCCTAAACCGCGGCCGGGTCGCCCCTTTATATACATAGGTTGACGCCCGCCGGGCTACAGAGTCCCGAAGCCGGATAAACGTGTCCGGTTCGGTCTCTACTCTTCCTATCTTACAATACAAGTTACATGACTAGGTCAGTTTACATTTACAGGCTGTAACCCGCCTTTGGGCCTTGGGCCTTCCGTAAAGCGCCTTCATCTTTGCATCTTCATGGGCTTCTAATCTTCAAAGAGTCAACCCGTCTACATAAGGCCGGTTTACCTCTAGTAGTAATATCCCCAACATTAGGCCCCAGATTGGTTTGACCTTGTTCATGTCAATCTTCTATACTTAGAAAAAATCTTCTCTCGTATCTTCACCTTGATTTTGTAAACCGCCGTGACGTCATACTTCCAAATTATGATAAACCGCCCTGACGTCATCCATCCGTTGATGTCGGAGATTACCTTCATTTAATGTGTATTCAGTCACCGAGGCGACACCTTTATTCATTTTTTGGGCTCCCCGATTCCCGCACTTGCCGTTTTACCGCTTCGCCTTATAAATAGGGGCAGAGGACCCTTTTCTTTTCTTTCCGCTACCCATTCATCTCTTCTTCTTCCTCTCGACGATCCCGCACTCGAGCGCCGCCGTCATCTTCGAACCTCACCTCTACTTCGTCATCGGCCGCTGCATCAACCTGTTCGCACCAGAGTTCCACAACGCCCTTCCGCTACTTCTGTGGTCGCAGTATGTCCTTTCCCCCTTCTTTCCTAGATCCATTAGGGTTTCCTCGCTGTTCTTGAGGTTCGTCGGAGCTTATAGCATTGTTCTTCCTTTGGCCCGTAGATAAATGCTTCGTACTTATTATATTTCTTGCCACGATGAATCTTCTGTTACCCTCACAACTCTTTATACAAAAAACTGCTGCAATCCTTCATAAACTGTTTCAGGTCTTATCCTTTTTAGGTTGAAATATTTTGCTTTTCTGTCTTACCTTAGATCTGAAATTTTAATACATCTCTGTGAAATCTATTTCTCCTCACACCATCATAGGCGGTTTAAATTTGCATAATCAATCTGTACCATTAGCCCTCTGATAAACCGGAAGAGCCTTTTATCTCCATAATTATATTCTGGTTTAACAGTGTCTGAATATCCCTGTCGTGGTATTACCTTTTACGCATTATTGCATTGATCTCCGGTTTATGCCATGTCCTCTATCAGTATGTCTCTTATTCCATTGTATTGTGCATATAATCATGCGTGAGTTATAAACCGGCCTTTCATTTTCAGCTTATTTATTTCGCAATGGCCAAACAATTCACTGCCTGCAACTGGGCTCGTTCCCGGGTTACTGAGACTCAGTTGAATGAGATGGTCAGCATCGGCTCCCTACCTAAGAAAACTGAAATCAAATGGCGAGTTCCCGGAACAGAAAATCCTCCGACCCCAAGGCAGGGCGAGGTGGTGGTCTTTGTTGATCACATAGGCCGTGGCTTCAAACTGCCAGGGTCAAAGTTTTACCGAGATGTGCTTGCCAGCTTCCAACTTCATCCGCAAGATATAGGTCCCAACTCGGTCTCCAATTTATGCAACCTCCAGGTCTTCTGTGAAGTATATCTACAAGAAGAACCAACTGCAGAACTGTTCCGGGATTTCTTCCACTTAAACCGGCGCGCAGAGTTTGTAAATGGCCCGAACACAGAACTTGGTGGTGTTTCGATTCAAAAGCGGAAAGAAGTTGAATTTCCTCATGCCAAACATCATAGCCACCCAAAAGAATGGAACCAAACTTGGTTTTATTGCAGAGACACTTCACCTGAAGATGAAAATCCCCTCCCCGGCTTTCATGATCACAGACTATCCAACACCCACCCAATGCCACAACGCCTGAGCTCTTCAGAAAGGGCGAAATACGCTCCTCAACTCGCCAAACTCCGGGCCTTTATGGCAAACGGTTTAACAGGCGTAGATTTTGTGCGCTGTTGGATATCCTAGAGTATCTTGCCGCTAAGCCGGCATCCCGGTTTAATGTGTGAATATACCGGTGAGGTTGACGACCCTCAACGCCATTGCAACATCTAATTATCTGAGGAAGAAGTCACTGAAGGTGTAAAGAAGATTCTGAATGAGTCGGAACTGATCTGTAGTCAAACCGGTCAGAGTCCCTTCTATGCCAAGAACAAACCGCCTGCTGTAAGCATTATACTTCCCCTTCATCTCTAATATTTTTAGCTTATGCAACCTATAATCCTTCTTCTTTGTATATAGGGAGATGACCCCTTCTGGAAACGGAAGACCGTAGAGAAAGCAGCAAAGTCGACTGAGACAAAGCGGTCAAGCCATCTCGCCCAAAAACCAAAGTTGTGAAACGGACGTCAAAGCGGAAAACGGCTGATCGGATTAACATGGAGCTTGATGATGACACTGATGATCCAGAAGTTGAGGTAGAACTTGACTCACTTGGCTCTCTTTTCATGCATCTCGTTAACAATGATCTTCCTCCGGTTCAGACTCTATGCCAACACAATAAACCCGTCAAGCAGTCCGGAAAGTAAGCTTTTCTCATCCTCTTGCTCACTTGGATCCAACATTTATTTTGAAGACTCGGCAGCATGAAGCTCGCCGGACAACCCGGCATAGTGGCCAACAGGTCACTTCAGCCGGTTTACCTGATACTCCGGTTCGGAAGCGCCGGTCTGAGGTCTCTCCTACTTCTGACCATTCTTACCCCAAGGCAGGTTATTTCAGACAGCCTCTTAATCCGTCCGATTCAAATTATCAGGTGACACCTCCTTCATCTTCTGGTGAATCGATAGCAACTCAACTCCCCCCTTTGAAAAATGTGGCCGGGTAAGTTGTAAAAACCTTTCCTTTCACTGCGTCATAAATCCTTTGAATAGGATGCTAATCCTCTTTTATTCTGTTTACAGGGCCAAAGCTAGACCCAGTAAGAAAGCTCGAACCACCAATCCGCTCGAAACTCCGGTCGCCGAAGAAGAAGAACCAAGAGGTGAACCGGAACAAACTTGTGAACCGGAAAGCCCTCCTCCTGAAGCTGCTTCTGATAACCCGCCCCTTGAAGGCCAAAATATTGATGAACCAGCAGACGCTGTTCCTGCCACGCCTGATGCTGAACCGGCAGAACCAAACCGGGCTAGTCCGGTGAAAGATGCTAAAATTCCAATATCATCAACCCAAAACCCTTAAGGCCAAGGTGATGATGTTATTATTACTGGAATGGGGCACAGCTCTCCTGGTCATCCCGTCATTTTGGCTCAACACAGTGCCAAAGAAGAGCAAGCTGCCAGGGAGAAAGGTAAATGGAGCAGTGATTTATCAAGCTATGCTCATCTTAACGCTGACGAGCTCCATTCTGGCTTCTTGAACCGTCTGCACTCAAACGGGGATTATGAAGCCGGTTTGGTGAACTTGATGAAAGAGCGATATGAGGTAAATTCCTCTCCCTTTGTTTACTGATTTATAGCTGAAATACTCTCCCAAGTAGCCCCCAAGGGCCGTTTTATGATTATTAATCATAAACCGGGTCTTCTCATCACTGATCCTTGCAATAGCAGGTCTCTAATAATAGATAAGACTTATCTTGAAATAATTAGATAACTTTCTGCAGCATAGCCCCCAAAGGCCGGTTTAACTTGGCAAGTTAAACCGGTTTTTAATCCACACATCCGCTTTAGAACAGACGCACATTAGCCCCCAAGTGTCAAGGATAATGCTTGCATTGTTCTGGAGACTTGTATAAAGTATAGTACTTGAGAGCAAATAGGCATTAGCCCCCAAGTATGAAGTGCATAACTTGTTATATGCTTTGTACTTAGCAAATATATATGTTGTTTGTTTAATATACCTTCAACGTGGCAGGCTGAACCGAGAAGCAAAGATGCCCGAAATTCTGACTTGCAAGAGAATGTGAAATCACAACAAGCCGAGGCTGAAAAAGCCAAAGAGGAGCTGACCCAGGCCCTGGCCGTGATGGAAAAGTTGAAAGAATATTTCAACAAAGATCGTGCTGACTGGGAAACCGA
Organism: Triticum urartu; assembly: GCF_056163025.1. Taxonomy (NCBI): domain Eukaryota; kingdom Viridiplantae; phylum Streptophyta; class Magnoliopsida; order Poales; family Poaceae; genus Triticum; species Triticum urartu. The sequence continues at coordinate 614,830,764 of NC_141875.1, read as the reverse complement.
GAAATCCGGTTTAACTAAAAGAGTTCTAGACGCCGAGGCAGCCCTGAAGCCAGTGGTAGATGAACTAGCCAGTTTGAAACACCAAATCAGTGCTATGACTTCTGCTATCTTTGGTAAGTACCTGCTTTATGTGTGTTGCATAAGTCGATGAACCTTATAACTGACCAAAATGTTGATAAAATCTTTGGCAAGTACCCAGATCGCTCATCTTGGCACAGATATGCGGATGAAACTCAAAGCGGCATACACATTGATTGAACAGTTGTACTCTGGGTCTCAACGGTCTATTTGCACGGCAGCTTATAACAAACCGGCTCCCACTTTGATTAAAGAGACTCTTGAGAAGTTGGCCATGTTACCAGCCCGCATCGCCGAGTTGAAGAAAGCAGCTGCCAGAGCCGGAGCTTTAACTGCACTTATTCGAGCAAAAGCCTGGATTCTAGATCTTGAAGCGGAAGACATCATCAAAGGATACCCATGTGTTAAAGAAGATGGTTCCAACTTTGACAATGATGATCTCCGGCGGCTGACCAAACAGATGCGGCCAGTAGCCAGCAAGTTGGCCGATGATACATATTTGTCCCATTTTCAACCGTTTTACAATGCGGAGGGGAAGAGGCAGCCTGCCGACATCCATGAAGTTGAAGAGCTTGTGCCTCCGATTCGTAAGCACACTTATGCTCCTGATATTAACCCCTCCAATCTTATCCATGAAGAAGCAGTGTTTCAAGCTTTAACTGGAACCGATTGGTCAACGGTTGATTTCCAACGTCTGGGGAGGGATGAAGAAGTGCCCACACCAACTGACCCTCAACCATCAAACCGTCCAGACAAAGCGTCCTAAACCGGCTGCCGGTTTACTGTCCACCGTGTGCCGATCTTGTTAAAAACAATTATGCCATTGGAGCCGCTTTGAAGGCTTCTTGTAATAGGATAGCTAAAAACTCCTTTATTTGCCATGCCATCGAGCATGTTTTGTAATGCCTCATGACAACTTGTGCCACCCTTTGGGATATATTTATGCATACCCCATGATGAATTATGTTCCTGAGTTTAACAACTTAGAAGTGTCTAGCGGTTTACCGCTAGACGGGTCAATATATCCAGGAAGTGTACATGACATAGATGAAATAATCAAAGTGTTTGTACAAAAAGCAGTATACATAACATACCTCATTGGCTGACCAATGGTGTATACGGAAAAGGTGTTTACCAATCCGAAGCGTTGATAATCTCATCTCTGTACTGCCGGTTTATATATTAAACCGGACCGGGATAACTACCGGGTTTTCTTTATAACACTGATGATTTAGTCAAACCAGACCGGGTCAATAAACACCGGTTTATAACTGATCATGTGTCAACAACATGTAGTCGGGAAGCAAGCCGGGTCAAGGACACCGGTTTATCAAAAAAATACTTATGAATTTCAACAAATGAAACTCAAACAGGAAAAATATGCAAGGCTTTTTATGAGCTGCCAGGCTCCAAATCGAGGCTTTTCATGGGCTACCAGGCCTCTGAGTTAAACCATTTAACAAAGCCTTTTAAGATGGGCCTCCAATTAACCAATCACCATTTTAACTTTGACAAGTTCAGAGTCTATAAAAGATTGACATGTCAAACGTTCGATGGGTCATACCAGGATTACCTGGATAGGAGTGGCTTACTTGATGAAGGAAGGTTAATCCGGGTTTTTTGGTGAATACACCAGGCTTCCAAACCGTGGCTTGATAGCCAATTACAAGGGTCCTTTCAAACTCTTTGTTGCTTGCACAAAGAGCCCCCAAGTAACTTTGTGAGCTATGCTCAGTGGGTGCCCATGTTTGAGTTTGTGCTTTGTGCAACACTCTCTTTGGCCCCACATAATTTCCTTTCTGGCTGAACGCTTATCAAGAGGTGTAGCTGTGGTATGACAATAACCAAGCCCCCTAGTGATATCCCTTTGTCGTTTGAAACCGATCAAGAGGTGTAGCTATGGTTCAGATATGACCAAGCCCCCTAGTGATATTCTTTATATCCGTGCGGCTGTAGAGACCGGTTTAACAAAAATTCCGATTTATCAGTAGAAACTCTCGTAAGCACACACATGATGTAAAAAGAACAGAGACCCCACTTTAATGGAGGCTTTGGTTTATTATATAATATATACATCGTCATAAATATATACATATGAAGAGCCTATGGCTCAAGTATAGTAAGGCCAAAGAAGAGCTATGTTCCATGGCCGCTTGGTCTCCTCCTCTGATTGACGCGAGTCTTTATGCTCTCAAACATCAATGAGGTAGTAAGACCCGTTGTGCAGATTTTTGCTGACCACAAAGGGTCCTTCCCAAGGTGGGGATAACTTGTGCATTTCAGTCTGATCCTGGATGAGCCGGAGCACCAAATCGCCTTCTTGAAAGGTCCTGGTTTTAACCCGATGGCTGTGATAACGTCAGAGATCTTGTTGATAAATCACCGATCGTGCTGCTGCAAGATCACGCTCTTCATCCAACAGGTCCAGAGAATCCTGACGTGCCTTCTCATTATCAGCTTCAACATAAGTTGTCACACGGGGTGAATCGTGATGGATGTCACTAGGAAGAACGGCCTCCGCTCCATAGACCATGAAGAAAGGTGTGTAACCCGTAGACCTATTGGGTGTGGTGTTGATGCTCCATAACACAGAAGGTAGCTCCTCAACCCAACAACCCGGCGTCCGTTTTAAGGGAACCATAAGCCTGGGTTTGATACCCCGTAGAATTTCTTGATTTGCCCTCTTTGCTTGACCATTAGATTGGGGGTGAGCCACCGACGCTAGATCGAGCCGGATGTGCTCACGTTGACAAAATTCTTCCATCTCCCCTTTGGACAAGTTAGTACCATTACCTGTTATAATGTTGTGTGGAAAGCCAAACCAGAATATCACCTTCTTGATGAATTGAACCGCCGTGGCTGCATCACACCTGCTGACTGGCTCTGCCTCCACCCATTTAGTGAATTTATCAACTGCTACTAACAGGTGGGTCTTTTTGTCCTTAGAGCGCTTGAAGGGTCCAACCATATCAAGCCCCCAAGTTGCAAACGGCCACATAATTGGAATCATCCGCAACTCTTGAGCCGGAACGTGCGCACCGCGGGCAAATTTTTGACATCCATCACATCTCTTGACTAAATCCTCCGCATCAGCATGCACCGTCAACCAGTAAAAACCATGGCGAAAAGCTTTAGCAACCAAAGACTTTGAACCGGCATGGTGACCGCAATCCCCTTCATGGATTTCTCGCAAAATCTCACAACCTTCTTGAGGAGAAACACAACGCTGGATTTCTCCTGAAACGCTGTAGTGACGTAACTCCCCGTTGAGTATGGTCATGGATTTGGAACACCGGTTTATCTGTCGGGCCAATGTTTCATCGTCTGGTAACTCGCCCTGGTTCATGTAAGCCAGATATGGGATTGTCCAATCCAGTATGGCATGCAGAGCTGCTACCAACTGAGCCTCCGGACCAGGAATAGCCAAATCTTCTTCAGTTGGCACCTTGACTGACGGATTATGTAACACATCAAGAAAGACGTTGGGCGGGACCAGTTTACGCTGTGAACCAAGACGACTTAAAGCGTCTGCCGCTTCATTCTTCCGTCAGTCTATATGGTCCACCTGATAAACCTTGAAGTGACCAGCCACTGTGTCCACCTCTCGCCGATATGCAGCCATGAGTGGGTCCTTAGAATCCCAAGTGCCAGACACCTACTGAGCCACTAGATCTGAATCGCCGAAGCACTTAACCCGGCTCAAATTCATCTCCTTAGCCATCCGAAGACCGTGGAGCAAAGCCTCATATTCAGCTGCATTGTTAGTGCAAGGGAACATTAAACAGAGGACATAACAAAACTTGTCACCTCGTGGGGAAGTTAGTATGACTCCAGCCCCCGAGCCCTCCAACTGTCTGGATCCATCAAAATGAATAGTCCAATATGTATTATCTGGTTTCTCTTCAGGTGCCTGTAACTCCGTCCAATCATTGATCAAGTCCACAAGTGCCTGGGATTTGATCGCTGTGCGGGGTATATATTTCAGCCCATGAGGTCCAAGCTCAATAGCCCACTTGGCAATCCGGCCAATTGCTTCTCTGTTTTGAATATATCTTCCAGAGGAGCTGAACTGACCACTGTGATGGGATGGCCCTGAAAATAATGTTTAAGCTTTCAGCTTGCCATAAATACTCAATACACCAGCTTTTGCCAATGCGGATACCTCTGCTTTGACTCAATGAGCACCTCGCTGATATAATAAACCGGCCGTTGAACCGGATATTCCTTGCCAAGCTCCTTGCGCTCTACCACAATGGCTACGCTAACAGCCCGGGCATTAGCAGCCACATATAATAATAACAGCTCTTTATCGATCGGTGCTGCGAGCACGGGTGGTTCAGCTAGCTGCCTCTTCAGATCCTCGAACGCTTTATCAGCTGCCTCACTCCAGACAAAGTTATCTGTTTTCTTGAGCATCTGATATAAGGGGATGGCCTTCTCTCCAAGGCGACTGATAAACCGGCTCGAGGCCGTAATCTGGCCGGCCAGACGTTGAACATCGTTGATACAGGCCGGTTTAGCCAAGGATGTAATTGCTGCAATTTTTTCTGGATTAGCCTCAATGCCTCTGTTTGACACCAGAAAACCCAAGAGCTTGCCTGCCGGGACACCAAAAACACACTTCTCCAGATTGAGCATCATGTTGTAAACCCGGAGATTGTCAAAGGTTTCTCTCAAATCATCTATTAGTGTCTCCTCCTTTCTGGACTTTACCACAATATCATCCACATATGCATGAACATTGCGCCCAATTTGCTTATGAAGGCAATTCTGAACACATCGCTGGTAAGTCGCCTGGGCACTCTTGAGTCCAAAAGGCATGGAAACATAGCAGAAGGCTCCAAAGGGAGTTATGAAAGCTGTCTTCTCCTGGTCCTTAACCGCCATTTTGATCTGATGATAACCAGAGTAAGCATCTAGAAAACACAAACGGTCGCAACCTGCCGTAGCATCACTTATCTGATCAATGCGAGGGAGAGCAAAGAGGTCTACAGGGCAAGCCTTGTTTAAATCTGTGTAATCCACACACATGCGCCAAGTGCCATTTTTCTTAAGAACTAGCACCGGATTAACTAACCACTCTGGATGAAAAACCTCGACAATAAACCCTGCGGCCAAAAGACGGGCTACCTCTTCACCGATAGCCTTACGTCTCTCTTCATTGAAGCGGCGGAGGAACTGCCGGACCGGTTTAAACTTAGGATCAATGTTGAGTGTGTGCTCAGCGAGTTCCCTCGGTACACCTGGCATGTCAGAAGGTTTCCATGCAAAGATGTCCCGATTATCACGGATGAACTCGATGAGCGTGCTTTCCTATTTGAGATCTAGGTTAGCGCTGATGCTGAATTGTTTGGACGAATCGCCGGGAACAAAGTCAACCATCTTAGTATCTGTAGCCGATTTGAATTTCAGCGCCGGATCATGTTCCGTAGTCGGCTTTTTCAAAGAGGTCATGTCTGCCGGATCAACTTGCTCCTTATAGAATTTCAACTCCTCCGTGGCACAAACCGACTCAGCATAAGCCGCATCACCTTCCTCACACTCCAAAGCAATCTTTCTGCTTCCATGTACTGTGATAGTCCCCTTATGACCTGGCATTTTAAGCTGTAGATAAACATAACACGGCCTCGCCATGAATTTAGCATAGGCCGGCTGCCCAAACAAGGCGTGGTACGGACTTTTGATCTTTACCACCTCAAATGCCAATGTTTCTGACCTTGAATCATAGTCATCTCCAAAAGCTACCTCCAAGGCTATCTTGCCAACAGGATATGCAGACTTACCAGGCACCACACCATGAAAGACCGTATTCGACGGTTTAAGATTCTTATCTGTCAACCCCATACGGCGGAATGTATCATAATACAAAATGTTGATACTACTTCCCCCATCCATGAGTACTTTGGTAAACTTGTATCCCCCAACTTGAGGGGCTACCACCAGGGCCAAGTGACCTGGATTATCAACCCGGGGTGGGTGATCCTCTCTACTCCACAGAATAGGTTGCTCAGACCAACGTAAATACTGAGGTACTACCGGTTCAACAGAGTTTACTGCCCTTTTGTGAAGCTTCTGATCACGCTTACACAAACTAGTGGTGAAGACATGATATTGCCCGCTATTTAGCTGCTTGGGATTGCTCTGATAACCCGACTGTTGCTGCTGCTGATTCCCCTGATGGTTGTAACCTCCCTGGTTGCCTTGGTGCCCTTGATTGATGTGTCCAGTTTGGTTGCCTTGAAACCCTAAACCGGAACCACCACCTCCATGGCCCGGCCCATGGAAACCTCCTCCTAAACCGCCGGGCAGGCCGTTATCATACTGGAACATATTGGAATTCTTGAAATCCCGCATGATGTAACAGTCCTTCCAAAGATGTGATGCCGGCTTTTCCTTTGATCCATGCTTTGGACAGGGCTGATTTAACAGGCGCTCCAAATTGGGGCCTGAACCTCCGCCCCTCTGGGGCTGCTTACCCTTACGGCGCTGGCCATTCTCCTGAGCATTGGTGTTAGCAACAAAGTCCAAGCTGTTGTCGGCCTTGCGCTTACCGGCGTTTCCATGGTCTGCCAGATTATGCTGCTGACTCTTGGCATTGTCGTTCTTCTTACCTTTCCCCGATTTGTCCTCCTCTGAATCCGGGTCCTTGGTATTATCTAAATCGACATATTTAACCAAAGCGGCCATGAGCGTTGACATATCATTGCAGTGACGTTTGAGCCTTCCCAACTTCTGTTTGAGTGGTAAGAAACGACAATTTCCCTCTAATGTTAACACTGCAGTGTCTGCATTGATACGATCTGATGAATGCAAAATTGCTGAGACCCGTTTGACCCAATGGGTCGTGGACTCCGCTTCCTCTTGGACACAAGCGGCCAGATCCACGATTGACATCGGCTGCTTACAAGTATCTTTGAAGTTCTGGATAAACCGGTGTTTTAACTCAGCCCATGATCCGACAGAATTGGTCGGTAAGCTCTTCAACCAAATGCGAGCTGTTCCTTCCAACATCATTGTGAAATATTTAGCACACACTGCCTCATCCACATCTAACATCTCCATTGCCATCTCATAGCTCTCCACCCAGGCCTCTGGTTGCAAATCGGCGGTGTAATTTGGTACCTTACGAGGTCCCTTGAAATCCTTGGGCAGTCTCACATTACGCAAAGCGGGGGTAAGACACGGCACCCCTAAGGAACAGAACACCACACCCGGTTCCACTGAGGCCGTAGGGTGAACCAGAGTATGTTGTCGTACTCCGTGTCGAGCTGCCAACTCGGCCTCCCGACGTGCGCGGCCATGGTCCACAACATCCTGCGCATTAGCGCCTCCCCCTGCCGGGTTGTTTCCTCGTGGTGAATTTCGGCGATGTGCACTACTGGACACGGCCGGTTCGTCCTCCACGTGTCTGCTATAGCTCCGGCTTGGACGGGGAGTGGAATGAATCCTCTCACAACTGTGTGAATACGCCTGCTGTTGATTTAGCGCCGTTTGAAGGAGATCCCTAGCCCGGCGTGCTTCCACCGCAACTGGTGACTCGCCGTCGGTCGGGAGGGCCGCTAGGCATGAAGCGGCGGCCACAATGTTGTCCAACGGGTTGGAATAATGCCTAGGAGGTGTTGGTATATACTGTGGTACAACGTTGTTCTGGCGAGGTGGGTCCATCGTGCGCGGTTGAACCGGCGCTCCTGTTCCCGGTGTCTCCGCCCGGTTTAGTATGGGTTGGTTACCAGCTCCCGCTCCTGGTGTGTTGAAGAGATTCCGCGGCTCATAAACCGACGGAAGACGCGATCGGTACCTTCTTCTCATGACTTCCTCTGAAGCATTCTGATCCAGCCTAATCCGGTAGGCCTGTGCTTCCAATTCAGCCCACTCTGTAGCCATCCTAGCATTCTCTGTCGCCAGGTCCGCTTTAGCCTGGGCTATCTGATCTTTTACCTTTGCAACCTCCGCATTGTGCTGATCCCTGGCTGCTGCATACACCTCTGCGGCCATCAACGTTGCCAAAGCGTCGAACAAATCCGACATGACTTGGGCTGGAGGCGGCGCTGAGCTTCCTGCCCCTGCTGGTGTAGCTGTTGTTGAGAGCATTGCTGTGGCGGTAGATGAATGAGGTGCTGATTGTGTGCTGGCCATGAAGATGGCGGCCCAGTTTGGCAGATCAGGGGAATCCGGAATACTGTTGCCCTCGGATCCTCCATCAATCCGGCCGTCCTGCAACTGGTAAAGTGATTCGGTCTCTCCAGAAGACTCGTCATCAGAACAGACCACAGTCTCTCCATCGGATACCGGCCCGTCCTCGTACCTCGATCCATGGATGACACCTATGAAAACATGCCTTGCCTCGGGCTAAACCGGTGAAGAACTTACACGCCGAGCCATTTCGATGATGTCGGTGCAGATGTCCGGCTCAGGGGCCGGTTCGCCGATCTTGCCGATGAAGACGTGAATCCCACCAAAGGCAACCCGGTACTCGTATTCGATTGAATCGGCCTCGGGACCCCATCCCGTGTTGTCGATGTAGAGCTTGCCGCGACGACTCTTCGTCATCCAGCCCACAGCGTATCCCTTAAGTCCATCAAAGCTGCCCTTCAAGAACTAAAAACCATCGTGCGACAGCCCCACGGTGGGCGCCAACTGTCATGGGTTTGTCACGGTAGATGTCCTTGTGAAAGGACTTAGTCGTGGAGCCATCGCTACGGGTTAGCTTAAAGGGGTTAAACCGAACAAAGGGACACGGAGAGTTTTATACTAGTTCGGCCCCTTCGAGGAAGGTAAAAGCCTACATCTAGTTGTGATTGGTATTGCTAGGGTTTCGAAGGCCAGGGAGCGAATCCGCTTTGTCTGTCCCTAAACCGCGGCCGGGTCGCCCCTTTATATACATAGGTTGACGCCCGCCGGGCTACAGAGTCCCGAAGCCGGATAAACGTGTCCGGTTCGGTCTCTACTCTTCCTATCTTACAATACAAGTTACATGACTAGGTCGGTTTACATTTACAGGTGGTAACCCACCTTTGGGCCTTGGGCCTTTCGTAAAGCGCCTTCATCTTTGCATCTTCATGGGCTTCTAATCTTCAAAGAGTCAACCCGGCTACATAAGGCCTGTTTACCTCTAGTAGTAATATCCCCAACAGGTAGTAAAGGTAAATTCTCTCTATAGATTTGATAAATGTCAAGAAAAATATGATATTCTTATTGTTGGGGACATGCATATCCCCTTTGAGGTAACCTAGTGTTATTCGAAAATTCTTCGGTTCCATGTTATTCGAAAAGAGTTTGTTAACAAGACTTGATCAACCTTGTTAGTGGATTCCTTTTGATGAGCATGAGATGGATGAATTTAGAAAACACAACCTTCTATACCCTCCCTTTTACTTTCTGATATTTATCTTAAATAAAGAAAAAAATTATTTTTCGGTCTGTTTTCTGAATTATCCTTGCAACAAAAAATACCCCGAAAATAAAAGTTCTCCAAATGCCCTGAAAATGAAATATGATTGTTTTCCAGAATATTTAAGAATTTTTGGCACTGAGAACACATTAGGGGGACCCACCATGTGCCCACGAGGGTGGAGGGCGCGCCCACCCCCTTGGGTGCCCCCTGCCTCGTGGACCCCAGGTGGGTCCCCTCCACTTATCCTTGCACCCACACACTTCGTCTTGCTCCAAAACAAATCATCCACCAGCTCAAACCCGAGTTCTTGCTCATCTTGCTGCCATTTTCGATCTCCTTGCTCAAAGCTCCATTCACAAAACTGCTTTGGGGGATTGTTCTTCGGTATGTGACTCCTCCAATGGTCCAATTAGTTTTTTGTTCTAGTGCTTTATTTATTGCAAATTTTTATTGCTTAGGTGACCCTGTTCTTGAGCTTGCATGTCAAATTTATGTGGTCAAAAGTAGTTTTAATGCATGATATGGCCTCTAGGCACTTGTAGGAGTAGTTGCTATCAATCTTGATGAGTTTGGTTCACTTTTATTTTGAGTCACTAAAAAATTCAGAATTTTTTCAGAGGAAGAAATATGTTTAGGAAAATGTACCAAGGTGGTTCCTCAAGGAAGCAAGGACCCAGGCCCGCGATACGCGAGCCGGACCCGTCCAATACCAAGGGATGCTCAAGTGCGGCCTTGTGAATGGTCGTCAGAAAATTTCATGGTCTAGGCAAGAATTAAGGAGGGAGTTGAAGCATATGTGCGTAACGCTGATCTTGAGAGCTTCGAGTCAGATAAGTGCCGTCAGTACCTCTATTTAACTGATTCATTTGTGAGAAGGGTTAAATTTTCATCATCACGCAATTCTCAAACTATCCTGTTTGATTTTTATGATAAATCTTATACCATGGACTTAGAAGATTTTAATGCTGCTTCTAAACTCCCTCAGTGGGGTAGTGCTAGTGAGCCTCGCAAATCAGAATATAAAGACTTTCTTGCTAGTATAACGGTGGGGGAATCTATGGAGATCACTCAAGCTACCATAGGTCGCATTCATTTCCCTGCCATACATTATTTTGCTCTCTTTATAAGTAGATGCATTAATGGTAAGGACGAGGCATGTCACATGTGCATTCCCGATCTTAGTGTTCTCAAGAGTGATGTATTAGGAGATAGACAATATAACTTGGGGGGAATTGTTGCACGTAGGTTGCATAATAATAGTATTAATGGAGATTTCTTTGGTGGAATTTATGCAACCTGTTTAGCTGATTTTCATGAGATACCCATACGTGGAGAAGATATTGAGTTGCCTCCTGCTTATGTAGATTATAATGCTATGGTTCGTCATCAGTTTGTTGAGAGGAACGATCAGTCCCTCCAATACCGACTAATCTTTGACAGACGACGTACCTATCATGTCGCTCTCCCCGCTCCTACTTTTTTTGACTTTCAGGCAAAAGAGAGATATGTTATAACCATGGAGGAGGCAAACGAGTACGAGAGGAGGACGGAGGCAGCCCGCCTCCAAGATGCAGCCCTTCAGGCAGTAGCTGATGCATCTCAGTACAACCCTAGCTTCAACTTCGGATATCCACCACGCCATCCATGGGCATAGACCAACTTAGGCCAAAAGCCTAAGCTTGGGGGAGTACGTATTTCTCACCGACATTACATTCATGTTCACACACTCATGCCAGTTGTCGGTGCTCATACTTTCTCATTATATCATCCATGCTAGTTTATTTTCTTTTTAAGCTTTCTTCTTGTGTGTTTGAAAAACCTTAAGAAAAACAAAAAATATTTGTAGCTTTTAGTTAGTTTACTTTCCATGCCTGTAGTGGTAGTAATTAAAAAGGAAACCCAAAAAGATTTCTCATTCTTCTTTTGCTTGTTGGGAGCTTTCCCGTGTAAATAGTTTTATTTCTTTTCTTGTTCTTTGGGGTCGAGAGGAGAAGACCTTGATGAAAATGTTGAGTGGCTCTCTTATATGGATTATTGTTGATCTAACAAAGAGCCCATATTACCTTGTCTTCTCCCATGTATTGAATGCTTGCAGATTCCAGCTTAGTCCAATGCACGTGCACTATTATTGTTATCCACACTATTCGGTCGTGCAAGTGAAAGGCAATAATGACGAGATATGATGAACTGATTGAGATGAGAAAAGCTGGTATGAACTCGACCTCTCTTGTTTTTGTAAATATGATTAGTCCATCGCTCCTGATTCAGCCTATTATGAATGAAACATGTTTGCAATGACAATTAGAGATTATAGTTGCTTATGCCATGCTTAATTTGCTAGGAGTTTATAATGGTTTACCTTGTGTGCCAACATGCTATTAAAATGGTTGTGATGTGGTATGATAGGGTGGTATCCTCCTTTGAATGATTCGAGTGGCTTGACTTGGCACATGTTCACGCATGTAGTTGAAACAAAATCAACATAGCCTCTACGATATTTATGTTCATGGTGAATTATATCCTACTCATGCTTGCATTCGGTGTTGATTAATTTTAATGCATGTTCATGACTATTGCCGCTCTCTAGCTGGTCGCTTCCCAGTCTCTTTCTAGCCTTCACTTGTACTAAGCGGGAATACTGCTTATGCATCCAACTCCATAAACCCCAAAAGTTATTCCATATGAGTCCACCATACCTTCCTATATGCGGTTTCTACCTGCCATTCCAAGTAAATTTGTATGTGCCAAACTCTAAACCTTCAAATAAGAATTCTGTTTTGTATGCTCGAATAGGTCATGTATCAACTAGAGCTGTCTGTATCCTCCATGCTAGGCGGGTTATTCTCAAGAGGAGTGGACTCCGCTCCTCACTCACGAGAAAATGGCTGGTCACCGGGATGCCTAGTCCCATGCTCAAATCAAATCAAAATAATTGCAAACAAAACTCCCCTAGGATTGTTGTTAGTTGGAGGCACCCGTTGTTTCGGGCAAGCGATGGATTGATGCTTGGTGGTGGTGGGGGAGTATAAACTTTACCATTTTGCTTGGGAACCGCCTATAATGTGTGTAGCATGGAAGATATCGAGATCTCTCGGTTGTTATGGTGACAATAAAAGTATACCGCTCAAAATTTTATTCATCTCTATTTCAAAATCGAGCTCTGGAACCTCTACAAATCCCTGCTTCCCTCTGTGAAGGGTCTATCCATTTACTTTTATGTTGAGTCATCATCCTCTTATTAAAAAGCACCAGTTGGAGAGCACCACTATCCTTTGCATGTATTATTATTAGTTTACATTGAGTATGACTTGACTGGATCTCTTTTACCATGAATTACAATGTCTAGTCAGTCCTTGATCTTTTAAAGGTGCTCTGCGTTTATGTTTTGCGGTCTCAGAAAGGGCTAGCAAGATACCATCTTGTTATATCGTATTATGATTGTTTTGAGAAAGTGTTGTCATCTGAGATTTATTATTATTGCTCTCTAGTTGATTATGCCATTGATATGAGTAAACATGAGACCTAAATGTTATTGTGAATATGGTTAGTTCACGATCTTTGCTGAAAACTTGAATGCTAGCTTTACATATTTACAACAACAAGAGCAAACAGAGTTTGTAAAAATTTTTCTTTATCACTTTCAGTTTATCAACTGAATTGCTTGAGGACAAGCAAAGGTTTAAGCTTGGGAGAGTTGATACGTCTCCGTCGTATCTACTTTTCCAAACACTTTTGCCCTTGTTTTGGACTCTAACTTGCATGATTTGAATGGAACTAACCCGGACTGACGCTGTTTTCAGCAGAATTGCCATGGTGTTATTTTTGTGCAGAAATACAAGTTCTCCGAATGACCTAAAAATCAATGGAGATTATTTTTGGAATACATAAAAAATACTGGCGGAAGAATCCACGTCAGGGGCCCACACCCTGTCCACGAGGGTGGGGGCGCGCCTACCCCCTGGGCGCACCCCCTGCCTCGTGGGCCCCCTGATGCTCCACCGATGTCAATCTTGACTCCATATATTCACTTTCGGGGAGAAAAAAATAAGAGAGAAGGATTCATCGTGTTTTACGATACGGAGCCGCCGCCAAGCCCTAAACTCTCTCGGGAGGGCTGATCTGGAGTCCGTTCGGGGCTCTGGAGAGGAGAATCCATCGCCATCGTCATCATCAACCTTCCTCCATCACCAATTTCATGATGCTCACCGTTGTGTGTGAGTAATTCTATCGTAGGCTTGCTGGACGGTGATGGGTTGGATGAGATTTATCATGTAATCGAGTTAGTTTTGTTAGGGTTTTATCCCTAGTATCCACTATGTTCTGAGATTGATGTTGATATGACTTTGCTATGCTTAATGCTTGTCACTAGGGCCCGAGTGCCATTATTTCAGATCTAAACCTATTATGTTTTTCATGAATATATGTGAGTTCTTGATCCTATCTTGCAAGTCTATAGTCACCTATTATGTGTTATGATCCGTTAACCCCGAAGTGACAATAATCGGGATACTTACTGGTGATGACCGTAGTTTGAGGAGTTCATGTATTCACTATGTGTTAATGCTTTGGTCCGGTACTCTATTAAAAGGAGGCCTTAATATCCCTTAGTTTCCAATAGGACCCCGCTTCCACAGGAAGGTAGGACAAAAGATGTCATGCAAGTTCTTCTCCATAAGCACGTATGACTATATTCGGAATAGATGCCTACATTACATTAATGCACTGGAGCTAGTTCTATGTCACCCTATGTTATAACTGTTGCATGATTGATCGCATCCGACATAATTATCCCTCATTGATCCATTGCCTACGAGCTTTTCATATATTGTTATTCGCTTATTCAATTCTTTTCAGAGTGTACGCCTATGATCAATAGTGCCGAGGCCCCTACTTACCTTATGGGTAGGTAGGGGGAAGGAAGAGTGGGTCAGAGGGCTTCCTTCACAGTGCATACCTCTCTTTCTCTTTTTAGTTTTTCTGGCGGACCGGTCGTACTTTTCCGTTGCTACTGTTACAATCACTATAAAACCCAAAAATATTACTTTTGCTACCGTTACCATGTAACATCCCAAATTTTCAATTTAGAATGTTATACATTAGATCATCATGCATATCATATTTTATTTTGCATTTTGGTTGATCCTAGAAATTCTACGCAACTCAATAACCCACGGAGAGAGTTGGGGATTTCGTTATTTTCATATTTGAGTTTTTCTCAAATTTTGAGAATATGATCATTTGATTTTATTTATTTTATCATCAATTATTTCTATCACAAAAATATGAGAGAGGGAATAAAATGACTTTTCCAAAATAAAGAAATATTGAGGATTTAATAATAAAATCAAATAAAAAAAATTTCGGAGTTTTTCGGTGTTTTATTTGAATTTAGGAAAAATGTGCGTTTTTCAAAATTGCATTTAGGGCCCAAATAAATGTTCACCTTGTGCGGCTTGATTTTAGAAGCCCGTGAAAATTTATTTCGGAATTTTTGGAGTCCGTTTAGTATTTCTTTTTATTTTTTTCTTCTGAGCGGAATAATTAAAAAAATAAAAATTCGGCGTTCGTCGTTTTTTCTTTTTCTCGGATTAAATCCGCGATTTTTCTGATCGCGATTCCTGATCCGATTTTCGTTTTAGTTTAACTTTTCGCTCGTTTATCGGAATCAGACGATTCAAGCGCCTAGGGATTCGTCTCGAAACCCTCTATCCGTTTAACCAACTTAAACAAGTTTTTGCTACTGTAAAATTTGCCCTAGATCCAGATTACAAGAACGAAGTTGTTTTCTTTCGCCGTTTGACTTTCGTTGCTTCGTTTGATTTGATTCTTTTTGCCAACCGGAGTTCTCAAGTTGAACCTTCTGGTTAGATCTATTATTTGAGTTTTACTTGTGCATTAGATGAGTACTTATTGTATGCTTGTTTGGTTGTCTGCGATAGAATACCCGGAGTGCGCCGCCTGTTACTTTGAATCGTTAGGTTTCGCGGATCATCAGCAAGGCAAGTAACACTTTGATCATACCTTTTCTACTACCCAGTTTTATTGCATTAGATCAATCCTCACACATTACATGATTAGGATCTAATTAAATTGTGGGATGGGAAGTAGTTGAGGTAGTACCTATTACCTGTTATTATCAAACCTTTGGGAGTTACTTCTACGTTTGCTTATTATGCCATGCTATGCTAGTAGACGTGGATTGGGTGAGTGATATCCATGACAGATGTGAGATTGTTAATTAATGGTTTATCTAAGGTGGCAACTTAAACACACATCTGGGTGGATTGAGGCATCTGGGTATTCCAGGACTTGCTTGTTTTCTTTTGGACCGCCACCCAGGCTCAAAGGGATCATGAGACTATTCATACTAGAAACTTCCGTGTGCAGCCACAAGCTATTATGGGCTCTAGCATAGTTGACTAAGTTGTGCGAACTCTTACAGTGGTAGACTAGGAGATGTAGGGGATGTAGGTGGTACGGTCTACCCGATCGTAAGGTGCTAGCGCTTCTGAAAGACTATGTCTCGGTCATCCGTCTTCTCAAACACCATGTAGTGCGAGAAACCAAACAGAGGCGATCGAGTCTTGTGGGGAAAAGTGCGCAAACCTCTGTAGAGTTTAATAAACTAATCATGGTTAGCCGTGTCCCCGGTTATGGACATCTTGAGTATCTAGTACTTGGATTATCATGTGAATCTCAACATGTTACTCTAAATTAATTTTGTTGGGTTATGTTTAATGATGATGCTTAATTGGGATTGAGGATGCTGTCAACCATTCTCAATGTTTAACAACCACCATGATAGTAATTAAATTTATTCCTTTGAAGTAGGGAAAAATTGGCTTTACGCAAAACTGTAACCATAGAGCTTTCCACCAGCCAAATATGCATATAGTATAGCTGTTTCATTCCATTACTCTCTATGTGTTACCTTACCAGCATATTCCATGTGCTGACCCGTTTTCGGGCTGCGACGTTAATGTTGTAGACTTTTCAGACGACGATTAAGGAGTCTTTAGGTCATGGTTCTATACTCAGTGATGCCGTTGGAGTTGATGGACTCACTTATCTTCCAAGCCTTCCGCTGTTATCGTTATTAGATGGCCTTAAGCCATATTTATTGTAATAAGTTCTCTTATGAGACACTCGATGTAATAAGTGTGTGATTGCTACTCTGCTATAAATCCTCCGAGTACTGTGTGGTGTCAGCATTACTGATCCAGGGATGACACCGGAGCACAGAGATCAGACTGTTTGAGGTCTGGTCGCTACAGAGATGGTATCAGAGCACACGCTGACTGTAGAACACGACCACTAAGATAAAGACCTAGATCACTATTCACTCTCTTCTCTTCTGACCTCTCATCTTTTCTACTCTTTAGGATGGCGGATGCAAGGAACAAGTTCACACAACCGGATGAAGATACACCCTTTGGACAACACTTGAAGGAAGTCACTAGATACCTGAACATAGGAGTACCAAGCTTCACCGGAACCTACAACGCCACTTTACCTGAAGAAGAGCGTTGGATGATTCAAGTTCAAGTTCCAGGAAGGACGTTCATGCCAGTCACTGAGCCCATAGAGTTTTCTTTTGATGCACCAACTTGGAGTCTAGGAAAGAGCATGGCAGCTCACATCACCATGGGACGCATTGGAGAAGTCTACCGCAAGGATCTCAAGGATACTATCTACCAGATTTGTGGGGGCCGAGATGAACACTGGGAGATGATCAGCACCAGGAAGGATAGATCAATTGCAGCTTTTATCCAGGAATTAAACCAGCACATTCGACGACAGGAGAACCAGATGTGCGCCGACATGATAGATCTGAAGAAGGCTAAGACTAGAATCAAGGAACTGGAGGAAGAACTCAAGGCTACACGTGAAGATTATGAAGAAGAAATTGAAGTATTGGTGGAGAAGAATGACGACCTAATCAAGAAGATTGGAATATTTATGGGAGACCCTACGCCAGTAGATGAAGACGAAGAACCTCAAGAGATTAGCCCGGAAGACTACATCATCATCGATGGCACCGACTCGGAAGCAGATAGTAGCGATGATGACTATGTTGATGAAGCTGGAGCAGATATCATGGAGTCTGCGACCATAGAATATTTCTAGTAGACCACCTCATTAGTAGTAGTAGTCCACCATGTAAATATAGTAGTCCGAGCACTTTTGCGATAGTTAGATCGATTGTATGTCCTTGTTTGATTGATTGAAGTGAATTGTTTGTTTTTGCCTCATGTGCATATGGCTAGTGTTTTCTCTTTAGACCCCCTCTATTCTTATATCTCATCTTTTCTAAACCCTCAGATGCCTCCGAGACGTGACCCCGGATTTACCTTTCCACCGGAGCTCACCCAGTTGATCCAGTAGCAAAACACATTGATGCAGTTGCTAGTCCAGAGTCAGAATCAGGGGAACAACAACAACAACCCACCACCACCACCACCACCTGTTGACCACTTAGCCCGTTTTCTTAGGCTGAATCCGCCGGTGTTTTCTAGTAGCACCGAGCCGATAGTAGCAGATGATTGGCTCCGCAAGACAGCTAGGGAGTTGACCACAGCAGGATGCATAGATGCGGAGAAGGTGAAGTTTGCCGCACATCAGTTAGAAGGACCCGTAGCATCATGGTGGGACAATTTCACAACCACTTTCCCTGTAGACACTGTCACATGGGACCAGTTTCAGCAGGCTTTTCATACTGCACATGTTTCAGCAGGAGCTATGGCCATGAAGAAGCGTGAGTTTCGCAACTTGCGCCAAGGAGGACGGACAGTTGGCCAGTATGTGGAGGAATTTAGTAAGTTAGCACGTTATGCCCCAGATGACGTCGCTGCGGATGCAGCTAAGCAGGAGAAGTTTCTAGAAGGACTGAATGATGAGTTGAGCATGCAGTTGATGGTAGCAACCTTCAACAACTACCAGGAGTTGGTAGATCGTGCTCTTATGATTGAAGGGAAGCAGCAGCAGATTGAGAATCGCAAGAGGAAGTATGGACAAGGAAAGTACAATTCAGGAGCTCAGCAGAAGCCACGTTTTACCCCTAGATCGGGAGGACATTTTCAGCATACCCATGGAGGAGGTGGCTCGCACAATCACAATGGCACCAAGAATGGTAATGGCAATGGAGGAAGCAACGGCCAGAACCGCACCAACCCCTCAACCCCAGCCAAGAAGGACCTAAGCCAAGTCACTTGTTTTAAGTGTTCGAAGACAGGACATTATGCAAATGAATGTTCTGAATTACAAAATGGAAATAGCAATGGAAGTTCTAGGAAGAAGTCGAACCCTTTTAACAGGGGACAGGTGAACCACGTTAGCGTGGAGGAGGTTGAAGCTCAGCCCGATGCAGTAATAGGTAAGTTTTTGGTTAAGTCATTTACTGCACTCGTTCTTTTCGATACTTACATCTCAAGGGGATTTGTGGATAAGTATAACCTATCAACCCAAGCCCTTAGGTCACCCATGTTAGTAACCTCGCCCGGAGCAGAGTATGTGGCTAGTCTATGGTGTGATCGGTTACCATTAAGGATTGGTAACTATGTTTTTTCCTCAGACCTAATAGTATTGGAATATCAAGGATTGGATGTGATATTAGGCATTGGTTATCAAAGTATGAAGGGAATATATAATGTGCTAGTAAGTCAATTTTGCTTACCACCCCAGAAGGGAGAAGGATCAAGTATGTATCCCGACATGTGCCAAAGAGGACTCAAGTAAATTGCCTAACAGGAGTTGTGCAGGAGGAAGTATCAGTGGTAAGGGATTTTCCTGATGTATTTCCAGAGGAGTTGCCAGGCATGCCACCGGATAGAGATATTGAGTTTTTGATTGAGCTATTGCCAGGCATAGGTCCAATATCAAAGAGACCATATAGGATACCAGCAAAGGATTTGGTGGAAATTAAGAAGCAGATTAAGGAGTTACTGGATAAGGGATATATTCGCCCAAGTTCTTCGCCTTGGGGATCGCCAGTACTTCTAGTGGAGAAGAAGGATGGATCGTTAAGGATGGTTGTTGGTTATCGAGGATTGAATGAAGTAACGATCAAGAACAAGTACCCACTACCAATGATCAACGATCTGTTTGATCGATTGCAAGGAGCTAAGGTATTTTCCAAGATCGATCTGCGATCAGGATACCACCAGTTGAAGATTCGAGAACAGGATATTCTGAAGACAGCTTTTACCACCAGGTATGGGCTGTACGAGTATACCGTTATGTCATTTGGTCTGACTAATGCACCTGCCTATTTTATGAACATGATGAACAAAGTGTTTATGGAGTTTTGGATAAGTTCGTCGTAGTGTTCATTGATAATATCCTGGTTTATTCGAAGAATGAAGAGGAGCATAAGGAGCATTTGCGTTTGGTACTTGGAAAGCTCAGAGAACATCAATTATATGCCAAGTTCAGCAAATGTGAGTTTTGGTTAAAGGAAGTAGGATTCCTCGGACATGCTATATCTGGAGAAGGTATAGCAGTAGATCCCGCTAAAGTTAAAACTGTGACCAAGTGGGAAGCCCCAACAAAAGTTGGAGAGATCCGGAGTTTTCTTGGACTCGCAGGATACTACCGGAGATTTATTGAGAATTTCTCAAAGATTGCGAAGCCTATGACTCAGTTGTTGAAGAAAGATACCAAGTTCATATGGATAGAGGAATGTGAGGCTAGTTTCCAGGAGTTGAAGAAATGCTTAGTTACCTCACCAGTATTGATTTTGCCAGACCAGACCAAGGATTATGAGGTGTATTGCGACGCTTCACGTCGAGGACTTGGAGCAGTGCTTATGCAGGAAAGGAGAGTTGTTTCATATGCCTCAAGACAACTGAAACCTCATGAGTTGAATTATGCCACGCATGATTTGGAGTTAGCAACCGTAGTGCATGCATTGAGGACATGGAGACATTTTCTCATTGGAAATCATTGTGAGGTGTACACGGATCATAAGAGTTTGAAGTACATTTTCACCCAGAAGGAGTTACATCTCAGACAAAGGAGATGGTTGGAGCTTATCAAGGACTATGATATGAAATTGCATTATCATCCTGGAAAGGCTAATGTAGTAGCTGACGCATTAAGCCGTAAGAGCCATGTCAATACCTTAATGACGGGAGAAATACCCAAGGAGTTAGCAGAAAATCTTCATGAACTATGTTTGGAAATAGTTCCGAGAGGCTATGTAGCAGCATTGGAGATTCAGTCAACCTTGATGGATAAAATCAGGGAAGCTCAGAAAGCTGACAAAGAGATTGCCGCTATAAAAGAGAAACTAAGCAAAGGAAAAGCTAAAGGATTTCGTGAGGATGAGCACGATACCCTATGGTTTGAAGACCGTGTTTACGTGCCCAATGACCCGGAGATCAGGAAGTTGATTTTGCAAGAGGCACACGATTCACCGTATTCGATTCACCCAGGAAATACCAAGATGTATTTGGATTTGAAGGATATTTTTTGGTGGACCGGAATGAAGAAGGATATTGTGTTGTATGTAGCAGTTTGTGATGTATGCCAGAGAGTAAAGGCAGAGCATCAGAAACCAGCAGGATTGTTACAACCATTGCCGATACCCGAATGGAAGTGGGATAAGTTAGGCATGGATTTTATCACGGGATTGCCCAGGACTCGTTCAGGCTATGACTCGATTTGGGTTGTAGTTGATCGATTGACGAAAGAAGCTCATTTCATCCCAGTAAAGACCACATACACCAGTGCTAAGTTGGCAAAGATATACATGACCAGAATAGTATGTCTGCATGGAGTTCCGAGGAGTATCGTATCAGATAGAGGAACCCAGTTTACCTCAAAGTTCTGGAAGCATTTGCACGAAACTTTGGGAACCAGGTTAGAATTTAGTACAACTTTTTATCCACAGACAGATGGACAGACCAAGAGAGTCAATCAGATTTTGGAGGATATGCTGAGAGCTTGTGCACTAGATTATGGATCTAGTTGGGACGATAATTTGCCATATGTAGAGTTCTCTTACAACAACAGTTACCAAACCAGTTTGAAGATGGCCCCTTTCGAAGCTTTGTACGGAAGGAGGTGCAGGACACCATTGTCGTGGGACGAAGTTGGAGACCGCCAGTTGTTTGGACCTGACTTGATTAAAGAGTCTGAACAGAAGGTGAAGTTGATTCGCGATAGGCTCAAGGTAGCCCAGTCCGGACAAAAGAGTTATGCGGATTCTAAACGCAAGGAGACAGTTTACGAAGTCGGAGATAGAGCTTATCTTCGAGTATCTCCACTTCGGGGAACAAAGCGTTTTGGAGTTAAAGGTAAGTTAGCGCCACGATTTGTAGGACCATATCGAGTTTTGGAGCGTATGGGAGAAGTAGCCTACAAGTTGGAATTGCCCGAAGGATTGTCAAGAGTTCATGATGTGTTCCACGTTTCTCAGTTAAAGAAATGTCACGCGGAGATGGCTGACATACCGTTGGGAGACACAGTGCCCTTGGAAACTATTCAGTTGGATAACGATTTGACCTACGAGGAGAAACCAGTCAAGATTCTCGAGTTTGCCAACCGAGTTACTCGCAACAAGGTTATTAAATTTTGCAAAGTTTAGTGGAGCCACCACACGGAGGATGAAGCCACCTGGGAGCGAGAGGAAAATTTGCTCAAAGACCACCCTCACCTATTTTCGAGCCAACCCGAATCTCGAGGGCGAGATTTATCTTAAGGGGGTAGGTTTGTAACATCCCAAATTTTCAATTTAGAATGTTATACATTAGATCATCATGCATATCATATTTTATTTTGCATTTTGGTTGATCCTAGAAATTCTACGCAACTCAATGACCCACGGAGAGAGTTAGGGATTTCGTTATTTTAATATTTGAGTTTTTCTCAAATTTTGAGAATAGGATCATTTGATTTTATTTATTTTATCATCAATTATTTCTATCACAAAAATATGAGAGAGGGAATAAAATGACTTTCCCAAAATAAAGAAATATTGAGGATTTAATAATAAAATCAAATAAGATTTTATTTCAGAGTTTTTCGGTGTTTTATTTGAATTTAGGAAAAATGTGCGTTTTTCAAAATTGCATTTAGGGCCCAAATAAATGTTCACCTTGTGCGGCTTGATTTTAGAAGCCCGTGAAAATTTATTTCGGAATTTTTGGAGTCCGTTTAGTATTTCTTTTTATTTTTTCTTCCGAGCGGAATAATTAAAAAAAATCGGGGTTCGTCGTTTTTTCTTTTTCTCGGATTAAATCCGTGATTTTTCTGATCGCGATTCCTGATCCGATTTTTGTTTTAGTTTAACTTTTCGCTCGTTTATCGGAATCAGGCGATTCAAGCGCCTAGGGATTCGTCTCGAAACCCTCTATCCGTTTAACCAATTTAAACAAGTTTTTGCTACTGTAAAATTTGCTCTAGATCCAGATTACTAGAACGAAGTTGTTTTCTTTCGCCGTTTGACTTTCGTTGCTTCGTTCGATTTGATTCTTTTTGCCAACCGGAGTTCTTAAGTTGAACCTTCTGGTTAGATCTCTTATTTGAGTTTTACCTGTGCATTAGATGAGTACTTATTGTATGCTTGTTTGATTGTCTGCGATAGAATACCCGGAGTGCGCCGCCTGTTACTTCGAATCGTTAGGTTTCGCGGATCATCAGCAAGGCAAGTAACACTTTGATCATACCTTTTCTACTACCCAGTTTTATTGCATTAGATCAATCCTTACACATTGCATGATTAGGATCTAATTAAATTGTGGGATGGGAAGTAGTTGAGGTAGTACCTATTACCTGTTATTATCAAACCTTTGGGAGTTACTTCTACGTTTGCTTATTATGCCATGCTATGCTAGTAGACGTGGATTGGGTGAGTGATATCCATGACAGATGTGAGATTGTTAATTAATGGTTTATCTAAGGTGGCAACTTAAACACACATCTGGGTGGATTTAGGCACCTGGATATTCCAGGACTTGCCTGTTTTCTTTTGGACCGCCACCCAGGCTCAAAGGGATCATGAGACTATTCATACTAGAAACTTCCGTGTGCAGCCACAAGCTATTATGGGCTCTAACATAGTTGACTAAGTTGTGCGAACTCTTACAGTGGTAGACTAGGAGATGTAGGGGATGTAGGTGGTACGGTCTACCCGATCGTAAGGTGCTAGCGCTTCTGAAAGACTATGTCTCGGTCATCCGTCTTCTCAAACACCATGTAGTGCGAGAAACCAAACAGAGGCGATCGAGTCTTGTGGGGAAAAGTGCGCAAACCTCTGTAGAGTTTAATAAACTAATCATGGTTAGCCGTGTCCCCGGTTATGGACATCTTGAGTATCTAGTACTTGGATTATCATGTGAATCTCAACATGTTACTCTAAATTAATTTTGTTGGGTTATGTTTAATGATGATGCTTAATTGGGATTGAGGATGCTGTCAACCATTCTCAATGTTTAACAACCACCATGATAGTAATTAAATTTATTCCTTTGAAGTAGGGAAAAATTGGCTTTACGCAAAACTGTAACCATAGAGCTTTCCACCAGCCAAATATGCATATAGTATAGCTGTTTCATTCCATTACTCTCTATGTGTTACCTTACCAGCATATTCCATGTGCTGACCCGTTTTCGGGCTGCGACGTTAATATTGTAGACTTTTCAGACGACGATTAAGGAGTCTTTAGGTCGTGGTTCTATACTCAGTGATGCCGTTGGAGTTGATGGACTCACTTATCTTCCAAGCCTCCCGTTGTTATCGTTATTAGATGGCCTTAAGCCATATTTATTGTAATAAGTTCTCTTATGAGACACTCGATGTAATAAGTGTGTGATTGCTACTCTGCTATAAATCCTCCGAGTACTGTGTGGTGTCAGCATTACTGATCCAGGGATGACACCGGAGCACAGAGATCAGACTGTTCGAGGTCTGGTCGCTACATACCACTAATATCATATTACTTTGCTACTAAACACTTTGCTGCAGATATTAGGTTTCTAGGTGCATTTGAATTGACAACTCCACTGCTAATAGTTGAGAATATTCTTTGGCTCCCCTTGTGTCGAATCAATAAATTTGGGTTGAATACTCTACCCTCGAAAACTGTTGTGATCCCCTATACTTGTGGGTTATCAGCACTCCGTATGCAAGCATCCGGATGGCTGCAGTGCATTTCTGATAAGATGAGAAGCCAATCTTTCCAAGGACATCCTCTTTGCACTCAAAATAGTTATTGTATCCGACCACGCCCTCTCTAATATGGTTGAAAAGATGCCTACTCAGACGGAAACGCCGTAGGAATTTTTGATGTTTGAACAACGGGTTGGTTGTGTCAAAGTAGTCCTTCCAAAGAAGGAAATGGCCGCTCTCTCGGTTAAGCTTCAACGCCGGAAGATGCCCCGGGATTGAGCCACGGAACAGCGGCCGCTGCCTATTAAGGTGGGCATGGACCAACACTGTAGCCAAGATCTCCTCCTCCTCATCGGACGAGGAATCGTCGGAGTCGCAAAGGAAATTGTGGAAGAAGAACTCGTCGGCGGAGTCCATTTTGTACCTTGGCAAACTGTCGAACAGCTCGTGGGCGTTGATGAAGAAGCTGGCCGGCGAAGAGATGCGCGCCTCGCTTGGACCAGGTGGCTGGCCTGGAGGCGTCCGACGAGTGTGTCGGCGTCAGGGCAGCGGACGTTGTCAGATGAAGGAGCTCGCCGGGGCTGGGAGGCGGCTTCCTGCTCACGCCAACGTCGGGGGTGGGGGGTGAGGAAGCTTCGGTGCCTCGGCGACGAGGCAATGGTGCCAGCGGCATGGAAGATGGCGGTGTTGGGGGGAGGTGTGGAGGCACCGGTTGCTGGCAGAGGCACCAGAAAATGGGCGGAGGCGACGACGGGGGGGGGGGGGGGGCGAGGGTTTGCTGTCAAGGGGTGGGAAGGATGGCCAATGCGCACCGACTGGCGGGCCAGGGGGAGTAGTTGGCGCGCGTGTGTGTTTAGTGTCCGCGCTGACACAAATCAGGATGTAAGATGGCCGGGAATTGGTCGGCAGGCGGACGAAAAATGGACGCGCATCTGTTTGGGTCAGCGCGTTGGGTCAACTTTTCTGTCTGCCGCGACCCAAACAAACACGCGCGGACGAAATGGGTCACCGCTATAAAGTTCTCTCACCTGCAATAAAATAAAATAAAAAGTTGACTTATTAAAAAGTTTAATTCGATGTTTTTCTTGTGAAGGAGATTAAGCATTTGATGGGCCTTAGACATACTTGTATCACTCATGTTTCTAGGTCTTAAAATAAAGCTAGCGATAGTTTTGCGAATTTTGCTAGAACTCAAGGTAGGACCATGACCTGGCTTGGGGTTGGTCCGGTAGAGGTGTTGGAGATAGTTTTTTATGATTGTAAGGATATTTTGATTGAGTAATACAAATTTTTCTCCCTGTAAAAAAATTAATTTGATATTTATGCTTGCCTTGTTTTTTTTAAAGGGAGGATGTACCCCGGCCTCTGCATCTGAGCTTGAAGCCACCATCTTGAAAATACCTGTCGCTACTCCTATAAAGGGGTGTCGAATATCCGAACCTAATTAATACCAAACAGACATCGCACCAACACCTAATGTCTAATGCCGGATGGCCCATCCAAGCCACAATACTTGGTTTGAGTTACAAGATGCTTATCGCTAACAATCAACAGTGTCCTTGGTTTTTGTCTCTAGGTCCCGTGCATCCACGTTTAGTTCACCTTGTGGCTATCTTTTGATTTTGTTTGCATGCTTGGCTTGGTTTTCTAGAACGCATTTTTCAGTTAATGTGACAATGCGAAAATTATCCTCCTTCTGTGAGGTAGAGCATATGATAAATGTGTATTTCAGCAGCTTGCGGTACGCATCGTCACTGAGATTCTCAAACTTTGGGCGACAAAGCACTATAATCCACTAATCTAGCCAAGATACAACATGAGCGCATAAATTCACTAATTGCCAACATGTCTTAGCAAAATAAAAACTTGGTCTGGAAATGACCTTTGTGGTCATGGATACTAGTATGATCGAGCAGACCAGTTAAAGGACGAATCCTCCAAGAAGACTCCATCTCCAGTTCACTACAAGGTTGATGTAATCTTAGGCGGGAACCCACAGCTCTATAATCACAAATTCTGATGCCTCCAAGTCCTATGATGTTTGTCTAAGCACAAAACAGATCTACATTGCATATGTGGCATGATGATATAAATCTACCAGCGACCAAGCTCTACCTTTGCTTGGCCTATGTCTGCAAGATGACTTTGTGAACTATGATCATGTTCCATCTATTTCTCACGCTTAAATAGAAACATGGTGCAAGAACCATGAGATGGATTCTTTCATGCGGTTCATTAGTCATAAAGAGCACATCTGCATTAATGTACTTCTCTGTATTCGCAAAAAAAAATGTACTTCTCTGAGCATCCAATCCCTCAATGAAGTAGCTCTCTAATAGATGTTTTGACCATGAAAATTCAATTTCGTAATTTAGTACCTAGATGACACCATTTTGAGAACAATGTGTGCATTTGTCATGCCCACCCTCATGGTCACTAATAAGTAAAATAGATCTAAGCAACCAGCCATCAACTCATAATTTGGTAAACGCCTTACCCAAATATCTCCACTGAAAGACGGAAATGTTTCCACATGTACTTCTTGGTTCGTCTCACTAATAAGGGTAAAAAATTGTTTATTGTCTCATCATTGATATGGGGAGTATATTAATCATTCACATTATGTCAAAAAGCTTAATCCAATTTCCTGCGGTTCGTTACTCGGTATCTAGTTTTAGCCATGTGTATTGGATACCACAGATGTAGTATTAGAGTTCAGTAGATTCCGTTTCATTTTGTTAAACCATTATAGAGAACGTATCTAAAAATTTCCATCTATTATATCTTATAAAGGTATGCCTAACCAGAAAAATATAGGCATGCTAGAAATCTTAGAAAAAGGTAAAACATCTAGTCGTTTATCTAAATAGCTCACGTCACACAATTAAACACATTTCCATTAAATAATTTAGGACCAACGAGACCAACCACCATGAAAAAGGACCCGAAGAGACAATTAAAACATTTTTTGGTATTGACCTCTTTTCTATCTCTCTCCCATGGCATCTTTTCCCCGTGCATGTATTCCATCAATTTCTGGCGTTTCACTTGTGTGTCCCGACAATTTCTAATGGACCACACTATTTGATAAACATTATGTATTCAGTATACTACTAAACACCTTTAACCTAACCATGATGCTTCGCTTTACCACATTTCTACAAAAGAATATTGCACGCAAGTAAACACACACAAAAATGATGTTAGGAAGGTTC
This sequence comes from Triticum urartu, assembly GCF_056163025.1. Lineage (NCBI taxonomy): Eukaryota > Viridiplantae > Streptophyta > Magnoliopsida > Poales > Poaceae > Triticum > Triticum urartu. The sequence continues at coordinate 614,802,969 of NC_141875.1, read as the reverse complement.
TTTCATATTTCAAAAATACCAAAAAATGTACTCCTCAGCACACCACCACATGTGGTCCTATCAAGATAACAGTCGAATGAAAATAAATAGGTCAGTCATTTTTTTATGAACCATCCGATCTATAAGGAACGGGAAGATGGCCTCTTCAAAATATATTCTCTCAAATGAAAAAATCAAATAAAAAATAGTTTTCTCCAGTAAATTCGTCACAACGAGATCTTTGGATGTGTGAGTAATCTTCAACCTCGGCTTGTCCCTAAGTCCCATGCATCCATGTTTAGTGCATCATGTCAGTGTCATCGCCCCCATGCCCAAGCCGGTCTAATGTTCGCCTTTATCTCTGTGAAATATGCAACGCTAACAGCTGGGGCATTTTGGCAACTTAATTTCGGATGTGCGAGTAACTTTTTTGTCTCTAGGTCCCATGCATCCGTGTTTAGTTCACCTTGCGGTTATTTAATTTTTTGATTTTGTTCTTGTATTTTGCGTGCTTGGCTTGGTTTTTTATAACACATTTTCGAGTTAATATGACGGCAAAAATTATCCTCCTTTTTTCAGGTAGTGCATATGGTAAATGTGCATTTCAGTGGCTAGGAGTAAGAATCATCATAGATGTTCTCAAAATTTTGGACGATTATGCAGTATAATCCACAAATCTAGCCAAGATACAACATTGAAGTACATACCAACTGACTGCCAACATGTCTTTGCAGAATAAATACATATTCTGGAAATGGCTTGTGAGGTCAGGGATACTAGCATGACCAAGTTCACCAATTAAATGAGTCCTCGAAGAAGGGTCCATCTCCAATTGACGAGCAATTTGAAGCGGCCTTATGTGGAAATTGACAAACATACAATCACAAATTATGATGCTTCCAAGTCCTACGATGTTTGTCCGGATGTGTAAAGCTTATCTACATTGCACATGTGGTATGATGATATAAACCTACCATTGACTGAGCTCTACCTTTTCTCGGCTCATGTGTGCAAGATGACTTTGCAAACTATGATCATATTTTATATATTTCTCATGCTTAAATAGAAACATTGTGCAACAACCATGGGATGGATTCTTTCATGTGGTTCATTATGGCCATAAAGAGCACTTCAACATTAACGTACTTTTCTGAGCATCCCATCCCTCAATGAAGTAGCTCTCGGATACATGTTTTGATCATGACAATTCAATTTCATAATTATAGTACCTGCAGGATGCAGATGCTACCATTTTGAGAAAAGCGTGTCCACTTCTCATCTCTATCCTCATGATCATTGACAAGTAAAATGGATCTAAGTAACCAGCCATCAAATCATTATTTGGCAAATGCATTACATGAATCTCTCCAATGGAAGATGGCAATGTTTCCATTGCTAGTTCTAGGATCGTCTCACTAATAAGGGTAAAAAAGAATGTGCTTATGGTCTCATCATTGTTATGGGGAGTAGATTATTCATTAACATTATGTCAAAAAGCTTAATGCAATTTTCTACGGTTCGTTACTCAATATCTAGGTACAGCCATATGTATTGGACACCATAGGTGTTGTATTAAAGCATCTCAGTAGATTATGCATAATTTCATTCTGTTAAATCATTATAGACAGGGTATGTAAAAAAATCCATCTATTATACTTATAAATGTATGCCTAAGCAGGAAAATGTAGGCATGTTAGAAATCTTAGAAAAAGAGCAAAACATCTATTTTCTCTATTCCTAAATATAAGTCTTTTTAGATATTTCAATAAAAACTGCACACGGATGTATATAGACATATTTTAAAGTGTAGATTCCTTCATTTTGTTCCTTATGCAGTCCGCATTGAAATCTCTAAAAAGACTTATATTTAGGAACTGTGGTAGTAGTTTTTTATTTGAGTGACCCACATCACACAACTAAACACATTTTAATTAAACAAGGTAGGATCAAAGAGACCGGTTATCTTGTAAAAGAACCTGAAGAGACAATGAAAACAATTTTTGGTATCGACCTATTTTCTTTCTCTCTCCCATGGCATCTTTTCCGGATATGTCGCATGTATTCCATCAATTTTTGATGTTTCACTTGTGTGTTTCTACAATTTCTAACGGACCACACAATTTGACGATCATTATGTATTTAGTATATTGCCAAACACGTTTAAACTAACCATGATGTTTCTCTGTATCGCATTTCTTCAAAAGGATAATGCTAGCTAGTACACACAAAAAACACGATGTTATCAAGATTATTTAGTATTTCAAAAATTAAAAAAACCCTCTCAAATGAAAAAACGAATACAAAAATATTTTCACTAGTAAATTTGTAGCAAAGAGACCTTTGGATGGAGTTGTGAGTAATCTCTAACCTGGGCTTGTCTCTCGCTCCCATGCATCCATGTTTAGTGCATATTGTCGTTATTCTTTTATTATCTTCGCAACGAGATATTCCCTTGCTGACTCACAGCGTGGGAACTATATCTTGCTTATAGTTAGATGTATGCTCCACTCGCCTGAAGCGCATCCCTGCTACAGTAATGGGCCGGCGCACGGCTCCAACATCGTTTTCACTTTTTTGCTATTATTTAATACTTCAATCGGATTTTTTCTCCAGCTTTCTAGGATTTCTCTACGGTTTTCATTCCCACTGTTTTGCTTTTTTTTTCCTTTGGTTTTCACCGTTTCCTTTCTTTTGCAGTGGTATTACTTTGTCTTTTTTTTTTGTTCCTTTCTCCTATTTTCTTTGTTTCATTCTTCAGTTCCATTGTTTTCTTTTTTCTTTTATTTCAACACATGTCGATTCTTCACATCCAATGTACATTTTTCGCATAGATCAGAAGCATTTTATACATGTTTTTTTTTCAAATACATGTTTTGATGTCTACTTTTTTCCATACATATTTGCATCCGAAACATTTTTTTAGACATGTTTAACATTTTTCAAATACATGTTTTGTTGTCTATTCTTTGGCATACACATTGTATTTGTACATTTGTTGTATACATCAAAAGCATTATTTTTATACATGTTACATTTTTCAAATACATGATTAACAGTTTTTAAAATACATGGTTTGATATCTATTCTTTTTCGAACATGCTATACATTTTCTGCATATATCTGAAACATTATTTATATACACATTTAACATTTTTTTCAAATACTATTTTGATGCCATTCTTTTTCATCACATTGTAAATTTTGAGTATACATCGGAAACATTATTTTTATACATGTTTAGCATTCCTCAAATACATGATTAATATTTTTTTCAAACATGTTTTGATGTCTATTCTTTTTCATACACATTGTACATTATATTTATATATATATATATATATATATATAGGGTCACGCTATTCGTCATCCTACGTGAGGAATAGTTATCCTTCACCCCCTTTATTTTACCATCAATGCACCGTAATTTTACGTTCTGTAAGTTTTGTCTTATTTCCGACGCAAAAAGGGACCGTAAGAAAATATATAATCGACGTAAAAATATATTTTATGTCATGTAAAATTATAAACATAAAAATATAGTCTAAAAAATACACATAAACTACAAATTTTTCTTGTTTTATGACCTATATTTTTATTTTCTTATGTCAAATTTTACGTAGTGAATCAATAGGAATGTAACAATTTGAATTCCGAACGTAATTTAATTATAAAATGATCGTAATATTACCTCGGGTGAAGAATAACTTATTCCGCACCCTGGATAATGAATAGTAACACTATATATATATATATATATATATATATATATATAACACCATTTCTGTACTCTCAAGAGTACATACTCCCACCTCTTAACGAATACTTTTGGGTTGATCCAATCCGGTAGCAAACTAACCGCTTGCATGCAACTAAATTGGTTATGTGACCATGCGTGCATGCAGCCATGCATGGAACTACTTGACTAGAATCATGGGAGCGTGTGTGCAGTACTATTTAATTATTAATCACGAATCGGGATATGATTTACTGGTAGTATAATGCATGATGTCTACGTTGTTGGATGAAATGGAGTAGTATATCCATGAAGACGCTTATCACACAGAAGTTTGAAAAAGACTATATATTTTTATGGGGTATATGCTGCTTTTTAAAGGAGCATATACTGATTCCAAGGAGTATATACTGCGTTGTTTTAAGGAGTACATACTGATTTTTTCTTTGAGTACATACTTTAATTTTAAGAAGTACGCCAAGGCTTTTTATGGGTGGTATATACTGTTTTTTTTGGAGAATATACTTTTTATTTGAAGGATTGTGTATTGCGTTTACAGGGTATATACTGCTTAATTTTTATGGACTATATACTGTTTAAGTTCCAAAGAGGAAGTATATACTGTTTTTTTCCTTCGGAAGCAGCATGAATTGCCTGTAATGAAAATAAGTATATACTTCATCAGAATATATGCTCCAAGGCAACTATATACTACATTTGTTAGAAAACAAAGGAGTATATACTACATTTGTTAGAAAACAAGGGAGTACATACAACATATTTTAGAAAGCACAAAGTAGCAGTACAATATTTTAGATCAGGTGAGTTGATACAACGTATACAACTTTAGTATTTAGATCAGGAGCATAGTTACGTAGCAAACAAATAATCATAGATTGGTACTTCACTCTGCATCTTCCGTACATGTAGACAAAATAATTAGGAGACAAATGCTTCAAGAAACGCCATCAGTTGAAGATGCATGAAGTAACAAGCAATCAACTCATGAATTATATTTGTAGTAGCATCTCTGATCTGACGTCCATTCAGAGGAGCTGGGCACTATGGGAGTTGTGGCCACGTGCTACCATCACGGCAGATGCTGCGGCTCTCCTGCCCTTGCTGCTTCATCATGCTTTGAGCCGTGGGGCGTCGACGGCCGACATCGCTTGTGTAGCTCCGTTGTAGAATACAAGTCCATACGGTCCATTATCACACGCAGCTGTTAGAATTAGATGGAAATACTGATAAAATCCGCACATCATCTCTGCTCTCTAGTCTGTTGGCTCTCCTGTTGGGGGTTTCATCATGTCAGTTTTCACACGGGAAGAAACTAGAACCTCTACCAAAGACAGAAGAAAATCACGACGTATCTAGATGTGCAAGTAGCCGCCGACAAACATTTTCCTCACTTGATCCTAGCAGTGCGCCGCTGGTCTGCTTCCATGCAGGCCACTGCCGAGGGATCTCCTTCTTCTGGAAGCCGGTGATGTGGCCCGTGCGGCCGTGCGAGCGGCCGCCGCCATTAGATGTCGATGCAACTGGTGTAGAAACGGATAAGCTCAGAGGTGGTTGAATTAGCAAATAAAATGACTAGAAAATCGGAGCGCCAACAACCTAGCCTTTTTACTATTATTATTTAAATCAAAATTTAAATGGATATGATGCTAGGAAAATTCAACAAGAGACACATGGCTAGGAGTATGTACTCCTAGGAGTACTAACCCATTTTCATATATATATATATATATATATATATATATATATATATATATATATATATATATATATCTGAAACATTTTTTTACACAGTTAATATTTTTTTCAAATGCATGTTTAACATTTCTTTTAAATACATATTTTGATGCATAGTCTTGTTCATACACATAGTATATTTTTGTATACATCTAAAAATTGTTTTTATACACATTTAACATTTTTCAAATACAGGATTAACATTTCTTCAAATACGTTTTTTGATGTCTACCATTTTCATAAACAATGTAATTTTTTGTATATATCTGAACATTATTTTTATACATATTTATCCTTTTTCATACATGATTTTTAAAATATACGTTTAATTTTTGTACATCTATAACATTTTTTAAACTGTCAGATGTGTTTTTTAAACATATGAATATTTTTGAAATATTTATACATTTTTGAATGTCTAGAAATTTTTTGAATGGTAGAAACATTTTCTAAAAATTGAATGAACATTCCTTTACACTACATTTACATTTTCTAAATGCATGATGAACACTTTAAAAGGCATACTTTTACCTCACGAGGTATGGACAACTCAATAGGAAAAAAACATACGCTTCGACTGTGAACTTACAGAGTGATCAACACCAGACACATGTTTTTTAGGAGTAAAGCCAAGTTTAATTCATCAAAGTCCACATGACGTGGGATACAATGCAGGTGGTGGGTTAGCCAAACCAGATGTGGCGTCATGGACCACGGGAGAGAGAGTACCTGGCTAAACTATGTGCTTTAGAGGTCACATCGTGACCTTCAAAAGAAAATTTACAATGAAAGAGAGTTGCTTTGAGATTAATCACACTGATAATGGCATTGTATCTACCTTAACTTTTGATACCATGTGGTGGATGCGTTCATGCAGTTCATTCCTGCCATGAAGAGCAATAATCATTCATGTACTATTCTGAGCATCCCATCCCTTTAATGAAGCAACTAGTTTGTCTATACTTTTGATAGAGTATAGAAGACTATGATCCCAACTCTCAGTCTTGGAAGCGTGCATATATTGGCCCCTTTTTTCAGCTGGGCTCTCTATTCCACAGGAAAGAACATAACAACTTTAGAGAGAAAATAGCCACAAACATGAAGGGGGGCTCCCTTTCGCACATGATTAGGCTGTGCCGCTTCACTAGTCCATTCTAAACCATTCATACAAGGATAAATAAACTTCCAATGAATGTTGGACATTATTTGACCACAAGTAGATCTATGGTTGATGTTTTATCATAACAACTGAAGTTCATAGTAGTTTGTAGAGATGACAACATTTTTGAAAAAAAAATCATTGGATCATTAACAAGTAAAACAAGTCTAAGCAAGCAACCATCAGGTCATCATTGGTAAGTGTCCTTGCAACTTTCTCCAACAGAAGATATAAATGAATTGCGTATTGACCTTTTTTTCAGCAGAGGTTCATAATTGGTCATGCACCGTGTCGATGGTGTGCCCAAGTATATTACCACCATCGATGATGGAATTACTTCGATCCTTTATACGAGACTGGTCTAAAGTACAATGATTAGGCGTCGCCAGGACCCATCAAACTATTTCAACGGAATCACAGGGACATGAGACACTATATACCTAGGCTACGGCCCTTTTATAGTTAACTAAAATGTCTTATGTGGCCTTATGATCTTTACGACGTCAGTGGAACCTAATCTAGATGTTGTCTATACTCCTAATAACGATAATGCTCCTCAAGATCAATGTGGTTTGCATTTAGCTTGTGTGGTACGTGCGAATTTACTTGTTTTCTGTCGCGGCCTCCTGCACTGTATATATGCGGCTTGTATTGGAAGGTTTACTCTATGGATTAGGCTCGTAGACGACTCCAATTCCAATATATGAGAAGATCACCTTTGGTCGTTTTAAATTATGGATTGCTGGTACTTCATATCCTGTCCTATGCGAAGTTATTGCCATATGCAATAGGGTATGAGTGTTCTAGAAGATCCCTCACACTCGTATGCTAACATGTAATCGTGTTATACATATACGGTATATACATGTATTATGGTATATTCATCGGAGAGACGCCAAACACTTCATAATCTCGTGAGTTATGTGAGGAGTGTTAGTTAAATAGATTAGAAAAAAATAATTAAGGGGTTGCAAAAGAAAGATGGGAGCTTCTTTTTTTCCCCCTTTTTTGCAAAAACAATAAGGCTTGGCCAATGGTGGTATCTGTCGTACTGTCTCCCTCGTGTTCTCTGTGCATGCGCTCAGTTCAGGTCACCATGCCTTGCTCATAAGTTGGTGGCGGTATGTCTGAACATAGACGACGTAGAGATGAAATAGCTGCTACTCCCTCCGTCCGAAAATACTTGTCCTAAAAATGGTTGAAAATGAATGTATCTATAACTAAAATAAGTCTAGATACAACCATTTCTAAGACAAGTATTTCCGGACGGAGGGAGTATTTTGGTACACAACCTACGTGCATATCAAGAGATGGAAGAGACAGAAACAAAAATTAAGCACGATGGGCATGCTGCGCATGAGATTGAATTTTCATTTGGTCAACATCAGATTTTTTTTTTACGTGATGGTCAACATCAGATTGAACATATTAGATTCTTTTTAGTCGAGATTGAACATGTTGCATGTGCGTATGCTTATGCAATCTGGAAGCCCAAATACCAACGGGCTTCAAGCCACTCGGGATAACAAACTAGGCCGGCCCACAACATAACATATGCGAGATTACAGGGCACAAACGGAGTTTAGTACCACCTCGGTTGTTTAGCGGAAGCAACACCGGTTTAAAAGGAGAGGCCCTGCGCACATTGGCACGACCTTACTTGAACAGGATCTGTTCTATAGTAGTCGTACCGCTGCATCCTTTACCAATAAGGAGGCAAGCACTTAACCCTGGATCATCAGTTGAGATGATCCATGGCTGTAGAGGATCGTTCTTGATCAGCCCTAGCTGACCAGGTGGCTCGTTCTTGATCAGCCCTAGCTGACCAGGTGGCTCGTTCTTGATCAGCCCTACCTGACCAGGTGGCTCTCAGGTTGCCTGACAGGGCATTTCTATCTTTTTTTTGGCCGTCAGCACAATTGACTACTTCTGTGGCTGTTCAGTATTTTTACACTGCATTCTGAATCTTTATCGAAAAACCTGAAGTTTTAATGAAAAAAATGTAGTTAGAAGTGTATGCAGATTACTACATCCGAAAATATAAAGTGTTTGGAACGCTATCAAACAATCGCCGACTGACCGTGCCCCTGGCCCGGACGGCTTCTTCGGCGTCTTCTATAGACGGTGCTGGCGCATCATAAAAGCTGATCTCATGCGAGCCCTACAGCAATTCCATGATCTCAACGGTGGCCACAGTTTCAAAGACCTTAATGCAGCAACGGTGGTGCTAATTCCAAAAGCTCCGGATCCAACTGACATCGGTCATTTTCGACCAATTAGCCTTGTACATTCCTTTGCTAAGCTCATCGCAAAGATCCTTTCCCTGTGCCTCGCCCCAAAACTTGGCAGTCTCATCTCTCCAGCGCAAAGTGCTTTCCTGAAGACTAGGTGCATCCACGATAGTTTTCTCTTCGTCAGAAATGCCGCACGCAGCCTGCACCGTAGAAAGAAACCTGCACTACTCTTCAAAATGGATATAGCGAAGGCGTTCGACTCAATCTCGTGGGAATATCTACTTGATCAGCTCTAGCTGATCAGGTGGCTCTCAGGTTGTCTGACAGGGCATTCCTATCTTTTTTTTGGCCGTCAGCACAATTGACTACTTCTGTGGCTGTTCAGTATTTTTACACTGCATTCTGAATCTTTATCGAAAAACCTGAAGTTTTAATCGAAAAAAATGTAGTTAGAAGTGTATGCAGATTACTACATCCGAAAATATAAAGTGTTTGGAACGCCATCAAACAATCGCCGACTGACCGTGCCCCTGGCCCGGACGGCTTCTTCGGCGTCTTCTATAGACGGTGCTGGCGCATCATAAAAGCTGATCTCATGCGAGCCCTACAGCAATTCCATGATCTCAACGGTGGCCACAGTTTCAAAGACCTCAATGCAGCAATGGTGGTGCTAATTCCAAAAGCTCCGGATCCAACTGACATCGGTCATTTTCGACCAATTAGCCTTGTACATTCCTTTGCTAAGCTCATCGCAAAGATCCTTTCCCTGCGCCTCGCCCCAAAACTTGGCAGTCTCATCTCTCCAGCGCAAAGTGCTTTCCTGAAGACTAGGTGCATCCACGATAGTTTTCTCTTCGTCAGAAATGCCGCACGCAGCCTGCACCGTAGAAAGAAACCTGCACTACTCTTCAAAATGGATATAGCGAAGGCGTTCGACTCAATCTCGTGGGAATATCTACTTGATCAGCTCTAGCTGACCAGGTGGCTCTCAGGTTGTCTGACAGGGCATTCCTATCTTTTTTTTGGCCGTCAGCACAATTGACTACTTCTGTGGTTGTTCAGTATTTTTACGCTGCATTCTGAATCTTTATCGAAAAACCTGAAGTTTTAATCGAAAAAAATGTAGTTAGAAGTGTATGCAGATTACTACATTCAAAAATATAAAGTGTTTGGAACGCCATCAAACAATCGCCGACTGACCGTGCCCCTGGCCCGGACGGCTTCTCCGGCGTCTTCTATAGGCGGTGCTGGCGCATCATAAAAGCTGATCTCATGCGAGCCCTACAGCAATTCCATGATCTCAACGGCGGCCACAGTTTCAAAGACCTCAATGCAGCAACGGTGGTGCTAATTCCAAAAGCTCCGGATCCAACTGACATCGGTCATTTTCGACCAATTAGCCTTGTACATTCCTTTGCTAAGCTCATTGCAAAGATCCTTTCCCTGCGCCTCGCCCCAAAACTTGGCAGTCTCATCTCTCCAGCGCAAAGTGCTTTCCTGAAGACTAGGTGCATCCACGATAGTTTTCTCTTCGTCAGAAATGCCGCACGCAGCCTGCACCGTAGAAAGAAACCTGCACTACTCTTCAAAATGGATATAGCGAAGGCGTTCGACTCAATCTCGTGGGAATATCTACTTGAGCTACTTCAGAAGCTAGGTTTCTCTGCACGATGGCGCGATTGGATCGCTCTGCTTCTGCAATCCTCCTCCTCTGTAGTCCTTCTAAATGGTGTGGAGGGCGAGCTGATAGACCACCACAGAGGACTACGTCAAGGCGACCCGCTCTCCCCATTTCTCTTCATCCTTGCCATCGACATGCTGCAACGGATTCTAGATCGTGCTGCCGCCCTTGGATACCTGGCGCCAGTTCCTGGGCGCGATGTCAAGTTGCGCATCAGCCTCTACGCGGACGATGCAATCATCTTCTCCAACCCACGCAATGAGGAGGTCTCCTGCTTGCTAACTATCCTAGAAAAGTTCGGGGAGGCAATGGGTCTGCGAGTAAACCCTTCAAAATCCACTGTCACGCCTATCAAATGCCAGTCCTTGGATCTAGACATTATACTGCAAGGTTTCCCTGGAAGGCGAACAAGCTTCCTGATCACATATTTAGGCTTGCCGATATCCTTAGGAAGACTGAAGAAGGTGCACCTCCAATTCATCTTTGATCGCATCAAAGCCAAGCTAGCAGGATGGAAGGGGAGGCTGATGAACTGTGCGGGACGGCGAGCGCTGGTCCGCTCTGTGCTCCTAGCCATCCATACATTCGCGCTCACCGCAATCAAAGCCTCGGCTGGAGTCTTGAAGGACATTGACAAGATTTGCAGGCGCTTTCTTTGGGCTCAGGAGGAGAAGCTATCCGGCGGCAAATGCAAAGTAAACTGGCAGACGGTCCGCTACCCGATCGGTCTTGGCGGACTTGGAGTTTTAGATAGTGCTAAATTTGCTAGGGCGCTGCGGCTGAGATGGCTATGGCTGTTGTGGGATGAGGCTAACCGGCCATGGAGTGGCTTTCCTTTGCCGTGTGACGACCAGGATCGCCAGCTCTTTGCTGCTGCAACAAGCGTCTCTGTTGGCAACGGCGAGCGCACACTCTTTTGGGAATCCACCTGGTGGGGCCGTTGCCGCCAAAGGCGATTGCACCCTCTCTCTTTGCCCGATGCAAGTGCAAGAATCACACAGTCAAGGATGCGCTGCAAGGCCAAAAATGGATTCACGACATCCGCCCCCCCCCTTTCGGATGGCAACATATTTGAATTCAGGAGGCTATGGAATATGATCGACGAGGCCCAGGTTTCACTGCAGCCAGATGTCCCGGACAATATCACCTGGAAGACAAGCCTCTCCGGCACATACAGTGCAACGGCCGCTTACAAGCTCCAATTCGCTGGACGGGTCGGATCATACTTCGTAAACATGTTTTGGAAGGCCTGGGCTCCTCCACGCTGCAAGTTTTTCACCTGGCTGCTAATGCTCGATAGGCTGTGGTGCGCCGATAGGCTGCAAAGGCGCTGATGGCCAAATGAATACTTCTGCCCGCTGTGCGTCCGGAATCTTGAATCATCAGTGCATCTGCTCTGGCACTGTCCGATGGCAAGGACGATCTGGACTGCAGCGACAAGATGGCACGGCTGCGCTGCTCTTGCTCCAACCACCTGGCCAGAGGGCGACAGATCTGAGATGTTCTGGGCACATATCATCGACAACACACACACCGAGCATCAGAAAGGAATCAGGTCGCTCACCATGCTCATCACATGGGAAATTTGGCTCGAGCGAAACCGTAGAGTTTTTCACAAGAAGATCGTTGCGCCCTGGGCTGTCATCCAGGCAGTGCGAGGATCCCTGGAGGCTTGGAGACTGGCGGGAGCGAAATGTTTGCAGCCCCCTTTTGGGGACCCAACGTGAGAGATCATCCAAGTATGGCTTAGGGGCCTGGCCCTCGTTTCATTTCTCTTCTTTTTCTCTCCTCAAACCGCGTCAGCGGCTGTGTAAATATTGCTCCCTACCCCTATAATATAATGGCTAGCAATTGTTGGCGGCTTCAAAAAAAAAATATAAAGTGTTGATTTTCATCCGTAGGATTAACATCCATTGAGCGAACGTACAAGTTTCGTCCCTAAGCCATGGTGGTCATCGGTCAACACTGTCATGGCCAAGGCCCCCAAATGTCGGATGCCATTTTTGACTAAGACTAGCATCAACAGCTAATCCCACTCGACATATTCCTTTGCTCTCTATACAACGGCGCTTTTCCTTGTCAATGTTTCCCCCTAAGCCGATGTGGTGTTATCCTATCTTATCATATCAACAGAACCAGCATACGCAATCGATAATCACATGGATAAATCTTCCGCCAAAAGGGAGAGAGATTTGGGAAGGGCTACCCGGCCGTGGGATCTCGGAGAATGTGATGCTTCCGTTCCACCCTTCCATGGCGAAAGAAGCTTGAAGCAATTATAGTAAACAAACACATGTACGCTTCTCCTATAAACAAAACATTTCTCTGGATATGCTGGAGTGGGGAGAGAGATGCCATAACCCTAGAAAACCAAACAGCCCCCCTAAACCGTGATCTCGCGTGATCTAATCACGGGGTTATTGTAATGCAAACATGTGATCGGTGTCTTGAAGGGTGCGTTTTAAAATCAGCGAAGATTGATTTGCTCCTGACAGTGTGATCCAAACGCGACCATTTGGGTCGTACCTTCCCTAATTAGGTACTACAGTTAGGGCATGCAAGCATGTGGTAGTGTCCAATGCGTGACTAGGCACGAATCGGTTGCTACTGCTACGAGACAGCCAAATCTTTCCTACTAACAAACACATGACACGAGCAAGTAATTCCGCATGTGTTAAACAGTGGACTAGAATACAATCCCAGGGATCGATCGATCTTGTGCGAAGGAAGATATGGAGGCGATCGAGGATTGGAAGCATGCATGAGACCAATTTCCCTCTACACCGACTGCACCCATGCACATGGATCAAAGGGCGTAGGAAGGGACAGGCGCACTGCTGCCGAGTCTCTCGAGTGAGTCCCATCATGGGCACTCATTGCGGTAATTATGGCCGCAATTATGCCAGTCCGAAAGGCCCACAGCTAGCGGCGAAGCTGGCTAGCAAAGCCACACGAACACGATCGACCCTAATGGAGTGGATTAGCAATAATTGTCTCATTGAACCACTATACTAAGCCCCTCCTTTTCTTTTGACCACCGATGGATCGTCCATGATCACACACACCGCGTTTGCGTTTGTGGTTTGCGCTTGCACGTCGACAGAAACCCCAGGAAAGGCTGCGGCGGGCCATGAGCCGGCCGGAGGAGGCCTTTGATTCTTTTTGGACACGGCATGATGATGGCCAGCGCCACCGCGCAGCCTAATTAATCCGGCCGGCCGGACCCCCGCCGTATAATAATCATGCTTTCGCTGCCGGGCGAGCTCGCTTGTCCCTGGCCGGTAGGTGACACGATCTCAGAATCAGCACTGCCGGTTGATCTGCGTGTGCTTCGATGCTCGTACGTAACTACTCCGTGTTAGCTGTGTGAGGATGAGGAGGGGGTAGAGCTAGGCTGTAAAGATCACGGAGCACGAGTAATTCCGGTTCCGTTTCCTGTCCTTGGCGGCATCATGTGGTTGCGATATCGGGGCGGGCGGAGCCTATATCGGCTGTCGGGCGGGCCGACACGCCAGCACGACGGACGCCGATCGATCGATCGATCGCCGGAGGACATGGTCCGACGGACGGAGGCCGCCATGATTCGGTTCGGTACGGCCGTTCTTCGCGATCGGGTGATCGCGTGTGGTGGCTGGCGGATTGCTGTTTGCTCGAGCGTAGTTAATTGGGGAGTGGCGCTCGGATGTCGCGGTGGTTGGGCGCACTGCGGCGGACGTGATCCTGCCGGATTTGATGTGGGTGTGGTCACGATCTCGCGGAGAAGGTGATTCTCGAGATTCTCCGAGTTCTGGGTGTGGGTGGGTTTTGGATGCGACTTGTGGATTGCCGTTGCGTGAAAAAAAATTATATGAGACCGGGTTTCACGGTTAGCAGGTGAGACCCGTCCTGATGGATGACACGTGACATTCACAAATCACAAAGCATTTAATCTCTTTTTTCCCTGATTTTAAATGGGGGGAGGGTGGGGGATGCTTTGAGATTTGTGAATGCCACGTGTCATCCATTAAGATGGGTCTCGCGTGAGACCTGGTCTTATAGAATTCTTTTCCGCCGTTGCACCGGGCGAGTGGTTTTTTGGTACGCGTCAGGAAGGAGAAGGTGGCCGGGGATGCGTTGTTTGCGCTGGAAAGTGGTCGCCGGGCCGAGAGACCGCAACAGCACGCCCCGTGCGTGCGTGCCTCTGCTCTGCGTTGGTCGTCGATGAGCAGAGCCGATGAAACTCAGAATTCACATTTTGCTAGTACGTAAAAACACCAAGTATTTTCGGATATAACGATCTGCATGCGTCTTCTTCAGTTTGCTGATGAACTATATGTTAAAAGAACATGTCCGTAAATTCTAGGCAGCAGAGTTTGTTCTTCGAAAAAAGGCATAATATATTGAGATTCCAGTCCTTGCACAATAGTACAATACATACGTATATACATGAGCATGGCGGCAGATCAATTCCTTTGGTCCGCTATCAGCAGAGGAAGAAGACTTATTCAGGTGGCAGCTCACAGACAACTTTGGGCCAGAAGGACAGCATGTATGCGGCCTCACATGTCAGTGGCCCTTAGTCAGCAATGTTAAATTAGTGAATCTTAACCCACAAGGGTATCTTCAAAGCGGAACCTCAAGCCTCCACTGTATGTTTGAATCATCACTTGTCATCTAACGGGGACCTGTATATGTCCGTTTAGTAGTCCAGACGTATGGATTCCGGTATCAAAGAAACAAATGTAAGGGGCTTTGCAGCAGTCCGGACATCCATTTGACCAATCACATGCATGGTCTCTCTCTCTCTCTCCCAACCGCCAGGCATGATACCCTTCTTCTCTCACTCCTCCCAACTGGACACTAAACCACAGATATCCCACCACATGTATGGTCCTCATGTACTTTCTCTCCTCACGACCGAATACTATGTAATTCGCATTGAATGGCTCTCTCCCGTATCATGTCCGCGGACCACGTCCGGACATATACTAGAGATGTTTGCGGGTCAGCGTTGAAGATACCCTAAGGTCGGCATACAACACTTTCTTTTTCGACACAGTGCTCGCTGACTATATTGCCCACCTATCGAAGAATGCAGTGTCACCCAAAGAAAAATGCTTCACATGGTTAGTGAAAGCACAAGTTTATTCCCATAGGGGGGTGAATGGGTGATTTTTAGAAATTCGTCAAACACTGATGAATTTGACGAAGATTAGAGTGAAGAAATAGAAACACAAGGAAACTAAATCATCACAGATACAGAAAGCATGCGTACATGATACATATAGGTTAAGAACATGCAATCATACGAGCATACAAGCATGAAGATGATGAACTGAAGAAATAAAAGACACCATGATGAAAGTCTTCAGTTCAAAATCATCAGAAGGTAGATCACAAATTCTTCAGCAGCGAAATATCGTAAGGTAAGGGCTAAAGAATTTGAAACCAGGTAAGCTCGGAGAAGACACATCAATTTGGTAGACCAGTTCCAGTGGTTGTATCAACTGTACGTCTGGTTAAGACGAACTCAGAGGACACACTATCCTCACTGTATTCCTCTTGAGCTAAAATCATTTAGACCTTGTTCAATCACTCATGGCAAGTCTTCAAGTTAGACTTCCAAAACCTTCACATACATTTTCACCGGCACACCACAATGACTCTTAGGTGGTTAGAACTTGACGCCTAACCATCTGGAAGAAGGACAATTTTCAAAGGTAACAGGCGTCCGATCACACATATCAATCTCTTCAGTGATGCTCAATCACTTTGGCTCTGGTGGCTTTTTCCTCACTTAGGATTCTCTCAAAGTCGTCAGAGGATGAGTTGCTCTCAAATGACAAGTGTCAAGTTTTCTCTGAGCATCCAACCAACAAGTGGTTGTGGGAGGCGGCTATATGTAGCCAGGGGCAACCAGACATGAATTGTCATAAATGCCCTTCTCAAATATGACCATTGTCAGCACAAGGATCCACTCGACAGCTGGCCCGCGGCGCAGCAATGGTCGGAAAATTGAAGTCTCAATTTTGTGGGGGCATTCAATTTCCTCACGATAGGAAGACCGCACTGGTGAAATCCTAACTCCTCAGCCTGACCAAATTCGTCAGCGACTAGGTGAACTTCGTCACTATCGCTAGCAAATTCATCAGCTGTTCCGGAGATTTCCAAAGGCTTCACTCGAAGTGGCTTGTGTATGTATAGGTTTGAGAATCACTTTCAAAATGTGAACTATGATTCACCTAGACCCCCTTTAATAGTACGGTTTTTCCTTTTACTCAAAATAAGAAAAAATGAATTAAGAAAACCAAAGTCTTCAAGCTTCAAAGTCTTCACATCAATTTCTTCAAATGTCGTGCCATTTTCATCACCCAGTTCTTCACATGAAGAAATACATTTTTAGGGGTCATCTTCCATGGGTTAAACCAAATCTTCAGGGACTTCGTCTCATGTGTACACTCACAAGCACGTTAGTCCCTCAATCCATTTGTCCCCAATACTCCAAAACCACTAAGGGGGCACTTGATGCACTTCCAATCTCCCTCTTTTTGGTGATTGATGACAAATTGGGTAGGTTATCAATGGGTGTAAATAATGGAAGTATAAGTAGAGAGTACGAAGAAATTGATTACAAGATATTTGAGGAACTCCCTCTGAAGATGTGCATATGAGGAATTTGCTTTGGATTGCAAATGCACATGGCAAGTTATAATTTTGGAATCCAATCATGCATGATCATAAGATATTGAAGAATTTGAATGCATGATGAAAATTGGTGTGTGACGAAATTGTGCATGCATGAGCAGATATATTAAGATCATGGTATGCATATAAAGAGTGGCAAAAGAGTCAGATCACCGACAGTTATTTAAGTTACAACTCATCAAAGAGCGAATCAAATGAAGTCCAAGAGTTGTAACTCTTATAAAAACATCCCATATAACGACCCACTTGAAGACTAACTCAGATTTCTCCCCCTTGGTCATCAAATGACCAAAAGGAGACGAAACTGAGAACTAATGCCCCTGAAGAATATCATCATGACGAAGTCGGACGAGCGCTAACGTTGTTGTTGGGGTCGCGTGAAGCGGAAGGGCCAGCAGCAATGTCTTCAACGTCTACATTTCCATTAGTGGAACGCGATGGAGACACTGAGTTCGGGACGAGAGGAGGAACTTGAACCTTCTCGAACTTCTTCTTGGGCGGATTTGCCCAACCAAAGTTCATCTGGAAGTCCATTGCACCACGTTTGTCATCCGTCTTCAGGTGTGAAAGTATGGCCCATGTTCTATCAAAGATCTCATGGGCATCGCAGTGATTCCTGCGAACATAGTTATGTATCATAATCATATTTGCGTTAATTGCAGCAAGTTGACGCTTAACCCAATCATGATTCGTGTCTGTCTTCTGGTGCAGACTGATGAGGAGTTCACGGTCAGTCATGACATGTGGTGTTTCTCGTTGAGGAGAAGGCCTTGACACTTTTGCAGCAGTGTCCTGGCTGGCAGTTTCATCACAAGTGGAGTTGGAGATAGGCTGACGAAACTGACATCGCGCGGGACGAATTCCTTCATCAATGACTGCCTTGCCCTTGCCAGGAACTGAGGAGATTGTGCTATGAAGAACTTCTTGAAGGAAATATGCCCTAGAGCCAATAATAAAGTTGTTATTTATATTTCCTTGCATCATGATAAATGTTTATTATTTATGATAGAATTGTATTAACCGGAAACTTGATACATGTGTGAATACATAGACAAAACAAAGTGTCCCTAGTATGCCTCTACTTGACAAGCTCGTTTGATGAATGGGATCACATCATTAGAGAATGATGCGATGGACAAGACCCAACCGTTAGCTTAGCATAATGACCGTTAAGTTTTATTGCTATTGCTTTCCTCATGACTTATACATATTCCTTTGACTATGAGATTATGCAACTCCCGAATACCGGAGGAACACCTTGTGTGCTATCAAACGTCACAACGTAGCTGGGTGATTATGAAGATGCTTTGCAGGTGTCTCCGAAGGTGTTTGTTGGGTTGGCATAGATCGAGATTAGGATTTGTCACTCCGAGTATCGGAGAGGTATCTCAGGGCCCCCTCGGTAATGCACATCACGATAAGCCTTGCAAGCAATGTGACTAATGAGTTAGTTACAGGATGATGCATTACGGAATGAGTAAAGAGACTTGCCGGTAACGAGATTGAACTAGGTATGAAGATAGCGACGATCGAATCTCGGGCAAGGAACATACCGATGACAAAGGGAATGATGTATGTTGTCATTGCGGTTTGACCGATAAAGATCTTCGTAGTATATGTAGGAACCAATATGAGCATCGAGGTTCCGCTATTGGTTATTGATCAGAGATGTGTCTCGGTCATGTCTACATAGTTCTCGAACCCGTAGGGTCCGCACGCTTAACGTTCGATGATGATTTATATTATGAGTTATGTGTTTTGGTGACTGAAGATTGTTCGGAGTCCCGGATGAGATCACAAACATGATGAGGAGTCTCGAAATGGTCAAGAGGTAAAGATTGATATATTGGACGATAGTGTTCGGATACCGGAATGGTTTCGGAGTGTTTCGGATATTTATCGTAGTACCGAGGGGTTACCGGACCCCCCCCCCCCCCCCGGGGAAAGTAATGGGCCAACATGGGCCATAGGGGAGAGATAGGGCAGCCCACAAGGGGTGGCACGCTCCCCCCATGGGGAGTCCGAATTGGACAAGGGGAGGGGGCGCGGGGCCCCTTTCCTTCTCCCTCTCCTTCTCCTTCCCCTTTCCCCCTTTGAAAGAAAGGAAGGGGGCCGACTAGGACTAGGAGTCCTAGTGGGTTCCCCGCACTTGGCGCACCCCTGTGGCCGGCCTCCTCCCCTCTCCTCCTTTATATACGGGGGCAGGGGCACCCCAAAGCACATCAATTGTTTCTTAGCCGTGTGCGGTGCCCCCCTCCACCGTTTACTCCTCCGGTCATATTGTCGTAGTGCTTAGGCGAAGCGCTGCGCGGATCACATCACCATCACCGTCACCACGCCATCATGGTGACGAAACTCTCCCTCGACACTTTGCTGGATCAAGAGTTCGAGGGACGTCATCGAGCTGAACATGTGCTGAACTCGGAGGTGGCGTACGTTCGATACTTGATCGGTTGAATCGAGAAGACGTTCGACTACATCAACCGGGTTAAACTAATGCTTTCGTTTTCGGTCTACGATGGTACGTGGACACACTCTCCCCCTCTCGTTGCTATGCATCTCCTAGATAGACCTTGCGTGATCATAGGATTTTTTTTTTGAAATTGCATGCTACGTTCCCCAACAGTGGTATCAGAGCCACGTCTATGCGTAAATGATATGCATGAGTAGAACACAAAGAGTTGTGGGTGATCATAGTCATACCGCTTACCACCAACGTCTTATTTTGATTCAGCGGTATTGTTGGATGAAGCGGCCCGGACCAACCTTATGTGACCACGTTCATGAGACCAGTTCCACCGACAGACATGCAACTTGTTTTGCATCAAGGTGGCTGGTGGGTGTCTGTTTCTCCAAATTTAGTTGAATCAAATTTGACTATGGCCAGTCCCTGTTGAAGGTTAAAACAGCAAACTTGACGAAACATCATTGTGGTTTTTGATGCGTAGGTAAGAATGGTTCTTACTAGAAGCCCGTAGCAGCCACTAAAACTTGCAACAACAAAGTAGAGGGTGTCTAACTTGTTTTTGCAAGGCATGTTGTGATGTGATATGGTCAAGACATGATGTGATATGCGTTGTTGTATGAGATGATCATGTTTTGTAAAAGTTATCGGCAACTGGCAGGAGCCTTATGGTTGTCGCTTTATTGTATGAAATGCAGTTGTCATGTAATTGCTTTACTTTATCATTATGCGTTAGCGATAGTTGTAGAAGCAACAGTTGGTGAGACGACAACGATGCTACGATGGAGATCAAGGTGTCAAGCCGGTGATGATGGAGATCATGACGGTGCTTTGGAGATGGAGATCAGAGGCACAAGATGATGATGGCCGTATCATCACATATTTTGATTGCATGTGATGTTTATCTTTTATGCATCTTATTTTGCTTAGTACGGCGGTAGAATTATAAGATGACCCCTTGTCGGTGTCAAAACCGGCGGATCTCGGGTAGGGGGTCCCGATCTGTGCGTCTAGGCCGGATGGTAACAGGAGGCAGGGGACACGAAGTTTTACCCAGGTTCGGGCCCTCTCGATGGAGGTAAAACCCTACGTCCTGCTTGATTAATATTGATGATATGGGTAGTACAAGAGTAGATCTACCACGAGATCGAGGAGGCTAAACCCTAGAAGCTAGCCTATGGTATGATTGTTGATGTGTATGTTGTCCTACGGACTAAAACCCTCCGGTTTATATAGGCACCGAATAGGGTTAGGGTTACATAGAGTCGGTTACAATGGTAGGAGATCTTCATATCCGTATCGCCAAGCTTGCCTTCCACGCCAAGGAAAGTCCCTTCCGGACACGGGACGGAGTCTTCAATCTTGTATCTTCATAGTCGAGGAGTCCGGCTGAAGGTATAGTCCGGCCATCCGAACACCCCCTAATCCAGGACTCCCTCAGTAGCCCCTGAACCAGACTTCAATGATGACGAGTCCGGCGCGCATATTGTCTTCGGCATTGCAAGGCGGGTTCCTCCTCCAAGTACTTCATAGAAGATTTTGAACACAAAGATAGTGTCCGGCTCTGCAAAATAAGTTTCCATATATTGCCATAGAGAGAATAATATTTACACAAATCTAATCTGCTGACGTATTCCATAGTGTGACATGACACCATGGCCAAGCTTTTATTCGAACCGTTTTACTGTCCCATCTCAGCGCGTTATGCGAGGCGGTTTCCTTGGCACGTCTTGTTAAAGCAGAGATCGTGTCCCCTTATTCCGGGATTCTCATCAGTACGGGCATGGGTAACCCAACCGCGCCATCGATTACGGCGCTTGGAGATAAGCGAGTTTTACCAGACTGGTGGGGACATGTAGCTGCGTCCACCCATATAAGGGGATAAAGATCCACCTTTTCACCTACGCCTTCTTCCTCCTCCGCCTATCCATTCTTGCGCACTCGAGCTCCAGCGCCCAAGTCCGCACTCCTCACCTCAACCTTCTCCAGCCATGTCCGGAGCGGGAGGCAAGTGGATGGTCTCCTCCGTCACGGAGGGACATATCAAAAAGACGAGGAAGGCCGGATACCTGTCTAACGACATCGCGTACCGGCTCCCCGAAAAGGGGCAGCTCATCCCCACCCCTAGGCCCCGTGAGAGGGTGGTGTTCCTCCCCCATTTCCTCCGTGGACTGGGCTTCCCTCTCCACCCATTTGTCCGGGGGCTCATGTTCTACTACGGCCTGGATTTCCACGATCTGGCCCCGAACTTCGTCCTCAACATCTCGGCGTTTATCGTCGTGTGCGAGGCCTTCCTCCGCATCCACCCCCATTTCGGCCTATGGCTCAAGACTTTCAACGTCAAGCCGAAGGTGGTGCACGGCAGCCAGGCGGAGTGCGGAGGCGCCATGGTGGGCAAGATGGCCAACGTCCTCTAGCTCGAGGGCTCCTTTGTGGAGACCCTAAAGGGGTGGCAATCAGGGTGGTTTTACATCACCGAGCCGCGCGACTCCGAATGGGTCGCACCCCCCGAGTTCCGGTCCGGACCCCCAACGCGGCTCACGTCCTGGAAAGAGACGGGCTTGTCGTAGGGTAAGAAAGGAGAGCTGACCGGACTCCAAACATGCATCAAAACCCTGGTGGACAAGAAGCTCAAACTTGTCAACGTAGTCCAGGTTATGCTCATCCGCTTGATCCTCCCGTGCCAACAATGGGCTTTCAACCTGTGGGAGTTCGACCCGGCACGGCACCAAACTTTGAGCAGGCTCTTCGACACGACGTACAAAGATGCCTGGAAGGTGCTTTTCAAGGGCGTCGTGGCTCCTGCATCCGCTACTGAGGATCGCGGATTCAGTGTGCAGCGTCACGCTCTTGCGGTAAGCTATTTTTTTCCTTTTACAGGGTATCAGTGTTTCATAGTTTGACTCCATGCGGGATCTAAGCTCCCTTTCCTTTGACAGGATTGGCAGGTGACGTCCGGACAGATCAACTGTCTGGCTCCTTTGCCCGAAGGCCCAGCGGACGCTCAATTGGCGAAGCTGCTGGTTCCGGCACCCTATGTGGTGTCGGAGAAGAAGGTTAAGAAGAAGGCCACGGGGACTCGAAAGAGTGCCCGCTGTCCGGAGGTGTCGGATTCATCATCCGACGAATCCAAGATGCACTCCTCCCCTGAAGACGAGGAGGAGGAAGAAGAGACCCCTCCCCCTCCAGCGGGGGAAGGGATGAAAAGGAAGTCCGCCCCAACTGGGGAGGCCGAAGGGTCCAAGAAGGGGAAAACCCTTCCTCCGGACTATTCCACCGACGCCGATGACGGCGGAGAGGAGTGGGCGCCCAGGGCCAAGCCCCTGGCCAAATCGTAAGTATCTGGATACCAGAGTAATTCATAGTATTCGTTTACTGCACAGCTTTCCCTTACGTCGAATATGTTTATGCAGCCCACCCAAAGACCGGCTCGACGCGTCATCGAGCGGCTCACTGGACTCGTCGGATGTGAACTCGCTTCCGACGGCTTCCTCCCCCCGCCCTACGGACGACACCGAAGTGTTGTCCCAACAGGTTCCAAGCCGGGGGGAGGTGGTCCTGGAGGCGCCGCAAGGCGACCTCCCGGACTCCAGAAGTAAAGGGGATGAAACCCCCCAGGGCTCCAAGTCCGGCCCTAGGCCGGACACCGCTCCAGAACCTTCAAAGGTTCCAGAGTCCGGCGGGCGACCTCCTTCCAAGAGGAGCAAGCCCGCTGTGCCGGTGACCTCCGTCCAACCGGAGGCGCCGGACAATATGTTGGAGGCACTCCAAGGCGCCTCCATCGACGAGGGGCACCGCACTATTATGAGTGCGGTGATCCAGAAGGTTCAGTCTGCCAAGAGCGGACTGACTGAAGCTTGTACTAGCGTTTTAACAGGCTTTGAGGTAAGTAAAGAATGTGTAAATAATATTACCGCATAGAAAGTAGCCCCTGATGCTCTGTTTGGCGTTCGGGAAGAAAAGCCGAATAGAGGATCAATTAAAATTCGCAGGAGTCTAACAAAAAGGAGTCAATATGCGTATGCAGGCTTCTCTGCTTGCGTCCGCCGCACTGACTGCGGAAGTGGACGCGCTAAAGTAGAACCTTGAGCGGTCTGAGCAAGAGCTCGGGCGTGCCAAGAAGCAGCTCAAGGACAATGAAGGTAAGAAATACCTTGTTTAAATATATATATATATATATAAGGTGCAATTGCAAAAAATGACAGGACTGTCGTGGCTATTGTAGGGGGCACGTCTGAGGTGGCAACCCTTAAGCAAGCGTTGGACGAGGCCGAGAAGAGGGCAACCTCGGAGTGCACCGAGCGCGAGAAGTGTGAGGCCGAGGTTGGCAAGGTGCGGCAAGAGCTCCAGGTTCTCATGGGAAAACATGACAGTTTGGAGCTTGACTCAAAGACGCGAGCGTCCGAGCTCGCGGTGGCTATTGAAAATGCCAAGTCTGCCAAGGCCGAATCCCAGAAGACCATCCAGGAGTTGGATGAGGTGAAGAAGATAGCGGCGGGTATGGCATTCTTTATGCGAAGCAAACACATAAACGTGAGTTACTTGTTACTAACCGAATCCGGAGCTCTCCAGGAGCGTTCGCAGATCTTCCCCGGAGTGTGTCCGATGCCGCCGCATTCTATCGAGCCGAGGAGGGCAGCTCGACGGAGAAGGTGTTCTGGTCTCAGTACGCTGAGGCCGGACACCCCATGCCCCTGAGCGACCAGCTGAAGCAACTGGTCGAGCTCCACAAGGCGGCCGAACAGGCCATGAAGGGCCTCATAGTTCGGCTGTGGCCTGGAGAGGCTCAGCCTGGGAGCTATTTTGGGCTGGTGCGGCGGCTGGTGGAGGCCTGTCCAAGGCTCGAAGTCATCAAGCGCTCCGTCTGCATTGAAGGTGCCCGTAGGGCCCTTGCCCGTGCTAAGGTGCGCTAGGGCAAGCTGGATGCTGAGAAGCTTGTGAAGGACGGGCCACCGCCGGGGAAAGAGCATCGCAAGCCCGAGAATTACTATAAGGATGTTCTGAAGGGTGCCCGCCTTGTGGCGGATGAATGTTCTATGGATGTAATTTTTGAGTAAAACTCGCTCGTTTTGTCCTGTGCGCTGAAAACTTGTTCATATGCGCTAAGCAATGCTGTTTGAATTTAAAATATTACCTTATGTGCGGCTGTTTATCAATTCTGAGAGATGGCAAGTCATCGGCTTCTGCCCCCGTGCCGCTAGTGCTGGGGTGTTCGGGGATAAACCTGAGCGCTCTTTTTCCCATGTTTGGGTCCTTCGAGGGAGGCGCTCAGCCCAATGAACAAGGCAGTCGGACTATTATGCGTGAACACTCTCACTTAGCCATAGAGTTCTATAATTTTAAATTTCGGCGAAGCCCCTGTTATTCGAAAGACCGAGTTCGGGGCGCTATCCATGCCTTGGCCGGACAGAGACGGCTCCTCGCCCTAAGCGGCATAAGTCGTTAGGGACTCGAAAAACCTCTCAAACAGCGACCAGCTCTTGCTTCATCATGACAGGCAGTTTTAGCTTTCTCCACTGAGGTGCTCGACCCAGCTCAACCGGGGCACAATCGCAGTGGTTCTCCTAGTGCTACCTTAGCCGATATAGCGGAACGTAAGGCACCAAAACATAGGAGCCGGGCAAACCCAACTATTGACCCAAGACATGATTCGGAGCCGATGCATATAATGCTATAAGTTCGGGGTGCCGCACTTGTTAAAGTGTTCGGACTTCTCACACCATATTGAGGGGTACTAAAGCCCCTGGCGTATTTTGGCCGTACCAACGTGTACGGGTGCACCATGTCGTTAAGGAACATATATAAAGAAAAAAAACGTAATGCAAAAATAGACGAAAGCTATGCATTGTTTATTAAAAAGGGCTGCGATCAAAGCAGAACGATACAAATAATGCGATAAGTGGAAGGTTGGACTAGTTAACATGTCCGTTCCAGGGGCAAGCTGTGGAATAGTATGCGGAACGGGTATACTGCTCATGATAGAGACCACCTGGGGGTTCCATAGTGCGGCGTGGCTTGTCTGCTTCCCTGGTTCTTACATCATTTGTGCGGCAATTGAACTGCCGAACAGGCCTTCCGAAGGATGAAGTCCTGAAAGTAAGAGAAAATTAAGAAATCGGTAGCCCCTGGTACGGTTTAAGCCGTGTTTTGGGCGTGCCGTGATGGTGCCCCTCCCCCTGTGCCCATGGTATCTCTAGAGCGTAGTTATGTACGCGAAGTACTGGCGTCGCCTTTTTGCGAGGGTTGGGGTTGGGGCCGCATTGCTACGCCTGCTCGGATCATGCCAGGCGGTCTTGTTGTAGGTTACTCCGGGCGCGCTTGACGGTGTCCGGTCGTTTAATGGCCGGACTGGAGAACTGCCTGGAGAGGCTGCTTTGAACTTCCGCTGCAAGGGCCGCCGTGTGCTCCTCCGTTCGGAGGGAGCGTTCGGTGTTTCCGTTGACCGTAATTACTCCTCGAGGGCCTGGCATCTTGAGCTTAAGGTATGTGTAATGCAGTACCGCATTGAACTTAGCGAATGCGGTTCGCCCGAGTAGTGTGTGATAACCACTGCGAAACGGGACTATGTCGAAGATTAACTCCTCGCTTCGGAAATTATCCGGAGATCCGAAGACCACTTCAAGTGTGACTGAGCCTGTACGGTTGGCCTCTACACCTGGTATTACGCCTTTAAAGGTCGTTTTGGTGGGCTTAATCCTCGAGGGATCTATGCCCATTTTCCGCACTGTATCCTGGTAAAGCAGGTTCAGGCTGCTGCCGCCGTCCATAAGGACTCTAGTGAGATGAAATCCGTCAATAATTGGGTCTAGAACCAATGCGGCGAATCTGCCATGACGGATGCTAGTGGGATGGTCCCTTCGATCAAAGGTGATCGGGCAGCAGGACCATGGGTTGAACTTTGGGGCGACTGGCTCTACCGCATATACGTCCCTTAATGCGCGCTTCCGCTCCCTTTTGAGGACGTGGGTTGCGTATATCATGTTCACCGTCCGCACTTGTGGGGGAAAACCCTTCTGTCCATTGTTGTTCAGCGGCCGGGGCTCCTCGTCGTCATCGCTATGCAGCCCCTTGTCTTCATTTTCGGCGTTTAACTTGCCTGCCTGCTTGAACACCCAACAATCCATGTTGGTATGATTGGCTGGCTTTTCGGGGGTGCCATGTATCTGGCACAAGCGGTCGAGTATTCGGTCCAAACTGGACGGGCCCCTAGGATTCCTTTTGAATGGCTTTTTCCGCTGACCGGATTTAGAGCCTCTGAATCCGGCATTAACTGCCGTATCCTCAGCATTGTCGCCGTTAATGCGGCGCTTCTGCTTGTTGCGACGCAACCTGCCACTACTGTCCCTGGTGTCCGAAGTACCAGGGTTCTTGGTCATATTGTTGCTACGAGCAAGCCAGCTGTCTTCTCCCACGCAAAAGCGGGTCATGAGTGTCGTGAGTGCTGCCGTAGATTTCGGCTTTTCCTGTCCAAGGTGCCAGGCCAGCCACTCGTCACGGATATTGTGCTCGAAGGCTGCTAGGGCCTCAGCGTCCGGACAGTCGACTATTTGATTTTTCTTTGTTAGGAATCGTGTCTACAATTGCCTGGCCGATTCCTCTGGCTGCTGAATTACGTGACTTAGGTCATCGGCGTCTGGGGGTCGCACGTAAGTGCCCTGGAAATTGTCGATGAATGCGGCTTCCAGGTCCTCCCAACAACTAATTGATCCTGTTGGCAAGTTGTTAAGCCAATGCCGAGCTGGTCCTTTAAGCTTGAGTGGGAGGTATTTGATGGCGTGGAAATCATCGCCGCGGGCCATGTGGATATGAAGGAGATAATCCTCGATCCATACCGCAGGGTCTGTTGTGCCATCATATGATTCGATATTTACGGGTTTGAAACCCTCGGGGATTTGATGATCCATTATTTCATCTGTAAAGCAGAGTGGGTGTGCGACGCCTCTGTACTGGGCTATATCATGACGTAGCTCCAGTGAGCCTTGTCTACTGTGTTCGGCCCTGCCGAATTTGTGGCCGGCGTGACGATTGTTGTCTCGAGCCGTGGGGCGCCCACGCGATCCGTAGATCGATCTTGTTTGCCTTGCCTTGTCCTCCAACATGTCTCGTAAGTCCGGCGCATATTCCCGTGCCTTGGTACGGGGTGCGGCTTGAGTGGAGGGCCGAGAGGCCTCTATGTCGCGACCACGAGGTGGCCGGTCGCCGCATCAAGTGCTTCCTCCTTTAATTGGGGTAGCAACCTGCGCTTTGGGTAGCTCTTGGAGGGGCGTTCGAGTTTATGCTCTTCGGCCGCAAGGACTTCAGTCCATCTATCGACTAGCAAATCTTGATCAGCTCTGAGTTGTTGCTGCTTTTTCTTGAGGCTTCTTGCCGTGGCCATAAGCCTGCGTTGGAAACGCTTTTGCTCGACGGGATCCTCTGGCATGACGAATTCGTCGTCGTCGAGGCTTGCCTCGTCTTCGGAGGGAGGCATATAATTATCGTCCTCGACCTCTTTGTCTGCCGCTCTCTCATGAGGGCTGGTTTCTCCATCCTCCTGTGCTAAATCTTGCTGGAGGGGGGTTTCTTCGGCGCTTTCCAGAGTATTATTATCTCCCGTGCTGGAATCACCGTATTTGTTTTGGCGGGATTTTGAGCGGCGCTGCTGACGCCGGCGCTTAGGCTGTTTCTTGGAGGGGTCATCCTCCGTTGTTCCATCGCCATCCCCCTCTTTTGGGGTGTCCACCATGTATATGTCATACGACGAGCTGGCTTTCCAGGGCCTAGTAGGCGCTGGTTCTTCATCATCTCCTTCATCGGCGTCCATACCGTCGATGTCTTCGGAGTCGAAGTCGAGCATGTCGGTTAAGTCGTCGACAGTGGCTACGAAGTGGGTGGTGGGTGGCCTTTGAATTTCTTCATCGTCCATACCCCAACCTTGCTGACCGTAGTCCGGCCAGGGCTCTCCTGATAAAGAGAGAGACTTCAGTGACTTCAGGATATCGCCCAAAGGCGAGTGCTGAAAGATGTCCGCGGCAGTGAACTCCATGATCGGCGCCCAATCGGATTCGGTCGGCAGGGGCGCGGAGGGTTCATAGTCCGGAGAGGAGTCCGGCTCCTTAGTCATGAGTCTCGCAGAGTACGGGGCTGGTGTTTGGCTCAATCGCCGTTAGGGTCGCAGCCCCTGAGGTGGCGTCCAACCGCCCATCCTCGATCGGCGCTGACGCGGGTGCGGCCTCCAGGGCACTGTTCGGCGGCAGAGCTAAATCATGCTCGTCGTGACAGAGCGACGCGCTCGGCAGTGGCTCGAATCCGTCAAAGATCAGGTCTCCGCGGATGCCAGCCGTGTAGTTTAAACTTCCAAATCTGACCTGATGGCCAGGGGTGTAGCTTTCGATCTGCTCCAGACGACCAAGCGAATTGGCCCGCAGTGCAAAGCCGCCAAAGACGAAGATCTGTCCGGGGAGGAAGGTCTCACCCTGGACTGCATCGCTATCGATGATCGTAGGAGCCATCGAGCCTGACGGCAATGACACAGAGGAACTCTCAATGAAAGCACCAATGTCGGTGTCAAAACCGACGGATCTCGGGTAGGGGGTCCCGATCTGTGCGTCTAGGCCGGATGGTAACAGGAGGCAGGGGACACGAAGTATTACCCAGGTTCGGGCCCTCTCAATGGAGGTAAAACCCTACGTCCTGCTTGATTAATACTGATGATATGGGTAGTACAAGAGTAGATCTACCACGAGAGCGAGGAGGCTAAACCCTAGAAGCTAGCCTATGGTATGATTGTTGATGTGTATGTTGTCCTACGGACTAAAACCCTCCGGTTTATATAGGCACCGGATAGGGTTAGGGTTACATAGAGTCGCTTACAATGGTACGAGATCTTCATATCCGTATCGCCAAGCTTGCCTTCCACGCCAAGGAAAGTCCCTTCCGGACACGGGACGGAGTCTTCAATCTTGTATCTTCATAGTCCAGGAGTCCGGCTGAAGGTATAGTCCGGCCATCCGAACACCCCCTAATCCAGGACTCCCTCACCCCTCTCTAAGTCATTTTTGCACGTGAGGAATACTCGGGTTAAACTTGACGAGCCTAGTATGTACAGACATGGCCTTAGAACACTGAGACCGAAAGGTCGAACGTGAATCATATAGTAGATATGATCAACATAGAGATGTTGACCATTGAAAACTACTCCATCTCACATGATGATCGGACATGGTTTAGTTGATATGGATCACGTGATCATTTAGATGACTCGAGGGATGTCTATCTAAGTGGGAGTTCTTAAGTAATATAATTAATTGAACTTAAATTTATCATGAACTTAGTCCTGATAGTTTTTTGCATATCTATGTTGTAGATCAATGGCCCGTGCTACCGTTCCCTAGAATTTTAATGCGTTCCTAGAGAAAGCTAAGTTGAAAGATGATGGTAGCAATTACACGGAATGGGTTCGTAACTTGAGGATTATCCTCATTGCTGCACAGAAGAATTACTTCCTTGATGCACCGCTTGGTGCAAGGCCTACTGCAGGAGCAACTACTGACGTTATGAACGTGTGGCAAGCTAAATCTGATGACTACTCGATAGTTCAGTGTGCCATGCTTTATGGCTTAGAATCGGGACTTCAAAGACATTTTGAACGTCATGGAGCATATGAGATGTTCCAGTAGTTGAAGTTAATATTTCAAGAAAATGCCCGAGTTGAGAGATATGAAGTCTCCAACAAGTTCTATAGCTGCAAGATGGAGGAGAACAGTTCTGTCAGTAAACACATACTCAGAATGTCTGGGTACCATAACCACTTGACTCACTTGGGAGTTAATCTTTCGGATGATAGTGTCATTGATAGAGTTCTTCAATCACTGCCACCAAGCTATAAAGGCTTAGTGATGAACTATAATATGCAAGGGATGAACAAGACGATTCCCGAGCTCTTCGCAATGCTCAAGGCTATGAAGGTAGAAATCAAGAAGGAGCATCAAGTGTTGATGGTTAACAAGACCACTAGTTTCAATAAAAAGGGCAAAGGAAAGAAGGGGAACTTCAAGAAGAATAGCAAGCAAGTTGCTGCTCCCGAGAAGAAGCCCAAGTCTGGACTTAAGCCTGAAACTGAGTGCTTCTACTGCAAAGGGACTGGTCACTGGAAGCGGAACTACCCCAAGTATTTGGTGGAAAAGAATGATGGTAAAGTGAAAGGTATATTTGATATACATGTTATTGATGTGTACCTTACTAATGCTCGTAGTAGTGCCTGGGTATTTGATACTGGTTCTGTTTCTCATATTTATAACTCGAAACAAGGGCTACGGATTAAATGAAGATTGGCTAAGGACGAGTTGACGATGCGCGTCAGAAATGGTTCCAAGGTCGATGTGACCGCCGTCGGCACGCTACCTCTACATCTACCTTCGGGATTAGTTTTAGACCTTAATAATTGTTATTTGGTGCTAGCGTTGAGCATGAACATTATATTTGGATCTTGTTTGATGCGAGACAGTTATTCATTTAAATCGGAGAATAATGGTTGTTCTATTTATATGAATAATATCTTTTATGGTCATGCACCCTTGATGAGTGGTCTATTTTTGCTCAATCTCGATTGTGGTGATACACATATTCATAATATTGATGCCAAAATATGCAAAGTTAATATTGATAGTGCAACATATTTGTGGCACTGCCGTTTAGGTCATATTGGTGTAAAGCGCATGAAGAAACTCCATGCGGATGGGATTTTGGAATCACTTGATGCTTGCGAACCATGCCTCATGGGCAAGATGACTAAGACTCGGTTCTCCGAAAAAATGGAGCGAGCCACTGACTTATTGGAAATAATACATACTGATGTATGCGGTCTGATGAGTGTTGAGGCTCGCAGCGGATATCGTTATTTTCTAACCTTCACAGATGATTTGAGCAGATATGGGTATATCTACTTAATGAAACACAAGTCTGAACCATTTGAAAAGTTCAAAGAATTTTAGAGTGAAGTGGAAAATCATCGTAACAAGAAAATAAAGTTTCTACGATCTGATCGTGGAAGCGAATATTTGAGTTACGAGTTTGGTCTTCATTTAAAACAATGTAAAATAGTTTTGCAACAAACTCCACCTCGAACACCATAGCGTAATGGTGTGTCCGAACGTCGTAACCGTACTTTATTAGATATGGTGCGATCTATGATGTCTCTTACGGATTTACCACTATCGTTTTGGGGTTATGCATTAGGGACAGCTGCATTTACGTTAAATAGGGCACCATCTAAATCCATTGAGATGACACCGTATGAACTGTGGTTTGGCAAGAAACCTAAGTTGTCGTTTCTTAAAGTTTGGGGTTGCGATGCTTATGTGAAAAAGCTTCTGCCTGATAAGCTCAAACCCAAATCGGAGAAGTGCATCTTCATAGGATACCTAAAAGAAACTGTTGGGTACACCTTCTATCACAGATCCGAAGGCAAGATATTTATTGCTAAGAATGGATCCTTTGTAGAGAAGGAGTTTCTCTCAAAAGAAGTGAGTGGGAGGAAAGTAGAACTTGATGAGGTAATTGTACCTTCTCTTGAATTGGAAAGTAGCTCCTCACAGAAATCAGTTCTAGTGATGCCTACACCAATTAATGAGGAAGCTAATCATGATGATCATGAAACTTTAGATCAAGTTACTACCAAACCTTTCAGGTCAACCAGAGTACGTTCCGCACCAGAGTGGTATGGTAATCATGTTCTCGAAGTCATGTTACTAGACCATGATGAAATCGAACTACGAGGAAGCGATGATGAGCCCAGATTTCATGAAATGGCTTGAGGCCATGAAATCTGAGATGGGATCCATGTATGAGAACAAAATATGGACTTTGGTTGACTTGCCTGATGATCGGCAAGCCATACAGAATAAATGGATCTTCAAGAAGAAGACTGACGCTGATGGTAATGTTACTGTCTACAAAGCTCGACTTGTTGCGAAAGGTTTTCGACAAGTTCAAGGAGTTGACTATGATGAGACCTTCTTACCTATAACGATGCGTAAGTCTGTCTGAATCATGTGAACAATTGCCGCATTTTATGATTATGAAATTTGGCAAATGGATGTCAAAACTGCTTTCCTTAATGGATTTCTTAAAGAAGAGTTGTATATGATGCAACCTGAAGGTTTTGTCGATCCTAAAGGTGCTAACAAAGTGTGCAAGCTCCAGTGATCCACTTATGGACGGGTGGAAGCATCTCGGAGTTGGAATATACATTTTGATAATGTGATCAAAGCATATGGTTTTATACAGACTTTTGGAGAAGCTTGTATTTACAAAAAATGAGTGGGAGCTCTGTAGCATTTCTAATATTATATGTGGATGACACATTGTTGATTGGAAATGATATAGAATTTCTGGATAGCATAAAAGGATACTTGAATAAGAATTTTTCAATGAAAGACCTCGGTGAAGCTGCTGATATATTCGGCATCAAGATCTATAGAGATAGATCAAGACGCTTAATTGGACGTTCACAAAGCACATACCTTGATATAGTTTTGAAGAAGTTAAAAATGGATCAGTCAAAGAAAGTGTTCTTGCCTGTGTTACAAGGTGTGAAGTTGGATCAGACTCAATGCCCGACCACTGCAGAAGATAGAGAGAAAATGAAAGTCATTCCCTATGCCTCAGCCATAGGTTCTATCATGTATGCAATGATGTGTACCAGACCTGATGTGGTCAGACTCAATGCTCGACCACTGTAGAAGATAGAGAAAAAATGAAAGTCATTCCCTATGCCTCAACCATAGGTTCTATCATGTATGCAATGCTGTGTACTAGACCTGATGTGTACCTGGCTATAAGTTTAGCAGGGGGGTACCAAAGTAATCCAGGAGTGGCTCACTGGACAGCGGTCAAGAACATCCTAAAATACCTGAAAAGGACTAAGGATATGTTTCTCATTTACGGGGGTGACAAAGAGCTCGTCGTAAATGGTTACGTTGATGCTAGCTTTGACACTAATCCAGATGACTCTAAGGCGCAAACCGGATACATATTTATATTGAATGGTGGAGCTGTCAGTTGATGCAGTTCGAAGCAAAGCATCATGGCGGGATCTACGTGTGAAGCGGAGTACATAGCTACTTTAGAAGCAGCAAATGAAGGAGTCTAGATGAAGGAGTTAATATTCGATCTAGGTGTAATACCTCGTGCATCGGGTCCAATGAAAATCTTTTTTGACAATACTGGAGAAATTGCCTTAGCGAAGGAATCCAGATTTCACAAGAGAACCAAACACATCAAGAGACGCTTCAATTCCATTCGCGATCAAGTCAAGGAGGGAGACATGGAGATTTGCAAAATACATACGGATCTGAATGTTGCAGACCCGTTGACTAAGCATCTTCCACAAGCAAAACATGATCAACACCAAGACTCAATGGGTGTTAGAATCATTACAATGTAATCTAGATTGTTGACTCTAGTGCAACTGGGAGACTGAAGTAAATATACCCTAGAGGCAATAATAAAGTTGTTATTTATATTTCCTTATATCATGATAAATGTTTATTATTCATGCTAAAATTGTATTAACCGAAAACTTGATACATGTGTGAATACATAGGCAAAACAAAGTGTCCCAAGTATGCCTCTACTTGACTAGTTCGTTAATCAAAGATGGTTAAGTTTCCTGAGCATAGTCATGTGTTGCCATTTGATGAACGGGATCACATCATTAGAGAATGATGTGATGGACAAGACCCACCCGTTAGCTTAGCATAATGATCATTAAGTTTTATTGCTATTGCTTTCCTTATGACTTATACATATGCATTTGACTATGAGATTATGCAACTCCCGAATACCGGAGGAACACCTTGTGTGCTATCAAACGTCACAACGTAACTGGGTGATTATAAAGATGCTCTATAGGTGTCTCCGAAGGTGTTTGTTGGGTTGGCTTAGATCGAGATTAGGATTTGTCACTCCGAGTATCGGAGAGGTATCTCTGGGCCCTCTTGGTAATGCACATCACAGTAAGCCTTGCAAGCAATGTGACTAATGAGTTAGTTGTGGAATGATGCATTACGGAACGAGTAAAGAGTCTTGTTGAACTAGGTATGAAGATACCGACGATCAAATTTCGGGCAAGTAACATACCGATGACAAAGGGAATGACGTATGTTGTCATTGCGGTTTGACCGATAAAGACCTACGTAGAATATGTAGGAACCAATATGAGCATCCAGGTTCCGCTACTGGTTATCGATCAGAGATGTGTCTCGGTCATGTCTACATAGTTCTCGAACCCGTAGGGTCCGCACGCTTAACATTCGATGATGATTTATATTATGAGTTATGTGTTTTGGTGACCGAAGATTGTTCGGAGTCCCGGATGAGATCATAGACATGACGAGGAGTCTCGAAATGGTCGAGAGGTAAAGATTGATATATTAGACAATAGTATTCGGACACCGGAATGGTTTCGGATATTTATCGGAGTACCGAGGGGTTACCGGAACCCCCTGGGGAAAGTAAGGGCCAACATGGGCCATAGGGGAGAGAGAGGGAATCCCACATGGGGTGGCGCGCCCCCCATGGGGAGTCCGAATTGGACAAGGGGAGGGGCGCGGCCCCCCTTTCCTTCTGCCTCTCCATCTCCTTCCCCTTTCCCCCTCCGAAGAAAGGAAAGGGGTCCGACTAGGACTAGGAGTCCTAGTGGGTTTCCCCCCCACTTGGCACGCCCCTAGGACGGCCTCCTCCCCTCTCCTCCTTTATATACGGGAGCAGGGGGCACCCCAAAGCACATCAATTGTTTCTTAGCCGTGTGCGGTGCCCCCTCCACCGTTTACTCCTCCGGTCATGTTGTCATAGTGCTTAGGCAAAGCCCTGCGCGGATCACATCACCAGCACCATCACCACGCCGGCATGCTGAAGAAACTCTCCCTTGACACTTTGCTGGATCAAGAGTTCGAGGGACGTCATTGAGCTGAATGTGTGCTAAAATCGGAGGTGCCGTATGTTCGGTACTTGATCGGTTGAATCGAGAAGATGTTCGACTACATCAACCGTGTTAAACTAACGCTTCCGCTTTTGGTCTACGAGGGTACATGGACACACTCTCCCCCTCTCGTTGCTATGCATGTCCTAGATAGATGTTGCGTGATCGTAGGAATTTTTTTGAAATTTAATCCTACGTTCCCCAACACTTCTACCTCTAATAGAAAGCTGAGATGATTCTATCCATCAACCCTGTAGTTGATTGAAGACTGGGATCTGATGAATCTCATTATCCATGGAGCATACGACTTCAGATCAAAGGGTAACTAAGCCATTGTGACTAAAGTCCTCATGAAGAAATCATGTATCTTAATGGGAGTGCCATGTATGCTATGAAATAGCAGATTATTCATGACTCCCACAACTTCTTCGGTTGCAGAGTTGTGTCCTTTGATGGGAGTGAGGGTCTTGGCCAAAATTTTGTAGACAGTTCTAGGCACATAGAGCAAATCCTTCACCAAGAAGGTAGTCTTTTGGGCTTCTCCTTCAGCCAATGGCTTCATCAGCACTTGCATCAAATGATTTGGCAGTTCAGGTTCTTCATAGATCTTCTTTGCTTCTTTTTTTGTGGGAGAAACTTTCAATCTATTCATTTTCAATCATGGTAGTACAACGAACACTAGAAATAATAAAAATTACATCCAGATCCGCAGACCACCTAGCGACGACTACAAGCCCTGAAGCGAGCCGAAGGCGCGCCGCTGTCATCGCCCCCTCCCTCGTCGGAGCTGGACAAACTTGTTGTAGTAGACAGTTGGGAAGTCGTCGTCCTAAGGCCCCATGGAACCAACGCACCAGAACAGCAACCACCGCAGATGAAGAGTGTAGATCAAAAGAATCCAACTTGAAGACACACGAACGAAGACGAACGATTAACACATCCGAGCAAATCTACCAAAGATAGATCCGCCGGAGACACACCTCTACACTGTTAGGAACGTAGTAATTTCAAAAAAAAATCCTATGCACACGCAAGATCATGGTGATGCATAGCAACTAGAGGGGAGAGTGTTGTCCATGTAACCTCGTAGACCGAAAGCGGAAGCGTTAACACAACGCGGTTGATGTAGTCGTATGTCTTCAGATCCGACCGATCAAGTACCGAACGCACGGCACCTTCAAGTTCAGCACACGTTCAGCCTGATGACGTCCCTTGAACTCTGATCCAGTCGAGTGTTGAGGGAGAGTTTCGTCAGCACGACGGCGTGGTGACGATGATGATGTTCTACCGACGCACGACTTTGCCTAAGCACCGCTACAGTATTATCGAGGTGGACTATGGTGGAGGGGGGCACCGCACACGGCTAAAAGATCAACAGATCAATTGTTGTGTCTATAAGGTGCCCCCCTGCCCCCGTATATAAAGGAGCAAGGGGGGGGAGGCGGCCGGCCAGGAGGGGCGCGCCAGGAGGAGTCCTACTCCCACCGGGAGTAGGACTCCCTCCCTTTTCCTTGTTGGATTAGGAGAGGAGAGGGAAGGGGAGAGATGGGGAAAGGAAGGGGGCGCCACCCCCCTCATTGTCCAATTCGGACATGGGGGGAGGGGCGCGCGGCTGCCCCTTGGCCGCCTCTCCTCTTCCAGCAATTGGGCCCATGAGGCCCAATAAACTCCGGGGGGGTCCGGTAACCCCCCCGATACTCCGGTATATATCTGATAACCCTCAGAACCATTCCGGTGTCTGAATATAGTCGTCCAATATATCAATCTTCATGTCTCGACCATTTTGAGACTCCTCATTATGTCCGTGATCACATTCGGGACTCCGAACAATCTTCGGTACATCAAAACATATAAACTCGTAATATAACTGTCATCAAAACTTTAAGCGTGCGGACCCTACGGGTTCGAGAACTATGTAGACATGACCGAGACACGTCTCCGGTCAATAACCAATAGCGGAACCTGGATGCTCATATTGGCTCCCACATATTCTATGAAGATCTTTATCGGTCAAATCGCATAACAACATACGTTGTTCCCTTTGTCATCGGTATGTTACTTGCCTGAGATTCGATCGTCGGTATCTCAATACCTAGTTCAATCTCGTTACCGGCAAGTCTCTTTACTCGTTCCGTAATACATCATCCCGCAACTAACTCATTAGTTGCAATGCTTGCAAGGCTTAAGTGATGTGCATTACCGAGTGGGTCCAGTGATACCTCTCTGACAATTGGAGTGACAAATCCTAATCTCGAAATACGCCAACCCAACAAGTACCTTTGGAGACACCTGTAGAGCACCTTTATAATCAACCTTGGAATCACTTCCAACACACATCGTCACCTCGCCCTCAACTAGTCTATGTTCATCCTGTAACTCCTATTTCGAGTTACTAATCTTAGCAACTAAACCGGTATCAAATACCCTGGGGTTACTATGAACACTAGTAAAATACACATCAATAACATGTGTATCAAATATACATTTATTGTTTTTTCCATCCTTCTTATCCGCCAAGTATTTGAGGTAGTTCTTGAAGGAAATATGCCCTAGAGGCAATAATAAAGTTATTATTTATTTCCTTGTATCATGATAAATGTTTATTATTCATGCTAGAATTGTATTAACCGGAAACATAATACATGTGTGAATACATAGACAAACAGAGTGTCACTACTATGCCTCTACTTGACTAGCTCGTTGATCAAAGATGGTTATGTTTCCTAACCATAGACATGAGTTGCTATTTGGTTAACGGGATCACATCATTAGGAGAATGATTTGATTGACTTGACCCATTCCATTAGCTTAGCACTCGATCGTTTAGTTTGCTGCTATTGCTTTCTTCATAACTTATATATATGTTCCTATGACTATGAGATTATGCAACTCCCGTTTACCGGAGGAACACTTTGTGTGCTACCAAACGTTACAACGTAACTGGGTGATTATAAAGGTGCTCTACAGGTGTCTCCGAAGGTATTTGTTGGGTTGGCGTATTTCGAGATTAGGATTTGTCACTCCGATTGTCGGAGAGGTATCTCTGGGCCCTCTCGGTAATGCACATCACTCAAGCCTTGCAAGCATTGCAACTAATAAGTTAGTTGCGGGATGATGTATTAAGGAACGAGTAAAGAGACTTGCCGGTAACGATATTGAAGTAGGTATTGAGATACCGACGATCGAATCTCGGGCAAGTAACATACCGATGACAAAGGGAACAACGTATATTGTTATGCGGCCTGACCGATAAAGATCTTCATAGAATATGTAGGAGCCAATATGAGCATCCAGGTTCCGCTATTGGTTATTGACCGAAGACGTGTCTCGGTCAAGTCTACATAGTTCGCGAACCCGTAGGGTCCGCACGCTTAAAGTTCGGTGACGATCGTAATTAGGGTTTTTGTGTTTTGATGTACCAAAGGTTGTTCGGTGTCCCGGATGTGATCACAGACATGACGAGGAGTCTCGAAATGGTCAAGACATAAAGATTGATATATTGGAAGCCTATATTTGGATATCGGAAACATTCCGGGTGAAATCGGGATTTTACCGGAGTACCGGGGGTTACCGGAACCCCCCTAGGGGTTATTGGGCCTACATGGGCCCGAAGGGAGAAGAGGAGGGCCGGCCAGGGCAGGCCGCGCGCCCCCTCCCCCCTAGTCCGAATAGGACAAGGAAGGGGGGCGGCGCCCCCTTTCCTCTTTCTCCCTTCCCCCTTCCTTTTCCAACAAGGCAAGAGGGGGAGTCCTACTCCCGGTGGGAGTAGGATTCCTCCAGGCGCACCCCTTGGGCCGACCGCACCTCCCCCTCTCCCTCCTTTATATACGGGGGCAAGGGGGCACCCCATGACACACAAGCTGATCTTCGTGATCGTTCCTTAGCCGTGTGCGGTGCCGCTTCCACCATATTCCACCTCGGTCCTATCGTAGCGGTGCTTAGGCGAAGCCCTGCGTCGGTAGAACATCATCACCGTCATCACGCCATCGTGCTGACGAAACTCTCCCTCAACACTTTGCTGGATCGGAGCTCGAGGGACGTCACCGAGTTGAACGTGTGCAGAACTCGGAGGTGCCGTACGTTCGGTACTTGGATCGGTCGGATCGGGAAGACGTACGACTACTTCCTCTATGTTGTGTCAACGCTTCCGTTGCCGGTCTACGAGGGTACGTAGACAACACTCTCCTCTCTCGTTGCTATGCATCACCATGATCTTGCGTGTGCGTAGGAAAATTTTGAAATTACTACGTTCCCAAACAGTGGTATCAGAGCCTAGATTTTATGCGCTGATGTTGTGCACGAGTAGAACACAAGTGAGTTGTGGGCGATATAAGTCATACTGCTTACCAGCATGTCATACTTTGGTTCGGCGGTATTGTTGGATGAAGCGGCCCGGACCAACATTACGCGTACGCTTACGCGAGACTGGTTCTACCGACGTGCTTTGCACACAGGTGGCTGGCGGGTTTCAGTTTCTCCAACTTTAGTTGAACCAAGTGTGGCTACGCCCGGTCCTTGCGAAGGTTAAAATAGCACCAACTTGACAAACTATCATTGTGGTTTTGATGCGTAGGTAAGAACGGTTCTTGCTAAGCATGTAGCAGCCACGTAAAACTTGCAACAAAAAAGTAGAGGACGTCTAACTTGTTTTTGCAGGGCATGTTGTGATGTGATATGGTCAAGACATGATGCTAAATTTTATTGTATGAGATGATCATGTTTTGTAACCGAGTTATCGGCAACTGGCAGGAGCCATATGGTTGTCGCTTTATTGTATGCAATACAATCGCGCTGTAATGCTTTACTTTATCACTAAGCGATAGCGATAGTCGTGGAAGCATAAGATTGACGAGACGACAACGATGCTACGATGGAGATCAAGGTGTCGCGCCGGTGACGATGGTGATCATGACGGTACTTCGGAGATGGAGATCACAAGTACAAGATGATGATGGCCATATCATATCACTTATATTGATTGCATGTGATGTTTATCTTTTATGAATCTTATCTTGCTTTGATTGACGGTAGCATTATAAGATGATCCCTCACTAAATTATCAAAGTATAAGTGTTCTCCC
Source organism: Triticum urartu (assembly GCF_056163025.1). NCBI lineage: Eukaryota > Viridiplantae > Streptophyta > Magnoliopsida > Poales > Poaceae > Triticum > Triticum urartu. Next base: position 614,762,239 of record NC_141875.1, on the reverse strand, counting down.
TGAGTATGCACCGTTGCGAAAGTTCTTCGTGCTGAGACACCACGTGATGATCGGGTGTGATAGGCTCTACGTTCAAATACAACGGGTGCAAAACAGTTGCACACGCGGAATACTCAGGTTAAACTTGACGAGCCTAGCATATAACAGATATGGCCTCGGAACACGGAGACCGAAAGGTCGAGCGTGAATCATATAGTAGATATGATCAACATATTGATGTTCTCCATTGATACTACTACATCTCACGTGATGATCGGGCTTGGTTTAGTTGATTTGGATCACGTGATCACTTAGAGGATTAGAGGGATATCTTTCTAAGTGGGAGTTCTTAAGTAATATGATTAATTGAACTTGAATTTATCATGAACTTAGTACCTGATAGTATCTTGCTTGTCTATGTTTGATTGTAGATAGATGGCTCGTGCTGTTGTTCTGTTGAATTTTAATGCATTCCTTGAGAAAGCAAAGTTGAAAGATGATGGTAGCAATTACACGGACTGGGTCCGTAACTTGAGGATTATCCTCATTGCTGCACAGAAGAATTAAATCCTAGAAGCAGCACTAAGTGCCAAGCCTGCTGCGGGAGCAACACCAGATGTTATGAACGTCTCGCAGAGCAAAGTTGATGACTACTTGATAGTTCAGCGTGCCATGCTTTACGGCTTAGAACCGGGTCTTCAACAACGTTTTGAACGTCATGGAGCATATGAGATGTTCCAGGAGTTGAAGTTAATATTTCAAACAAATGCCCGGATTGAAAGATATGAAGTCTCCAATAAGTTCTATAGCTGCAAGATGGAGGAGAATAGTTCTGTCAGTGAACATGTACTCAAAATGTCTCGGTATCATAATCACTTGACTCAACTGGGGGTTAATCTTCCTGTTGATAGTATCATTGACAGAGTTCTTCAATCACTGCCACCAAGCTACAAAAGCTTCATGATGAACTATAATATGCAAGGGATGAATAAGACTATTCCTGAGCTCTTCGCGATGCTAAAAGCCGTGGTGGTAGAAATCAAGAAGGAGCATCAAGTTAATGTACGAGGCCTGGACTTGCGATACGTTAGAATGGGCTAATCACGTTAAGAAGATTAATGGGCACGGAGACAATTACCTTGTGGGCTTCTGGGCCTTTCGATGGGGTCAGGTTTGATTTTTTAATGGGTTCAAACCACTAAATCCCTGTATGTATAGACGTGGCAGCCAAAAAGTCGTTGGGTTCAGCTGAACCCAATGACTATAAGCTGGCTCCGCTCCTAAATAGCGACCAGCATTGTTAAGATGGTGGCTTCAGACTTATTGATGTATTACCTTGTAAGGTTTTCATGAATAATTAATAAAATGATTGTATGAATCAAAAAGTCCTTCTCTGGCCTTTGTTATTGCTTGACCACCCCTTTGGGGCACCGAAAGTTGACTAAATAAAATTCATTCACGAGTTATGAAAAAAGAAACACAAATTCAACCATTAATAGCGAAAATTACTGTTTGGTTGTGTCTGAACTCAGATTTTTACATTTTGGACACAGCGTGATTTTTTCCCGCAAAACAAAAGACAGTCCGTATTTCTTTCCAAGAAATTTGCAAAAAACTTCACAACAGAATTTTGACGTGGTCTTCATCGGTCTCCATCGGACGCTCTCTCCAAGCGACCCGGACAAAAACCCTCGAAAATACTGTCTCCATTACCTCAGGGCCTGCCAGCCATGGCTGCCGCGCATCATCGTGTCGACTGCTCCGCTCTCCCCATTGTCCACCTGTTTCCTTACCATAACGTGCACGAAGCTAACTTAGGCAGATGTTCCGTCGCGTTAAGCAAGACCAGGACATAAAGCGCAGAGTCGAGGCTCATCGCAACAACTTAAAATTCGCCTCTCAGACAGACAGGCCGGCACCATGCAGTCCAGGCCTCGTACATGTCGGGCGGTCCGATCGTCCCTCCCACGCCGTGCGCGCAGAAAAATTACCACCGACCGCAACCGTCGCTGGCGCGCACAACGCCTGGCTGTCGGGTCAATGCTCACGCGGTGATTTTTCCATGGCTTTTTCTGGGCTGTGCTTCACCCTTCACCCTGTAGTTTTGACTGAATCGCAGCAGAAACGCCTGGCTGTCGGGCGGGTCAATGGTTACGTGATGAATTTCTCACGGCCGAGCTAGATTCCGAAGCAAGAGAGCCGTGGGAGCATTTGAGGTGTGGTAGTGGCGCTGGCAGGATAGGAATTGCATCCGTGAGTTGGAAAGGAAATAAAGGAGGAGGGGAAAGCAAGGGACGGAATCGAATAACACATGGAACAAAGCTTGGGGTTTCGGGTAAGCTGATGAGATTGATGGCACTTATAAATATCCGATGGCATTGCATAATTTAACCCCGGATTCATCACTGGTCTAGGCAATGGTTTTCTGTTGATTTACGGTGTGCAAATATCTCTGGCTCGAATGGAATAATTCAGAACCAGGGGCATAAATTTCGCGAGAGCGAAATCAAATATCCCGACTGGATCATTAAAAGAAATCTCGAATGGAATAAGTCGGAACCAGCATAAATTACGCGAGAGTGAAATCAAACATCCCAATTGGATCGTTAAAATTCTTAAATGGAATAAGTCAGGACCAGCATAATTTCTCCGGGGAAAAATTATGTGGATTTGTTTAGGATAACCACTCTATATTTGACCGAGACTGGTAAAACACCGAAGACTAATGTTTTTCTATGGACCCTTGATCCTGCATGGAGATTAGTGCGAGCTTTGTGCTTTTGTAAAAATGTAAAGGATGTTTTTTTTGGCATCAAAAAGTAAAGGATCTTTGCAAAGTAAGCTCGGGTGAACAGTAAAATCAGAAACTATTTAAAAAATTCAAAAACAAAACTGAACTTTTTATGACAAATATTGACAAAAGTTCTTTGAGCTTGCATAATTTCATCATGAAATCACATTTGTGGAAGTCCTAGCAAAAAAATCTGTGCTCCAAAATGCTTTCGAAAGTAGCATTTTCAGAGTATCGATTTTTTTCACGACTTCCACAAATGTGATTTCATGACGAATCTTTGCAAGCTCTTAGAATTTTTGTCAATGTTTGTCATCAAAAATTCGTATTTTTGAAAAAAAAAATCGATTTTGCTGTTCACCCGAGCTCATTTGAGCTCGGGCTGAGAAACTCCGCGTCCAGGATGTTTGTGCTTCATGGAGGGTTGAAACTCATGGGCCGAGTCTTCCTGGACTAGTTCACTGCCAAAAAACTAGTATGCTTTGGTGAATTTAGAATTTATAGAGAAAGTAAATTTTGCATTTGTATGTGCAAGGGGTTTTTGATTATTGCAGCTCTTTTGTGTTGGTTGTGAACCTCTATGTCGGGAAGAAATCCTTTTCTTAAAAAAAGGGGGTGGTTATTTGTTTGTTATGTACACTAATGGGTTTTGTATTATTTTTTCCCGTTTAGTACATAGTTGCTCATGTTAACTATTTTCACCTTTAGGATTACGAATATGAATCCTTTTAAGATGGCTTGCAAATGTGTGGTTAGGTAGGTACACTTTCTGAAACCTATATTTTAACATAATTTTGAATCTTGTAATTGTGTAGTACACACATTTTCAATTTTATAACTGCGCACGATTTCTTTTTATGCAGTCCTAGATTTAGAACTATGCAATTGGATACTTTCAACATTTCAAAGCTTGAAATGGCAAATCATCATTTCTTTTGTGCAAAGTTTGTTGGAAATATGCCCTAGAGGCAATAATAAATTAGTTATTATTATATTTCCTTGTTCATGATAATCGTTTATTATCCATGCTAGAATTGTATTGATAGGAAACTCAGATACATGTGTGGATACATAGACAACACCATGTCCCTAGTAAGCCTCTAGTTGACTAGCTCGTTGATCAATAGATGGTTACGGTTTCCTGACCATGGACATTGGATGTCGTTGATAACAGGATCACATCATTGGGAGAATGATGTGATGGACAAGACCCAATCCTAAGCCTAGCACAAAGATCGTGTAGTTCGTATGCTAAAGCTTTTCTAATGTCAAGTATCATTTCCTTAGACCATGAGATTGTGCAACTCCCGGATACCGTAGGAATACTTTGGGTGTGCCAAACGTCACAACATAACTGGGTGGCTATAAAGGTACACTACAGGTATCTCCAAAAGTGTCTGTTGGGTTGGCACGAATCGAGACTAGGATTTGTCACTCCGTGTAAACGGAGAGGTATCTGTTGGAAATATGCCCTAGAGGCAATAATAAATTGGTTATTATTATATTTCCTTGTTCATGATAATCATTTATTATCCATGCTATAATTGTATTGATAGGAAACTCAGATACATGTGTGGATACATAGACAACACCATGTCCCTAGTAAGCCTCTAGTTGACTAGCTCGTTGATCAATAGATGGTTACGGTTTCCTAACCATGGACATTGGATGTCGTTTATAACGGGATCACATCATTAGGAGAATGATGTGATGGACAAGACCCAATCCTAAGCCTAGCACAAAGATCGTGTAGTTCGTATGCTAAAGCTTTTCTAATGTCAAGTATCTTTTCCTTAGACCATGAGATTGTGCAACTCCCGGATACCGTAGGAATGCTTTGGGTGTATCAAACGTCACAACGTAACTGGGTGACTATAAAGGTGCACTACAGGTATCTCCGAAAGTGTCTGTTGGGTTGGCACGAATCGAGACTGGGATTTGTCACTCCGTGTAAACGGAGAGGTATCTCTGGGCCCACTCGGTAGGACATCATCATAATGTGCACAATGTGATCAAGGTGTGGATCACGGGATGATGTGTTACGGAACGAGTAAAGAGACTTGCCGGTAACGAGATTGAACAAGGTATCGGTATACCGACGATCGAATCTCGGGCAAGTATAATACCGCTAGACAAAGGGAATTGTATATGGGATTGATTAAGTCCATGACATCGTGGTTCATCCGATGAGATCATCGTGGAACATGTGGGAGCCAACATGGGTATCCAGATCCCGCTGTTGGTTATTGACCGGAGAACGTCTCGGTCATGTCTGCATGTCTCCCGAACCCGTAGGGTCTACACACTTAAGGTTCGGTGACGCTAGGGTTATAGAGATATTAGTATGCGGTAACCCGAAAGTTGTTCGGAGTCCCGGATGAGATCCCGGACATCACGAGGAGTTCCGGAATGGTCCGGAGGTAAAGAATTATATATAGGAAGTGCTATTTCGGCCATCGGGACAAGTTTCGGGGTCACCGGTATTGTACCGGGACCACCGGAAGGGTCCCGGGGGTCCACCGGGTGGGGCCACCTGCCCCGGGGGGCCACATGGGCTGTAGGGGGTGTGCCTTGGCCTATATGGGCCAAGGGCACCAGCCCCTAGAGGCCCATGCGCCAAGAGAAGAGAAAAAGGGGAGAGTCCTAAAAGGGGAAGGCACCTCCGAGGTGCCTTAGGGAGGATAGACTCCTCCCCACCCTTGGCCGCACCCTTCCTTGGAGGAAGGGGCAAGGGCTGCGCCTCCCCCCTCTCCCTTGGCCCTATATATAGTGGGGAAAAGGAGGAGCAAACCAATCTAAGGCTTGGCGCCTCCCTCTCCCTCCCGTGACACATCACCCTCCTCCCGCAGCGCTTAGTGAAGCCCTGTTGGAATCTCGCTACTTCCACCACGCCGTCGTGCTGCTGGATCTCCATCAACCTCTCCCTCCTCCTTGCTGGATCAAGGCATGGGAGACGTCTCCGTTCCGTACGTGTGTTGAACGCGGAGGTGCCGTCCGTTCGGCGCTAGGATCATCGGTGATTTGAATCACGACGAGTGCGACTCCATCAACCCCGTTCTCTTGAACGCTTCCGCGCGCGATCTACAAGGGTATGTAGATCCACTCCTCCCTCGTTGCTAGATGACTTCATAAATTGATCTTGGTGACACGTAGGAAAATTTTGAATTATTGCTACGTTCCCCAACAGTGGCATCATGAGCTAGGTCTATTGCGTAGATTCTATGCACGAGTAGAACACAAAGTAGTTGTGGGCGTTGAGTTTGTTCAATATGCTTACCGTTACTAGTCCAATCTTGATTCGGCGGCATCGTGGGATGAAGCGGCCCGGACCGACCTTACACGTACTCTTACGTGAGACTGGTTCCACCGACTGACATGCACTAGTTGCATAAGGTGGCTAGCGGGTGTCTGTCTCTCCCACTTTAGTCGGATCGGATTCGATGAAAAGGGTCCTTATGAAGGGTAAATAGCAATTGGCATATCACGTTGTGGTTTTGCGTAGGTAAGAAACGTTCTTGCTAGAAACCCATAGCAGCCACGTAAAACATGCAAACAACAATTAGAGGACGTCTAACTTGTTTTTGCAGGGTATGCTATGTGATGTGATATGGCCAAAAGGATGTGATGAATGATATATGTGATGTATGAGATTGATCATGTTCTTGTAATAGATGATCATGGAGCCCCAAGATGGAGATCAAAGGAGCTATATGATATTGGCCATATCATGTCACTATTATTTGATTGCATGTGATGTTTATCATGTTTATACATCTTATTTGCTTAGAACGACGGTAGTAAATAAGATGATCCCTCATTAAAATTTCAAGAAGTGTTCTCCCCTAACTGTGCACCGTTGCTACAGTTCGTCGTTTCGAAGCACGCCATGATGATCGGGTGTGATAGATCCTTACGTTCACATACAACGGGTGTAAGACAGTTTTACACATGCAAAACATTTAGGGTTAACTTGACGAGCCTAGCATGTACAGACATGGCCTCGGAACACAGAGACCGAAAGGTCGAGCATGAGTCGTATGGTAGATACGATCAACATGAAGATGTTCACCGATGATGACTAGTCCGTCTCACGTGATGATCGGACACGGCCTAGTTGACTCGGATCATGTAATCGCTTAGATGAATAGAGGGATGTCTATCTGAGTGGGAGTTCATAAGATGAACTTAATTATCCTGAACATAGTCAAAAGGTCTTCGCAAATTATGTCGTAGCTCGCGCTTTAGTTCTACTGTTTAGATATGTTCCTAGAGAAAATTTAGTTGAAAGTTGATGGTAGCAATTGTGCGGACTAGGTCCGTAAAACTGAGGATTGTCCTCATTGCTTCATAGAAGGCTTATGTCCTTAATGCACCGCTTAGTGTGCTGAACCTCGAACATCGTCTGTGGATGTTGCAAACATCTGACATACACATTTTGATAACTACGTGATAGTTCAGTTAAACGGTTTAGAGTTGAGGCACCAAAGACGTTTTGAAACGTCGCGAAACATATGAGATGTTTTGAGGGTCGAAATTGGGATTTCAGGCTCGTGCCCACGTCAAGAGGTATAAGACCTCCGACGATTTTCTTAGCCTGCAAACTAAGGAGAAAAGCTCAATTGTTGTGCTTGTGCTCAGATTGTCTGAGTACAACAATCATTTGAATCGAGTGGGAGTTGATCTTCCAGATAAGATAGTGATGAACTATAATATATCGGGGACATGTATGATGATCCTTGAGATGTTCGTGATGTTTGACACCACAAAAGTAGAAATCAAGAAGGAGCATCAATTGTTGATGGTTGGTGAAACCACTAGTTTCAAGAAGGGCAAGGGCACGTAGGGATACTTCATGAAATGGCAATTCAGCTGCTGCTCTAGTGAAGAGACCCAAAGTTGAACCCAAACCCGAGACTAAGTGCTTCTGTAATAAGGGGAACAGCCACTGGAGCAGAATTACCCTAGATACTTGGTAGATGAGAAGGCTGGCAAAGTCGATAGAAGTATATTGGATATACATTGTGTTGATGTGTACTTTACTAGTACTCCTAGTAGCACCAGGGTATTAGATACCGGTTCGGTCGCTAAGTGTTAGTAACTCGAAATAAAAGCTACGGAATAAACGGAGACTAGCTAAAGGTGAGCTGACGATATGTGTTGGAAGTGTTTCCAATGTTGATATGATCAAGCATCGCACGCTCCCTCTACCATCGAGATTGGTATTAAAACCTAAATAATTGTTATTTGGTGTTTGCGTTGAGCATAGACATGATTGGATTATGTCTATCGCAATACGGTTATTCATTTAAGGAGAATAATGGTTACTCTATTTATTTGAATAATACCTTCAATGGTCTTACACCTAAAATGAATGGTTTATTGAATCTCGATCGTAGTGATACACATGTTCATGCCAAAAGATAGTAATGATAGTACCACCTACTTGTGGCACTGCCACGTAAGTCATATCGGTATAAAACGCATGAAGAAGCTCCATGTTGATGGATCTTTGGGCTCACTCGTTTTTTGAAAAGTTTGGGACATGCGAACCATGTCTATTGGTATGTATGCATGAAGAAACTTCATGCAAATGGACCGTTTTGTACTCGCTTGATTTTGAATCACTTGAGACATGCAAATCATGCCACATGGGCAAGATGACTGAAAGCCTCGTTTCCAGTAAAATGGATCTAGAAAGCAACTTGTTGGAAGTAATACATTTTGATGTGTGCAATCTAATGAGTGCTGAGGCATGTAGTGGATATCGTTATGTTCTTACTTCACAGATGATTTGAGTAGGTGTTGAGTATATTCACTTGATGAATCACGAGTCTGAATTATTGAAAGGTTCAAGTAATTTCAGGGTGAAGTTGAAAGATCGTCGTGACAAGAGGATAAAAGATCTATGATATGATCATAGAGTTGAATATCTGAATTGCAAGTTTGGCACGGAATTAAGACATTGTGGAAATTGTTTCACAACTAATACAGCCTGGAACACCATAGTGTGATGGTGTGTCCGAACATCATAACTGCACCCTATTGGATATGATGCATACCATGATGTTTCTTATCGAATTACCACGATAGTTTATGGGTTAGGCATTAGAGACAACCACATTCACTTTAAATAGGGCACCACGTAATTCCGATGATATGACACCGTATGAACTATGGTTTAGAGAAACCTAAGCTGTCATTTCTTAAAAGTTTGGGGCTGCGACGCTTATGTGAAAAAGTTTTAGGCTATAAGCTCGAACCCAAAGCGGATAAATGCATCTTCATAGGACACCCAAAACAGTTGGGTATACCTCCTGTCTCAGATCCGAAAGCAATAAGGGATTGTTTCTAGAATCGGGTCCTTTCTCGAGGAAAAGTTTATCTCGAAGGAATTGAGTGGGAGGATGGTGGAGACTTGATGAGGTTATTGAACCGTCACTTCAACTAGTGTATAGCAGGGCACAAAGAGTGGTTCCTGTGACACCTACACCAATTGAAGTGGAAGCTTATGATAGTGATCATGAAACTTCAGATCAAGTCACTACCAAACCTCGTAGGATGACAAGGATGCGTACTACTTCAGAGTGGTACGTAATCCTGTCTTGGAAGTCATGTTGCTAGACAACAATGAACCTACGAGCTATGGAGAAGCGATGGTGGGCCTAGATTCCGATAAATGGCTCGAGGCCATAGAATCCGAGAGAGGATCCATGTATGAAAACAAAGTGTAGACTTTGGAAGAACTACTTGATGGTCGTAATGCTATTGAGTACAGATGGATTTTAAAAGGAAGACAGACAATGATGGTAAGTGTCACCATTAAGAAAGCTCGACTTGTCGTTAAGATGTTTTCCGACAAGTTCAAGGAGTTGACTATGATGAGACTTTCTCACTCGTAGCGATGCTAAGGGTCTGTTGGAATTATATTAGCGATTACTGCATTATTTATGAAATCTTGCAGATAGGATGTCAAAACATTGTTTCCTCGACGATTTTCTTGAGGAAAGGTTGTATATGATACAACCGGAAGGTTTTGTCAATCCCGAAAGATGCTAATAAGTATGCAAAGCTCCAGCAATCCTTTTGAGGACTGGAGTAAGCATCTCGGATTTGGAATGTATGCTTTGATGATGATTAAAGATTTTGGGTTTATACAAAGTTTATGAGAAACTTGTATTTCCAAAGAAGTGAGTGGGAGCACTATAGAATTTCTGATAAGTATATGTTGACATATTGGTGATCAGAAATGATGTACAATTTCTAGAAAGCATGTAGGGTTATTTGGAAAGTGTTTTTCAATGGAAAGCCTGGATTAAGCTACTTGAACATTGAGCATCAAGATCTATAAGGATAGATCAAAACGCTTAAAAGTACTTTCAAATGAGCACATACCTTGACATGATCTTGAAGGTGTTCAAGATGGATCAGTCAAAGTAGGAGTTCTTGCCTGAGTTGTAAGGTATGAAGTTAAGACTTAAAGCTCGACCACGGCAGAATAGAGAGAAAGGACGAAGGTCGTCCCCTATGCTTAAGACATAGGCTCTACAGTATGCTATGCTGTGTACCGCACCTGAAGTGTGCCTTGCCATGAGTTAGTCAAGGGGTACAAGTGTGATCCAAGAATGGATCACAGGACAGCGGTCAAAGTTATCCTTAGTAACTAGTGGACTAAGGAATTTTCTCGATTATGGAGGTGATAAAGAGTTCGACGTAAAGAGTTATGTCGATGCAAGCTTAACACCTATCCGGATAGCTCTGAGTAGAGATGTCGGATACGTATAATGGAGCAACAATTTAGAATAGCTCCAAGTAGAACAGTTATTTGGAATAGCTCCAAATAGAACGTGGTAGCTACATCTAGGAGATGACATAGAGATTTGTAAAGCACACACGGATCTGAAAGGTTCAGACCCGTTGACTAAAACCTCTCTCACAAGCAACATGATCAAACCCATAACTCATTGAGTCTTAATCACATGATGATGTGAACTAGTTTAGTGACACTAGTAAACTCTTTGGATGTTGGTTACATGGCGATGTGACCTATGAGTGTTAATCACATGGCGATGTGAACTAGATTATTGACTCTAGTGCAAGTGGGAGACTGTTGGAAATATGCCCTAGAGGCAATAATAAATTGGTTATTATTATATTTCCTTGTTCATGATAATCGTTTATTATCCATGCTATAATTGTATTGATAGGAAACTCAGATACATGTGTGGATACATAGACAACACCATGTCCCTAGTAAGCCTCTAGTTGACTAGCTCGTTGATCAATAGATGGTTACGGTTTCCTAACCATGGACATTGGATGTCGTTGATAACGGGATCACATCATTAGGAGAATGATGTGATGGATAAGACCCAATCCTAAGCCTAGCACAAAGATCGTGTAGTTCGTATGCTAAAGCTTTTCTAATGTCAAGTATCTTTTCCTTAGACCATGAGATTGTGCAACTCCCGGATACCGTAGGAATGCTTTGGGTGTATCAAACGTCACAACGTAACTGGGTGACTATAAAGGTGCACTACAGGTATCTCCGAAAGTGTCTGTTGGGTTGGCACGAATCGAGACTGGGATTTGTCACTCCGTGTAAACGGAGAGGTATCTCTGGGCCCACTCGGTAGGACATCATCATAATGTGCACAATGTGATCAAGGTGTTGATCATGGGATGATGTGTTACGGAACGAGTAAAGAGACTTGCTGGTAACGAGATTGAACAAGGTATCGGTATACCGACGATCGAATCTCGGGCAAGTATAATACCGCTAGACAAAGGGAATTGTATATGGGATTGATTAAGTCCATGACATCGTGGTTCATCCGATGAGATCATCGTGGAACATGTGGGAGCCAACATGGGTATCCAGATCCCGCTGTTGGTTATTGACCGGAGAACGTCTCGGTCATGTCTGCATGTCTCCCGAACCCGTAGGGTCTACACACTTAAGGTTCGGTGACGCTAGGGTTATAGAGATATTAGTATGCGGTAACCCGAAAGTTGTTCGGAGTCCCGGATGAGATCCCGGACGTCACGAGGAGTTCCGGAATGGTCCGGAGGTAAAGAATTATATATAGGAAGTGCTATTTCGGCCATCGGGACAAGTTTCGGGGTCACCGGTATTGTACCGGGACCACCGGAAGGGTCCCGGGGGTCCACCGGGTGGGGCCACCTGCCCCAGGGGGCCACATGGGCTGTAGGGGTGTGCCTTGGCCTATATGGGCCAAGGTCACCAGCCCCTAGAGGCCCATGCGCCAAGAGAAGAGAAAAAGGGGAGAGTCCTAAAAGGGGAAGGCACCTCCGAGGTGCCTTAGGGAGGATAGACTCCTCCCCACCCGCCGCACCCTTCCTTGGAGGAAGGGGCAAGGGCTGCGCCTCCCCCCTCTCCCTTGGCCCTATATATAGTGGGGAAAAGGAGGAGCAAACCAATCTAAGGCCTGGCGCCTCCCTCTCCCTCCCGTGACACATCTCCCTCCTCCCGCAGCGCTTAGCGAAGCCCTGTTGGAATCCCGCTACTTCCACCACGCCGTCGTGCTGTTGGATCTCCATCAACCTCTCCCTCCTCCTTGCTGGATCAAGGCATGGGAGACGCCTCCGTTCCGTACGTGTGTTGAACGCGGAGGTGCCGTCCGTTCGGCGCTAGGATCATCGGTGATTTGAATCACGACGAATGCGACTCCATCAACCCCGTTCTCTTGAACGCTTCCGCGCGCGATCTACAAGGGTATGTAGATCCACTCCTCCCTCGTTCCTAGATGACTTCATAGATTGATCTTGGTGACACGTAGGAAAATTTTGAATTATTGCTACGTTCCCCAACAGTATCTCTGGGCCCACTCGGTAGGACATCAACATAATGTGCACAATGTGACCAAGGAGTTGATCACGGGATGATGTGTTACGGAACGAGTAAAAGAGACTTTCCAGTAACGAGGTTGAACAAGGTATCGGGATACCAACGATCGAATCTCGGGCAAGTACAATACCGCTAGACAAAGGGAATTGTATACGGGATTGATCGAATCCTCGACATCGTGGTTCATCCGATGAGATCATCGTGGAACATGTGGGAACCAACATGGGTATCCAGATCCCGCTGTTGGTTATTGACCGGAGAACGTCTCGGTCATGTCTGCATGGTTCCCGAACCCATAGGGTCTACACACTTAAGGTTCGATGACGCTAGGGTTATAAAGGAAGTTTGTATGTGGTTACCGAATGTTGTTCGGAGTCCCGGATGAGATCCCGGACGTCACGAGGAATTCCGGAATGGTCCGGAGGTAAAGATTTATATATGGGAAGTCATGTTTTGGTCACCGGAAAAGTTTCGGGTTTTATCGGTAACGTACCGGGACCACCGGGAGGGTCCCGGGGGTCCACCAAGTGGGGCCAACAGCCCCGGAGGCTTGCATGGGCCAAGAGTGGGAAGGGACCAGCCCCTGAGTGGGCTGGTGCGCCTCCCACAAGTCCCAAGGCGCAGCTAGGAGGAGAAGGGGGAAACCCTAGGCGCAGATGGGCCTAAGGCCCACCCTAGGGCGCGCCCCCTTCTCCCTCTCTTGGCCGCCCCCCTCCATCCCATCTAGGGTTGCCGCCCCCTAGGGGTGGGAACCCTAGAGGGGGCGCACCCTCCTCCCCTTCTCCTATAAATAGTGGGGGGTTTGGGCTGCCCATGACACACATGATTTGATCTCTCCCTGGCGCAGCCCTACCTCTCTCCTCCTCGTCTCTTGCGGTGCTTGGCGAAGCCCTGCTGGAGTACCACGCTCCTCCACCACCACCACGCCGTTGTGCTGCTGCTGGATGGAGTCTTCCTCAACCTCTCCCTCTCTCCTTGCTGGATCAAGGCATGGGAGACGTCAACGGGCTGTACGTGTGTTGAACGCGGAGGTGCCGTCCGTTCAGCACTAGGATCTCCGGTGATTTGGATCACGACGAGTACGACTCCTTCAACCCCGTTCTCTTGAACGCTTCCGCATAGCGATCTACAAGGGTATGTAGATGCACTCTCCTTCCCCTCGTTGCTGGTTTCTCCATAGATAGATCTTGGTGGCACGTAGGAAAATTTTGAATTTCTGCTACGTTCCCCAACAGTGGCATCATGAGCTAGGTCTATGCGTAGTTTCTATGCACGAGTAGAACACAAAGTAGTTGTGGGCGTTGATTTTGTTCAATATGCTTACCGTTACTAGTCCAATCTTGATTCGGTGGCATTGTGGGATGAAGCGGCCCGGACCGACCTTACACGTACTCTTACGTGAGACTGGTTCCACCGACTGACATGCACTAGTTGCATAAGGTGGCTAGCGGGTGTCTGTCTCTCCCACTTTAGTCGGATCGGATTCGATGAAAAGGGTCCTTATGAAGGGTAAATAGCAATGGGCATATCACGTTGTGGTTTTTGCGTAGGTAAGAAACGTTCTTGCTAGAAACCCATAGCAGCCACGTAAAGCATGCAAACAACAATTAGAGGACGTCTAACTTGTTTTTGCAAGGTATGCTATGTGATGTGATATGGCCAAGAAGAATGTGATGAATGATATGTGATGTATGAGATTGATCATGTTCTTGTAATAGGAATCACGACTTGCATGTCGATGAGTATGAAAACCGGCAGGAGCCATAGGAGTTGTCTTTATTTATTGTATGACCTGCGTGTCATTGAACAACGCCATGTAATTACTTTACTTTATTGCTAACCGATAGCCATAGTAGTAGAAGTAATAAGTTGGCGAGACAACTTCATGGAGACACGATGATGGAGATCATGATGATGGAGATCATGGTGTCATGCCGGTGACAAGATGATCATGGAGCCCCAAGATGGAGATCAAAGGAGCTATATGATATTGGCCATATCATGTCACTATTATTTGATTGCATGTGATGTTTATCATGTTTATGCATCTTATTTTCTTAGAACAATGGTAGTAAATAAGATGATCCCTCATTAAAATTTCAAGAGAGTGTCCCCCCTAACTGTGCACCGTTGCGACAGTTTGTTGTTTCGAAGCACCACGTGATGATCGGGTGTGATAGATTCTAACGTTCACATACAACGGGTGTAAGACAGATTTACACACGCGAAACACTTAGGTTGACTTGACGAGCCTAGCTGTTGGGGAACGTAGTAATTTCAAAAAAATTCCTACGCACACGCAAGATCATGGTGATGCATAGCAACGAGAGGGGAGAGTATGATCTACGTACCTTGTAGATCGACAACGGAAGCGTTTGGTTGATGTAGTCGTACGTCTCCACGGTCCGACCGATCAAGCACCGAAACTACGGCACCTCCGAGTTCTAGCACACGTTTAGCTCGATGACGATCCCCGGACTACGATCCAGCAAAGTGTCGGGGAAGAGTTCCGTCAGCACGACGGCGTGGTGACGATCTTGATGTACTATTGCAGCAGGGCTTCGCCTAAACTCCGCTACAATATTATCGAGGACTATGGTGGAAGGGGGCACCGCACACGGCTAAGAATATGATCACGTGGATCAACTTGTGTCTTTCTGGGGTGCCCCTGCATCCGTATATAAAGGACTAAGGGAGGGGGGTGCGGCCGGCCATGGAGAGGCGCGCCAGGAGAGTCCTACTCCCTCTGGGAGTAGGATCCCCCCCCAATCCTAGTTGGAATAGGATTCGCGGAGGGGGGAAAGGAGAGAGAGGGGCCGGCCCCCTCTCCTTGTCCTATTCGGACCAAGGGAGGGGAGGGGCGCGCGGCCCATGTTGGGCTGCCTCTTCTCTTTTCCACTAAGGCCCACTATGGCCCATATAGCTCCCGGGGGGTTCCGGTAACCTCCCGGTACTCCGGTAAAATCCCGATTTCACCCGGAACACTTCCGATATCCAAACATAGGCTTCCAATATATCAATATTTATGTCTCGACCATTTCGAGACTCCTCGTCATGTCCGTGATCACATCCGGGACTCCGAACAAACTTCGGTACATCAAAATGCATAAACTCATAATATAACTGTCATCGTAACCTTAAGCGTGCGGACCCTACGGGTTCGAGAACAATGTAGACATGACCGAGACATGTCTCCGGTCAATAACCAATAGCGGAACCTGGATGCTCATATTGGCTCCTACATATTCTACGAAGATCTTTATCGGTCAGACCGCATAACAACATACGTTGTTCCCTTTGTCATCGGTATGTTACTTGCCCGAGATTCGATCGTCGGTATTCCAATACCTAGTTCAATCTCGTTACCGGCAAGTCTCTTTACTCGTTCTGTAATACATCATCCCGCAACTAACTCATTAGTTGCAATGCTTGCAAGGCTTAAGTGATGTGCATTACCGAGAGGGCCCAGAGATACCTCTCCGACAATTGGAGTGACAAATCCTAATCTCGAAATACGCCAACCCAACATGTACCTTTGGAGACACCTGTAGAGCTCCTTTATAATCACCCAGTTACGTTGTGACGTTTGGTAGCACACAAAGTGTTCCTTCGGCAAACGGGAGTTGCATAATCTCATAGTCATAGGAACATGTATAAGTCATGAAGAAAGCAATAGCAACATACTAAACGATCGGGTGCTAAGCTAATGGAATGGGTCATGTCAATCAGATCATTCAGTTAATGATGTGATCCCGTTAATCAAATAACAACTCATTGTTCATGGTTAGGAAACATAACCATCTTTGATTAACGAGCTAGTCAAGTAGAGGCATACTAGTGACACTTTGTTTGTCTATGTATTCACACATGTATTATGTTTCTGGTTAATACAATTCTAGCATGAATAATAAACATTTATCATGATATAAGGAAATAAATAATAACTTTATTATTGCCTCTAGGGCATATTTCCTTCAGTCTCCCACTTGCACTAGAGTCAATAATCTAGATTACACTGTAATGATTCTAACACCCATGGAGCCTTGGTGCTAATCATGTTTTGCTCGTGGAAGAGGCTTAGTCAACGGGTCTGCAATATTCAGATCCGTATGTATCTTGCAAATCTCTATGTCTCCCACGACTAGATCTCGGATGGAATTGAAGCATCTCTTGATGTGCTTGGTTCTCTTGTGAAATCTGGATTCCTTTGCCAAGGCAATTGCACCAGTATTGTCACAAAAGATTTTCATTGGACCCGATGCACTAGGTATGACACCTAGATCGGATATGAACTCCTTCATCTAGACTCCTTCATTTGCTGCTTCCGAAGCAGCTATGTACTCCGCTTCACATGTAGATCCCGCTACAACGCTTTGTTTAGAACTGCACCAACTGACAGCTCCATCGTTTAATGTAAACACGTATCCGGTTTGCGATTTAGAATCGTCCGGATCAGTGTCAAAGCTTGCATCAACGTAACCTTTTACGATGAGCTCTTTGTCACCTCCATATATGAGAAACATATCCTTAGTCCTTTTCAGGTATTTCAGGATGTTCTTGACCGCTGTCCAGTGATCCACTCCTGGATTACTTCGGTACCTCCCTGCTAGACTTATAGCAAGGCACACATCAGGTCTGGTACACAGCATTGCATACATGATAGATCCTATGGCTAAAGCATAGGGAACGTCTTTCCTTTTCTCTCTATCTTCTACAGTGGTCGGGCATTGAGTCTTACTCAACTTCACACCTTGTAATACAGGCAAGAACCCTTTCTTTGCTTGATCCATTTTGAACTTCTTCAAAATTTTGTCAAGGTATGTGCTTTGTGAAAGTCCAATTAAGCGTCTTGATCTATTTCTATAGATCTTAATGCCTAATATTTAAGCAGCTTCACTGAGGTCTTTCATTGAAAAACTCTTATTCAAGTATCCCTTTATGCTATCCAGAAATTCTATATCATTTCCAATTAGTAATATGTCATCTACATATAATATCAGAAATGCTATAGAGCTCCCACTCACTTTCTTGTAAATACAGGCTTCTGCAAAAGTCTGTATAAAACCAAATGCTTTGATCACACTATCAAAGCGTTTATTCCAACTCCGAGAGGCTTGCACCAGTCCATAAATGGATCGCTGGAGCTTGCACACTTTGTTAGCTCCCTTTGGATAGACAAAACCTTCTGGTTGCATCATATACAACTCTTCTTCTTCCAGAAATCCATTCAGGAATGCAGTTTTGAAATCCATCTGCCAAATTTCATAATCATAAAATGCGGCAATTGCTAACATGATTCGGACAGACTTAAGCATCGCTACGGGTGAGAAGGTCTCATCGTAGTCAATCCCTTGAACTTGCCGAAAACCTTTTGCGACAAGTCGAGCTTTGTAGACAGTAATATTACCGTCAGCGTCAGTCTTCTTCTTGAAGATCCATTTATTCTCAATTGCTTGCCGATCATCGGGCAAGTCAACCAAAGTCCATACTTTGTTCTCATACATGGATCCCATCTCAGATTTCATGGCTTCAAGCCACTTTGCGGAATCTGGGCTCACCATCGCTTCTTCATAGTTCATAGGTTCATCATGATCTAGTAGCATGACTTCCAGAACGGGATTACCGTACCACTCTGGTGCGGATCTTATTCTGGTTGATCTACAAGGTTCAGTAGTATCTTGTTCTGAAGTTTCATGATCATCATCATTAGCTTCCTCACTAACTGGTGTAGGTGTCACAGAAACAGTTTTCTGTGATGTACTACTTTCCAATAAGGGAGCAGGTATAGTTACCTCGTCAAGTTCTACTTTCCTCCCACTCACTTCTTTCGAGAGAAACTCCTTCTCCAGAAAGTTTCTGAATTTAGCAACAAAAGTCTTGCCTTCGGATCTGTGATAGAAGGTGTATCCAATAGTCTCCTTTGGATATCCTATGAAGACACATTTCTCCAATTTGGGTTCGAGCTTATCAGGTTGAAGCTTTTTCACATAAGCATCGCAGCCCCAAACTTTCAGAAACGACAACTTTGGTTTCTTGCCAAACCACGGTTCATAAGGCGTCGTCTCAACGGATTTTGATGGTGCCCTATTTAACGTGAATGCGGCCGTCTCTAGAGCGTATCCCCAAAACGATAGCGGTAAATCAGTAAGAGACATCATAGATCGCACCATATCTAGTAAAGTACGATTACGACGTTCGGACACACCATTATGCTGTGGTGTTCCAGGTGGCGTGAGTTGCGAAACTATTCCACAATTTTTCAAATGTACACCAAACTCGTAACTCAAATATTCTCCTCCACGATCAGATCGTAGAAACTTTATTTTCTTGTTACGATGATTTTCAACTTCACTCTGAAATTCTTTGAACTTTTCAAACGTTTCAGACTTATGTTTCATTAAGTAGATATACCCATATCTGCTTAAGTCATCTGTGAAGGTGAGAAAATAACGATATCCGCCACGAGCCTCAATATTCATCGGACCACATACATCTGTATGTATGATTTCCAACAAATCTGTTGCTCTCTCCATAGAACCGGAGAAACGGTGTTTTGGTCATCTTGCCCATGAGGCACGGTTCGCAAGTACCAAGTGATTCATAATCAAGTGGTTCCAAAAGTCCATCAGTATGGAGTTTCTTCATGCGCTTTACACCGATATGACCTAAACGGCAGTGCCACAAATATGTTGCACTATCATTATCAACTCTGCATCTTTTGGCTTCAACATTATGAATATGTGTGTTACTACTATCGAGATTCAACAAGAATAGACCACTCTTCAAGGGTGTATGACCATAAAAGATATTACTCATATAAATAGAACAACCATTATTCTCTGATTTAAATGAATAACCGTCTCGCATCAAACAAGATCCAGATATAATGTTCATGCTTAACGCTGGCACCAAATAACAATTATTTAGGTCTAATATTAATCCCGAAGGTAGATGTAGAGGTAGCGTGCCGACTGCGATCACATCGACTTTGGAGCCGTTTCCCACGCGCATCGTCACCTCGTCCTTAGCCAATCTTCGCTTAATCCGTAGTCCCTGTTTCGAGTTGCAAATATTAGCAACAGAACCAGTATCAAATACCCAGGTGCTACTGCGAGCATTAGTAAGGTACACATCAATAACATGTATATCACATATACCTTTGTTCACCTTGCCATCCTTCTTATCCGCCAAATACTTGGGGCAGTTCCGCTTCCAGTGACCAGTTTGCTTGCGATAGAAGCACTCAGTTTCAGGCTTAGGTCCAGGTTTGGATTTCTTCTCTTGAGTAGCAACTTGCTTGCCGTTCTTTTTGAAGTTTCCCTTCTTCTTCCCTTTGCCCTTTTTCTTGAAACTAGTGGTCTTGTTGACCATCAACACTTGATGCTCCTTCTTGATTTCTACCTCCGCAGCTTTCAGCATTGCGAAGAGCTCGGGAATAGTCTTATTCATCCCTTGCATATTATAGTTCATCACGAAGCTCTTGTAGCTTGGTGGCAGTGATTGGAGAATTCTGTCAATGACGCAATCATCTGGAAGATTAACTCCCAATTGAATCAAGTGATTATTATACCCAGACATTTTGAGTATATGCTCACTGACAGAATTGTTCTCCTCCATCTTGCAGCTATAGAACTTATTGGAGACTTCATATCTCTCAATCCGGGCATTTGCTTGAAATATTAACTTCAACTCCTGGAACATCTCATATGCTCCATGACGTTCAAAACGTCGTTGAAGTCCCGATTCTAAGCCGTAAAGCATGGCACACTGAACTACTGAGTAGTCATCAGCTTTGCTCTGCCAGATGTTCATAACATCTGGCGTTGCTCCTGCAACAGGCCTGGCACCCAGCGGTGCTTCCAGGACGTAATTCTTCTGTGCAGCAATGAGGATAATCCTCAAGTTACAGACCCAGTCCGTGTAATTGCTACCATCATCTTTCAACTTTGCTTTCTCAAGGAACGCATTACAATTCAACGAAACAACAGCACGAGCCATCTATCTACAAACAAGCATAAACAAGCAAGATACTTATCAGGTACTAAGTTTCATGATAAATTTAAGTTCAGTTAATTTACTTAAAGAACTCCAAATCAACTAAACCATGTCCGATCATCACGTGAGATGGAGTAGTTTCATTGGTGAACATCATTATGTTGATCATATCTACTATATGATTCACGCTCGACCTTTCGGTCTCCGTGTTCCGAGGCCATATCTGTATATGCTTGGCTCGTCAAGTATAACCTGAGTATTCTGCGTGTGCAACTGTTTTGCACCCGTTGTATTTGAACATAGAGCCTATCACACTCGATCATCACGTGGTGTCTCAGCACGAAGAACTTTCGCAACGGTGCATACTCAGGGAGAACACTTCTTGATAATTAGTGAGAGATCATCTTATAATGCTACCATCAATCAAAGCAAGATAAGATGCATAAAAGATAAACATCACATGCAATCAATATAAGTGATATGATATGGCCATCATCATCTTGTGCTTGTGATCTCCATCTCCGAAGCACCGTCGTGATCACCATCGTCACCGGCGTGACACCTTGATCTCCATCGTAGCATCGTTGTCGTCTCGCCAAGCTTGTGCTTCCACGACTATCGCTACCGTTTAGTGATAACGTAAAGCATTACAGCGCGATTGCATTGCATACAATAAAGCGACAACCATATGGCTCCTGCCAGTTGCCGATAACTCGGTTACAAAACATGATCATCTCATACAATAAAATTTAGCATCATGTCTTGACCATATCACATCACAACATGCCCTGCAAAAACAAGTTAGACGTCCTCTACTTTGTTGTTGCAAGTTTTACGTGGCTGCTACGGGCTTAAGCAAGAACCAATCTTACCTACGCATCAAAACCACAACGATAGTTTGTCAAGTTGGTGCTGTTTTAACCTTCGCAAGGACCGGGCGTAGCCACACTCGATTCAACTAAAGCTGGAGAAACAGTCACCCGCAAGCCACCTATGTGCAAAGCACGTCGGGAGAACCGGTCTCGCGTAAGCGTACGCGTAATGTCGATCTGGGCCGCTTCGTCCAACAATACCGCCGAACCAAAGTATGACATGCTGGTAAGCAGTATGACTTATATCGTCCTCAACTCACTTGTGTTCTACTCGTGCATATAACATCAACATATAAAACCTAGGCTCGGATGCCACTGTTGGGGAACGTAGTAATTTCAAAAAAATTCCTACGCACACGCAAGATCATGGTGATGCATAGCAACGAGAGGGGAGAGTATGATCTACGTACCTTGTAGATCGACAACGGAAGCGTTTGGTTGATGTAGTTGTACGTCTCCACGGTCCGACCGATCAAGCACCGAAACTACGGCACCTCCGAGTTCTAGCACACGTTCAGCTCGATGACGATCCCCGGACTCCGATCCAGCAAAGTGTCGGGGAAGAGTTTCGTCAGCACGACGGCGTGGTGACGATCTTGATGTACTATTTGAAGGAAATATGCCCTAGAGGCAATAATAAAGTTATTATTTATTTCCTTATATCATGATAAATGTTTATTATTCATGCTAGAATTGTATTAACCGGAAACATAATACTTGTGTGAATACATAGACAAACAAAGTGTCACTAGTATGCCTCTACTTGACTAGCTCGTTAATCAAAGATGGTTATGTTTCCTAACCATAAACAAAAGAGTTGTTATTTGATTAACGGGATCACATCATTAGGAGAATGATGTGATTGACATGACCCATTCCATTAGCTTAGCACCCGATCGTTTAGTATGTTGCTATTGCTTTCTTCATGACTTATACATGTTCCTATGACTATGAGATTATGCAACTCCCGTTTGTCGGAGGAACACTTTGTGTGCTACCAAACGTCACAACATAACTGGGTGATTATAAAGGAGCTCTACAGGTGTCTCCAAAGGTACATGTTGGGTTGGCGTATTTCGAGATTAGGATTTGTCACTCCGATTGTCGGAGAGGTATCTCTGGGCCCTCTCGGTAATGCACATCACTTAAGCCTTGCAAGCATTGCAACTAATGAGTTAGTTGCGGGATGATGTATTACAGAACGAGTAAAGAGACTTGCCGGTAACGAGATTGAACTAGGTATTGGAATACCGACGATCGAATCTCGGGCAAGTAACATACCGATGACAAAGGGAACAACGTATGTTGTTATGCGGTCTGACCGATAAAGATCTTCATAGAATATGTAGGAGCCAATATGGGCATCCAGGTCCCGCTATTGGTTATTGACCGGAGACGTGTCTCGGTCATGTCTACATTGTTCTCGAACCCGTAGGGTCCGCACGCTTAAGGTTTCGATGATAGTTATATTATGAGTTTATGAGTTTTGATGTACCGAAGGAGTTCGGAGTCCCGGATGAGATCGGGGACATGACGAGGAGTCTCGAAATGGTCGAGACGTAAAGATCGATATATTGGACGACTATATTCGGACATCGGAAAGGTTCCGAGTGATTCGGGTATTTTTCGGAGTACCGGGTAGTTACGGGAGAAGCAATGGGCCTTGATGGGCTTTAGTGGGAAGAGGAGAAAGGGCCAAGGGGCTGCTGTGCCCCCCCCTCCCCTCTAGTCCGAATTGGACTAGGGAAAAGGGGGCCGGCCACCTTTCCTTCTCCTCCACTTCCTTCTCCCTTCCTCCCCTCTTGGTGGACTCCTACTAGGACTTGGAGTCCTAGTAGGACTCCACATCCTGGCCGCACCAAGCCTTGGCCAGCCTCCTCCTCCTCCATCCTTTATATACTGAGGCAAGGGGCACCCCATGAAGACACAAGTTGATCCACGTGATCTTATTCTTAGCCGTGTGCGGCGCCCCCAGCCACCATAGTCCTCGATAATATTGTAGTGGTGCTTAGGCGAAGCCCTGTGGCAGTAGTACATCAAGATCGTCACCACGCCGTCGTGCTGACGGAACTCTTCCCCGACACTTTGCTGGATCGGAGTCCGGGGATCGTCATCGAGCTGAACGTGTGCTAAAACTCGGTGGTGCCGTAGTTTCGGTGCTTGATCGGTCGGGCCGTGAAGACGTACGACTACATAAACCAAACGCTTCCGTTGTCGATCTACAAGGGTATGTAGATCACACTCTCCCCTCGTTGCTATGCATCACCATGATCTTGCGTGTGCGTAGGAAATTTTTTGAAATTACTACGTTCCCCATCAGTGGCATCCGAGCCTAGGTTTTATATGTTGATGTTATATGCACGAGTAGAACACAAGTGAGTTGTGGGCGATATAAGTCATACTGCTTACCAGCATGTCATACTTTGGTTCAGCAGTATTGTTGGACGAAGCGGCCCGGACCGACATTACGCGTACGCTTACGCGAGACCGGTTCTCCCGACGTGCTTTGCACATAGGTGGCTTGCGGGTGACAGTTTCTCCAACTTTAGTTGAATCGAGTGTGGCTACGCCCGGTCCTTGCGAAGGTTAAAACAGCACCAACTTGACAAACTATCGTTGTGGTTTTGATGCGTAGGTAAGATTGGTTCTTGCTTAAGCCCGTAGCAGCCACGTAAAACTTGCAACAACAAAGTAGAGGACGTCTAACTTGTTTTTGCAGGGCATGTTGTGATGTGATATGGTCAAGACATGATGCTAAATTTTATTGTATGAGATGATCATGTTTTGTAACCGAGTTATCGGCAACTGGCAGGAGCCATATGGTTGTCTCTTTATTGTATGCAATGCAATCGCGCTGTAATGCTTTACGTTATCACTAAACGGTAGCGATAGTCGTGGAAGCACAAGCTTGGCGAGACGACAACGATGCTACGATGGAGATCAAGGTGTCACGCCGGTGACGATGGTGATCACGACGGTGCTTCGGAGATGGAGATCACAAGCACAAGATGATGATGGCCATATCATATCACTTATATTGATTGCATGTGATGTTTATCTTTTATGCATCTTATCTTGCTTTGATTGATGGTAGCATTATAAGATGATCTCTCACTAATTATCAAGAAGTGTTCTCCCTGAGTATGCACCGTTGCGAAAGTTCTTCGTGCTGAGACACCACGTGATGATCGGGTGTAATAGGCTCTATGTTCAAATACAACGGGTGCAAAACAGTTGCACACGCAGAATACTCAGGTTATACTTGACGAGCCAAGCATATACAGATATGGCCTCGGAACACAGAGACCGAAAGGTCAAGCGTGAATCATATAGTAGATATGATCAACATAGCGATGTTCACCAATGAAACTACTCCATCTGACGTGATGATCGGACATGGTTTAGTTGATTTGGATCACGTAATCACTTAGAGGATTAGAGGGATGTCTATCTAAGTGGGAGTTCTTAAGTAATATGATTGATTGAACTTAAATTTATCATGAACTTAGTCCTGGTAGTATTTTGCAAATTATGTTGTAGATCAATAGCTCGCGTTGTTGCTTCCCTGTGTTTATTTTGATATGTTCCTAGAGAAAATTGTGTTGAAAGATGTTAGTAGCAATGATGCGGATTGGATCCGTGATCTGAGGTTTATCCTCATTGCTGCACAGAAGAATTATGTCCTTGATGCACCGCTAGGTGACGGACCTATTGCAGGAGCAGATGCAGACGTTATGAACGTTTGGCTAGCTCAATATGATGACTACTTGATAGTTTAGTGCACCATGCTTAATGGCTTAGAATCGGAACTTCAAAGATGTTTTGAACGTCATGGAGCATATGAGATGTTCCAAGAGTTGAAGTTAATATTTCAAGCAAATACCCGAGTTGAGAGATATGAAGTCTCCAACAAGTTCTATAGCTAAAAGATGGAGGAGAATCGCTCAACTAGTGAGCATGTGCTCAGATTGTCTGAGTACTACAATCGCTTGAATCAAGTGGGAGTTAATCTTCCAGATAAGATAGTGATTGACCGAATTCTCTAGTCACCATCACCAAGTTAGTAGAACTTCGTGATGAACTATGATATGCAAGGGATAACGGAAACGATTCCCAAGCTCTTCGTAATGCGGAAATTGGCGAAGGTAGAAATCGAGAAAAACATCAAGTGTTGATGGTAGACAAGACCACTAGTTTCAAGAAAAGGGCAGAGGGAAGAAGGGGAACTTCAAGAAGAACAACAAGCAAGTTGCTGCTCAAGTGAAGAAGCCCAAGTCTGGTCCTAAGCCTGAGACTAAGTGTTTCTACTGCAAAGGGACTGGTCACTAGAAGCGGAACTACCCCAAGTGATTGGCAGATAAGAAGGATGGCAAAGTGAACATAAGTATATTTGATATACATGTTATTGATGTGTACTTTACTAGTGTTTATAGCAACCCCTCAGTATTTGATACTAGTTCAGTTGCTAAGATTAGTAACTCGAAACGGGAGTTGCAGAATAAACAGAGACTAGTTAAGGGTGAAGTGACGATGTGTGTTGGAAGTGGTTCCAAGATTGATATGATCATCATCGCACACTCCCTATACTTTCGGGATTAGTGTTGAACCTGAATAAGTGTTATTTGGTGTTTGCGTTGAGCATGAATATGATTTGATCATGTTTATTGTAATACGGTTATTCATTTAAGTAAGAGAATAAATTGTTGTTCTGTTTACATGGATAAAACCTTATATGGTTACACACCCAATGAAAATAGTTCGTTGGATCTCGATCGTAGTGATACACATAATCATAATATTGAAACCAAAAGATGCAAAGTTAATAATGATAGTGCAACTTATTTGTGGCACTGCCGTTTAGGTCATATTGGTGTAAAGCGCATGAAGAAACTCCATGCTAATGGGTTTTTGGAATCACTTGATTATGAATCAGTTGATGCTTGTGAACCATGCCTCATGGGCAAGATGACTAAAACGCCGTTCTCCGGAACTATGGAGCGAGCAACTGACTTATTGGAAATAATACATACTGATGTATGAGATCCGGTGAGTGTTAAGGCTCGCGGCGGGTATCATTATTTTCTGACCTTCACAGATGATTTGAGCAGATATGGGTATATCTACTTAATGAAACACAAGTCTGAAATATTTAAAAAGTTCAAAGAATTTCAGAGTGAAGTGGAGAATCATCGTAACAAGAAAATAAAAGTTTCTATGATATGATCGCATAGGTAAAATATTTGAGTTACGAGTTTGGCCTTCAGTTAAAACAATGTGAAATAGTTTTACTACTCACGCCACCTGGAACACCACAGCATAATGGTGTGTCTGAACATTATAACCGTACTTTATTAGATATGGTGCGATCTATGATGTCTCTTTTCGATCTACCACTATCGTTTTGGGGTTATGCATTAGAGACAGCTGCATTCACGTTAAATAGGGCACCATCTAAATCCGTTGAGACGACACCGTGTGAACTATGGTTTGGCAAGAAACCTAAGCTGTCGTTTCTTAAAGTTTGGAGTTGCGATGCTTATGTGAAAAAGTTTCATCTCGATAAGCTCAAACTCAAATAGGAGAAATATGTCTTCATAGGATACCCAAAGGAGACTGTTGGGTACACCTTCTATCACAAATCCGAAGGCAAGACTTTTGTTGCTAAATTCGGAGTTTTTCTAGAGAAGGAGTTTCTCTCGAAAGAAGTGAGTGGGAGGAAAGTAGAACTTGATGAGGTAACTGTACCTGCTCCCTTGTTGGAAAGTAGTTCATCACAGAAATCTGTTCCTATGACTACTACACCAATTAGTGAGGAAGCTAATGATGATGATCATGTAACTTCAGATCAAGTTACTACCGAATATCGTAGGTAAACCAGAGTGAGATCCGCACCAGAGTGGTACAGTAATCCTGTTCTGGAAGTCATGTTACTAGACCATGACGAACTTGCGAACTATGAGGAAGCGATGAGTCATGTTACTAGACCTGTAATGCTCCTTTATAATCACCCAGTTACGTTGTGACGTTTGGTAGCACACAAAGTGTTCCTCCAGCAAACGGGAGTTGCATAATCTCATAGTCATAGGAACATGTATAAGTCATGAAGAAAGCAATAGCAACATACTAAACGATCGGGTGCTAAGCTAATGGAATGGGTCATGCCAATCAGATCATTCACTTAATGATGTGATCCCGTTAATCAAATAACAACTCATTGTTCATGGTTAGGAAACATAACCATCTTTGATTAACGAGCTAGTCAAGTAGAGGCATACTAGTGACACTTTGTTTGTCTATGTATTCACACATGTATTATGTTTCCGGCTAATACAATTCTAGCATGAATAATAAACATTTATCATGATATAAGGAAATAAATAATAACTTTATTATTGCCTCTAGGGCATATTTCCTTCACTAGCATGTACAGACATGGCCTCGGAACACAAGAGACCGAAAGGTCGAGCATGAGTCGTATGGTAGATACGATCAACATGAAGATGTTCACCGATGATGACTAGTTCGTCTCACGTGATGATCGGACACGACCTAGTTGACTTGGATCATGTAATCACTTAGATGACTAGAGGGATGTCTATCTGAGTGGGAGTTCATAAGATGAACTTAATTATCCTGAACATAGTCAAAAGATCTTCGCAAATTATGTCGTAGCTCGCGCTTCAGTTCTACTGTTTAGATATGTTCCTAGAGAAAATTTAGTTGAAAGATGATAGTAGCAATTATGCGGACTAGGTCTGTAAACTGAGGATTGTCCTCATTGCTTCATAGAAGGCTTATGTCCTTAATGCACCGCTCAGTGTGCTGAACCTCGAACGTCGTCTGTGGATGTTGCGAACATCTGACATACACATTTTGATAACTACGTGATAGTTCAGTTAAACGGTTTAGAGTTGAGGCACCGAAGACGTTTTGAAACGTCGCGAAACATATGAGATGTTTCGAGGGCTGAAATTGGGATTTCAGGCTCGTGCCCACATCAAGAGGTATAAGACCTCCGACGATTTTCTTAGCCTACAAACTAAGGAGAAAAGCTCAATTGTTGAGCTTGTGCTCAGATTGTCTGAGTACAACAATCATTTGAATCGAGTGGGAGTTGATCTTCCAGATGAGATAGTGATGTTTCTCCGAAGTCATTAACACCAAGCTGCTAGAGCTTCATGATGAACTATAATGTATCGGGGACATATATGATGATCCTTGAGATATTCGCGATGTTTGACACCACAAAAGTAGAAATCAAGAAGGACCATCAATTGTTGATGGTTGGTGAAACCACTAGTTTCAAGAAGGGCAAGGGCAAGAAGGGATACTTCATGGAACGGCAAATCAGCTGCTGCTCTAGTGAAGAAACCCAAAGTTGAACCCAAACCCGAGACTAAGTGCTTCTGTAATAAGGGGAACAGCCACTGGAGCAGAATTACCCTAGATACTTGGTAGATGAGAAGGCTGTCGATAGAAGTATATTGGATATACATTATGTTAATGTCTACTTTACTAGTACTCCTAGTAGCACCAGGGTATTAGATACCGGTTCGGTTGCTAAGTGTTAGTAACTCGAAATAAAAGCTAAGGAATAAACGGAGACTAGCTAAAGGTGAGATGACGATATGTGTTGGAAGTATTTCCAGGGTTGATCAAATATCGTACGCTCCCTCTACCATCAAGATTGGTATTTGCGTTGAGCATAGACATGATTGGATTATGTCTATCGCAATACGGTTATTCATTTAAGGAGAATAATGGTTACTATGTTTATTTGAATAATACCTTCAATGGTCTTGCACCTAAAATGAATGGTTTATTGAATCTCGATCGTAGTGATACACATGTTCATGCCAAAAGATATAAGATAGTAATGATAGTACCACCTACTTGTGGCACTGCCACGTAAGTCATATCGGTATAAAACGCATGAAGAAGCTCCATGTTGATGGATCTTTGGGCTCACTCGTTTTTGAAAAGTTTGAGACATGCAAACCATGTCTATTGGTGTATACGCATGAAGAAACTCCATGCAAATGGACCGTTTGGACTCACTTGATTTTTGAATCACTTGAGACATGCAAATCATACCACATGGGCAAGATGACTGAAAGCCTCGTTTTCAGTAAAATGGAACTAGAAAGCAACTTGTTGGAAGTAATACATTTTGATGTGTGCAGTCCAATGAGTGCTGAGGCATGTAGTGGATATCGTTATGTTCTTACTTCACAGATGATTTGAGTAGATGTTGAGTATATTTACTTGATGAATCATGAGTCTGAATTATTGAAAGGTTCAAGTAATTTCAGGGTGAAGTTGAAAGATCGTTGTGACAAGAGGATAAAAGATCTATGATATGATCATAGAGATGAATATCTGAATTACGAGTTTGGCACAGAATTAAGAAATTGTGGAAATTGTTTCACAACTAATACAGCCTGGAACACCATAGTGTGATGGTGTGTCCGAACATCATAACTGCACCCTATTGGATATGATGCATACCATGATGTCTCTTATCGAATTACCACGATAGTTTATGGGTTAGGCATTAGAGACAACCACATTTACTTTAAATAGGGCACCACATAATTCCGATGAGATTACACCGTATGAAC
The DNA here is from genome assembly GCF_056163025.1 of Triticum urartu. NCBI lineage: Eukaryota > Viridiplantae > Streptophyta > Magnoliopsida > Poales > Poaceae > Triticum > Triticum urartu. Next base: position 614,732,116 of record NC_141875.1, on the reverse strand, counting down.
TATGGTTTAGAGAAACCTAAGCTGTCATTTCTTAAAAGTTTGGGGCTGCGACGCTTATGTGAAAAAGTTTCAGGCTGATAAGCTCGAACCCAAAGCGGATAAATGCATCTTCATAGGACACCCAAAACAGTTGGGTATACCTCCTATCTCAGATCCAAAAGCAATAAGGGATTGTTTCTAGAATCGGGTCCTTTCTCGAGGAAAAGTTTCTCTCAAAGGAATTGAGTGGGAGAATGGTGGAAACTTGATGAAGTTATTGAACCGTCACTTCAACTAGTGTATAGCAGGGAGACGTCTCCGTTCCGTACGTGTGTTGAACGCGGAGGTGCCGTCCGTTCGGCGCTAGGATCATCGGTGATTTGAATCACGACGAGTGCGACTCCATCAACCCCGTTCTCTTGAACGCTTCCGCGCGCGATCTACAAGGGTATGTAGATCCACTCCTCCCTCGTTGCTAGATGACTTCATAAATTGATCTTGGTGACACGTAGGAAAATTTTGAATTATTGCTACGTTCCCCAACAGTGGCATCATGAGCTAGGTCTATTACGTAGATTCTATGCACGAGTAGAACACAAAGTAGTTGTGGGCGTTGAGTTTGTTCAATATGCTTACCGTTACTAGTCCAATCTTGATTCGGCGGCATCGTGGGATGAAGCGGCCCGGACCGACCTTACACGTACTCTTACGTGAGACTGGTTCCACCGACTGACATGCACTAGTTGCATAAGGTGGCTAGCGGGTGTCTGTCTCTCCCACTTTAGTCGGATCGGATTCGATGAAAAGGGTCCTTATGAAGGGTAAATAGCAATTGGCATATCACGTTGTGGTTTTGCGTAGGTAAGAAACGTTCTTGCTAGAAACCCATAGCAGCCACGTAAAACATGCAAACAACAATTAGAGGACGTCTAACTTGTTTTTGCAGGGTATGCTATGTGATGTGATATGGCCAAAAGGATGTGATGAATGATATATGTGATGTATGAGATTGATCATGTTCTTGTAATAGATGATCATGGAGCCCCAAGATGGAGATCAAAGGAGCTATATGATATTGGCCATATCATGTCACTATTATTTGATTGCATGTGATGTTTATCATGTTTATACATCTTATTTGCTTAGAACGACGGTAGTAAATAAGATGATCCCTCATTAAAATTTCAAGAAGTGTTCTCCCCTAACTGTGCACCGTTGCTACAGTTCGTCGTTTCGAAGCACGCCGTGATGATCGGGTGTGATAGATCCTTACGTTCACATACAACGGGTGTAAGACAGTTTTACACATGCAAAACATTTAGGGTTAACTTGACGAGCCTAGCATGTACAGACATGGCCTCGGAACACAGAGACCGAAAGGTCGAGCATGAGTCGTATGGTAGATACGATCAACATGAAGATGTTCACCGATGATGACTAGTCCGTCTCACGTGATGATCGGACACGGCCTAGTTGACTCGGATCATGTAATCGCTTAGATGAATAGAGGGATGTCTATCTGAGTGGGAGTTCATAAGATGAACTTAATTATCCTGAACATAGTCAAAAGGTCTTCGCAAATTATGTCGTAGCTCGCGCTTTAGTTCTACTGTTTAGATATGTTCCTAGAGAAAATTTAGTTGAAAGTTGATGGTAGCAATTGTGCGGACTAGGTCCGTAAAACTGAGGATTGTCCTCATTGCTTCATAGAAGGCTTATGTCCTTAATGCACCGCTTAGTGTGCTGAACCTCGAACATCGTCTGTGGATGTTGCAAACATCTGACATACACATTTTGATAACTACGTGATAGTTCAGTTAAACGGTTTAGAGTTGAGGCACCAAAGACGTTTTGAAACGTCGCGAAACATATGAGATGTTTTGAGGGTCGAAATTGGGATTTCAGGCTCGTGCCCACGTCAAGAGGTATAAGACCTCCGACGATTTTCTTAGCCTGCAAACTAAGGAGAAAAGCTCAATTGTTGTGCTTGTGCTCAGATTGTCTGAGTACAACAATCATTTGAATCGAGTGGGAGTTGATCTTCCAGATAAGATAGTGATGAACTATAATATATCGGGGACATGTATGATGATCCTTGAGATGTTCGTGATGTTTGACACCACAAAAGTAGAAATCAAGAAGGAGCATCAATTGTTGATGGTTGGTGAAACCACTAGTTTCAAGAAGGGCAAGGGCACGTAGGGATACTTCATGAAACGGCAATTCAGCTGCTGCTCTAGTGAAGAGACCCAAAGTTGAACCCAAACCCGAGACTAAGTGCTTCTGTAATAAGGGGAACAGCCACTGGAGCAGAATTACCCTAGATACTTGGTAGATGAGAAGGCTGGCAAAGTCGATAGAAGTATATTGGATATACATTGTGTTGATGTGTACTTTACTAGTACTCCTAGTAGCACCAGGGTATTAGATACCGGTTCGGTTGCTAAGTGTTAGTAACTCGAAATAAAAGCTAAGGAATAAACGGAGATTAGCTAAAGGTGAGATGACGATATGTGTTGGAAGTATTTCCAGGGTTGATCAAATATCGTACGCTCCCTCTACCATCAAGATTGGTATTTGCGTTGAGCATAGACATGATTGGATTATGTCTATCGCAATACGGTTATTCATTTAAGGAGAATAATGGTTACTCTATTTATTTGAATAATACCTTCAATGGTCTTACACCTAAAATGAATGGTTTATTGAATCTCGATCGTAGTGATACACATGTTCATGCCAAAAGATAGTAATGATAGTACCACCTACTTGTGGCACTGCCACGTAAGTCATATCGGTATAAAACGCATGAAGAAGCTCCATGTTGATGGATCTTTGGGCTCACTCGTTTTTTGAAAAGTTTGGGACATGCGAACCATGTCTATTGGTATGTATGCATGAAGAAACTTCATGCAAATGGACCGTTTTGTACTCGCTTGATTTTGAATCACTTGAGACATGCAAATCATGCCACATGGGCAAGATGACTGAAAGCCTCGTTTCCAGTAAAATGGATCTAGAAAGCAACTTGTTGGAAGTAATAAATTTTGATGTGTGCAATCTAATGAGTGCTGAGGCATGTAGTGGATATCGTTATGTTCTTACTTCACAGATGATTTGAGTATGTGTTGAGTATATTCACTTGATGAATCACGAGTCTGAATTATTGAAAGGTTCAAGTAATTTCAGGGTGAAGTTGAAAGATCGTCGTGACAAGAGGATAAAAGATCTATGATATGATCATAGAGTTGAATATCTGAATTGCAAGTTTGGCACGGAATTAAGACATTGTGGAAATTGTTTCACAACTAATACAGCCTGGAACACCATAGTGTGATGGTGTGTCCGAACATCATAACTGCACCCTATTGGATATGATGCATACCATGATGTTTCTTATCGAATTACCACGATAGTTTATGGGTTAGGCATTAGAGACAACCACATTCACTTTAAATAGGGCACCACGTAATTCCGATGATATGACACCGTATGAACTATGGTTTAGAGAAACCTAAGCTGTCATTTCTTAAAAGTTTGGGGCTGCGACGCTTATGTGAAAAAGTTTTAGGCTATAAGCTCGAACCCAAAGCGGATAAATGCATCTTCATAGGACACCCAAAACAGTTGGGTATACCTCCTGTCTCAGATCCGAAAGCAATAAGGGATTGTTTCTAGAATCGGGTCCTTTCTCGAGGAAAAGTTTATCTCGAAGGAATTGAGTGGGAGGATGGTGGAGACTTGATGAGGTTATTGAACCGTCACTTCAACTAGTGTATAGCAGGGCACAAAGAGTTGTTCCTGTGGCACCTACACCAATTGAAGTGGAAGCTTATGATATTGTTCATGAGACTTCGGATCAAGTCACTCCCAAACCTCGTGGGATGACAAGGATGCGTACTACTTCAGAGTGGTACGTAATCCTGTCTTGGAAGTCATGTTGCTAGACAACAATGAACCTACGAGCCATGGAGAAGCGATGGTGGGCCCGGATTCCGATAAATGGCTCGAGGCCATAAAATTCGAGAGAGGATCCATGTATGAAAACAAAGTGTAGACTTTGGCAGGACGGCTCGATGGTCGTAAGGCTATTGAGTACAGATGGATTTTAAAAGGAAGACGGACAATGATGGTAAGTATCACCATTAAGAAAGCTCGACTTGTCATTAAGATTTTTTCCGACAAGTTCAAGGAGTTGACTATGATGAGACTTTCTCACTCGTAGCGATGCTAAGAGTCTGTCAGAATTATATTAGCGATTACTGCATTATTTATGAAATCTTGCAGATAGGATGTCAAAACATTGTTTCCTCGACGATTTTCTTGAGGAAAGGTTGTATGTGATACAACCGGAAGGTTTTTTCAATCCTGAAAGATGCTAATAAGTATGCAAAGCTCCAGCAATCCTTCTAAGGACTGGAGTAAGCATCTCGGAGTTGGAATGTATGCTTTGATGAGATGATCAAAGATTTTGGGTGTATACAAAGTTTATGAGAAACTTGTATTTCCAAAGAAGTGAGTGGGAGCACTATAGAATTTCCGATGAGTATGTGTTGTTAACATGTTGTTGATCGGAAATAATGTAGAATTTCTAGAAAGCATGCATAGTTATTTGAAAAGTGTTTTTCAATGGAAAGCCTGGATTAAGCTACTTGAACGTTGAGCATCAAGATCTATAAGGATAGATCAAAACGCTTAATGGTACTTTCAAATGAGCACATACCTTGACATGATCTTGAAGGTGTTCAAGATGGATCAGTCAAAGAAGGAGTTCTTGCCTGAGTTGTAAGGTATGAAGTTAAGACTTAAAGCTCGACCACGGCAGAAGAAAGAGAAAGGACGAATGTCGTCCCCTATGCTTTTGTCATAGGCTCTATACGGTATGCCATGTTGAGTACCGCACCTGATGTGTGCCTTGCCACATGTCTGGCAAGAGGGTACAAAGGTGATCCAGGAGTGGATCACTAGATAGCGGTCAAAATTTGTCCTTGGAGTAATAAGGACATGTTTCTCGATTATGGAGGTGATAAAGAGTTCGGCGTAAAGGGTTACATCGATGCAAGCTTTAACACCTATCTGAATGACTCTGAGTAGCAAACCGGATACGTATAGTGGAGCAACCATTTGGAATAGCTCCAAGTGGAGCGTGGAAGCAGCATTTATAATATGACCTAGAGATTTGCGAAGTACATACGGATCTGAATGTTGCAGACCCGTTGACTAAAACCTCTCTCACAAGCAAAACATGATCAAACCCAGAACTCATTGAGTCTTAATCACATGATGATGTGAACTAGTTTAGTGACACTAGTAAACTCTTTGGATGTTGGTCACATGGCGATGTGACCTGTGAGTGTTAATCACATGACGATGTGAACTAGATTATTGACTCTAGTGCAAGTGGGAGACTGTTGGAAATATGCCCTAGAGGCAATAATAAATTAGTTATTATTATATTTCCTTGTTCATGATAATCGTTTATTATCCATGCTAGAATTGTATTGATAGGAAACTCAGATACATGTGTGGATACATAGACAACACCATGTCCCTAGTAAGCCTCTAGTTGACTAGCTCGTTGATCAATAGATGGTTACGGTTTCCTGACCATGGACATTGGATGTCGTTGATAACGGGATCACATCATTGGGAGAATGATGTGATGGACAAGACCCAATCCTAAGCCTAGCACAAAGATCGTGTTAGTTCGTATGCTAAAGTTTTTCTAATGTCAAGTATCATTTCCTTAGACCATGAGATTGTGCAACTCCCGAATACCGTAGAAATACTTTGGGTGTGCCAAATGTCACAACGTAACTGGGTGGCTATAAAGGTACACTACAGGTATCTCTGAAAGTGTCTGTTGGGTTGGCACGAATCGAGACTGGGATTTGTCACTCCGTGTAAATGGAGAGGTATCTCTGGGCCCACTCGATAGGACATCATCATAATGTGCACAATGTGACCAAGGAGTTGATCACGGGATGATGTGTTACGGAACAAGTAAAAGAGACTTGCCGGTAACGAGATTGAACAAGGTATCGGGATAGTGACGATCGAATCTCGGGCAAGTACAATACCGCTAGACAAAAGGAATTGTATACGGGATTGATCGAATCCTCGACATCGTGGTTCATCCGATGAGATCATCGTGGAACATGTGGGAACCAACATGGGTATCCAGATCCCGCTGTTGGTTATTGACCGGAGAACGTCTCAGTCATGTCTGCATGGTTCCCGAACCCGTAGGGTCTACACACTTAAGGCTCGATGACGCTAGGGTTATAAAGGAAGTTTGTATGTGGTTACTGAATGTTGTTCGGAGTCCTGGATGAGATCCTGGACGTCACGAGGAGTTCTGGAATGGTCCGGAGGTAAAGATTTATATATGGGAAGTCCTGTTTTGGTCACCGGAAAAGTTTCAGGTTTTATCGGTAACGTACCGGGACCACCGGGAGGGTCCCGGGGGTCCACCAAGTGGGGCCAACAGCCCCGGAGGCTTGCATGGGCCAAGAGTGGGAAGGGACCAGCCCCTGAGTGGGCTGGTGCGCCTCCCACAAGGCCCAAGGCGCAGCTAGGAGGAGAAGGGGGAAACCCTAGGCGCAGATGGGCCTAAGGCCCACCCTAGGGCGCGCCCCCTTCTCCCCCTCTTGGCCGCCCCCCTCCATCCCATCTAGGGCTGCCGCCCCCCTAGGGGTGGGAACCCTAGAGGGGGCGCACCCTCCTCCCCTTCTCCTATAAATAGTGGGGGGTTTGGGCTGCCCATGACACACACGATTTGATCTCTCCCTGGCGCAGCCCTACCTCTCTCCTCCTCATCTCTTGCGGTGCTTGGCGAAGCCCTGCTGGAGTACCACGCTCCTCCACCACCACCACGCCGTTGTGCTGCTGCTGGATGGAGTCTTCATCAACCTCTCCCTCTCTTCTTGCTGAATCAAGGCATGAGAGACGTCACCGGGCTGTACGTGTGTTGAACGCGGAGGTGCCGTCCGTTCGGCACTAGGATCTCCGGTGATTTGGATCACGACGAGTACGACTCCTTCAACCCCGTTCTCTTGAACGCTTCCGCATAGCGATCTACAAGGGTATGTAGATGCACTCTCCTTCCCCTCGTTGCTGGTTTCTCCATAAATAGATCTTGGTGGCACGTAGGAAAATTTTGAATTTCTGCTACGTTCCCAACAAAGTTGGGTTTAGAATGTGCAGTTGGGGGGTTAAGGCTCAAAATTGTGCATTGTTCAATTGCTTAATCTAAGGAGGAGGAATGCCCAACCGTATTGTTTGCTTATTTCATAGTTTGAAATTACACATTTCTATTTGTTCGTGATTTACGCCTACAAATGTGAAATCTGATAGTTTAAATATTTTGAGATAGATAGCCTAAAAACATATTTTGAGATAGAAATCACATGTAATTATTTATATAACTTTGGTTTCTATAAATGAAGCCTAAAATTGCAAATATTTTTGTGCAAACTTAAGTTTAGAACTATGTGATTTTAGTGGTACAATTTGAGGCCCAAAATTGCACATAAAAAGGCACACAATTTTTTTAAAACATGGCAAAAGATTTACCAATTTTATTGATTAACGTAGAAGATTTAGAGGTCAAGGCCCAATGACAAAATTATAACAATCACTCTCGCAACATTACATTACGCAAATGCAAGGCCCCAAAGTAATATATCCTCTTTGTTCCTAGCGACAATGACTCCAACCGAAACGGCAATGTTGCAGAAGACCCGCACATTCCTCTTCTTCCAAAACTCCCAAGAAATAAGCAACATCAAGGAAACACGCGGCCTTTACGATTGGTCTTCTTGGAAGTGTTGTCGCTCCACCACACTTTAACAGTATGGTGTCACCCCAATTGAAAGGGTGCACATCATGGCGGCTGAACCCAGTTTTTATCATGTCCCGGGCTCTGACAGTAACGACATTGAAAAAGAAGACATGTCCTCGATTCTTGGACCTACTTGCAAATGGGGCATAAGTGGCAGTTAGGCCACCTAGGACGTTGAAGTCTGCCAGTCGTCCAAATCCCGTTGTTAATTACAAGCCACGTGAAGAACTTGCATTTATGGGGCGCTCAAATCTGCCATGTATTGAATGGATTAAGTCAGGACTAACATAAATTATGTGGAGAGAACACAAATATCCCGAGTTGATCGTTCAAAACCAAATCTCGAATGGAATAAGTCAGGACCAGCATAATTTCTCTGGGAAAATAAACAATGGATCCGTTAGGAATGTCACTCTATATTTGATCGAGATTGCTAAAGCTTGAAATTGAAAAAATGTCACTTTTGTGCAATTTTGCTTTATAATGTGCAATTTCGAGTGTTTGCACATTTTAAAAGCCTGAAATAGCACATTACTGCTTTCTGTAATCTTAGCTTGAAACTGCAAATATTTTTCGATGTAACTTTATGTTTAAAACTTTGTACTTACATGTAATTGCAGTTTGAAGCCTAAAATTGCACACTGAAAAGGTACAACTTCGTACTTATGTAGAAAAAAACATTTATGAATTTTTTATTTTTGTATTTGGCTTTTACATTTGTCTAAGTATTAGATGTGTTTGGGGAGCACATAAATACTTAAGTGTGATAAAAAGTAAAATTGCGTGATGTACTCAACTTCCTGAGCAAACGCTCCCAGATTTGAACGTTGGCCACAATCTAGCATTGAGACAACATTTCTTCCGGTTTCCCTAAAGAGAAACCTATACTTTATATATTTACGATTAAAAATATGAATTCTTTTTTGACTAACTACAAATGTGAAATTAGTTGGGTACACATTCTGAAATGTATATTTTAACGTGATTCTTAATCTAGTGATTGGGTAGTCAACGCATTTATAAAATTGCACACGGTTTGTTTTTTATGCAATTATGGTTTTAGAACTGTGCAATTGGATACTTTCCACCGTAACCCTTAGATTACGCAAATCACCATTCTTTTTGTTCAGTTTGGGGTTTAAAATGTGCAAATTGGTGGTGGTGGGGGGTTCTAAAAGCTCGAAATTGCACATTCCTGCGTTGCGTAATCTAAGGGTTAGGAATGGCCAGCCGTTTGTTTGCATATTTCGTTCCAAAATACACATTTTTGTTTGTTCGTGACTTAGTTATAACACTTTACATATTTTGCGCCAGAAATCACGAGTAATTATTTTATATGATTTTGGTTTCGAGAAATGAGGCCTAAAATTGCAAATATTTTGTGCAATTTTAGGTTGAAAAAACTGTGTGATTTCTCAGCGGTACATTTCGAAGCCCAAAACAGCACATAAAAAGGCATATCTTCGTGCTTATCTAGCAAAAATCAATATACAAGTTTGTATTCGGCCCTTTACATTTGCCTAACTATTAGATTTGTTTATGGAGATCACATCAAGATTTAATTGTGAGAAAAAGTAAATCGACTAATATACTCAACTTCCCACATTTGGCCGCTGGCCACAATCTAGCATTGGCGCGACATTTCTTCAGTTTTTCCCCAAAGAGAAGCCCCAAAAAGATAGACGTACCCTCGCTGCTTAATCTAGGCGGACAGGGAAACAGTGGTGTAAAAAGCCATTTCCCAGCCACACCACACCATGCTCAGCCCCTTCCGGAAACCCAGCAAAGCGGAGGAGGCCACCAGCACGCCCGCCCGCGCACACAAGGCCTGCCCGCCCCCGCACGGACAACGGGACAGGGCATACAAGCCGAGCCATCGCGCGCGCGAGAGCAGAGCAGAGGACACACGACCCAGCAAAGCGGCCATGGCCGTGCCGCTGCCTCACCTCCCCAACCTCATCATCGCCCTTCTCCCCCTCCTGTAGACACCCATCATTGCACTCCACTCCCCCACCCCGATCGTGTCGTCGTGTCCCCAGCTCCCGCCCCCCTCTCCCACTCCCCCCTCGTCTTCTTGCTCCTGCACCGCCCCCGCCCACGCTATATATATCGCCGTCGGCTTCCTCCAGCTCGGCCCCGACCTCGCCGCCACCGCACAGTACCGCTGCAGAGCCATGGTGAACGCCTTCTTCGCGACGCTGGCGCGCGGGCTGGACGACCTGAGCGGCGCGGGCGGGCTGTCCTCGCTGCCGGCGCTGCTGCGTGCGGCCGCGCTGCTGAGGGGCCTGCACTCGCAGCTCATGGTGCTCGTCGGCCAGCTCCACCTGCCGCCCGGCGGCCGGTGGCTGGACGAGTACATGGACGAGACGGCGCGCCTCTGGGACGCCTGCCTCGCCGTCAAGCTCGGCCTCGCCGCCGTCGAGCGCTACTGCGCCGCGGCTTCCTGCGCGGCCGCCGCCCTGGACGACTGGCTCCAGGACCCCTCCCCCCTCTCCACCCGCCAGGTTGGTCCCGGCCGCTCCTTCGCTTTATTCCAACATCCTCTGCGCGCGAGCAGCGCGGCGGCAATCATGATCTCTCTTTCGAAGAAAAGAATAGTGATCATGCATGATCATGTCGCCGCCTTTTCTTTCTTCTCTCCAACTTCTTTCTCTGCACTGTGCGATTCAGTCCTCTGTCTCGTGTGTCTGCCATCGCCAATTGTTTTGCTTATTTTTGCTCTGTTTCCTGAACTCTTCCGTTCTGATCGTGCATTGGCGCCACCAGGTGATGCGGGCGATCTCGGCGTCGAGGAGGGAGGCCATGGCGGCGGAGGAGGAGAACCGGGCGCTGTCCGAGTCGAGGATCGCGCCGCTGTCGCTGCAGCTGGACGAGCGGCGCGCGGCGGACGCCAGGCTCAGCGGCTTCAACGGCTTCCGCGGGCTGCTCTACGCGCTGCACAACGCCAGCTCCCTCCTCCTGCTCATCCTGGCCGGCGGCGCCGTCGCGGGGTCCCCGCGCTCGCCCTCCGACGGCAGCGCGGACACCAACGACGACGGGTTCATGTCCTCCATCGCGACGCTGCAGAAGCGGATGGCGGAGGAGGCCGCGGGCGACGACGGCGACGGCGCGCCGGGGATGATCCGGATGCAGGAGCTGCGGCGCGCGCGGGCGGCGGCGGAGGCGGCGCGGGAGGAGGTGGAGCGCGCGGCGGCGGCGGGCGGCAAGTGCGCTGTCCTTGACGGCGCGGTGAAGGACAAGGCCGGGGAGCTGAAGGCGTGGCTGGAGGTGCTCCGCGCCGGCACGGACGGGCTGGCGTGCCAGCTGGACGACTTCCTGGACGACATTGTGGAGGGCCGCAAGGAGCTCTCCGACCTCTGCAGCCACTGACCGAGCCGATCGATGGTGATGATGGTGGTTCCTGTCGCCTGCTTGCCTGGCGGCAACGCGTGGTGGTGGTGGTGGTGGTGGTGGTGTACAAGTAAAGCAATGCTGCTCCGGCCCATAAGTGGCGGCAGTACGTAGTCGTAGGCGTCTTTTTGCAGTGCCGGTCTGGTCTGGGGATCGGAGAGTGGAGTGGAGTGTGGCAGCGTTTTGGTCAGGTCATCATGTCGTTGCTCTGCTACTTCCTTTCTTTCTTGCTGGCTGCTGTACCCTGTACGTACGTACGTGCTACGCTGTGCTGTGCTGTGTGTGTCCCTCAGACTCTGCCATGCAAGTAGAGCATGCGTACCACTACCAGATGAGAGAGATGGCTGCAAGGAAAGGCTAGTTTGTACTGTTTGTGTGCAGGCAGCGCGGCTTGAGCGAGCGAGAGGAGAATATAGGTGAACTTTTCTTCCCCTCTTTGCACTTTTGAACCCAACAACTTCCCCTCGCCCGCGGCTTCGGCTTCAAGCGTGTTCCCGCCTTGCGCCTCACAGCTTCGGCTCCAAGGGAGCACGAGGGCATCTGCACGAAAGCTACGTCTACCAAACAAACGGAGACTAATCCGGCCGGCCAGGATGTTAACAATGTCTCATGTGCATACCACAAGTAGTAGCAAAACTTAACCGCGACGAGAAGCTGCTGCTGCTGGTTGGAGTGGGGACTAATCCGGCCTCATGATGTTAATGTCTCATGTTCATACTGCAACTGGCTTCAGTAGTTCAGCCTAAGACCCTAATCAATGGCCTTTTGCTGATCAGTGAGCTGATGGTGCCGCCACGCCAACCTCGATCAGGTGTGTGTGTGTGTGTGTGTCAAGTCACGTCTCACCAACTCAATGTGTCCGCCACTAACAGCGGCAGAGCCTCGTTAATCAACCCCCTCATGTGCGGCATCCATCCGTTGCCGACAAAAGCCGAAGCTACCATGCGTTTCTCACTTTCCATTTCGCGCTACGCAAGTAGAGTAGCGCATCCCTTATCAGAAAGGCACGCTCGAAAGCGGAGCCGCTATATACGAAACGCCAAAATCGCTCTTTCCATCCCTCGCTGAATTGTAACTGTTCTGATCCCCCAGTGAACAAGCACGGGCTAGTGGTGACGGAAATTGTAATCATCAAGGACTCTCCACTACGGGATGTGAACATCCCTGACGGACTCCTGTCTCCCCCTGGGCTCCGGCCGGCTGGCTGGCCTATGGCGTTTGTCTGGCTCGACGGACACAGCGTGGGGTAAAATTTCGTGTTTTGACCTTTTTCTAAAATCTATTCGAGATATGACTCTAGGTTGAAAAAAATTCGAGATCTGACCCTTTTGCTACCGTCAGAGTCTATGACGGTAGGGTCTAACAGCTTACCGCCAGGAACTTTGGTGGTAGGCACGAGCACGCACCGTGTTTAATACTTAGGAGATTTTTGACGGTAGGGCATGCAACCCTACCATCAGGGTCAGCGGTAGGCTGTTAGAGCATCTCCAATAGCTTGTCTATATGGATGCCTATACTCGTTTTCCACGACGTGACCCCAAAACAGGCGTCCAACAGCTTGTCTATATGGTCGTCCAAATATACACATTCTCTATATCGACCTCGACAATGTGCACGCCTAAACAATGTGAAGGCGTTGTCTAAACTCAGCTGCAGTCATGATTTCTTCCTCTCTCTCCAGCGACGGCCCACCTGTCATGGTCCCTATATATAAACATTCTGATGCAAAACTGGACGTGTATATGAAAGAATCCTTTTAGACCATTGTCTACAAATATACACATGCTATTGGAGATGCTCTTATACCCTATCCGCATGGCCCCTGACGGTAGTAAAAAGATCAGATCTCGAATTTTTTTTAAACTAGAGTCAAATCTCGAATAGATTTAAGAAAAAGGTCAAAATACGAAATTTAGCCACAGCGTGGAGACGATTAAAGCGTCTGTGGAAGGGGCAGCTGGAAGCTGCGCTGCTTTCTGCCGCGCATTCAACGCGAAGCTCGCGCACAGAGGACGGGACCCTTCTTCCTTCCCGCTCTCGTTGATCGAGCATCATTTCACCGGGGAAAAAGGGAGGGGGGAGCAGACGATGGATGGATGCGGTGTCCATGGATCCGCGACAAAGCGACTGGCCGACGCGATTGCTGCCAAATCATGGCCAGAAAGGGGCGTACCATCGTGCTCGAGCCTGGGGGCGCCGGTCAAGACACGAGATGATGACGCTGGGCCTAATAGCGGGACGAGACGGGACCGCCCCCTAAGCTGCAGCTGCTGCAGCGCGACCATGTTTTCGTGATGGTTTCTCTGAGAGAGAGAGAGAGAGAGTAGTGGAGGCTCGGCGACAGCAAATTGTTTTGATATATATTCGTCTCATAGGTCAAACTTGAATCTCTTTTTTGGTTCGAACAGACACGGCGAACCATGCGCATTTAAGGAAGTGCCAGTTGGCTTGCTAGTAGTAGTGTCGCTGCTGTTGGTGGGCAGTAAGGGCATCTTCAATAGTTTGTATGTTAGCTTGTTGGTAAAATATGCCATGTCATCAATCAACACCTTAACATACAACAACTCCAATGGGTTGTATCTAATTTGCCCAATAGGATGTGAGATAATAAATGGGGTGCTCTCTCATTCTACATTGGAGCTTGTGCAATGGGTGTTGGTTCATGTACATACAACCTTCCTCTCTTTCCTCATTTATTGTATGACACATCATCAAAAATCCTATGTGGCAAACTCTACCAACAACTATCTTACGACCATTGGAGATGCCTTAAAAGTTTCGTAAGAGGGACAGCACCTACTACTCGAAGTAGCAAATGTGAGCCCCTGTACGTCCACGGTCAGCGCCTGGCAGGTCCCCATTTCTCCGCATCCACTACCATACTCTCCATATCTCAATACCCAAATCTAGGGAAATCCATGCACGACGATCATACAACGCAAATTCATGTATTGAGTCTTGGTCGGGCGTTCCGTCAAACATGTCGCGGGCATGCTCAGAGCCGGCATTGACCCACAACGCATTTGCAGCTGCGGCGAGTCTGCAATCATGGACGTGTCTGGGATGGCTTGTGAGAAGCTCAAATCCAGGATGCCCGGCCACTGGGAGGGCGGAACAGAGTCGGGCTCCGTCGACAAGTTGTTCATCCCCGCGGGCACAACATCTAGATTGGTGGCTGTCACGGCAAAGTCCATGTCCTCGGGAGCGAGAATGAAGGGCACCTCAAGATCAGTCGCCTCCGACGGCCCTCCTTGCACGCAAGGTTCTTCGCCTTGCAAGGAGCCCCCAGGCCAGGGAGGCCAACCGATTCCGCCGAGGCATCATCCATGGCCATGGCGGCAGACAAGATTGTCGGCAACGACATAGGCAACAGGGACAAGGACGATGAGCAAGGAGGAAGTGCGTGGCTGCACGGAGGCGATAATGGAGGACAGGGGTCGCAGAGGAGAAAAAGTCAATTTTGAGAGGAGTTGGAATGGGTTCGGCTTGTCGGAGCCGACATGGGCGGGCGTGTCAAGGCGCGCCCAGGCGTCCCCGTATCTGTCCAGGTATGGGTTAGGTATAGGGAATGCCGGTCAATCCAAACGTTTGGACCAGATTTGCAATGTCATGCTGGGTGTGTTATTTTTGTCCGGTACGTGACCAGATAGACAGACCTGAACAGACGTTTGGGGCCGGCATGAGGTCCGTTGTAGATGCTCTAAGGCAGGCAATGAGAACATGCTACACGCAAACCAAGCCTACGGTACCTCTTGTCCCTACACGACAAATATCAAATATATTTTCAGATAGCATTCTGTTGATCATGGAACGACACAGTACAAAAGCAGAGTGAATAGCCTTCCACAGCAAGTTGGAACACTTAAACGGTTTCAGCAGGTAGCACAACCCAGTATAGAAGTTCAGCAAATTTCATCGTGTAGTTAAATGAGCTAAAATATTTTTGGCTCATTCAGTCCAGACTCTGAGCCGAGAACACAACAGGTTCCAAAAACCCGACAAGTATACGTTTTACGAGCAAAATGTTAGCATAAGAAAGCTTTTGGTAAATCATTGAACAACAAAGTAAAAATGCTCCCTAAATAACCTTTCATCCACGAACAGCTGACGGTTAAGTTAAAAGTTAAAACACTCAAATGGTTCCATCCACGAACAGCTGATGCTTAGGTTAAAAACAATCGATAAATAACCTTTCGTCCACGAACAGCTGATGGTTAAGTTAAAACATTCAAATGGTTTCAGCATATAGCACATCCAATATAAAATGATCGCTAAATAACCTTTCATCCACGAACAGCTGACATTTAAGTTAAAACACTCAAATGGTTCCAGAAGATAGCACACCCAGTATAAAACAACACAGGCTCGCTAAATAATCTTCCATCCACGAACAACTGACAGTTAATTAAGTTAAAACACTCAAATGGTTCCAGAAGATAGAACACCCAGTATAAAACGACACAGGCTCGCTAAAATAACTTTTCATCCACAAAGTTCAAACTTGAAACACTCAAAAGGATCCAGAAGATGTCTCACCCTAGTATAAAAGCTCAGCGAGTTTCATGGAATAATTAATCAAGCTAAACTATTTGTCTGGACTATGAGCCTATTAACACTTCAGGTTCCAAAAACGCGACAAAACATACAATATAAGAACTCATTACGTGAAGATTCACTACATACATAAATCATAAAAGGACTTTAGGGTATAGACCTGTACATGATTGCTTGAGAGTCAAAGAGTCGAAACCAATTTCCAACTAAAAAATCGTTTCCTACACTGTTGCTGTTGAGAGCAACAACTTCCCATTTTGTGTGAACAGCCTGATAACGAAATAGTTGCTATTTGCTGATAAATCTGGACAATCCCCAAGAAGATGTAATATATATGCAGAGTCATACATCAAAACCTGGCATCGCAAACTGTGATGCGAAAGCCTCAACCTGGTTACCCAGCTCTATAATGTCCTTATTGTTCTCCAGGCCTCTTAGAAATTCCTTCTGGACTTTTCCATGTTGTTTCAGAACACTACCAGCTATCTGTGTCGCCCTGATGAGGAAGTCTGCGATCACCTCGAAGTCATCTTCTAGGCAACCTCTAGTAGTCATTGCAGGTGTTCCTGCAGCATACAGCCCCATGATGATAAGTAGCAGGCAAATACTTTACTTTCTGTTCACATACACAAACAAACAGAAGACGGTAAACAAAATGACATGTTATAAGAACTAACCAATACGTACGCCACCGGGAGATATTGAGCCATTATCCCCATATATCGGTGTCTTATTTATAGAGATGTGGCACAGCTCACAGACCTTCTCAAAGTTCTTCCCTGTCAAAACGATGGAGAACAACTTTATAAGCCACATGCATCACCACTTCACAGAAAACATTTACAAGAGAAAAAAAATTATACTAACTCCGTTTCTAAATACAAGTCTTTTTAGAGATTTCAATATGGATTACATAAGCATGTATATAGACATACTTTAGACGGCAGATTCACTCGTTTTGCTCCGTATGTAGTCCATATTGGAATTTCTAAAAAGAGTTATATCAGAGGGAGTACATTACTTTGAAAACTAACAATGATGCCTAATACTATACATTATTATTTGAATATTTGCTGAACTGTAAACCACATAACCAATTTATTTTCTGACTTATTGTCCATATAGTCAATATGAAACCGATTTTGCATCTCTTAAAAGACAATTAAGGGAATACTTGATACATTGCAATAACAAAGTAAGAAAACAAGTATGCTACAAAGTGGAAGATAGAATTATACCGGTCAAGCCAAAAGTTCTGAGGTCCCAAAGCACCAAGTGATTATCAGTGCCACCAGTAACCAATCTGCATTTTCTTCTGAGCAAGGCCGATGCCAAAGCTTGAGCATTTTTCTTAACTTGTTGAATGTATGCTTTATATTCAGGCGTCGCAACTTGCTTCAGCGTTATCGCTAAAGCAGCAATATGGTTATTATGCGGCCCTCCTTGCAGTGAAGGGAATACAGCGAAATTTATCTTATCCTCAAAATCATAATCATTTTCATCCCCTTGAGAAAAAGATCCACCTCGCTTCCTCATATTCTTCCCTTTCCTAAAAAATATTATTCCACCTCTAGGACCCCTTAGGTTCTTGTGAGTAGTTGACGTAACAACGTCACAGTAGTCGAATGGACTGCGACATTCCTGTGAAAGCAATAAGAAATAGCTATCAGCAGACAGTAGTACTCAGCTAGCGGCAAAGTGTGACATAAGTTCAGAAAACAGCAACAACGGAACCTTTTACTATGATGTGAACATCAAATAGTGGAACTAATGCCTAGATTAAGCAGTAGAAACAATTCAGAAAATCTGTCAGAAGGTGGGTGTTCATAGGTAACAAAAAACGTGAAAGTGCAAGAAACAGCACAGGAGCAAGAATAAATGTTTTACTTGCGTTCAGCATGACAACATCACCAATATGAACATTTATCACTTGCGAACAGAATTCTTTCAGTTGAAAATAAGTTTTAATGGTGTTGTTATACAACTCAAGTGAGGTGGTTATTATGGTCTATTCTAACAACAATATCAAGTCAAATATGCTCATAAGAAGAATTACCACATAGTATTTGTATAACCATCAGGAATGAGCTAATTAAGAAATGATGCAATCATAAATGAGATGGCACACCAGAAAATATGCTTGTCACTTGTAATTACTCTCTTTGTTGTAACATGTGTTATAAGGGACAGGCAATTTTGTAGCTACAGCCTTAGATTAAGTTACAACTATGCCATGATAAACAATACAATATGTCAGGCATGAATGACCATGACAGAGAACTCCAAAGGCTCCTAATTACTTGTCATTTGAATTCATTTACATCATCATTCCTGAATTTGCACAAACCAAACAAATCAAGAACAAAGGCCCTACAAAATGAATCCTTCAATTTGAATTAATGCATTGGCCAAACAAATTCAAATGTTAGCTGATCTATACTGGACGCGCAAACATAACCAAATAATATTACCTCACACCTTGCTACAAAAAGCTATGCTAATCAATGTAAGCAATGCACATGTTCACTGGACTACAAATACATGATAACAGAAACGAGGAGATAACCTTTGAAATGGGACATTATCAAAGCACAAGGATAAATAATAGCTTTGCCATACGGACATGCAGCATGAGGTAATGCAAATGATGCAATCACAGGTTAACAACTGGTTTTCCCAGCTATAGTTATTGTGAGAGCAACCCATTGTGCATTTAGAACACAATATGCAACCAAACTATCACCCTGAGATAACTAAACAAATGTGCCTTGACAGAAGTTAATGTACCTTCGCTGCAACAAGTCCGCTAATATGCGCCATGTCGCACATGAGCACTGCGCCACACTTGTCAGCTATCAGCCTCATCCGTGCAAAGTCCCACTCCCTGGGGTAGGAACTCCCACCACAGATAAGAATCTTTGGGTGGAAATCCATTGCCCGGTCCTCAAGCTTGTCATAATCAATATAGCCAGTCTGTGGATTCACCTTGTATGACAAGCTCTCAAAGAATATCGAGGCGCCAGACACCTTCTTACCACTAGGCGTGTAATACCCGTGGCTGACATGGCCACCGGACGGCGGCTCAAGGCCCATGATACGGTCATTGGGTAGGAGAAGCCCTGTGTAGACCGCCAGGTTCGCGGAGGTGCATGAGTAGGGCTGGACATTGACACCCCAGCAGGCCGGGTCGAGACCGAAGGCGGTGCAGGCGCGCTCATGGCAGAGCCGCTCGATGGCGTCGATGTGCTGGTTCCCGCCGTAGTAGCGAGCGCCCGGGTGCCCCTCGGAGTACTTGTTGGTGAGGTGGCTGCCGAGGGCGTCGAGCACGGCGCGGCAGACGAAGTTCTCCGAGGCGATGAGCTCGATGCCGCGCACCTGGCGCTCCCTCTCGCGCTCCATGAGCGCGTGCACGTCCGGGTCGGCCTCCGCGAGCGGCTGGTTCCCCCACGCGCGGACCGCGCTGCGCCGCGCCTCCAGATCCGCGCCCGACGCCTGGCGCTTCGCGGGGCGCATGGCCACCGCGGACGAGGACGAGCAGGAGGAGGTCTCCCCTCCCCCGCCGCCGCCGTAGAGCCCGCGGCGCGGGCGCTTGACGCAGAGCGAGTGGCCGAGGAGCGAGAAGTGCTGGTCGGCGCCCTCGTCGTCCCCGTCCTCGCCGTCGCCGCCGCCCCCGACGCTGCCCTCCGTCTTGACGTCGTCCGAGTCGTCGAACAGCCGCAGCGGCGTGGCGGCGCGCGCGTGCACGCGCGCATGGGCGTGGGCGTGCGGGTGGAGCCCGAGCGAGAGGTCCGACGACTCTGGCCGCGAGAGATCCATGCCTTCCTCCGAAATCCTCCCCAAATCGCCTCGCGCAGAACCGCAACCCTAGCCAATCACACACAGCTCAGGAACAGCACCAGCAACAACAGCACGGGGCGCGGAGGCTACAACAGCGGCGGAGGGGAGCGGCGGCGGGGGTGGGCGGGGCCGCGGCGGAGGGAAGCATGGGCCGGCTCGGGGATCGGGTCCGGGGTTTGGGGATCCCGCGGGCACGCGGCGCTCACGACGGACGCGGTGTTTGGAATCTGATGAGAGACGGAGTGGAGGAGGAGGAGGGAGGAAGGCAAGGTGGGATTTGATTGGCTTGGTTGTATCGACGAGGGCCAGGCGATGGAAGCGACGGGGACGGGGACGGGTTGGTCATGTGGTGTGGCCGGGGAATGGAATGCGGACGGGGGGACGCACCTGGATGGGAAACCGGACGGGGCCGGTGCGCGCCCCCGCGAGCCCCGGCCACGCGCCGGTGGCGGCCCGCTTGGGCCCGTGGGCTCGGACCGGGTCGCGCCCGTTCGGTGCGGTCCGGTCCGGTCCGGGCGACGACTTTGTGCTCTCTGATCGCATCGCGCTGGCTTGGCTGGCCGCCTGCGAACGTTCTCGCTGGCGTCATCGGTGCAATGGGGTCCCCCTGTTATTTTATTTTATTTAAGAAATTGTTCTTTTTATTTGTTTATTATCGAGGAGAGATGGGCTCTTTTTCTTTTGTGGATTGAAAAGTACGGAAGATGAGGTGTACGTGCATTGACTGACGAGGGCTCCCTCCGCCGAAAACTTGGGCGCCCGATCCGTCCATGATCCATGTGTTTGTGTAGTAGTAAATTAATGAGACATCTGCTTTTCCATTTTTGCGTGGTTCGAGTTCTTGATTCTGTGGATGAACCTGCTTGTGTTTTCAGGAATGTTCAGCGCGAAGGCGTTTGATCTGGACAGAGCACAGATGCACTCTCATTTCGCAGAGAAAAAAGAGTACAGATACACTCGATCTTCCTTGCTTGCTGAGCAAGCGAGTGGCCCCGGCCAGATACACCCGTGAGCAAATCTCGGCGAGCACGCTTCAAACGTACGTACACCAATTTAGCTCAAAATTGAATTGATATAGGTTCCTTTTGACAAAATACAATTCAGCGACTGCTCGGCTCGGCTCAGGCCGATGCCGAAAGGTCTTAAATCGTAAACTATGCAAGTCAAATGGCCTTTGTTTTCTTTCACAAAAAAATATATAGAAATGTTATCTGGCGTACGTCGGGCAGGAGACCAACCCCAGCGAACACCTTCCCCGCTGGACATATCTTCGCGCAAGCCGCGCATTGCCACTGGACCGAGGAGGCGGGACGGTGGGCTGTGCACTTTTGTGTTTAAACATCCCGAAGCTAATTTGTTTTTCAATTCATCCAAAAATCCCGATTTTTCTTTGCTTTTCGACATAGCAGTTTTCTTATTCATATCATGGCATTTTTTTTATTAATAACGTGGTATTTTAATTTTTAAGAGGATGACAATTGATTATTGAGAAGATGTTATTTTTAGTTCTAGTTAATGGCATGTTATTTTTATTACTAAGCGCATGGCATTTTTATTAACTAGTAAATGCATACGTGCAATACACGTTAACACTACGAAGGAAATTAATTGCATATTGATATTAGGTAGGATATCAATTATGCGTTAATTATATGATTAGCACATCTGTTGATATTTGATATCTTTACCTAATAATAAAGCATGTAGGGTTTCTGCCCGTCCGTCGCTTCAATTTACAAAAAAGCCCCTGTGTTTTCATGAAATCAACCCGCAGTCCAGATTTAAGTCACGCCGAACCGTTATTTTACAGTTTTTCAAAAACAAAAACTGACTTTTTAGGTATTCCATCCGTGGATCATATTTAAGTCAAACAAATGCTTTTCTAAACCATCCATATCTTTTAAACCGTAACTCTGATTTAAACATGTTATATAAGAAATTCGATTAGAAAAATATGTAGAATATGAATATAAGATTATTTAACCTGTTAAGTATTTATAAATATTATTTTGGAAGATATTTAATTCAAACAAATGGTTTTATAAATTATATGTATCTTTTAAACCGTAACTCCGATTTTAATATGTTATATATGAAATTTGATTAGAAAAATGTGTGAAATCTGTATATGATGTTAATTTTACCTGTTAAATATTTTTTTAATTATTGGTTTGGAAGCAAACTTATAACTATAATGCACGATCCATTTTTCTTTCATACAGGCAGTGATAAACATCCATTATAATCATTTAGGGAAAAGAAAACATCGAGAACTACACATGCATACCTCTGAATACGTCGCGGGAGAAACAACAGATTTCTCATCGCGAGTGTGAGAGAAAGCGAGAGAGAGGGAGAGGGAGGAGAAAGGGGGAGAGAGACGTCTTAGGATTAACCTAACACATTTTGGTTTGTGTGAACACTAAGGCCACCGCCGGCGAGGGTGAGAAGAAGGATAAGCGGCAACACAAATATGACGCGTCGCTAAAATAAAGGAGATTGACCTATTGTAGTCTTGAGTGATGGTTGTTCGGTTAAGAGTGTGTGTTGTGTTTTTTCTTTCGTTGCAACGCACGTGCTCTTTTGCTAGTAATATTAATTGCACGCTAAACATGTTGAGCACTCACCATTAGAGCAATCTTGGTCGTTGGATTGATATGGTTTGATGGCTGAGGTTAATTGGATCTGCCCCTTTGGGTCTTTTTATATTGGTATAGAAACTATAGATGTAGATAATAGGATGGCATTTTTATTATAAAAGGGATGCATTTTTATTTCTAATTGAAAGGATTGATATGGTTGACTAGAGGGGGGTGATAGGCAACTAACAATTTTTAACTTTTCTTTACCAAATTAAACTTTGCATCAAAGTAGGTTGTCTAGATGTGCAACTAGGTGAGCAACCTATATGATGCAACAACAACGAACATACAAGCAAGCACGAGAAGTAACACTAATAAGCTTGCACAAGTAAAGGTAAGAGATAACCAAGAGTGGGCCCGGTGAAGACGAGGATGTGTTACCGAAGTTCCTTCCTTTTGAAGGGAAATACGTCTCCGTTAGAGCGGTGTGGAGGCATAATGCTCCCCAAAAAGCCACTAGGGTCACCGTATTCTCCTCACGCCTCACACAATGCGAGATGCCGTGATTCCACTATTGGTGCCCTTGGAGGCGGCGACCGGACCTTTACAAACAAGGTTGGGGAAAACTCCACAACTTAATTGGAGGCTCCCAACGAAACCACGAAGCTTCACCACAATGGAATATGGCTCCGAGGTGACCTCAACCGTCTAGGGTGCACAAAGCACCCAAGAGTAACAAAATCCACACAAGAAAATATGGGAAGCAAATATCCTTTGGTGAAAGTGTAGATCTAGGTCTCCTCCTTCAATCCCTAGCAAATCAACAAGTTTGAGTGGCTAGAGAGAGAGATCGGGCAAAGAGAGCTTGAGTAGCATTAATGGTGGAAAGAGAGAGGTAAGAGGTAAATGTGGTACGTGGAAGAAGCACCCTTATATAGCAACCCTAAAAATCCAACCGTTACTGTGTTCTCAGTACTGTAGCGGTACAACCGCTCCTGGTCCCGGTACAACCGGGACTCACAGTTACGTGCAGAACTCTACCAGGCGGTATAACCGGGCACCCAGGCGGTAGTACCGGTTGAGAAGAACAACCGGACCAACCGCCCAGCCACCGCCCAACCACCGCATAGGAACAGAAGGGAGTCACCCCTGAGTGCGGTAGTCAAGCGGCACCGGGCCGGTGCAACCGCATGGCCTCGAGCGCTCGGGCGGCTAAGTCCTGAGCGGTAGAACCGCTCCGGACACCGGTGGTACCGGTATGACTGGACCAACCGGGCCACCACCGCACGAGTACCGCATCAAAACAGAGACCAGACCGGTACTTGGGCGGTGCCTGGTCGGAACAACCGCCCTAGTCCTTGCTGAGCATTGGCGGTACCACCGCCCGGAAGCAGCGGTACAACCGCTCGAACAAAACTGGTCAGCGCCAAGACCCATCGATACAACCGCTCCAGAGAGCAGTACAACCGCTGGAACCCACAGTAAGCAGTGGGGAGGAAGGGTAAGAGCTCTCTCTCACAATTTAGGAAGGCAAGAGAGGGGTGAGGTAAGTGTACGTGAAATGATACCCCCAACACTTTCCAATGTGGATTCCCTCTTGATAGTACGGGTTCCCTATGACCAAAAGAGATAAACAAACATGTAGAAAACACCGTCTTCGATCTTTTTCTTCAGAGAGAATAGCTAACCGAAGAGGGCCTAAAACCGAGACCTGAACACTTAGCATAAGATTAGGCCAATAAAGGGTTGTCATCATCCTCCAAAACACAAAGTAGGGAAATTACCTTACAATCTCCCATTTTTGGTGGATGATGACAACACCACGATTTGCAAGTGAAAAGTCTAGAAAATGTAGACGGGACTCCCCCTAGATGTGTGCCCCAAATTGAGAAGGCTATTTGAGAGCACATATTAGGAACGAGACTCCCCCTATATTTTATAGACTCGCCACTCCTACTAAACATGGTAAGCAATAAGACCATAATATGAAGGTAAAGATAATAATGGAATACACAACAATATCACGGAAAATAAAGATAGATAGCTAGAAATGCACATGTCTTACACCATGCAAGCAGAGATAAGCAACAAGGTTCACAGGCCAAAGTTCAACACAAACAACGGAAAAGGAAAAACACAAGAAACAAGGCAAATAAAACCCATGCAAATCCCGAGACCTAAGACTCTCTCCCCCTTTGGCATCAAGACACCAAAAAGGAAAAAGAGCGAAGTTAGCATCCCAAGGCTCAATCGTCCCCTCCGACTCCTCGGTAGCATCTGGATCCGCATCATCATCAGCCTCCTCAACATCGTCTTGATCGGATTCCTCCACGGAATCATCAGCTGCAGCAAAGGATGTGGATGGATGGGGAGGAGCTTCATCATCATACCAGGTGCTGTGGGTAGATACCCAACGTTCCTCCGGTGTGATGCTTTTCTCAGAGCCACTCTGAACCGGCATGTTGAGGTGCTTCATCATTGCAATTTGGCGACGCCGGGCATGCTTCTCATTGACATGGGCCTCATACATCCTCTTCTGGATGTCAGACTGGAGGCAGAAAGTCTTCTTTACCTTGGCAGTGAGCTTGTCCACCCAAGAGGGCTTGGACCCTGGCTCTATCTCAAAGTCCTCATCGTCAGAAGTGGCATAGACATCCTTAGGAGCATTGGCAGGGAAGCGAGGCTCGGCGTGCTTCTTCTTCTTAAGAAGATTAACCTCATGAACAGTGAGATTATCGGGAGAGGTGAGAGCCTCTCCAGTACGGCGAACCTCCCATACCGAGTTCAGAAAGCACATGACAAACGGAGCATAAATGGGGACCTTCCTGTAGATGACCATGTTGTACATCTCGTGCCACAGCCAGTTGGACACGTCAAACATTTCCCCAGAACCCACCTTGGTCTTCATTGCAACCATCAAGTCAACAAGATAGCCATGGATTTCATCTTGATTTCCCACCTTGGGCAGAAGCACATTGCGAAACACACGATGCATGATGTCATAGACCTTCACCAAATCCTTAGATTCTCCAATAATACCACGACCCCGAATGTACAGAGGGGCAAGCTTCTCCTTAGGCATAAACTCGGGATGGTCATGAGGGCGAATGCCACCTCTACCTTCCAGACCCGTATCGTCATACCCAATAGCATTGCAAAAGGCCCTCCAGGGAACTTGAAAGAGCTCATCACGACACATGAAAGTGAGAGTGCGCACGTCATCTTCTCCAAAGTAAACCGTGGCATAGAACTGATGGACGAGTTGAACATCAAAGTCACAGTTGACGGACATGAGCTTGACAAGATCAAACTCCTCACAGAGAGCCAGTGCCTCACCAAAATACTCCAAGTTGTTCCTCCAATGGTCAAGATCGATGGTCCACTGCTTGGCATACCTGTTCTTGTTGTGCTCAAAGAGTTCATGAACAATCCGCACTTGCATCTCATTCCGGAACCGAATAGTGGTCCAACGAGGAGCAATGGGAACCTCATAAGGATTCTTCGAGCGGAAAGCTTCCCAATCCTTGGCTTTCCAACGATGCAAGGGCAAACCCACACGTTGCTTGGCAGCGGCAGACTTCTCACGACGAGTGGGCTTGGTGGGAATCACAACCTCTTCTTCGTCATCAGACATAACTGGACGCAAGGTCCGTCATGCCCTCTTCTTGGTCTTGCGAGGAGCAGAGCGAGAACTAGAGCCACCTGAACACACGCACAAGGAGAACACAAGAAACCCAGCAAAGATGAGAGGATTGCACACACAAACAGAAGAAAAGATATATTGCATGAACTTAGAAAATAGAACAGGGCTACATGGTGCAGATATCCCGGTTGAACCGGTTCTCCTACCGGTAGTACCGCTCCAGCGGTTGTACCGCCCGCAGAGGCGGTAGAACCGCTGAACAGTGGTACTACTAGTAGGGACTAGATTTAATCATGAAATATGAATCATACTAGCCATATTCTACTCTCAAAGACGTGCAATCTAAGCTGGAGGCAAAAAGGGATCTCTTCCACCCAATAGTTTAAACAATAAATGCGGAATGTCAAGTAATGCCCTAAAATAAGGGGAGCAAACCCTAGAACGAAGAACGAAGGACAATGGGGCATTACCGGCATCCATGGGAAGAAATCGGGAAGGAGGAGGCCTCCTTGGAGAGGATCCACGGAGACCTCACGGATCCAAAGCGCGAGAAGCACTCTGGGGCAGAGGCAATGGCGGCCGGCGGCTAGGGCACAAGATGGGAAGGGCTGGGGGAGAGAGAAAAGAAACCCCTAGTAGCCCCGATGGGAATATATAGGCCCAAAGTCACGCGGCGGTTGTACCACTCAAGGAAGCGGTTGTACCGCTGCCTGGTACGAGCCAGTGGGTGCGGGCGGTACTTCCGTCGCCAAGAGGCAGCGGTAGTACCACCGTAACCAACCGTTAGAACCGGCCAGACGGGCACCCCAGTGGTTGAGCGGTGGAACCGCTCAAGCACCACTGGGAGACCGCCTGAAGAGCACCAGCGGTAGAACCGCCTGTGACCCCAGTTGTACCGCCCGGTCACCATCACCAAAGCCATGGTAAAGTGTGTGCAATTATACTAGATGGCTTGAGGAAGGGAAGGCTTGGGGTAGAGAAGGCACGGGGAAAAAGGTGGGTCTCCAAGAAGTCAACAACAACAAAAAGAAAACGAAAGAGAACCACACTTGCAGACCCCAACACCTAGAGCCTAAGAGAACAAACTAAGGCAAGGACAAGAAGGACTAACACAAGGCACAACACTATCAAGAGGGTCAGTGGCCATAACCACCTATGTATGAGTCAATTGGTATGGCACCGCGAAGAATTATCCTTGGGCCCATGATCAAAACTCGTCTTTAAACAAGATAATGTGAAAGAGTTGATCAATTTATGCATAATGGGGGGAGGAAGAGTTCATTGAGAGAACACCACTCCCCCTATGTCCATGCCTACATCTAAACAAGATAACAAGTTGAGTATGATGGGTGTGCAAGGATTCAAGCAACATTGCTCGAATCAATGATATTCAGCTCATGCCTTAACTCGCGAAATCTTGCTTCATCCAAGGGTTTTGTGAAAATATCTGCCAGGTTATCATGAGTGTTGACGTAGTCGAGCTTGATTTCCCCTCGCCTTATGTGATCCCGGATGAAGTGATACCGAATCTCAATATGCTTCGTCTTGAAGTGTTCCACCGGGTTGAGAGAAATCTTGATGGCACTTTCATTGTCACACCAAAGAGACACTTTGTCACAAATGACACCGTAATCCTTTAAATTTTGCCTCATCCATAAAAGTTGAGCACAACAACTACCGGCAGCCACATACTCCGCTTCCGTGGACGAGAGAGACACACAACTTTGCTTCTTGGAAGACCAACTCACCAAAGAGCAGCCAAGAAATTGGCACCCTCCGGAAGTGGACTTCCTATCCACTTTGTCCCCCGCCCAATCCGAGTCCGAATAACCAGAAAGCTTGAAGTTTGCTCCTCTCGGGTACCATAAGCCAAAGTTTGGGGTATGAGCCAAATATCGAAAGATTTGCTTGACCGCCACAAAGTGACTTTCCTTAGGTGCGGCTTGAAACCGTGCACAAATACCCACACTCAACATGATGTCCGGTATAGATGCACAAAGGTAAATTAAGGAGCCTATCATGGAGCGATATACCCTTTGATCCACCGCTTTACCATTGGGATCAATGTCAAGTTGGCACTTGGTGGGCATGGGAGTGGAAGCCGGTTTGACATCACTTAGCTTGAATCTCTTGAGCATGTCTTGAGTGTATTTGGCTTGGTTGATGAAGGTTCCTTCTCTCTGTTGCTTCACTTCGAACCCGAGAAAAAACTTCAACTCTCCCATGGAAGACATCTCGAACTTTGAGGTCATTAGAGCAGCAAATTCCTCATTGAAGGCTTTGTTAGGGGAACCAAAGATAATATCATCAACATATAATTGGCACACAAACAAATCCCCTTTGACCTTCTTAGTAAAAAGAGTGGGGTCGATTAGCCCAACTTCAAAACCATGGTCTTGTAACAACTCGGTAAGGTGGTCATACCACGCACGTGGGGCTTGTTTAAGGCCATAGAGTGCCTTATCGAGTTGATACACATGATCGGGAAAATAGGGATTCTCGAACCCGGGGGGTTGCTTGACATAAACCAATTCATTAATAGGACCATTAAGAAAAGCACTCTTCACATCCATTTGTTGTAACTTAAAGTTATGATGAGAAGCATAGGCAATTAACATGCGAATGGATTCAAGACGAGCAACGGGAGCAAAGGTTTCACCGTAGTCGATACCCTCGACTTGGGAGTAGCCTTCTGCTACCAAACGAGTCTTGATGCGAATGATAATCCCATGAGCATCTTGCTTGTTCTTGAATATCCACTTGGTTCCAATGGCATTGTGTTTCACCATTGGCCTTGGCACCACTCTCCACACTTTGTTGCGCTCGAAGTTGTTGAGTTCTTCATGCATGGCATTGAGCCAATCCGGATCTTCGAGCGCTGATACGTCTCCAACGTATCTATAATTTTTGATTGCTCCATGCTATTGTTGGAAATATGCCCTAGAGGCAATAATAAATTAGTTATTATTATATTTCCTTGTTCATGATAATCGTTTATTATCCATGCTAGAATTGTATTGATAGGAAAATTAGATACATGTGTGGATACATAGACAACACCATGTCCCTAGTAAGCCTCTAGTTGACTAGCTCGTTGATCAATAGATGGTTACGATTTCCTGACCATGGACATTGGATGTCATTGATAACGGGATCACATCATTAGGAGAATGATGTGATGGACAAAGACCCAATCCTAAGCCTAGCACAAGATCATGTAGTTCGTATGCTAAAGCTTTTCTAATGTCAAGTATCATTTCCTTAGACCATGAGATTGTGCAACTCCCGGATACCGTAGGAGTGCTTTGGGTGTGCCAAATGTCACAACGTAACTGGGTGGCTATAAAGGTACACTACAGGTATCTCCGAAAGTGTATGTTGGGTTGGCACGAATCGAGACTGGGATTTGTCACTCCGTGTAAACGGAGAGGTATCTCTGGGCCCACTCGGTAGGACATCATCATAATGTGCACAATGTGATCAAGGAGTTGATCACGGGATGATGTGTTACGAAACGAGTAAAGAGACTTGCCGGTAACGAGATTGAACAAGGTATCGGGATACCGACGATCGAATCTCGGGCAAGTATCGTACCGCTAGACAAAGGGAATTGTATACGGGATTGATTAAGTCCTTGACATCGTGGTTCATCCGATGAGATCATCGTGGAACATGTGGGAGCCAACATGGGTATCTAGATCCCGCTGTTGGTTATTGACCGGAGAGTCATCTCGGTCATGTCTGCATGTCTCCCGAACCCGTAGGGTCTACACACTTAAGGTTCGGTGACGCTAGGGTTATAGAGATATTAGTATGCGGTAACCCAAAAGTTGTTCGGAGTCCCAGATGAGATCCCGGACGTCACGAGGAGTTCCGGAATGGTCCGGAGGTAAAGATTTATATATGGGAAGTCTTGTTTTGGTCGCCGGAAAGGTTTCGCGCATTATCGGTATTGTGCCGGGAGTGCCGAAAGGGGTCCGGGGGTCCACCTGCCCCGGGGGGCCACATGGGCTGTAGGGGTGTGCGCCTTGGCCTATATGGGCCAAGGGCACCAGCCCCAAGAGGCCCATGCGCCAAGAGATAAGGGAAAGGAAGAGTCCTAAAAGGGGAAGGCACCTGCTAGGTGCCTTGGGGAGGAGGGACTCCTCCCTGGCCGCACCCTTCCTTGGAGGAAGGGCCAAGGCTACGCCCCCCCTCTCTCCCTTGGCCCTATATATAGTGGGGGGAAGGGAGGTCATCCGCACCTAAGCCCTGGCGCCTCCCTCTCCCTCCCATGACACATCTCCCTCCTCCCACAGCGCTTGGCGAAGCCCTGTTGGAATCCCGCTACTTCCACCACCACGCCGTCGTGCTGCTGGATCTCCATCAACCTCTCCTTCCCCCTTGCTGGATCAAGAAGGAGGAGACGTTGCTGCTCTGTACGTGTGTTGAACGCGGAGGTGCCGTCCGTTCGGCGCTAGGATCATCGGTGATTTGGATCACGACGAGTACGACTCCATCAACCCCGTTCTCTTGAACGCTTCCGCGCGCGATCTACAAGGGTATGTAGATCCACTCCTCCCTCGTTGCTAGATGACTCCATAGATTGATCTTGGTGATGCGTAGAAAATTTTGAATTTCTGCTACGTTCCCCAACAGTGGCATCATGAGCTAGGTCTATGAGTAGTTTCTATGCACGAGTAGAACACAAAGTAGTTGTGGGCGTTGATTTTGTTCAATATGCTTACCGTTACTAGTCCAATCTTGATTTGGTGGCATTGTGGGATGAAGCGGCCCGGACCGACCTTACACGTACTCTTACGTGAGACTGGTTCCACCGACTGACATGCACTAGTTGCATAAGGTGGCTAGCGGGTGTCTGTCTCTCCCACTTTAGTTGGATCCGATACGATGAAAAGGGTCCTTATGAAGGGTAAATAGCAATTGGCATATCACGTTGTGGTTTTTGCGTAGGTAAGAAACGTTCTTGCTAGAAACCCATAGCAGCCACGTAAAACATGCAAACAACAATTAGAGGACGTCTAACTTATTTTTGCAGGGTATGCTATGTGATGTGATATGGCCAAAGGATGTGATGAATGATATATGTGATGTATGAGATGATCATGTTCTTGTAATAGGAATCACGACTTGCATGTCGATGAGTATGACAACCGGTAGGAGCCATAGGAGTTGTCTTAATTTATTTATGACATGCGTGTCAACATAAATGTCATGTAATTACTTTACTTTATTGCTAACCGTTAGCTATAGTAGTAGAAGTAATAGTTGGCGAGGCAACTTCATGGAGACACGATGATGGAGATCATGATGATGGAGATCATGGTGTCATGCCGGTGACGATGATGATCATGGAGCCCCGAAGATGAAGATCAAAAGGAGCTATATGATATTGGCCATATCATGTCACTATTTGATTGCATGTGATGTTTATCATGTTTATACATCTTATTTGCTTAGAACGACGGTAGTAAATAAGATGATCCCTCACTAAAATTTCAAGAAGGTGTTCCCCCTAACTGTGCACCGTTGCGAAAGTTCGTCGTTTCGAAGCACCACGTGATGATCGGGTGCGATAGATTCTTACGTTCGAATACAACGGGTGTTGACGAGCCTAGCATGTACAGACATGGCCTCGGAACACATGCGAAACACTTAGGTTAACTTGACGAGCCTAGCATGTACAAACATGGCCTCGGAACACAAGAGACCGAAAGGTCGAGCATGAGTCGTATAGAAGATACGATCAACATGAAGATGTTCACTGATGTTGACTAGTCCGTCTCACGTGATGATCGGACATGGCCTAGTTGACTCGGATCATGTAATCACTTAGATGACTAGAGGGATGTCTATCTGAGTGGGAGTTCATAAGATGAACTTAATTATCCTGAACATAGTCAAAATTTCTTCGCAAATTATGTCGTAGCTCGCGCTTCAGTTCTACTGTTTAGATATGTTCCTAGAGAAAATTTAGTTGAAAGTTGATAGTAGCAATTATGCAGACAGTAAAAAGCTTATGTCCTTAATGCACCGCTCAGTGTGCTGAACCTCGAAAGTTGTCTATGGATGTTGCGAACATCTGACATACACATTTTGATAACTACGTGATAGTTCAGTTAAACGGCTTAGAGTTGAGGTACCAAAGACGTTTTGAAATGTCGCGAAACATATGAGATGTTTCGAGGGCTGAAATTGGGATTTCAGGCTCGTGCCCACGTCAAGAGGTATAAGACCTCCGACAATTTTCTTAGCCTGCAAACTAAGGGAGAAAAGCTCAATTGTTGAACTTGTGCTCAGAATGTCTGAGTACAACAATCGCTTGAATCGAGTGGGAGTTGATCTTCCAGATGAAATAGTGATGGTTCTCCGAAGTCATTACCACCAAGCTGCTTGAGCTTCATGATGAACTATAATATATCAGGGACATATATGATGATCCTTGAGATATACGCGATGTTTGACACCACAAAAGTAGAGATCAAGAAGGAGCATCAATTGTTGATGGTTGGTGAAACCACTAGTTTCAAGAAGGGCAAGGGCAAAAAGGGATGCTTCATGAGACGGCAAATCAGCTGCTGCTCTAGTGAAGAAACCCAAGGTTGAACCCAAACCCGAGACTAAGTGCTTCTGTAATAAAGGGAACAGCCACTGGAGCAGAATTACCCTAGATACTTGGTAGATAAGAAGGCTGGCAAGGTCGATAGAAGTATATTGGATGTATTATGTTAATGTGTACTTTACTAGTACTCCTAGTAGCACCAGGGTATTAGATACCGGTTCGGTTGCTAAGTGTTAGTAACTCGAAATAAAAGCTACGGAATAAACGGAGACTAGCTAAAGGTGAGATGACGATATGTGTTGGAAGTATTTCCAAGGTTGACCAAATATCGTACGCTCCCTCTACCATCGAGATTGGTGTTTGCGTTGAGCATAGACATGATTGGATTATGTCTATCGCAATACGGTTATTCATTTAAAGAGAATAATTGTTACTCTGTTTATTTGAATAATACCTTCAATGGTCTTACACCTGAAATGAATGGTTTATTGAATCTCGATCGTAGTGATACACATGTTCATGCCAAAAGATAGTAATGATAGTACCACCTACTTGTGGCACTGCCACGTAAGTCATATCGGTATAAAACGCATGAAGAAGCTCCATGTTGATGGATCTTTGGGCTCACTCGTTTTTGAAAAGTTTGAGGCATGCGAACCATGTCTATTGGTGTATATGCATGAAGAAACTCCATGCAAATGGACCGTTTGGACTCACTTGATTTTGAATCACTTGAGACATGCAAATCATGCCACATGGGTAAGATGACTGAAAGCCTCGTTTTCAGTAAAATGGAACTAGAAAGCAACTTGTTGGAAGTAATACATTTTGATGTGTGCAATCCAATGAGTGCTGAGGCATGTAGTGGATATCGTTATGTTCTTACTTCACAGATGATTTGAGTAGATGTTGAGTATATTTACTTGATGAATCACGAGTCTGAATTATTGAAAGGTTCAAGTAATTTCAGGGTGAAGTTGAAAGATCGTCGTGACAAGAGGATAAAAGATCTATGATATGATCATAGAGATGAATATCTGAATTACGAGTTTGGCACATAATTAAGACATTGTGGAAATTGTTTCACAACTAATACAGACTGGAACACCGTAGTGTGATGGTGTGTCCGAACATCATAACTGCACCCTATTGGATATGTTGCATACCATGATGTCTCTTATCGAATTACCACGATAGTTTATGGGTTAGGCATTAGAGACAACCACATTCACTTTAAATAGGGCACCACATAATTCCAATGAGATGACACCATATGAACTATGGTTTAGAGAAACCTAAGCTGTCATTTCTTAGAAGTTTGGGGTTGCAACGCTTATGTGAAAAGTTTCAGGCTGATAAGCTCGAACCCAAAGCGGATAAATGCATCTTCATAGGACACCCAAAACAGTTGGGTATACCTCCTGTCTCAGATCCGAAAGCAATAAGGGATTGTTTCTAGAATCGGGTCCTTTCTCGAGGAAAAGTTTCTCTCGAAAGAATTGAGTGGGAGGATGGTGGAGACTTGATGAGGTTATTGAACCGTCTCTTCAACTAGTGTGTGGCAGGGCACAGGAGTTGTTCCTGTGGCACCTACACCAATTGAAGTGGAAGCTTATGATAGTGATCATGAAACTTCAGATCAAGTCACTACCAAACCTCGTGGGATGACAAGGATGCGTACTACTTCAGAGTGGTACGTAATCCTGTCTTGGAAGTCATGTTGCTAGACAACAATGAACCTACGAGCTATGGAGAAGCGATGGTGGGCCTGGATTCCAAAATGGCTCGAGGCCATATAATCCGAGAGAGGATCCATATATGAAAACAAAGTGTAGACTTTGGGAGAACTACTTGATGGTCGTAAGGCTGTTAGGTACATATGGATTTTAAAAGGAAGACGGACAATGATGGTAGGTATCACCATTAAGAAAGCTCGACTTGTCGTTAAGATGTTTTCTGACAAGTTCAAGGAGTTGACTGCGATGAGACTTTCTCACTCGTAGCGATGCTAAGAGTCTGTTGGAATTATATTAGCAATTACTGCATTATTTGTGAAATCTTGCAGATAGGATGCCAAAAAACCATTGTTTCCTCGATGATTTTTGAGGAAAGGTTGTATGTGATACAACCGGAAGGTTTTGTTAATCCTGAAAGATGCTAATAAGTATGCAAAGCTCCAACAATCCTTCTAAGGACTGGAGTAAGCATCTCGGAGTTGGAATGTATGCTTTGATAAGATGATCAAAGTTTTGGGTGTATACAAAGTTTATGAGAAACTTGTATTTCCAAAGAAGTGAGTGGGAGCACTATAGAATTTCTGATAAGTATATCTTGACATATTGTTGATCAAAAATGGCGTAGAATTTCTGGAAAGCATATAGGGTTATTTGAAAGTATTTTTCAATGTAAAGCCTAGATTAAGCTACTTGAACATTGAGCATCAAGATCTATAAGGATAGATCAAAATTCTTAATGGTACTTTCAAATGAGCACATACCTTGACATGATCTTGAAGGTGTTCAAGATGGACCAGTCAAAGAAGGAGTTCTTGCCTGAGTTGTAAGGTATGAAGTTAAGACTTAAAGCTCGACCACGGCAGAAGAAAGAGGAAGGACGAAGGTCGTCCCCTATGCTTTTGTCATAGGCTCTATACGGTATGCCATGCTGAGTACCGCACCTGATGTGTGCCTTGCCACATATCTGGCAAGAGGGTACAAAGGTAATCTAGGAGTAGATCACCAGATAGCGGTCTAAATTATCCTTAGAGGAATAAGGATATGTTTCTCGGTTATGGAGGTGATAAAGAGTTCGACGTAAAGAGTTACGTCGATGCAAGCTTAACACCTATCCGGATAGCTCTGAGTAGAGATACCGGATACGTATAATGGAGCAACAATTTAGAATAGCTCCAAGTAGAACAGTTATTTGAAATGGCTCCAAATATAGCGTAGTAGCTGCATCTACAAGATGACATGGAGATTTGCGAAGTACATACGGATCTGAAAGATTCAGACCCATTGACTATAACATCTCTCACAAGCATAACATGTTCAAACCCAGAACTCATCGAGTGTTAATCACATGGTAATGTGAACTAGATTATTGACTCTAGTAAACTCTTTGGGTGTTAGTCACATGGGGATGTGACCTTGAGTGTTAATCACATATTGATGTGAACTGGATTATTGACTCTAGTGCAAGTGGGAGACTGTTGGAAATATGCCCTAGAGGCAATAATAAATTAGTTATTATTATATTTCCTTGTTCATGATAATTGTTTATTATCCATGCTAGAATTGTATTGATAGGAAACTCAGATACATGTGTGGATACATAGACAACACCATGTCCCTAGTAAGCCTCTAGTTGACTAGCTTGTTGATCAATAGATGGTTACGGTTTCCTGACCATGGACATTGGATGTCATTGATAACGGGATCACATCATTAGGAGAATGATGTGATGGACAAAGACCCAATCCTAAGCCTAGCACAAGATCATGTAGTTCGTATGCTAAAGCTTTTCTAATGTCAAGTATCATTTCCTTAGACCACGAGATTATGCAACTCCCGGATACCGTAGGAGTGCTTTGGGTGTGCCAAACGTCACAACGTAACTGGGTGGCTATAAAGGTACACTACAGGTATCTCCGAAAGTGTCTGTTGGGTTGGCACGAATCGAGACTGGGATTTGTCACTCCGTGTAAACGGAGAGGTATCTCTGGGCCCACTCAGTAGGACATCATCATAATGTGCACAATGTGATCAAGGAGTTGATCACGGGATGATGTGTTACGAAACGAGTAAAGAGACTTGCATGTAACGAGATTGAACAAGGTATCGGGATACCGACGATCGAATCTCGGGCAAGTATCGTACCGCTAGACAAAGGGAATTGTATACGGGATTGATTAAGTCCTTGACATCGTGGTTCATCCAATGAGATCATCATGGAACATGTGGGAGCCAACATGGGTATCCAGATCCCACTGTTGGTTATTGACCGGAGAGTCATCTCGGTCATGTCTGCATGTCTCCCGAACCCGTAGGGTCTACACACTTAAGGTTCGGTGACACTAGGGTTATAGAGATATTAGTATGTCGTAACCCGAAAGTTGTTCGGAGTCCCGTATGAGATCCCGGACGTCACGAGGAGTTCCGGAATGGTCCGGAGGTAAAGATTTATATATGGGAAGTCTTGTTTTGGTCGCCGGAAAGGTTTCGCGCATTATCGATATTGTACCAGGAGTGCCGAAAGGGGTCCGGGGGTCCACCTGCCCCGGGGGGGCACATGGGCTGTAGGGGTGTGCGCCTTGGTCTATATGGGCCAAGGGCACCAGCCCCAAGAGGCCCATGCGCCAAGAGATAAGGGAAAGGAAGAGTCCTAAAAGGGGAAGGCACCTCCTAGGTGCCTTGGGGAGGAGGGACTCCTCCCTGGCCGCACCCTTCCTTGGAGGAAGGGCCAAGGCTGCGCCCCCCCCCCCTCTCCCTTGGCCCTATATATAGTGGGGGGAAGGGAGGGCAACCGCACCTAAGCCCTGGCGCCTCCCTCTCCCTCCCATGACACATCTCCCTCCTCCCGCAGCGCTTGGCGAAGCCCTGTTGGAATCCCGCTACTTCCACCACCACGCCGTCGTGCTGCTGGATCTCCATCAACCTCTCCTTCCCCCTTGCTGGATCAAGAAGGAGGAGACGTCGCTGCTCCGTACGTGTGTTGAACGCGGAGGTGCCGTCCGTTCGGCGCTAGGATCATCGGTGATTTGGATCACGACGAGTACGACTCCATCAACCCCGTTCTCTTGAACGCTTCCGCGCGCGATCTACAAGGGTATGTAGATCCACTCCTCCCTCGTTGCTAGATGACTCCATAGATTGATCTTGGTGATGCGTAGAAAATTTTGAATTTCTGCTACGTTCCCCAACAGCTATATTATCTACTATTTTGGACATTATTGGGCTTTATTATCCACTTTTATAATATTTTTGGGACTAACCTATTAACCGGAGGCCCAGCCCAGAATTGCTGTTTTTTTGCCTCTTTTAGGGTTTCGAAGAAAAGGAATATCAAACGGAGTCCAAACGGAATGAAACCTTCGGGAACGTGATTTTCTCAACGAACAAGACCCGAGAGACTTGGACCCTATGTCAAGAAAGGAAATAGGAGGCCACGAGGTAGGGGGCGCGCCTACCCCCCCCCCCCCAGGCGCGCCCTCCACCCTCGTGGGCCCCCTGTTGCTCCAC
This sequence comes from Triticum urartu, assembly GCF_056163025.1. Taxonomy (NCBI): domain Eukaryota; kingdom Viridiplantae; phylum Streptophyta; class Magnoliopsida; order Poales; family Poaceae; genus Triticum; species Triticum urartu. The sequence goes on along the minus strand of NC_141875.1, from coordinate 614,694,486 downwards.
CGACGTACTCCTTCCTCCTATATAAACCTACGTACCCCCAAACGATCAGATACGGAGCCAAGACCCTAATTCCACCGCCGCAACTTTTTGTATCCACGAGATCCCATCTTGGGGTCTGTTCCGGAGCTCCGCCGGAGGAGGCATCGATCACGGAGGGCTTCTACATCAACACCATAGCCCCTCCGATTAAGTGTGAGTAGTTTACCACAGACCTACGGGTCCATAGTTAGTAGCTAGGTGGCTTCTTCTCTCTTTTTGGATCTCAATACAATGTTCTCCCCCTCTCTTGTGGAGATCTATTCGATGTAATCTTCTTTTTGCGGTGTGTTTGTTGAGACCGATGAATTGTGGGTTTATGATCAAGTCTATCTATGAACAATATTTGAATCTTCTCTCAATTCTTTTATGTATGATTGGTTATCTTTGCAAGTCTCTTCGAATTATCAGTTTGGTTTGGCCTACTAGATTGATCTTTCTTGCAATGGGAGAAGTGCTTAGCTTTGGGTTCAATCTTGCGGTGTCCTTTCCCAGTGACAGTAGGGGCAGCAAGGCACATATTGTATTGTTGCCATCGAGGATAACAAGATGGGGTTTTCTTCATATTGCATGAGTCTATCCCTCTACATCATGTCATCTTGCTTAAGGCGTTACTCTGTTTTTAAATTAATACTCTAGATGCATGTTGGATAGCGGTCTATGAGTGGAGTAATAGTAGCAGATGCAGGCAGGAGTCGGTCTACTTGTCTCGGACGTGATGCCTATATACATGATCATACCTAGATATTCTCATAACTATGCTCAATTCTGTCAGTTGCTCAATAGTAATTTGTTCACCCACCGTAGAATACTTATGCTCTTGAGAGAAGCCACTAGTGAAACCTATGGTCCCCGGGTCTATCTTCATCATATTAATCTCCTACTACTTAGTTATTTCCTTTGCTATTTACTTTGCCTTTATTTTACTTTGCATCTTTATCACAAAAATACCAAAAATATTATCTTATCATATCTATCAGATCTCACTCTCGTAAGTGGCCTTATAGGGATTGACAACCCCTATTTGCGTTGGTTTCGAGGATCTATTTGTTTTGTGCAGATACGAGGGACTCGCGTGTAGCCTCCTACCGGATTGGTACCTTGGTTCTCAAAAACTGAGAGAAATACTTACGCTACTTTGCTGCATCATCCCTTCCTCTTCGGGGAAAACCAACGCAGTGCTCAAGAGGTAGAAAGAAGGATTTCTGGTGCCGTTGCCGGGGAGGTCTACGCAAAAGTCAACATACCAAGTACCCATCACATACCCTTATCTCCCGCATTACATTATTTGCCATTTGCCTCTCGTTTTCCTCTCCCCCACTTCACCCTTGCCGTTTTATTTGCCCTCTCTCTCTATCCTCCCTCTCTTTCTCTATTTGCCTCTTTTTTGCCCGCTTGCTTTTTGTTTGCTTGTGTGTTAGTTTGCTTGCTTGTCACGATGGCTCAAGATAATACTAAATTGTGTGACTTCACCAATACCAACAACAATGATTTTATTAGCACTCTGATTGCTCCTCTTACCGATGCTGAATCTTGTGAAATTAATATTGCTTTGCTGAATCTTGTCAGGAAAGATCCGTTTTCCGGCCTTCCTAGTGAAGATGCCGCTACCCATCTAAATAGCTTCGTTGATTTGTGTGACATGCAAAAGAAGAAAGATGTGGATAATGATATTGTTAAATTGAAGCTATTTCCTTTTTCGCTTAGAGATCGTGCTAAAGCTTGGTTTTCGTCTTTGCCTAAAAATAGTATTGATTCATGGAATAAGTGCAAAGATGCTTTTATCTCTAAGTATTTTCCTCCCGCTAAGATCATCTCTCTTAGAAACGATATTATGAATTTTAAGCAACTTGATCATGAACATGTTGCACAATCTTGGGAGAGAATGAAATTAATGATACGTAATTACCCTGCTCATGGTTTAAATTTATGGATGATTGTTCAGAATTTTTATGCCGGATTGAATTTTGCTTCTAGAAATCTTTTAGATTCAGCCGCGGGAGGCACTTTTATGGAAATCACTTTAGGAGAAGCTACTAAACTCCTAGATAATATTATGGTTAATTATTCTCAATGGCATACTAAAAGATCTACTAATAAAAAGGTGCATGCGATAGAAGAAATTAATGTTTTGAGTGGAAAGATGGATGAACTTATGAAATTATTTGCTAATAAGAGTGTTTCTTCTGATCCTAATGATATGCCCTTGTCTACTTTGATTGAGAATTATAATGAATCTATGGATGTTAATTTTGTTGGTAGGAACAATTTTGGTAATAATGCGTATAGAGGAAATTTCAATCCTAGGCCGTATCCTAGTAATCCCTCTAATAATTATGGTAATTCCTACAACAATTCTTATGAAAATTATAATAAGATGCCCTCTGATTTTGAATCTAATATTAAATAATTTATTACTTCGCAAAAGAATTTTAATGCTATGATTGAAGAAAAATTGCTTAAGATTGATGATTTGGCTAGGAACGTTGATAGAATTGCTCTTGATGTTGATTCTTTGAAACTTAGATCTATTCCACCTAAGCATGATATCAATGAGTCTCTCAAAGCCATGAGAATTTCCATTGATGAGTGCAAAGAAAGAACTGCTAGGATGCGTGCTAAGAAAGATGCCTTTATAAGAGCGTGTTCTTCTAGTTCCTATGAAAATAAAGATGAAGATCTAAAAGTTATTGATGTGTCCCCTATTAAATCTTTGTTTTGCAATATGAATCTTGATAATGATGGGACTGAATATGATCCACCTTTACCTAGAAGGCGTTCCAAGAATTCAGAATTTGTTGATCTTGATGCTAAAATTGATAAAAGTGGGAATGAGGAAATTAAAACCATAGATGTTGCTAAACCCACTATTATGGATTTCAAGGAATTTAAATATTAAAATTGCTTTTTGATTGATTGTATTTCCTTGTTGCAATCCGTGCTAAATTCTCCTCATGCTTATAGTCAAAATAAAGCGTTTACTAAACATATCGTTGATGCCTTGATGCAATCTTATGAAGAAAAACTTGAATTGGAAGTTCCTATCCCTAGAAAACTTTATGATGAGTGGGAACCAACTATTAAAATTAAAATCAAAGATCATGAATGCTATGCTTTATGTGATTTGGGTGCTAGTGTTTCCACGATTCCAAAGACTTTGTGTGATTTGTTAGGTTTCCGTGATTTTGATGATTGCTCTCTAAACTTGCACCTTGCGGATTCCACTATTAAAAAACCTATGGTAAGAATTAATGATGTTCTTATTGTTGCAAATAGGAATTATGTGCCCGTAGATTTTTTTTCTTGACATAGATTGCAATCCTTCATGTCCTATTATTCTTGGTAGACCTTTCCTTAGAATGATTGGTGCAATTATTGATATGAAGGAAGGAAATATTAGATTCCAATTTACCTTAAGGAAAGGCATGGAACACTTTCTTAGAAATAAAATTAAATTACCTTATGAATCTATTATGAGAGCCAGTTATTGATTGCCTACCAAAGATGGCAATACCTAGATCTATTCTTGCTTGTTATGCCTAGCTAGGGGCGTTAAACGATAGCGCTTGTTGGGAGGCAACCCAATTTTATCTTTATTCCTTGATTTTTGCTCATGTTTAGTAATAAATAATTTATCTAGCTTCTGTTTTGGTTGTGTTTCTTTGTGTTTAATTAGTGTCTGTACCAAGTAGAACCGTTGGGAAGACTTGGTGAAAGTCTTGTTGAACTTGCTGTAAAAAACAGAAACTTTAGCGCTCACGAGAACTGCTGTAATTTTTATTTGGAAAGTGATATTTAGTTAATTATTTTTGCAGATGATTAATAGATAAATTCCTCACGTCCAGAAATTTATTTTAGAATTTTTGGGGTTCCAGATCGTGCGCTAGCTACAGATTACTACAGACTGTTCTGTTTTTGACAGATTCTGTTTTTCGTGTGTTGTTTGCTTATTTTGATGAATCTATGGCTAGTAAAATAGTTTATAAACCATAGAGAAGTTGGAATACAGTAGGTATAACACCAATATAAATAAATAATGAGTTCATTACAGTATCTTGAAGTGGTCTTTTATTTTCTTTCGCTAACGGAGCCCACGAGATTTTCTACTTTAAGTTTTGTGTTGTGAAGTTTTCAGGTTTTGGGTAAAGATTTGATGGATTATGGAACAAGGAGTGGCAAGAGCCTAAGATTGGGGATGCCCATGGCACCCCCAAGATAATCTAAGGACACCTAAAAGTCAAAACTTTGGGATGCCCCGGAAGGCATCCCCTCTTTCGTCTACTTCTATCGGTAACTTTACTTGGAGCTATATTATTCGCCACATGATATGTGTTTTACTTGGAGTGTCTTGTATGATTTGAGTCTTTTCTTGTTAGTTTACCACAATAATCCTTGCTGTACACAACTTTTGAGAGAGCCATACATGATTTGGAATTTGTTAGAATACTCTATGTGCTTCGCTTATATCTTTTGAGTTATATAGTTTTGCTCTAGTACTTCACTTATATCTTTTAGAGCACGGTGGAGGATTTGTTTTATAGAAACTATTGATCTCTCATGTTTCACTTAGATTATTTTGAGAGTCTTAATAGCATGGTAATTTGCTTAGAATCCTAATATGCTAGGTGTTCAAGATTAGTAAAATTTTCTTAAGAGTGTTCTGAATACTAAGAGAAGTTTGATGCTTGATGATTGTTTTGAGATATGGAGGTAATAATATCAAAGTCGTTCTAGTTGAGTAGTTGTGAAATTGAGAAATACTTGTGTTGAAGTTTGCAAGTCCCGTAGCATGCACGTATGGTAAATGTTATGCAACAAATTTGAAACGTGAGGTGTTATTTGATTGTCTTCCTTATGAGTGGCGGTCGGGGATGAGCGATGGCCTTTTCCTACCAGTCTATCCCCCTAGGAGCATGCGTGTAGTACCGAGGTTTTTGATGACTTGTAGATTTTTGCAATAAGTATGTGAGTTCTTTATGACTAATATTGAGTCCATGGATTATACGCACTCTCACCCTTCCATCCTTGCTAGCCTCTTCGGTACCGTGCATTGCCCTTTCTCACATTGAGAGTTGGCGCAAACTTCGCCGGTGCATCCAAACCCCGTGATATGATACGCTCTTTCACACATAAACCTCCTTATATCTTCCTCAAAACAGCCACTATACCTACCTATTATGGCATTTCCATAGCCATTCCGAGATATATTGCCATGCAACTTTCCATCATTCTGTTCATCATGACACATTCATTATTGTCATATTGCTTAGCATGATCATGTAGTTGACATAGTATTTGTGGCAAAGACACCATTCATAATTCTTTCATGCATGTCACTCTTGGTTCATTGCATATCCCGGTACACCGCCGGAGGCATTCATATAGAGTCATCTTTTGTTCTAGTATCGAGTTGTAATCATTGAGTCGTAAATAAACAGAAGTGTGATGATCATCATTTTCTAGAGCATTGTCCCAAGTGAGGAATAAAAAAAAGAGAAAGACCATAAAAAAAGAGAAGGCCCAAAAAAATGAGAGAAAAGAGAGAAGGGACAATGTTACTATCCTTTGCCACACTTGTGCTTCAAAGTAGCACCTTAGTCTTCATGTTAGAGAGTCTCTTGTTTTGTCACTTTCATATACTAGTGGGATTTTTTCATTATAGAACTTGGCTTGTATATTCCAACAATGGGCCTCCTCAAGTGCCCTAGGTCTTCGTGAGCAAGCAAGTTGGATGCACACCCACTAGTTTCTTTTGTTGAGCTTTCATACATTTATAGCTCTAGTGCATTCGTTGCATGGAAATCCCTACTCCTTGCATTAACATCAATCGGTGCGCATCTCCATAGCCCATTGATTAGCCTCGTTGATGTGAGACTTTCTCCTTTTTTGTCTTCTCCACATAACCCCCCTCATTATATTCTATTCCACCCATAGTGCTATGTCCATGGCCCGCGCTCATATATTGCGTGAAAGTTTATAGGTTTGAGATTACTAAAGTATGAAACAATTGCTTGGCTTGTCATCGGGGTTGTGCATGATGAGAGCATTCTTGTGTGACGAAAATGAAACATGACTAAACTATATGATTTTGTAGGGATGAACTTTCTTTGGCCATGTTATTTTGAGAAGACATAATTGCTTAGTTAGTATGCTTGAAGTATTATTATTTTTATGTCAATATGAAATTTTGTCTTGAATCTTTCGGATCTGAATATTCATACCACAATTAAGAAGAATTACATTAAAATTATGCCAAATAGCACTCCGCATCAAAAATTCTGTTTTTATCATTTACCTACTCGAGGACGAGCAGGAATTAAGCTTGGGGATGCTTGATACGTCTCCAACGTATCTATAATTTTTGATTGCTCCATGCTATATTATCTACTGTTTTGGACATTATTGGGTTTTATTATCCACTTTTATATTATTTTTGGGACTAACCTATTAACCGGAGGCCCAGCCCAGAATTGCTGTTTTTGCCTGTTTTAGGGTTTCGAAGAAAAGGAATATCAAACGGAGTCCAAACGGAATGAAACCTTCGGGAACGTGATTTTCTCAACGAACAAGACCCGGGAGACTTGGACCCTATGTCAAGAAAGGAAATAGGAGGCCACGAGGTAGGGGGCGCGCCTACCCCCCCAGGCGCGCCCTCCACCCTCGTGGGCCCCCTGTTGCTCCATCGACGTACTCCTTCCTCCTATATAAACCTACGTACCCCCAAACGATCAGATACGGAGCCAAAACCCTAATTCCACCGCCGCAACTTTTTGTATCCACGAGATCCCATCTTGGGGTCTATTCCGGAGCTCCGCCGGAGGGGGCATCGATCACGGAGGGCTTCTACATCAACACCATAGCCCCTCCGATTAAGTGTGAGTAGTTTACCACAGACCTACGGGTCCATAGTTAGTAGCTAGGTGGCTTCTTCTCTCTTTTTGGATCTCAATACAATGTTCTCCCCCTCTCTTGTGGAGATCTATTCGATGTAATCTTCTTTTTGCGGTGTGTTTGTTGAGACTGATGAATTGTGGGTTTTTGATCAAGTCTATCTATGAACAATATTTGAATCTTCTCTGAATTCTTTTATGTATGATTGGTTATCTTTGCAAGTCTCTTCGAATTATCAGTTTTGTTTGGCCTACTAGATTGATCTTTCTTGCAATGGGAGAAGTGCTTAGCTTTGGGTTCAATCTTGCGGTGTCCTTTCCCAGTGACAGTAGGGGCAGCAAGGCACGTATTGTATTGTTGCCATCGAGGATAGCAAGATGGGGTTTTCTTCATATTGCATGATTCTATCCCTCTACATCATGTCATCTTGCTTAAGGCGTTACTCTGTTTTTAACTTAATACTTTAGATGCATGCTGGATAGCGGTCGATGAGTGGAGTAATAGTAGTAGATGCAGGTAGGAGTCGGTCTACTTGTCTCGGACGTGATGCCTATATACATGATCATACCTAGATATTCTCATAACTATGCTCAATTCTGTCAATTGCTCAACATTAATTTGTTCACCCACTGTAGAATACTTATGCTCTTGAGAGAAGCCACTAGTGAAACCTATGGCCCCCGGGTCTATCTTCATCATATTAATCTCCTACTACTTAGTTATTTTCTTTGCTATTTACTTTGCCTTTATTTTACTTTGCATCTTTATCACAAGAATACCAAAAATATTATCTTATCATATCTATCAGATCTCACTCTCGTAAGTGGCCTTATAGGGATTGACAACCCCTATCTGCGTTGGTTGCGAGGATTTATTTGTTTTGTGCAGGTACGAGGGACTCGCGCGTAGCCTGATACCTTGGTTCTCAAAAACTGAGAGAAATACTTACGCTACTTTGCTGCATCATCCCTTCCTTTTCGGAGAAAACCAACGCAGTGCTCAAGAGGTAGCAAGCGCCTCATAGACCTTTTGGGGTTCAACACAAGAGACAAACGCGTGATGTTCACAATAGTTTGCTAATTGTCTACGAGTGCTTACCCCCTTTCTTAAGCTTCCAAGCACATTTGTCATGAGGTGATCCTTGGTGGAGAGCTTGGAAGCAACCTTGGCGGCTCGACGCTCCAATTCCTCCTCGGGGGTGAGACGAGGAGTGGTCACTTGATCATCTTGAGCGTCGTCTTGAGCTTGTTCTTGATCTCGTGGAAGCTCTTGACCTTGAACTTGCTCGGAGGAGGGAGCTTGACCTTGGGCATCACTTGATGTTACAACACCATCTTGAGATTGATCTTGCCCTTGGTCTTGTTCTTGAGGTTGAGGGCCCTCACTTTGTTCTTCGGAAGCGTGTGGGTCTTGGGTTGGTGAAGGTTCCACTTGAGTGGAACATTGTCCTTCTCCTTCGGCCACAAGGGGTTCCTCAATGGGTAGGATATGACCAACACCCATTCTTCTTATGGCTTGGGGAGGAATTTCATCACCTATATCACAAGTACCACTTTGCTCCACTTGGGAGCCGTTATTCTCATCAAACTCCATGTTACATGTTTCCTCAATAAGTCCCGTGGACTTATTGAGAACACGGTAAGCATAAGAGTTTGTAGCATAACCAACAAATATGCCCTCATAAGCTCTAGCCTCAAATTTAGACAAACGGACACCTTTCTTGTTAGTTCACAGACATGGTCCCCCTTGAGAATTTAGCTTTCCTTCGATGCAAGCACTGCAAGAACGATCTTTGGCAAAACTAACATTTGTTAGTCCACGGACATGATCCCCCTTGAGAAGACTTTTCAAATATCTCATATTGACGTGGGCTAAATGATGATACCAAAGCCATCCCACGTCAACTTTAGCCATTAGGCATGTCGCGGTCTTAGTGGGTCGCTCCAAAAAGTTAATCACATAGAGACCGTTCTCGACATGCCCAACAAAGGCTACTTTAAGATTCTTGCTCCACAAGAGGGCCACGGTATCAACATCAAAGAAAGTGGCAAACCCATGAGTGCTAGTTGGTGAACGGAAAGTAAATTATACGCAAGGGACTCAACAAGCATGACCTTCTCGATCGTAAGATCATGAGAAATGAAAACTTTGCCAAGTCCCAATACCTTAGATGATGAGGCGTCACCCCACTCGACATTGGTGGGCATGGATGGAATCTTTTGCATGTCCACCACCAAGTCCTTACTTCCGGTCATATGATTAGTAGCTCCACTATCGAGCAACCATGATCCCCCACCGGAAGCAAATACCTACAAGAGATCAATGCTTGGTTTTAGGTACCCATTTTGTAATGGGTCCTTTGATGTTAGTAACAAGGGTCTTAGGAACCCAAATAGACCATTCAATGTACTCATAAAGAGAACCAACAAATTTGGCATAAACATGCCCATCTCTAGCGCGGCACAACACATAAGAAGGGTTAAAGTCACCGGCTTTGTTGGGAAGGGAAGCGTTTCCCTTCTTGGCTTCACTACCCCTCATGGAGTTTTTCTCCTTCTATTTAGTAGCACCGTCACCCTCCTTCACAAAGGTTTGCTTGAGAGGAGGAGGTCGTTTGGCCTTGTCATTCTTCTTCTCGTTCTTGGACTTGGGCACATACCCAATCCCTTCCTTGGCTACAACTCCCTTTTGGTTGGTCAAGAGGTCGTTGAGGCTCTTCTCTCCTTGTATGCAAGACACAAGACCTTTCTCGAGTTGCACCTTTAGCTTAGTGTTCTCCTCAACAAGATGCATATGCTCACAACACGGGTTAGTGGCATTTGCATTATCAATTAACATCATACGAGGAAAAGTGGCTTTCTCCTTGGTTAGCTTTACTTGAAGTTGATCATGAGACTCTTTGAGGCTAGCATGAGCACCCTTCAAGACCTTGTGAGCCTTGTCAAGTAGATCAAACTCGTCTTTGAGTCTAGCAAGATCAACCCCAAGTTTGGCCTTCTCGGAGTTTAGCACACGAGAAACAACAAGAGCATGATCCAAATCTTTCTTTAACTTAGCATGATCAACGTTGTGTGACTCCTCAAGAGCCAAACGAAGACCACGCTCTTCCTCAAGAGCATTGGAAAGATCCGAAATCTCATCGGCATAGTCACGACTATGCCCCTCCATCTTGGAGATAGTATCTTCATGAGCCTCGATCACGTCATTGGCTTCACCAAGTTGTTCCAAGAGAGCAACAAAATGCTTCTTGGTTTTACCCTTGAGTTTACCCATAAAGGACTCAAACTCATTTTACTCCACATTAGGTCCCTCACATTCATCAATGCAATCCGTCAAGGAAGGATTATTAATGATGGTAGCTTTGATGTTGGGAGTTACCTTGTTGGTGGCTTTAGCCATGAGGCACTTGGCGGTGATGTTCTCATTGGGTGAGTCGAAGAGAGATATTCGTGGAGTTTTTGCAATGGCAACGGAGGCCATGGAAACCGACTCACCATCATCATCATCATCCTCATGGTACTCTTCTTGAACCACCAACGCCTTGTGAGGGGTTTTCTTGATGAAGTTGCTCTTGTTGGGAAAGACTTGGCTTTGTCCTTTCGAATGAGCTTGCCACCATTGTCTTCCCTCTTCTTATATGGGCACTCCGCAACAAAATGACTCACATTGCCACAATTGTAGCAAGTCCTTACACGTTGCTTGCTCTTCGTGCCACTTGAGTTGTTCTTGTTGAAGTTTGGCCTTGAGTTTTTTTACTCCAAAATTGCCTTGAAGCAAGTGCCATGTGTTCATGATAGGCATACTTTGTATCTTCGGGGTTCCTTTCCTCTTCTTCTTTTTCTTCAACGCAAACCTTGGACTTCAATGCAAGGTTGGGCTTCTTTGCCCTTTGAGAGCGAAGCACCGCATTGTCGGCGGTCTTGTCCAAGATGTTCATAGCCACAAACTCATCCAACACTTCACTTGAGGTCAAAGTGTGGAAGTCCGGCCTTTGACGAATGACGGAGGACATGGCCTTGTGGTAAGGCATCATTGCCTTGAGGAATTTGCGCTTGATCCAATTGTCATCCGTGTCCTTGCTCCCATGATCTCGGAGTGAGACCGCGAGTTTTGTTACTCTCCGATAAAGCTCACGAGGTTCTTCATCATCTTTCATTGCAAACTCATCGGATTCATCTTGCACTACTTCATAGTTGGAGCGTTGAATGCTTGCGCTTTCTCGGTAGAGAGAGACAACACAAAGCCATGCATCTTTGGCCAAGGCGAAGGGCCGAAGATGAGGTAGATCTTCGGGTGGAATTGCATCTTGAATGATGAAGAGAGCATTCTCATTGAATTGATTATCCGCGGCTTCTCGAGGAGTGAAGTTGCTTGGATCATGCAGATGGAAACCTTCTTCAATGATTCTCCAAAGATTAGTGTTCACATGATTTAAATGACGCTTAAAGCGATAAACCCAAAAATCAAAGTCCTCATTTTTCACAATCTTAGGGGGAGGACCGTCATGATTCAAGTGAGTGGAAGGAATCGGTCCACCATAAACAAGTGGTGGTTCCACGTGGGCAAAGATGTCGGTGCCATTTTTACCACTAGAAGAAGGAGCCTTTTCACTACTAGCTCCCCCCCTTGTCGGAGTTAGCATCCATCACCTTGTCTCTGGGATTACCCACTTTCAAAGGTGCGGTAGATAGTTTAAGCCCTTCAATGAATTTAGTAAACATGCTTTCAACCTCGGTCGTCATTGAGGTTTTCAATGTCTCCAAGGCTACATTGAATTCCTCACGGGAGACCGAGGTTCCCCCATCACCCGTAGACGAGATCGGATTTACACCGGAGTGCTCCTCCACATCGTCTACGGTGTCAACCATACTCTTTGAATGGCAAAGTCCTTAGTAAAGAGACGAGGCTCTGATACCAATTGAAAGGATCGATATGGTTGACTAGAGGGGGGGTGAATAGGCAACTAACAATTTTTAACTTTTCTTTACCAAATTAAACTTTGCATCAAAGTAGGTTGTCTAGATGTGCAACTAGGTGAGCAACCTATATGATGCAACAACAACGAACATACAAGCAAGCACGAGAAGTAACACTAATAAGCTTGCACAAGTAAAGGTAAGAGATAACCAAGAGTGGGCCCGGTGAAGACGAGGATGTGTTACCGAAGTTCCTTCCTTTTGAAGGGAAATACGTCTCCGTTAGAGCGGTGTGGAGGCACAATGCTCCCCAAGAAGCCACTAGGGCCACCGTATTCTCCTCACGCCCTCACACAATGCGAGATGCCGTGATTCCACTATTGGTGCCCTTGGAGGCGGCGACCGGACCTTTACAAACAAGGTTGGGGCAAACTCCACAACTTAATTGAAGGCTCCCAACGAAACCACGAAGCTTCACCACAATGGAATATGGCTCCGAGGTGACCTTAACCGTCTAGGGTGCACAAAGCACCCAAGAGTAACAAAATCCACACAAGAAAGTATGGGAAGCAAATATCCTTTGGTGGAAGTGTAGATCTAGGTCTCCTCCTTCAATCCCTAGCAAATCAACAAGTTTGAGTGGCTAGAGAGAGAGATCGGGCAAAGAGAGCTTGAGTAGTATTAATGGTGGAAAGATGGAGGTAAGAGGTAAATGTGGTAGGTGGAAGAAGCACCCTTGTATAGCAACCCTAAAAATCCAACCGTTACCATGTTCTCAGTACTGCAGCGGTACAACCGCTCCTGGTCCCGGTACAACCGGGACTCACAGTTTACGTGCAGAACCCTACCAGGCGGTACAACCGGGCGACCAGGCGGTAGTACCGGTTGAGAAGAACAACCGGACCAACCGCCCAGCCACCACCCAACCACCGCATAGGAACAGAAGGGAGTCACCCCTGAGTGCGGTAGTCGAGCGGTACCGGGCCGGTGCAACCGCATGGCCTCGATCGCTCGGGCGACTAAGTCCTGAGCGGTAGAACCGCTCCGGACACCGGTGGTACCGGTATGACCGGACCAACCGGGCCACCACCGCACGAGTACCGCATCAAAACAGAGACCAGACCGGTACTTGGGCGGTGCCTGGCCGGAACAACCGCCCTAGTCCTTGCTGAGCATTGGCGGTACCACCGCCCGGAAGCAACGGTACAACCGCTCGAACAAAACTGATCAGCGCCAAGACCCAGCGGTACAACCGTTCCGGAGAGCGGTACAACCGCTGGAGCCCACAGTAAGCAGTAGGGAGGAAGGGGAAGAGCTCTCTCTCTCACAGTTTAGGAAGGCAAGAAAGGGGTGAGGTAAGTGTACGTGAAATGATACCCCAACACTTTCCAATGTGGATTCCCTCTTGATAGTACGGGTTCCATATGACCAAAAGAGATAAACAAACATGTAGAAAACACCGTCTTCGATCTTTTTCTTCAGAGAGAATAGCTAACCGAAGAGGGCCTAAAACCGAGACCTGAAACACTTAGCATAAGATTAGGCCAATAAAGGGTTGTCATCATCCTCCAAAACACAAAGTAGGGAAATGACCTTACATTAATGACATGTCAGTTTTTATTGGGGCTTATGTAGATAAACCTTTTTTATCTAAAGGATGGCAGTTTGATAAAGTAGCATGGTAATTTTTCAAATTTTCAAAGCATGGCATTTAAAATTTATGTGTACTTTTTTGTACATGACATTTTTTTACTTAGAGGATGATAAAAAGAACGTAAGGCTCTCATATATATATATATATATATATATATATATATATATATATATATATGGTCGCGCTATTCGTCACCCTAGGTGAGGAATAGTTATTCTTCACCCCTTTCTATTTTGACGTCAATACAGCATATTTTTAGGTTTCATAAATTTTGTCTTATTTCATACGTAAAAAGAGAATGTAAGAAAACATATACTCGTCGTAAAAAATATTTTATGTTATGTAAAATTACGAACGTAAAACATAATGTAAAACATACATAAAATGCGATATTTCTGGTCTTATAACATATTTTTTTTGTTTTCTTATACCAAATTTTACGTAGTGAATCAATATAAATATAATTATTTGTATTCCAAACGTAATTTATTCATGAAGCGGTCGTAAGATTACCTCGGTTGAAAAATAATTTATTCTGCACCCTGGATGATGAATAGTATCACTATATATATATATATATATATAGTCAATCACCTTAATTACTTACCAAATTTCTAATCTAAATATAAGGCAATTCACAGTCGAAATTTGATGAACATTTATTTACACAATTACATTATTATTGACAGATAAATCACAAGCTAACTTACTACAATATTTATATCCCGTGGCATTGTTCTAGTAGAGGATGACAATTTTAAAGTTTACCATGGCAATTTTATTTTTCTAAATCGCACGGTCTTCTTTTCTTTAGAAGTTTAGCATGGCAATAATTTTTTTTGCGGATGGAAAGCATGGCAATGTATTATTATTACATAAAAACTGTTAACTTTGCCTTTTGGGCGAATCGAGGGGGTTCGTCCTGGCCTGCCCCCTAGTGAATGATCAGTGAAACGTTCGCTGGAAGCTTCCTCTCGGTTGACGTTCCTAAGCAATTGGGGTGAAAAAGGCTACGGGGCGGTTTAGTTCTAAGACTAATGCTGCCATATTTTGCCACACATTTTTGTCAAGTTTACTTAAGATTAATTTATCAAAATAAAATCTACAAGTTGGCAAGTCTAAGGAAATTTTGTCACATTTTTTATGTGTATATCATACTGGGCTTAAATGTAGCTTGCCTAAGGTGTGGCTTGAACCAAACACTAATCTAAATTGATTAAACTTGCCTAACCTTAAGTGTAAAAATCTTTGACAAAATTAGTCACAAACCAAACAACTCCTACATTTTTAGACAGAGCCTCTTAAGTGTGGCAATCGCAGAAATGGATGTATCTAGACATATTTTATTTTTAGATATATTCATTTCCGAGATAAATAATTTTGAACAAAGGGAGTACATATTTCCTAACACGACGGCATTGTGATGTGTTGAGCCTGTCTCGTTCGAAACGGTGCCAATCGCGTTTACGTCGGGTCGACGTTCAGTATTTGCTACTATTCCAGTACCGACATGAAAAAAGCCATACAAATGTCATTCGCCGAGGAAGCGTGGAAAGGGACCCGGCGGTAAAGCACAAAGCACAGCAAGCAAGTCTAGGTTCGACCACACACGTCACTAGTCACTACTCCCTCCGTTCCTAAATATTTGTCTTTCTAGACATTTCAAATGACTATTAAATAAGAATGTATGTAGACATATTTTAAAGTATAGATTCACACATTTTGCTTCGTATATAGTCATTTATTAAAATGTCTAGAAAGACAAGTATTTAGAAACGGAGGGAGTAGATGCTACTCCTAGTATAGTGTTTACATTCGTCTTAACCAGGCAGCCAGGGCCAGGTTCGATGTATCTGCACTAGCACACCAGGCAACTTTAGGAATGGTTTTACTCAAAACAAGAAATGAGAACTCCCCCCCAAAAAGAAAAAGAAATCAGAATGGTTTCCTCGTTGACTGCTGCTAGCACCGCAATAGCATCTGAGAGCGTCTAGAGCGGGCGCCTCAAACCGTCTCAAATGCCAACCGGGCGTTCTGGTCAGTGCCGGTCACAAAAAACAAATCCAGTCTGGCGCCTCAAATCGGTCTCAAATGTTCGGACCGTTCGTGTTCGGCACACTCATATCCAAGCCAAATGTACGGCTGATATGGGACGGCCTGGTCCCGCCCGGGCACGTCAGCCCGACCCACCACCAACCCCACGGTGTCCTCACAAAAAAAATCCGTCCCCTCTCCGAACCCTAGCGCTCACTTCCCTGTCCTTTCTCATTTCGTCCCCTCCTCCTCTCCAATTCCTATCCAATCCGGTGACATGTCGAGCTCCGGCAGCCACTCCGGCTCCGACCTTGACGTTGACGAGGAGCTGGCCCTCTGGATTGCGTTGGAGCAGTCGAAGGTGAACATCAGGGGCAACTCCGGATCTGCACCGTCACCGCTCCTGCGCTGGCGCAACGCAGACGACGAAGCTGTCCCCTCCCGACCCGCGGGCAGCTCCGCAAGGGCAGCGTTGTCTGCTCCGCCCCTGTCCAACCCCTTCGCCCACCAGCCACTGCTCCGTGTGGGCGGCGACGGGTGCTAGTGCCCGCTCCGCCGGCCTGCATGCGCACTCCGGAATTGGAGGCACGCGCCGCCTACCGTGAAAGGCAGCAGGCAAGGGAGAAGGACGTGGCGGAGCAGTCCGTGCGTTGCTGCCACGGGCTGCCCACGGAGCTCGACGAGGACGAGCGGCTCCTAGCTTGGGTCCACCGCCGGTCGCAGATGACGGCGGAGACGAATGTTCGCCGCTTACGTCGGAAGAACACGAAGGCGCTCCGGCTTGCCAATGGGCGGTCGGAGTGCGAGGCGGCGGAGGCGGCTCGGGTGGCCAAGCTCAAGCGGCAGCAGGCCAGGGTCGTCCGGCGGATGAAGGGGCTCATCGTCCTCTCCGGTGACTCCGAAGTCAACGACGACGACGACCACAACTCCACCTCCGACAACTCCGAAGTCAACGACGACGACCACAACTCCACCTCCGACAACTCTGATGATCCACCACCTAGCGCTGACGCGTTCAACTGCACCGGCGATCGGAAGGGTGAATCTCCGCCGTCTCCGTCATTAATTTATAGTTATTTATATCTCTAGTTAGAACATGTCCATCATATGTGGATTATGTGAGCTTTGAGTAGCTTTTGGAGAGCCGACAATGATTTTTTGGTGATCGAAATGTGCACATATATATATATGTCTGTTTCATAGTCCGTCCAATGATCTATGTAATTTATATTCACGTTGCATGAGTAGTATGGATATTAGGTATCGGATATGAGGAGTGTGGATGTGGGGGACACAAATTGAGGAG
Organism: Triticum urartu; assembly: GCF_056163025.1. Taxonomy (NCBI): domain Eukaryota; kingdom Viridiplantae; phylum Streptophyta; class Magnoliopsida; order Poales; family Poaceae; genus Triticum; species Triticum urartu. Next base: position 614,677,649 of record NC_141875.1, on the reverse strand, counting down.
TACCCGGTCAGTACCCGTGGATACGCCCGGGCGTGTCTGTGAGTGTTTGAGGGACCGAATTTGATGACCCTGGTTGTAGATGCTCTCATGAGTCTGAACCATACATCTTCAACGGTGACCCTCGAAACGTACTCACTGTTTGTTCACAGATTGGTTCAGACTTGTCCGTGGACACGGATACGGGAGCCGATTATCCAACTCTATCCCTAAATATTTTCCCTTGATTTTCTTTTCTAAGCCTGCAACACTCAAAAGTCAAAAAATATAGAAAATATCATAATTCATCCATAGATAACATGCAAATATTCCGATTGCAACAATAGTCCAAATTGCATCCGAGATAACCGCATGTTCAACAAGTTATTTAAATTCACTGGTACCAAATTTAGTGATACTTGAGTCAGAATTCGGACATGTCATCTCACACACTGTGACCCTTGAGTTTCGTCCAACAATGTATGAACGTAAATTCCCGTAAAAAGTATGAACGTAAATGGCGTGCCCTGGGTCCTTTGGTACAACACGACAACGCGTCCGGGCTATACAACATGATGATTATTAAGTTGTAACTTTAAATGAATCAATGAATTGATTAACATGTAGAGTAATAAGAAGCAAAACTTACAATCTCAATGGTTTGCGAGCCCGATGACCACCTTCGCCCCACTTGTGCAATCACACCACAAAACTTCATGACGGAGTTGGAGGCGGTGTACGATGGGCTAGTGACTTCACATTGCGTTCATGGATCATGTGCAATTCATAGGGCGCAAAGTGTTTTTCTCATGAAACAAAGCATGCACGTTTTGCCAAAACGGTTGAGCCCCCTTACCTTATGCCTACAAAGTCCGCAGATACGACCTTCCATGCATCGCACAACAACTCATCCTTCATCACCGAATACCCCGTCTTTGTGCTTACTCTAGGAAACAACAAGAAGGTCAAAAAAAAACCTCAACCCTACCTGGTCGATAATCCAAACAAGGGAGGAGCTAGCGGACAATTTGAATTTCAACTACCGAACACCTATCGGGCTTGGTGTGACTGGTGCCCGCCATGGATGGCACCGGCAGGGGGCAGAGGGTACATGACTGTGGACCAATCCTGCATGGATGGCGACGTAGTCCAAGACTGGCATGCGTGTAGATGGGGGCTTCACACATACGGCAATGCCTGGGTGATGACCGAAGAGGTACTTCGGCGGCGTCGAACGAGTAGGGTATGAATGCAGAGTAAGGAGGGAGCAATGGCGAAGTGGAAGAAAAGTGGCCCGAGAGGGGGATTTGAGTGGGCTGGTAGTGTTAGGGTCCGACGTGGCAGAGGTCTAGATGCCCGCAAGCCTCCCCTTGGTTTGCGTCTGGTTTGCGAAATTTTTAAAAAGAAGACGTGTCCACAATCAAATAGGAATTTGTGTTGGACGACAAACTACATGAATAGCTCGGTTCGGATGTATGCGGATATTTTGAAGGCCGCGTTGGAGATACCCTAACAGCTGACCAATACTATGAAGCATGTCTCACCGTACTGTGCCGAATGCTGACGAGAAAACCAGTCCATTTATTCATGCAGTGTGGTCAGGAATGAGTCATTTGGAAAGCTTCCTTTTTACATAATTGTTAACTGGCAACCGTTTGTCAGGGGCCAATCCCGACAAACACGCTATCTTCCGTTGGTTTTGTTGTAGTATGAATCTTGGCGCAGGGAACATGAGACGCGTACGATTTTAAACTCGCTCGCTATGATACAAAAGCAGCGACATTATCCTATTCAAAACACTAGAGCTTACCGCACTAGCTAGTGACGCGAACCTCCACTCAGGACACCTGAGATCGAATTCTGGTCCCTTTTTTCTTTTCCTTTTCTTTTTTAGCAGACGGCAATATTTTTTCTACTTAGGTACATGGCAATTTATCTAAAAAAATCAAAATGAGAATTTTTTATAATTTTTTGAAGCCACATAGCAAATTTAAACATTTGTTTTCAGTGTTCACAAGTCAAGTTTGTTTTTGTACATGTCAGTTTTATTACTAATAACATGGCATTTTATTATTAAGAAAATGACATTTTTATTTCTTATATTGTTCACAAGTCAAGTTTGTTTTTGTACAGGATAATTTATTATTAATAGGAAGGCATTTTTATTCCCTGATCTTCACAAGTCAAGTTTGTTTTTGTACATGCCAGTTTTATTATTAATAACATGGCATTTTTATTATTAAGAGGATGGCAAACTTTAGATATTTCTTTGCACTGTCACATGGCATTTTGAATTTATAAACTTTTATACATGAAGTAGGTCCATGAAAAAAACAAAGAACACATTTTCTCACAAACATGGTTTTTTTTTGCACTGTGACATGGCATGAAACATCTCATGAATAAATTCAAAAAAATCAAATATGTCACCCACAATTTTTTGATTTTTTTTCTCGCAATTTTTTTTGAATTTTTTTGTAGAGCAAAATTTTGCCTTTCAGGATGTCAATTATCTACAACAAAATTGTGTAACTTTTTTATGCATCCGAAAACGTTGATTGTTATAATTCATTTTAGCTATTTCTTTTATAATGTGGCAAGAATTTAGATTTTTTATAAAGTAGTGATCGGCCCGAGAGGAGTACTAAATGGGCTGATTGGGCCTAGTTCACCATGGGGTGGTTCTCCCAGCAAATGGAAATAGTTTGCTTCATCGACCCGAGGGAGCGGTCTTTTTTCTTAAACAAGTTGAAAAATGTTTGCCAACTAACCTGTGGTTGGATGGTTACATATACAGTGGTATCTCCAGCCCACTAGGGTTCAAGTCCTGGTGCTCGACTCAGTCTCTCGAAGGTTCTCATAAGGGTAGGGTGTATGTGTGTGCGTTTATAGAGATGAGTGTATGCGTGTATATATGAGCGCTTGTGTCTGTACTGTGTTAAAAAAAAGTTAAAAATATTTTTTCGTAGGGAACCGGGAAAGCCCGTATTATGTGCATATCTACTTGCAGCACCTCTTGAGCCACACAAGAATATTAAGAAACTCAAGGTCGATACATTAAAAAAAACAGAGTCCTTAGTGTAAGAATACGTAGCGTGTATTAGGGATACTCTTAATGTAATATTTTCCTTTCTATCTAAACCTCCACATCTATCCTTTCCTTTTCAACTAGGATTAGATCTTGGAGGACAAGCATAGGCTGGTTTTGTAGCTGTACATATACAGGGCACTAATGCATGCGATTGATTCTCTCCCAAACTAACTATTCTACATGGTATCAGTTTTTCTCTAGGTCTTGTGCCTTGCTTCCGCTGCTTCCTTGCCCTAGCCACTGCCGAACCTTGCCCATAGCTACACCCCTCCCTTGCTGCCGCCATGGACTTTGGTGAGTTCAGCGACCTCGCCTCCACCCCAACACCTCCGAGTCCAATCCCTCCAACCCCTTTGCTGCTAGCTCCCTCAACCCTGCTGCTCCTAGTGCCACCGCCATCCAGCTCATAAACATCCGTAACCATGTCACCGTTATCCTCGACTTCGAGGAGTCCAATTTTTGCATCCGGCAAACCTTCTTCAACCTCACTTTTCGCAAGCTTGGTCTTCTTGATCACATCGATGGCTCCGTCGACGCTCTCATGGCTTTTGGCGACGTCGAGTGGGCTCAAATCGACCAGTGCATCGTCTCCTGGTTGTACACCACCGTCTCCAAGGACATACTCGAGATCATCATCCAACCCTCCGACACCGCCGCCAACGCTTGGACCGTCATCACCGAGCTCTTCCGCGACAATCCTCTTCAACGCTCCATCTTCACCAAGCGTGACTTCCTCAACCTCGTCTAGGACGATCTCTCTGTCATTGCCTTCGCGAGCCGCCTCAAGTGTCTCTCGGACACACTTCGCGACGTCGGCACTCCAGTCAATGACCAGGACATGTTGACTACCTTCATCAACGGGCTCAACGGCGAGTTCGGCCACTGCATCGCCGCCCTCACCATCAACCCTGCTGGTCTAACCTTCACCCGTGCACGCGGCGCTATTTTGCAGGAAGAACGCCGACTTGCTCGCCATGCTCAGCAAATCCGGGCAACAGCCCTCGTCGCCAACCGGTTCTCCGCGCCGCTGGCTTCACCGGCCACGCGTCCCCCCGTGCCTTCTCCAACGCCTCCTGCTCCTGCATCGGGTGGTCGTGGCCGCGGCAAAGGCCTCGCCACCCAACTGGCGTGCACCCGGCGTTGGTCTCCTTGGCTCGCGCCCTGGTGTGTCCACCCCGCAGGCATACACTGCTCATCTCTGGCAGTAAGGCTACAACGGTCCTCCGGTCTACAACGGCTTCCCCCCACCGTCCATGCTGCTCCAGCCCCCTGCATGGGATCAGACGCAGCTTCATGCCGCCCTCAACAACCTCTCCTTGCATCAGGGTGGTGCCGGCGGAGGCGGCTCCAACTGGTTTTTTGACACAGGCGTGACTGCCCACATGACTAGCGATCCCGGTATCCTCTCTTCCTCCTTCCCCTCCTCTAACTTTTCCTCTGTCATCTTCGGCAACGGAGACTCCCTCCCCATCACTCACGTCGGAACACCTCTCTCCCCACTTCCTCTTTCCCACTTTCATTACGTGATGTCGTAGTTACTCCTAATCTTATTAAAAATCTAATCTCTGTTCGTCTTTTAACTCGTACCAATCCTGTTAACGTTGAATTTGATGATCTTGGTTTTTCTGTCAAGGATCATCGTTCCCGCGCGGTGATTCTCCGATGTGATAGCGACAGCGACCTCTATCCTCATGCCGCCGGACCTCAAGCTCTCCTTGCCGGCACCACCGACCTTTGGCACCAACGCCTTGGCCACCCGGGACATGATGCTCTCTCTAGGACTATATCTTCTTTTGATTTTACTTGTAATAAATCACCCCCTACAACGTGTCATGCTTGTAGATTGGGGAAGCACGTTCGTCTACCTTTCAAACAATCAGATAGTCAAGCTAGCTTTCCTTTTGCTCTTGTTCATTGCGATGTTTGGACGTCTCCTATAACAAGTGTTTCGGGTTTTCAATATTATCTTATTTTTCTAGATGATTATTCTCGCTACGTTTGGACTTTTCCTTTGCGCCGCAAATCGGACGTGTTTCCTACTATCTCTCATTTTCATGCTTTTGTTGCCACCTAATTTCAACGCTATATCATAGCTTTTCAAACCGACAATGGTCATGAGTTCGATAATCATGCTTCACGCAACTTTTTTGCACAGCACGGCATCCATCTACGTCTCACATGTCCTTACACATCACAACAAAACGGTCGTGCTGAACGAATACTTCGCACCTTGAATGATAGTGTCCGCACTCTATTATTTCATGCTCACATGCCTCCTAGGTTTTGGGCTGAAGCACTCAACACCGCCACCTATATTCTTAATTTTCGACCTTGTCGGCCATGAAACAATCTTCCTCCTCACTAACTTCTCTTTGGTTCACCACCTGATTATTCTCATCTTCGAGTCTTTGGCTGTCTATGTTACCCAAACACCACTTCCACCGCTCCTCATAAACTCTCACCTCGACCTCTCGCTTGTATTTTCTTTGGTTACCCTCCTGATCACCGTGGATACCGCTGCTATGATCCGGTCAGTCGCCGTGTGCTAACATCACGCCATGTTGTTTTTGACGAGAGCGTTTTTTCCTTTTAGGACCATGCCGCAGGAGTTGCCGTCATCACCAGCTTCGATCTCTCAAGATGACGCTGTGGTGTTCCGCGTGCCGCTGGCCCCTCGCCGTCGTGACCCGCTGCCCGCTCCACGGGTCGCTGGGAGTCCAGTTTGTGGCCGCCCCTGCATCCCCATCGGCGGCCACTACGGCTGCTACCTCTCCTGCCAGGATGCCAAGCCCCTCTACCGTGGGTACCAGTTCGGCTGCTATGGTAGCGAATTCTGGTGCCATGGCAGCCCCTTCTTCGGGTGCAGCTCCAGCCTCGCCCAGTTCGGCTGCCACGGCAGCCAGTTCGGATGCTACTGCAGCCCGTTCGGCTGCCACGGCAGCCAGTCTCGACGCAGCGGCTGCTGTCTTCCACGACTCCCCAGCAGCCACGCCCAACTCGTCGTCTTCTTCCACGGCTTCCTCCGGCCCTGCCATCGAGCTCGCTGCTTCTTTACCGCTGGCAGCCCTAGTTGCACCACGAGTGTTGCCCCATGGCTCCATCCCTCCGACGTCTCCATTCACACGATGACCACTCGTGCCCGCCGTGGTCTACTACAGCCCAGCCGTCGCCTTGAGGATGCTCATGTCGCCACGATCATGCCATCGCCGCTTCCCACATCGGCTCGTGCGACCCTCCGTGATACCGCGTGGCGGTCTGCCATGCAAGACGAGTATGATGCTTTGCAGGCCAACCGCACTTGGACTCTTGTGCCTCGACCTCGTGGTGCTAACATCGTCATCGACAAATGGGTATTTCGGCATAAACTCAAACCCGATGGCTCCTTGGATCGCTACAAAGCACGTTGGGTTGTTTGAGGATTCACACAACGTGCTGGCATAGACTTCGGTGAGACTTTTAGTCCTGTTGTTAAACCTGCCACGGTTCGCACGGTCTTGCATCTTGCCACCTCTCGCCACTGGCCGGTACATCAGTTGGACGTATCCAATGCTTTTCTTCATGGACTTCTATATGAGCGTGTCTACTGTGCTCAACCTACGGGGTTCATTGGTGCCGCCAACCCTGAGCATGTTTGCCTGCTGTCCAAATCACTTTATGGGCTCAAACGGCTCCTCGCGCTTGGTACACGCGCATCGGTGATTTTCTTGGGCGCCTTGGGTTCACTTCGGCCCTTTCAGACATCTCACTGTTCATGCTTCGTCGTGGTTCGGACATGGCCTATTTGCTACTTTATGTTGATGACATTGTCCTCATAGCTTCCTCCATAGATTTTATTCGGATGGTCATTACTTCTCTCAGCGCGGAATTCAAGATGAAGGATCTTGGCCTCTTCATTTTTTCCTTGGTGTTGCCGTTCGTCGCACGGCCTCTGGTTTCTTTCTTTATCAAGAGAGATATGCTGAGGAGATTCTTGATCACGCTGCTATGTCCAATTGCAAGCCTGCCTCTACGCCAGTTGATACTAAGCCCAAGGTTTCGTCTGCCTCCGTTGAACTTGTGACAGACGCATCTTTCGACCGAAGCATTGCTGGTGCTCTTCACTATCTCACTTTAACATGGCCAGACATTGCCTATGTCGTTCAACAGATTTGTTTGCATATGCATGCTCCGCGTGATGCTCATTGGTTGATAAAGCGTTTGCTTCATTATCTTTGCGGCACTACTTCACACGAGCTTCGGATCATAGGCAGCCCCTCCATCGCCCTTGCTGCATACTCTGATGCTGACTGGGCCGGCTGCCCTGACACTCGTCGCTCTACATCGGGATATTGCATCTATCTCGGGGACTCTTTGGTGTCTTGGTCTTCCAAACGCCAACCTACTGTTTCCCGTTTGAGTGCTGAGGCCGAATACCGTGCAGTGGCCAATGCCGTGGCTGGATGTTGTTGGCTTCGACAACTACTTGGTGAGCTTCATTGTGTTGTTGATCAGGCCTCCGTGGTGTTTTGTGATAACGTCTCTGCAGTTTACCTCTCAGCCAACCCCGTTCATCATCACCGCACGAAGCATGTTGAATTGGACATTCATTTTGTACGCGAGAATGTAGCTTTGGGACACTTTCGTGTTGTCCATGTTCCGACAGCCCATCAACTTGCGGACATCATGACCAAAGGGCTTCCAACAAATTCATTCGAAGCATTTCGATCGAGTCTTGGAATCACCTCGGATGACGCTTCGACTGCGCGGGGGTGTAAGAATACGTAGCATGTATTAGGGATATTCTTCATGTCATCTTTTCCTTCCTATCTAAACCTCCACATCTATCCTTTCCTTTTCAACTAGGATTAGATCTTGGAGGACAAGCATAGGCTGGTTTTGTAGCTGTACATATACGTGCCCTTTGGGCACTAATGCATGCGATCGATTCTCTCCCAAACTAACTATTCTACACTTAGGACTCGGTTCATTCATCACAAAGAAGAAAGTTGCTCAATTAATTAAGAAAAAAGGGGTAAAATCATCACAATCTGCTGACCAGCACACACAATATACCATTGTGAAGACAAACCTGGCCGACGTTGCATAATGGCAACGTCATCATTACCTCTCCCTGAGCAAGCGTCTTTGGCTTCGCCACAAATAACCATTGTTCTAGCCCAGACCGCAGAGAACTGGCATGAGGTGAGAGGAAGAGGGCATCGATGGCAATATGAAAGATGGAAAGAGGAAGCTCACCGCCAACACGTCAAGCTCTCCTCGTGGGCCATCCTCTGATGCGTACACATCACTGCCACCAAATCCACCCCGCCATCGAGCTCCCCATCTTCTTCTACCCCTCCCGCATCGGCGCTACGTCGGCTACAGCATGCGAAGAGAGTTACGAAGAGATTAGGTGAGAGAGATGGGAAAATAAATTTAGGTTGTCGGACATTGGGAGGGCGTCCTTTTATGCAGCCACCAAACTCCACCGCCTTAAGGAAAATACCGAAAAGCCCACAGGTGTGGCCGTGTGTGGGGCCTGTCCTACTGTGTGTAGGTCTGCCAAGATGCCCGCGCGTACCCGGCAGGCCCAACTGAATAGTCTAACAGGATGGCCCCACACGCGAGCCGGCTCTATACACGTGACACAGGACACGGTTGGCTCGAGCGAACCAACCCGGCACGGGGCAAACGGTCTTGACAAGCTGGACCCATGCACGAGCAGGTGCGACTCAAGACCTGGCTGGTTCGAGCGAACCAACCCGGCGAAGGCCGCCCCTCACGCGACTCAACATACGCGTGCATGATGTACGACCCACTTGTCGCGATCAAACTAGGCCGGCGGGGCCGAAGGCGCTGACAGGCAGACCTGGCCTCCCCGTCGCACACGAGCAGCGTGCTAGATGCACGCGGGCACGGCCAAAAACACCACATGCCGGTGGCCTTGCCCACGCCCGCGGCCCACCCGCTGATGGAGCAAATTCTCATCAGATCCCTTGGTAGGGCTCATGACGAGACCGGAAGTACCGAGACGGGGCCTGCACACATGATTTACCCGTAATATCCTACATCATGCTTTGTCTTGTTATCCATGATGAGGGGATACCTTGTGCAGAGGATTACAATGGTGTTTGAGATGTCTACAAGAGTTGAGTTTTAGATTGGATCCCTAATGAGGACCTAGGCCTCACTTTATATAGACATGAGAGGTCTAGGGTTTACACAGGGGGGGGGGGGGATTAGATCAATAAGGCCACCGCCCTCTATCTTGGGGAACACGCCCTCCTTCTTCGCCTTCTTAGGGTTTCCTGATGCTCCTTGGGCCTAGTGGTCCTAGGTTAAGGTTGAGGTCGGGCTCCCTTATGCTAGGTACCTTGGGTTTAGGACCCCGTCACCCGTCATGGACCCCCAAGGCACGCTGCCCGGGTGCGCGTTATCCGGACAAATTGGACATCACGAAGGACCCCAGGGAGTCAGCCGCACCGTGCGTGCGCAAAACGGTCTGCGCGGAGGCACTCTAACCCACGAAGGCTCCCAGGAAGCGGATACTTCAACATCATTTATAGGAGTAATATGCATGTGTAGGGTGCTCCTATAATTGCTAGAAAAGTTTAAATCTGCCAAGAACTTAAATTTGGGAAAAGAATCCTTTCTTGATCTTAGTAGTCTATTCACCCCCTTCTGGATATACTTATCAATCCTACAGTATGTTGGGCCATGGCTTATACAATAATCATTTCGAATGTTGTGGGTAAAGTATACAACTTCTGCAAAGTGTACAACTATTTGAATAGCTATGTCCACGGTCAAGGACGACTAGTGAGGCCGCACTAAACTTGTGCGGTGTTTTGGATTTAAAAACTCATGGTAGGTGGTACTTTTGGTGTGATGCATAGTGGAATGGCCATTTAAATGTGGACCTTGTCCCGGGATAATGACCTATATGGAACTTGATTATGAGGATGTTGGATTTTGATGATAGTATGAATGGGGAATTTGGATTATGGTGAATCATGAATATATATTATTGGTTGGATTCAGAGTAAGAACATTGACCCATAGGGTCATACTTAGATGCTTTAAAATTGTTTTGCAAAATTATAGGCTCACATGTGTCCAAATATTGCTTTCCGCAGATAATGAAATATAGTATAGAAGCACCCTTTCTTTGTACTCAACCCTACATGAATATTCTGTTATCACTCTTTTGTGGGTTACTTGCGAGTACATTCAAAATACTCATCTAGCATTGTTGTCCCTGGCTATTAACTTGGTCAGGCATGGAGGATTTCTTTCTAGAAGATGAGTTTGTTGACGACGCCCCTGCGAATTAGGACACCTCCCAGTCAGAATGCCTGTAGGGATAAGACATGATGGTTAGGGATCAAGTTATCGTTGGAGTTTCCGCTGTTATCTCATTTGGAGTTTCGCTCGTGAGGCATTGATGTGTAAGACTTGACCATAATGTTTCTATTTATGTAAGACTTTATCATTATGTAATGGATGTAACCAGTCATATTCCGTTCGTTGTGTTAAGTGAGCATTGATCTTGGGATCACTGTATATGCACAATAGATGACTTTGATCAGCTAAAGTGTGGTCCCCACGAGGACATGGGACATGGATATGCCCATGGCCGGTGAAGATTTAGACTATGGTCGGTTTAAACCCTTAACTTTTGCTATGCAAAAGTTCCCAATACTAATACTAATGTCATGTCAGTTTTTATTTGACGCACTGGGTTGGATGGTCGGCTCCCCTAAAGCCGTCCGCGGACATGTCCATGCATATTTGGTGTGTCTGTTTTCATGCATATCGTTGGAGATTCCCTAAGTAATCTATCCACCCCGTTCTAACTGTTCGCCATTTCATTTCGATAGTGTATGGAACAGATCTGTCATCTTGATGGAACATTGCCCTTCGGTGACATCATCACCCCTGGTGTCGCGATGTGATCTCAGTGGTGCGTGATGCTATTCAACGGTGCCAGTGACAATCCTAGCTTAAGGCGTAGAGTGTCCGTTGGGCAAACAGGGAGGTGTTTCTTTGTGTAGTCTTAATAGCAAGACGCCTCCCCTGGTTCAAGTGCAGACTATATACCTTTTACTTTAGCCGCCCCCTCCCCTGGTCGTAGTCTAGACATTGCTCACTTTCCGATTTTGTATCGGTTTCCCTTGTTCTTTCTGGTGCAAGTGTCCTCTACTATGATTCGTAATTCTTGCATTATGTCCCCATTCTTTTATTTAAGTGAAATTGTTCAGGTTCGCTAATGCACACCATAGTTCACCTAATAGAAACAATCTCATGTACATATGGGTTACACACATCTAATAACTAAACCATCTTCTAGCAATTAACGGATTGTTGAAGCAATGATATACTAGTATTATTTAATAAATGGCTGAAAAGATTTTAAAAATGTTAACATTAGTAGTAAAAGAAGGCTCGACCAACTAATGGAAATTCGTAGACACAAATTACCAGTCATTGCTTAAACAAAGTAAGTAAAACATAGAAGCCTCAAACTTTCACACTATGGAAAGATGCGCGGCTACCCTGCGCATTCTGAGAGTCATTTTCGACAGTTTTATTACCAGCATCTATTCCCAATTTCAAAATTTGATTACACATTTTCCACCCTAGGATCATCAACAAAGATCATTTCTTCAGGTATGTGCATGCCAATCACCATTCATTGACCTTTTTGCGGGTATCTCAAGTCCTAATGCTATGTACACCAGCCGAGAAGCAATATCGACAATCATACACACACCACAAATATGAACAGAACGAAACTTAACACTGAACACATATATAAGACGCTGTTGGCATGCTAAACATGGACTCAACCATATTTTCCAGTAAGACAAGTACCATGGCAGCATGCACCATACTCAAGAGTTCACTATAGGTTCAGGCACCAACATCACAAAGGATCACGCCTCGAGGCTCAACCATCTGGAACTGATTTGAAGTACTGAGACATAAATGCCCTGAATCTTAATTTATACTCCTTCGGAGAGATTACTGTTGGAGATAGATTCTTGGGGACAACAAGCGATGTCTTCACCCACGACTCCAGTTGTTTGTCCCAGGTATACTGCCTCAAGTAATCAATTATCCCGAATACAAGTTCCTTCTTCTGTTTGTCCACTCCAACAAACAAGGAGTAATCCATGACATTCATGTTCTGGAAACACAAGAAACACAACTTGTGAGCTTCACAGCCAACGTAATGGGCATACGCCCAAATGCATATGAACTCAACGAAAACTATTTGCAGGAATATAGGCATACTTACACATAGAAAGGATGTATCATTCCAAAGAGCACGTTCCATGAAGTTTTTGGTTTTTCCTTTAATGTAGATAGGCATGGTACGCATGTCTTCAATAAAATTTTGATCCAACAGTACACTTTCTGGATTTGTTGAATCAGCAACATATCGTGAGAAAAGAGCACCCTTCAGATCATATCTACGCAGTATGTTACGGCCAAATAAAAGATTCTCCATAATCATGAAACTAGTCCTTGCCTCCTTGCCATTCCTAATTTCTTTGACCTACAATAGTGGTTAGAGATAATTAGAACATAAACAATAGTGCGAGCATTAACAGGGTAGAGCTTTGCAGAAAATTCATTCTGTACCTGATATATTCCCAGAATTTTTGCAAGGCAAGTAGGGTTACTTGAGACTTGAGATTCACTAAAATGCTTGAAATATTCAAGACCATATTTTAAGAACGAGTCAAACTCTGTTTTCTTGATTTCTTTTATGATAAATCTGTCATCCATTGATTTCGCAAAAAAAGCATTGCTCTTACCACCTTGTGCATTCCATAGTTTACAACGGCTTATGGATGAAATATACACAAGCTCGGATGGGCAACATATCTTCCGAAGCTCATAGAATTGCCTTGCATATACAGAAACCACAGTGTATTTGCTCTTCAAACCTAGCTTTTCACTATTCAGACAAATTTCAGGATGCATATCTTTTAATGCTGACAGAAATGAATCATAAAATCCAGATGTTGATTCCTCATATGATAATGACGATGTGTTGTTTAGTAGGCTATGATCCTTTTCTAAAGACTCCTTCGAAGAGATAACTGATGACGGCATAGAGGTACCTCTGGCCAAGTTGCTAGGTGCAACCTTATCAAGCTTTCTTCTAGATAAAAGTTCATCCTTTTCAAATGCAGCTTCAGAATAAATTCCTTGGTCTTCAGATATAGCCAGTGCATAAGCAATGATGCTAGATATCTCTTCCTCAACAATTGACAAAATATTACCACAGGGGCCAGCTACAAAATGCATCAAATTCATTTGACATTTGAGTTGTGTCAGTGATGAAGAAGTTGGGGTGTATTTGTTGATGAGATGGAACTTATTCAAATCGCCAGTTTCAATTTCTTTCTTGTATCCCATTTCCAAGTGACTCAACTTATTCCAGACCCATTCTCTTGTGTCATCACTCACGAAATCCAACAAGTTTTGCAATACAGGCAAATGTTTACTTGGCATGGCAATAGGGTAAATTTCATTGCCTCTGGCTGGTGCAGGGTGTTCATCATTCTTAACTGGTAACACATTTTGATGTGACCCATTTTCATCAACCTCACCTGGAGAAGACCCAAGCTCTTTAATTGGTGATTTCTCAGTAAGCTGATCCTTCTCTGAAATTATGCCACCACGAGAATTGTCAACATCGTCAGAAGAATTTATAGTTGCTTCCAGTCTTTCCACTCCAATATTCAGGACAGATAGTGTGTCCCCATGTATGGGTACGGAAATATTTTTAGAACTCAGCTCATTCTCCGATATGCTTTTGTGGTTAGAATTGTCTGAAGATGCGCCATCAAGTTTAATGTACTGAAGAAGATGATACAAACGGACATCCCAAACATAGAATCCAAGAAGAAGTTGCTGATACAGCCAGTTCAAGCTAAGGATCTCGTGAGCACAAGTCTCAGGCCTTGCAATGTGGTCAAATGCCTTCAGAGAAACCTAGTATATAGAAGATATATTAACATGTCAAAAACTCAACCCTTGGATCAGGAGAAGAATCAACCTAGAGAAAAAAATAGGCTTACCTCAAGTACGTTCCTTTCTTGTGCAAGCATACTACCGACTTCCAAAAATATTCCCTCATATGCTGAACTGTTTGTGTTCTTCCCCATGGCTTCACCAGAGTATCTTGATTTCAAGCCTTGTATAGTGTTTTCAATTTCAGAGAAGAGTAGCTTCCATTCAGCAAGGACCTTCAAGCATAGAAGTATGTTAAGATGAGGAATGATTTAGCTAAATAAAAATGTACGGCTGCAGCAAAATATTTGTAGAAACGCACACTCTTAACTTCAACATCGAGCCAATCTTTTCTGTTTGGGTTATGGAACTGCAAAGTCATTGGTGGCTTAGTAGCGGAATATATTTCAATAGATGAGTATCTGAACACAGAAACTTTGGATCCCAATCTGCAAGAGCAAGAAATTTTTAGTGATATCATTTTGGAAATGAACTTCTATGTTTACGTCGGAACATCCTGCTAAAATTTACCCAAAGAAACGTAGGCAGTCCCTGTGCAGCAAATGCCCACATGTTGACAGCTTCTTAGCAGAAGAATGTGTTGAGAAACTGAGTTCCAAAAACTTCGCAAACGAGAGGTTGCGTGCAGAGGAAGATATTATAACCCTCGGTGTGGGCATACCACTGCATCTCAAGCACCTGGTCCACATCCAAATTCTTCTTTGACCCTCACCAGAAAGTGCTTCCTCCAATGGAAGGCTTTTCACAAGAACAGTGAGGGTACCATCATGGTGGGTGTAAGAGTACATGTGAGCTTCTGGAGGCTCACCACATGATAAGCAATTGTGCTTCTGCAAGTAATCTACATGTTACTGACGCATAATTAAAGCCAATGAATGATTTGTTAAATTAATATAACAAGAATTAAGATGTATGACCTCATTAAGTAAAGTATCTTGCAAATGCATCCCAAGAGATGTGTCACAATTCCCATAATAAGTTATCCTGGAAAGATGACTCTGCTCACAAACTGCTTTATTCCTGATGTTTTGGCTGGACATCGAAATTAGTATGGTCTGAGGATTTAGAGAAGTGCTAGTCCCCGTGTGCGTTCCATCATCAAAAGTTTCTTTAAATTTCTTGCCAGATGCTTCTTTTTTATGCGTATATAATTTTTCTGGAGCAGCAGCAAT
Source organism: Triticum urartu (assembly GCF_056163025.1). NCBI lineage: Eukaryota > Viridiplantae > Streptophyta > Magnoliopsida > Poales > Poaceae > Triticum > Triticum urartu. The sequence continues at coordinate 614,662,382 of NC_141875.1, read as the reverse complement.
ATTTGACCCATCAAACCCATCACCTGAAGTTGACTCAGCAGAGCTGATATATGAGATGTCCCCAATAATATCTGTCGAGGGATCTGGATCAGTCCGCGATGAATTAGACTGAATACATTGGCTGTCGGAATCTCTGGAATTCTTAATTTCGGAATCATGAAGATGCTGCGACATGGAGTTTTTAGTGTCGGCTAACTCCTCCATATTAGCATACTGCTCATCACAAGTGCTACCAGGAAAATGTAGCTGTGAATCGATTTTTAAACAGTCCTCTTTACAGGAAGCATTTTTTTCGGTTATAAATGATCTTTGGTCGGTGAAAAATGATGTTTCAAGGATCAAATGGTAAGCTGCAAAGACAGTGAAATGGAGAACACGCTTAATCTTCTTCAATGTTTCACTTGTTGATCCTTTTAGCAATATCTACAAGAGAAGTTCAAGCTAATCAGAAAGAGCAAAAATAAAAGATCACACAATATAGGATACTGAACACAAATGGAAATGTTAGCACAACCAAGGAGCAAAAATGTGTACTCTGTGCACTTCGCTATATATAAGGTTCAATGAAATAAATTACCCTTGCTCATGCATTCCGAATTTCCAATTCAATACTATGCAAACAAACAGAATAATGGTGTTACCAGCAGCATCATGAGCAACTCAGTACTTTCTTTCTCGAACACACCCCTAAATGTATGTCATTTTCTATTAGAAGAAAAAGCTTTAGAAAGCAAAAGTACAAACCACCGAGAAACAGAAGAAAAAGGCTAGATTATTCTAAGTTACCAAAAAGGAGACAATATATAGAGAGAAAGAAGAATAGCACTGTCTCAGTCTCAGACACAAACGCTTCAACGCAGTCCTAATAATGATCATAAAATGAATTGTCTACTCCCTCCTTTCCGGTTAAAAAGGACCAGACGTATCCCTAGATCAACAATTTGACCAATATAATACAAATTGTATATGTCACAAAAATTATACCATCAGAAGATATAACATTTGAAGTTTTTCTAATGGTATATTTTTGTGATATATTACTCGTGTTACATTGGTCAAATTATCTAGCGATGCACGTGGGCCTTTTAAACCAAAAAGGAGGTAGTAACATATAGACATCAAGAATTATTTTATGAAGTAAAAAAACACAAAGTTAAAATTGCAGAGCAGAAAGAGGAAAGATGACATAAAAATAAGGAAAAAGAAGAAGACATACTGTGCATCCCATAGGTTTCGGAAAACCTTCTAGAAATAAAAAAGTTTTGGGTGACCTCCTTCCATCTTCTACAGTTAGATTATGCTCCTCAACAATTTTTTTGAAATTGACAGATTCACACTGCTTAATAAGGTTAGTTTTCGTACGAACATCCTGCAATGAGATGATTGGAGAACCAGTACAAAGAGCGATTCTTTCCAGGCGATGGATATTCATGTCACTAACCAAGGTAACTCCTTGTTTCTGAACATATTCATTTACATTTCGTGAAACCGCTTTCTCCACCAATATAACATCCGGCCGGCATTTGCCTATCATATCGCTGAGAGTTTTCTCCAACTGCTCGCTTTCCTGGTCAATGATGGTGAATGGGAATTTTGTAAATTTTCTTTATCATATGATACTGTAACTCTGTAACATAAATAAATTTAACTAAGAGCATGCATGCAGACCTGTTTCATTGAATTCATTGATGATAGCCCGGTGGAAAATTGACCAATGTCACCCTTAAGAATCAACAGTTTAGGATGCTTAATGTTGGCACGCATCTGCTTATGTGCGGCGGTCTTCTTAAAAACAAGACCGTTGATCACTTCACTATCAAAGAAAGAGAGTGAGTACAGAGTTGAGGCATCATAAGGCAACAAAATGAGCAGTACGAGGAGGAACGCTAGCACGTTACCTCTGCTGGCAAGATCCTGAAGCTATGCATTTCACCTTTACATACAACCCTGGATCCATTGCATTTCCCATATTGTCATCAGGCTTGACGAGTAAGGCAGCACGCCACGATAACGAAGCAACAATATCAAGCCAGATATTGTCGGTTGCTCCATCAGACAAGGAGAATCCTTCAGCAGCCAAAAAACGACTAACAAGGATCTTGAATTGCCCATTCATAACTTCTGACATTGCTTTCTGCAATTGATCTCCACGGCTATTATTGCTTCCTTCCTCGTCAAAGCTAAGATTCAAACTTGACTGACCCCACTTAGTATCATTGTCACTATCATCATCGGGATTAGCAAGAGTATCAACATCCTCCTCCTTATTTGCTGGGTCTGGTGGTAACCAAATGAGAGGGTCTGTCTCAAAACTGGGCAAAACTAGTGGATAAAGGCAGTCAATTCCATTCTCAGAGTCAGCATCTGCTTTCATGCCTGACTCAGCATTCAATATGTTGTTGTAAACTATAGTATTTTCCTTATTACTGTCAACCTGATCCATAACTTGCTCATTCAACGGAACTATTTCACCTCCTGGCATGGGAAGGCTAGTAACCTCCTCACCATATTGTGTTCCTGTAAGTTGATCATTGGTCAGGATATCTCGATCAGGTTCCAAAGATACATTTGTGTCCAAGATGACATTACCGGCATCAAAATTTTCCTTGGTGGCACCTTGATCAGTCTCCAACTGCGTTTGACTAGATAGAATATTTTGGTCAGCTGGGATGGGAATATTAGCACCACCACTGAATACAGTAGTATGACTGGGTTCACATTCTTCCTCTTTTACTAGATTCTCTTCTCCTTGCTCCATAAATTCATCACTGACAAAGATATCAGGATGAAGTTGACCGGTATCTAGGAGCTCAATTTCCTCTTCAGAGTCAGTATCCATGAGGGAGCCACCTGAGAAATAAGGAGCATAAATATAGTTAGGTTAAGTTAACAAATAATCAGAATGATAGAAGTGGTAGTATTTTAGCTATAAGAGAATGGTGCACAGAAACTTACCAAAGCTTGAAAAGCAACTAGCAAAGCTGGAAGAAGAACTTCCTCTGCTAAAACGGGGAGAGCCGTAAGGAGTGCTGTAAGGAGTGCCACAAGAGCTTGTCTGCATGCTCAGCCATTCCATCTCACCATTTGTCCCTGATGAATCAATACCATGGCTACACTTGTACCAGCAAGAATCACTACAGGTAAGGACGTTATTTTCCCCATCCATGGTTGCCTCTTCTGATTCAACTGCATGACACATTTTACTCATGACACAGATTTACCAGATTATCAAGCAAAAAATATGACCACCTGCAAATATAATAACCCTGAATCATCTTGACTGCTAGTCCCGAAACTGAAGGGACCACGCATACATAGAAATATATAATATCCATCACAGCAATCTAAGAATTTTACAAATATCCAGGTCAGCACTACAAGAATCTCCAGTCATTCGCATTGAGCTTGTCTAGTTGTACATTGGTTTATAAGTTCCAGCGTAAATTGGGGATTTGGAAGCAGAAGTTCAGAGGACACACCAGAATTACAGAGATAGTGCAAAATAAGTTACTGTGTCAATATAATAACAACCAGTGGATTCTACAAAGTCGCACCACTAAGCTCATGTAACATCCGAAAATAATACAGAATAAATTTGAATAGTGTACAGTACTCCCGAAAATAATAGGTACTACTAGGATTCTAAGAACATGGGCAACTAAACTAAAAAGCTCCAAAAACAGGTGTTCCTTGAAGGACACCGATTGTCCCAACAGGAGTAGCCAGACGCCAAATAATCTATACAGTGGAAAGCACCCAAGTCCACATGTAGTTCACCTATCACGTCGTCAAGTATAATACTCTTATTAAGACCATAGACTTACGGATGCATCCAAATGTTCGGCCCCTGACCTCCGGACGCAGCACACGCAACTCTGGTAAAAAAAACTAAGCCGGCGGCACAGCAACGCTCAACGACTGTCGGCGGCAGGAGAGAGGTGGCGGGCGTCGAGGCGGAGCCCGACGGCCGGGGAGCACGCAAGGGCTACGGAGACGGCGGGCGGCGCAAGCCTACGGCGGCAACTAACGAACAGCGAAACAAACAAAAAAACAAATGCCTCGCGATCGCCGGAGGAGCTCCTCGCAGGAATCGACGGGCCCGCGATTGCTTGGCGCCGTCAAACAGGCACCCCGATAAAACCCACCCGATCAGGGAAAAGCCCAGGGCATCGGAAGCTTACGTACGGGCGGGGAGAAGGCATCCTGATCGGAAAATCCACCCCGGGGGAATCCGTCAGACAGGGACGCACACGCCCGCGCGCGCGCAGAAAACACCCGCGGCGCGCCGCCGACCCGCGGGCGGAGGGCGAGGCCGCCGACGACGCGCGGGGAGGGACGGACGGAGAGAGGGACGGACGGGTCGGCCGGCCGCCGCGAAATCTGCCGGAGCTCTCGATCTGGGGGTGGGATTGTCGCGACTAAGAATTCGGAGCGGGGGGAGAATAGATTGGGGGAGGAGGAAACAGGGTGGTGGGACTGGGTGGTGAGCTGTTTATATAGCGCGAACGCGTCGGAGGCAGTGCGCGCGTGACATGGCAGGCGAAATGGTCCCCGCGTGGTGCTGGTGGCGGTGCTACGTATGAACTGGATCCGGGTGGTGGCGTCGACAGGGGGGGATTACCAGCGGGCGCACGAAAGCGTATTCCTGGCGGTGGTGTGGGTGTGCAGGTGTTCTCTGCTCGGCCTAGCCGTGCGATCTCAGGCGCCAGTTTGAATTATTGGTTCGGATGGGTAGACGGGAGGGACCCCCGGTCGCTCAAGTTACCGCTGACACGTTTGGCAGCGGTCTCGGTGGTTTCGTGTACCTTTCACGGGTGCCTAATGCGACGCATTGTCAGTTTTGATTTGATATTTTTTTAGCATTTTTTTAATGAACTAGTCTCCTTTTAGGGGGAACGAATCCTTGACAGGAAAGAAAAGGTTAACTTCTAGTCTAGCGATAATATGTGGTATTTATGTTATTGAATGGGCAATAATGTCTGTATCGTCACGCTCACGATTTCCTAATTTATTGTCGCCGCCGGGCCCAAAGAACGGACGGTGTGTGTTCCCCTGTTTAGACGTAATCGGTAATTTTTCACGTCATTATATGTTTCTGTATGATTGTATCACCTGCCTCGCGTTTGTGATGCACTTTGTTGGCACTCTAGTTGCTGCGTGGTTGTGTGTATGGATGCCAGCGGTGAGGTAGTCCGTGACATATGTGTTCTAACAAATGTTCGGCGAGGAAGGCTACAAGAAGGCTTGGGGCAGGGGAGGGGGAGGGGGGTTGTTGCTGTCGTGATGCGGATGCCGTTTGGGGTGGGCGGATGAGACATCTGACAGATATGCATGGTATCGTCAGTGGAGCTTGAGCATGATCTATAAGGGACCAAAAGCCTAAAGGAGAGTCGAGGTGGCGTCCACGCCCACTCTGGCCACAGGTAAGCTACATCATGAGTAAAATACCAACAGTTGTGGTATGCAATAGCACACGGACAGAGTCTCTTAGTGTGAAAAGGTTATCTTAACAGTTAACAAAAAGGGTTAACTTCTAGCAATAATGCATGGTATTTATGTTCTTGAATGGACAATAATGTTTGTATCATCGCGCTCATGATTTCCTAATTTACTGTCGCCGCTCGGGCTCAAAGGACGGACGGTATGTGTTCCTTTATTTAGGCGTAATCAGTCATTTTTCACGTCATTATAGGCATTTTGTATGGCTGTATCCGCCTCACGTTCGTGGTGCATTTGGTTGCCACTCCAGTAGTTGCATGTTTGTGTATATGGATGCCAGCAGTGAGGTAGCCTGTGACAGTTGTGTTCTAACAAATGTTTGACGAGGATTGATACAAGGAAGCTTGGGTGTGGGGGAGGGGGTTGTTGTTGTCATTGTGCGGTGGGGGTGGGGGTGGGGGTTGTTGTTGCCGTGGTGCGGTGGGGGGGGGGTTGTTGTCGTGGTGCGGTTGGGGAGGGGTTATTGTTGTCGTGGTGCAGTGGGGGAGGGGTTGTTGTTGTCGTGGTGCAGTGGGGGAGGGGTTGTTGTTGTCGTGGTGCCGTGGGGGGGGGGGTTGTTGTCGTTGTGCGGCGGGGGGGGGGGGGGGGGGTTGTTGTTGTTGCCGTGGCGCGGTGGGGGAGGGGTTGTTGTTCTCGTGCTGCGGTTGGGGAGGGGTTGTTGTTGCCGTGGTGCGGTGGGGGAGGGGTTGTTGTTGTCGTGGTGCGGTGGGGGGGAGGGGTTTGTTATTATCATGGTGCGGTGTGGGAGGGGTTGTTGTTGTTGTGGTGCAGAAGCCATTTGGGAAGGGCGCATGGGACATCTAACAGATATGCATGGCATCGGTGGTGGAGCTTGAGCGTGATCTTGGAAGGGACCAAAAAGGAGAGTTGAGGTGGCATATGGGCCCACTTTGCCCGCAAGTAAACTTTGACACTAGTAAAATAACAATGGTCGTGGTATGCAATAGCACACGAGCTTATTGTTGAAATTTATGAAAATAAATAAGCCAGGGAAGAGGATTTGTCAATCCAAAAAACACAAGGTATTGCACACAAAGTCTTTACATAGGTTCATTCCTACATCTTGGAGGTAATACCCTACTCATGCTTTGGTTGGACTGATGTATGGGTGCCTCGTATGAGGGTTGCAATGGAGAATATGAAGGTTATACCGGAGCTAGGATTTCGCCTATGCAAATATGAGATGCCCTAGAGTAGTCTTTGACCTCACCTTATAAGGAGGATGAGGCCTAGGGTTACAAGAGCCATAGTCCGATCCTGTCGACCTAACGATCCGACATGATTTACAAGGAGAAGTTTTGGGCGCTAAGTAGAAGAACTTTTGGAGTGAGGCCCACTGACATGACGAGGGGCTTAGGCCTTATCTGAGCCATGAGGCCAGTTAGCGGGCTGACTTCCAGTTAGGTCGGATACCCCCGGTACCCTATACCGTTAGTAGCTCCCGAGCTTGTTAAGGGTTCCTCGATGTCCGGGATGAAGTCGCTCTTGTAACATGCCATTTAGGACCATCCGATGAGATCTTGACGGGCTCCCATGTATTCATGAAAAGGCGAAGCAAGCTTGCGTCGGCTCATGTAGGATCAAAAGTATGTCTAGAGGGGGGGGGGTGATTAAACTACTTGACCAAATAAAAACTTAACCTTTTCCCAATTTTAGTTCTTGGCAGATTTTAGCTATTGTAGGACAAGTCAAGCAATCATCACACAATTCAAGCAAGCATGCAAAGAGTATATTGGCAGCGGAAAGTAAAGCATGCAACTTGCAAGAATGTAAAGGGAAGGGTTTGGAGAATTCAAACGCAATTGGAGACACGGATGTTTTTCCCGTGGTTCGGATAGGTGGTGCTATCCTACATCCACGTTGATGGAGACTTCAACCCACGAAGGGTAACGGTTGCGTGAGTCCACGGAGGGCTCCACCCACGAAGGGTAATGGTTGCGCGAGTCCACGGAGGGCTCCACCCACGAAGGGTCCACGAAGAAGCAACCACCCACGAAGGGTCCACGAAGAAGCAACCTTGCCTATCCCACCATGGCCATCGCCCACGAAGGACTTGCCTCACTAGCGGTAGATCTTCACGAAGTAGGCAATCTCCTTGCCCTTACAAACTCCTTGGTTCAACTCCACAATCTTGTCGGAGGCTCCCAAGTGACACCTAGCCAATCTAGGAGACACCACTCTCCAAGAAGTAACAAATGGTGTGTTGATGATGAACTCCTTGCTCTTGTGCTTCAAATGATAGTCTCCCCAACACTCAACTCTCTCTCATAGGATTTGGATTTTGTGGAAAGAAGATTTGAGTGGAAAGCAACTTGGGGAAGGCTAGAGATCAAGATTCATATGGTAGGAATGGAATATCTTGGTCTCAACACATGAGTAGGTGGTTCTCTCTCAGAAATAGGATGCTGGAAGTGTAGGCTTAGTCTGATGGCTCTCTCCACGAATGAAGAGGAGGTGGAGGGGTATATATAGCCTCCACACAAAATCTAACCGTTACACACAGTTTTCCAATCTCGGTGGGACCGAATCAACAAACTCGGTCGGACCGAAAAGGTAAACCTAGTGACCGTTAGAGATTTTCGGTGGGACTGACATGCAACTCGGTAGGACCGATATGGTTAGGGTTTGGGCATAACGTAATCTCGGTGAGACCGATTACACAAACTCGGTGAGACCGAGTTTGGTAATAAGCTAACCAGAGAGTTGGTCAGGCAAACTCGGTGGGACCAATTTGCTCTTTCGGTGAGACCGAAAAGTTACAAAAGGGAAATAGAGAGTTTACATTGCAATCTCATACTTGATGAAGTGGAACTTGAAGTAGTCTTGGGAATCCACTTGACTAAGGTCTTAGGAGCTTCTTCAAATGCATCAATTTCCTCTTGAAGCTTGTCCTTGCCTTTTTTCTTGTAGTCTTGTGGTGGAAGATCATCTTGAGCTTGTGTCCCCTTGAAAGAAGTATCATACTTCTCTTGTTGAGGAACAAACTTTGTCTTGGGGTATTGATCTTCTTCCCACTCAACTCCATTGGCATTGAACTTTCGTTCAAAACCAACACCTTGATTCTTCCGGTGCATTCCTTGCTTGCGCACAATTTCCTCGAATTGCTTACTCCCGGCAAGGCTTTTGTACACTCCTTTCTCTATAATTCCCTTCAATAAGCTATTTTCTTGCTCAAGTGTAACTTGGCTAAGAGAATCATTAGTGGAATCAAGAGAACTACTAGAAGCAACAATATTGGATTTAGCATGATCATTGTTACTGCTAGAGGAAGAATCTTTCTTGTTCTTGTTACTAGACTTGACTTGAGGCATGTAAGTGGATAAGAGTAAACGCTTGGCAATGTAAGAAGAACTTTTCTTGCGGAGATCATCATTGATTGCTTTTAAGAACTCATGCTCTTGCTCAAGATTGAGCTTTTCAAAGCGTAATTTCTCATGAGCTCTTAAAAGTTCTCGATGATCTTCGAAGATAGTTTCATGAGCTAACTTAAGAGTGTTTAGTTCTTTAGTTAGAGCCTCAATCTTCTCCTTATCATTGTCATTCGTTTTATCTTGATTAGCATGATTAATTGATGTTTCATCATAGTATTCATCACTAGAGTTGTCAACAAGCAAATCATCACCTAACAAGTCATCTTCATCACTATTGAAATCAACATACTCGGGGTGTGTTACCTTAGGACCTTTGGCCATGAAGCATCTTCCAATTCCTTCATTTGGTGAGTCAAATATGTCATAGGAGTTGGTTGACACAAGTGCTAGACCGGCAACACCTTCATCTTGAGTATCTTCGGAGTCGGAGTGATAACTTCTCTCGGAGTGGCTGTCGGAGTCGGAGCCGGATACCCATTCACCAACATGAGCTTGATGTCTTTGTTTTGTGTAGCTCCTTGATGATTTTTCCTTCCTTTCCGAATCCTTGCTTCTCCGTGAGTATCTTCGTTCATAACGATCATCTCTACTCCTTCTCTCTCTTGGTGGTGATTCTTTGCTTCTTCTTTTTGGAGAATCTTCTCTTCTCTTGTAGGAAGCCGTACACTCATTGGAATAGTGTCCGGATCTTCCACAACTGTAGCAGTTTCGCTCTCGACTAGAAGATATTTTGTCATTGTAGGACCTTGACTTGAAGCTTCTATCTTTGCTTCTACTCTTGTAGAACTTGTTGAAGTTCTTCACCATTAAGCTCAATTCTTCATTGAAGTTTTGTTTCTCACTTGATGATGTAGGGGCTTCACATGAGGCTTTGTAGGCACCACTTGATTTGTTGTGAAGTTCCTCTTTATCCTTAAGTGACATCTCATGAGCAACAATTCTTCCAATCACCTCCGTTGGCTTGAGATCTTTGTAATTGGGCATCATTTGGATCAATGTGCACACGGTATCATATTTTCCATCCAAGGCTCTTAGAATCTTCTTGATGATGAATCTATCGGTCATCTCTTCACTTCCTAAGCCGGCAATCTCATTTTTGATGAGAGCAAGCCTAGAGTACATTTCAGCGACACCTTCACCATCCTTCATTTTGAACTTGTCAAGTTGACTTTGAAGCACATCCAACTTGGATTCCTTGACGGAGTCGGTACCTTCGTGCATATCAATCAAAGTGTCCCAAATTTCCTTTGCATTCTCAAGACGGCTGATTTTGTTGAATTCTTCGGGGCACAATCCGTTGAAGAGAATATCACAAGCTTGAGCATTGTATTGCAACATCTTCAACTCATCAGCGGTAGCTTCATGGTTTGGTTCTTTCCCATCAAAGAAGTCACCTTGCAAACCAACACACACAATAGCCCAAACGGCGGGGTTATGTCCAAGAATATGCATTTTTATTTTATGCTTCCAACTAGCAAAATTAGTACCATCAAAGTAAGGACCTCTACGGTGATAATTTCCCTCGCTAGACGCCATACTCTCCTAGGTTGTGAAACCAAGGCTATGACCACCAAAAGCTATGGAGATCAAAGCAAATGGAGACCAAAGCTCTGATACCACTTGTAGGATCGAAAGTATGTCTAGAGGGGGGGTGATTAGACTACTTGACCAAATAAAAACTTAACCTTTTCTCGATTTTAGTTCTTGGCAGATTTTAGCTATTGTAGGACAAGTCAAGCAATCATCGCACAATTCAAGCAAGCATGCAAAGAGTATATTGGCAGCGGAAAGTAAAGCATGCAACTTGTAAGAATGTAAAGGGAAGGGTTTGGAGAATTTAAACGCAATTGGAGACACAGATGTTTTTCCCGTGGTTCGGATAGGTGGTGCTATCCTACATCCATGTTGATGGAGACTTCAACCCACGAAGGGTAACGGTTGCGCGAGTCCACGGAGGTCTCCACCCACGAAGGGTAATGGTTGCGCGAGTCCACGGAGGGCTCCACCCACGAAGGGTCCACGAAGAAGCAACCACCCACGAAGGGTCCACGAAGAAGCAACCTTGCCTATCCCACCATGGCCATCGCCCACGAAAGACTTGCCTCACTAGCGGTAGATCTTCACGAAGTAGGCGATCTCCTTGCCCTTACAAACTCCTTTGTTCAACTTCACAATCTTGTCGGAGGCTCCCAAGTGACACCTAGCCAATCTAGGAGACACCACTCTCCAAGAAGTAACAAATGGTGTGTTGATGATGAACTCCTTGCTCTTGTGCTTCAAATGATAGTCTCCCCAACACTCAACTCTCTCTCATAGGATTTGGATTTTGTGGAAAGAAGATTTGAGTGGAAAGCAACTTGGGGAAGGCTAGAGATCAAGATTCATATGGTAGGAATGGAATATCTTGGTCTCAACACATGAGTAGGTGGTTCTCTCTCAGAAATAGGATGCTGGAAGTGTAGGCTTAGTCTGATGGCTCTCTCCACGAATGAAGAGGAGGTGGAGGGGTATATATAGCCTCCACACAAAATCCAACCGTTACACACAGTTTTCCAATCTCGGTGGGACCGAATCAACAAACTCGGTCGGACCGAATAGGTAAACCTAGTGACCGTTAGAGATTTTCGGTGGGACTGACATGCAACTCGGTAGGACCGATATGGTTAGGGTTTGGGCATAACATAATCTCGGTGAGACCGATTACACAAACTCGGTGAGACCGAGTTTGGTAATAAGCTAACCAGAGAGTTGGTCAGGCAAACTCGGTGGGACCGATTTGCTCTTTCGATGAGACCGAAAAGTTACAAAAGGGAAATAGAGAGTTTACATTGCAATCTCGGTGGGACCGATTCGCTCTTTCGGTGAGACCGAAAAGTTACGAAAGGGAAACAGAGAGTTTGCAATCCCATCTCGGTGAGACCGAGATCCCTATCGGTAGAACCGAATTGCTAGGGTTTGGCAGTGGCTTATGACAAGTGAAACTCGGTGGCGCCGGATAGAAAGAATCGGTAGGACCGAGTTTGGCTTAGGGTTTAGGTCATATGTGGATATGGGAAAGTAGTTGAGGGTTTTGGAGCATATCACTAAGCACATGAAGCAAAAGGCTCATTAAGCAACACCTCATCCCTCCTTGATAGTATTGGCTTTTCCTAAAGACTCAATGTGATCTTGGATCACTAAAATATAAAATGAAGAGTCTTGAGCTTTTGAGCTTGAGCCAATCCTTTGTCCTTAGCATTTTGAGGGTTCCACTTTCACATCCATGCCATGCCAATCATTGAGCTTTCCTGAAATAGTCATCTTGGAATAGCATTAGCTCAATGAGCTATATGTTGTTATGAATTACCAAAACCACCTAGGGACAGTTGCACTTTCAATCTCCCCCTTTTTGGTAATTGATGACAACATATAGATCAAAGCTTCGACAAATGATAATAAGCATGAAATATATCATCGCTTTGAGAAGTATGTGACAAGTAAGAGCTCCCCCTAATTTTGTGCATATTTAAAATTTCCTTTGGACTGCAAATGCACAAAGAGTTAGAGTCATGGGTTACTCTTCCATGTCACATACATCTTGGTGGAGCGCTTAAAATGATAAGAATGAAATACATGCATTCATCACCAAGAATAGTGAATGATCACATAAGATAGATAAGATGATAATATTAAGCAAACATTAAGTGTAGCTTATGATCAAACACATGATCATCAATGTCTCACGAGCAATGACATAGTATCTCACACAAAAGCAAACAAAGTTCGAAAAACAAAACCACCAAATAAAACAAGAGAGAATAAAAGCAACACTCTCTCTCGAAGCCTATGATCTATACATTTTCTCCCCCTTTGGCAACAAGTTACCAAAAAGTTCCTAGAAAATGCATACTGCTAAGTCGACACTCAGGCTTGATCTTCAGGTGGTGGTGGAGTCTGGATCACTCCAAGGACGAAGCCTTCTGTAGACGTGGTCGGAGTCGAGGCTGAAGTGGACGCTGGAGCTGGTGGAACTGAGGCTGTAGCTGGTGCAGACGTGGTGGCTCTGGGGTCAGCAACTGGCACTGCAGACGACCTCGGACCTCGTGGCACTCTGGCAAAGGCATCAGTTGTAGTCTTGCCTCTCCTCTCCTGCATGTCATCCTGGAGCTGCTCCACTGCAGTCTGAATCTCTGTCACTTTGACATCCAAGTCATAGAACTTTTGTTCCATGATCCTCTCTAAGCTTGCCTGGTTCTGAGTTAGGGTGGCTAGTCCTTGCTCAATCCGCAGGGTGGATGCAATCAAGTAACCAAGCTGCTCTTATTTGGTTTTCAGGAAATATTCAGATGCCTCCTCTTGAGTAGGCATCTTGGCAGCTTTCTCCTTCCTCGCCTTCTCCTTGGCTTGTGCTTGGGCAGATGATGGCTCATTCTCAGTCATGACCACTTGATTATCTTCAAAGTCTGGACGGATGGGCAGGTGTTCCTTGTCCAATAAGTATATCCCCGTGCCCATCTTAGAGTTGATGAGCTCCTGAATCTGTGGGGCATATCCACAGCTCCTCTTCTGGTCTGCTACTGTCCTCTTGATTGTTTCAATCATAAGGCTCATGACTTTGAATTTCTGTGGCACGTCAAAGATATGAAGCAAGTTGATCACGTGGCCCCTGATCATCTTGTGATCTCCAGACTTGGGCAATAGGGTGTGCCTAAGAATCCAGTTGATGGTTGGCAGCCCTGACAGAAGATAGTGTACTGAGCCAAACTTGAACGTATCAAGTGCTTCATTTGGAATCTCCTTGTACATGTTTGACATTGAGTTGTGGTCCATCTTATTCTTGGCATAAATGTCCAAGTCATCGTCATGCTCTTCTGGGGCATTAATCAGCTGAGCCCATTCAGCAACTGTAGACTGGTACCTCGTACCCTCTGACATCCATACAATCCTGCCATCTGGATAAAAATGGGCTGTGGAGTAGAACTGCATGATGAGTTCCTCGTTCCACTTTGTGAGCTTCTGCCCAACAAAGTCCTCTACTCCACATGCCTTGAAGCTGTCCTGCACTCCAGGGTAGTACTCTTCGTTGTCCTTGATGTATTGCCAATCAACCCATCTCATATCACAGACAATTGGCTTCTTGTCTAACAGCACTGTCTCATAAAAGTCTTGCTGCTCCTTGGTGTGAAACCTGTAATCAACTGCAGTCCTTCTCCTTGAAGCATACGGGTCTGCTTCTCTCCACTTCTGGAGCCCTGAATCTCTCCTGAGTTTCATATCCTCAGCCACAGGATGAGCATCGTTGTGGTCTGGGATCTTGGGCTTGAGCTTTCTAAGAACATTCTCTTCTTCTTCTTCTTCTACAGCTTCAGGCACTGGGGCCTTGTTCTTCTCAGTAGCTGGGATGCTTCTTGTGTTCCTCTTTGGCTTTGGCTTTAGAGCTGGCTTGGCCTTGGAAGCAGCTGCCCCTGTTCTTATGGCATCACCCATCAGCTTGGGTGCCTTAGGTGCTGGTGCAGCTACCTCTTCTTCTTCCTCCTCATCTTCCATGATGGAAGCCTTGCCAAGCACTCTGGCTACAATTTTCTTCACCCTTTCTTTCCTCTTCTTGCCTTCAGCAGCAACTGGCTCAATGGGAGTGGGCTTCTCAGTTGAAGCTCTGGCCTTTGACATAGGCTGCCTGCCTGCTGGCCTTTTGATCTTCATCCCTGGTTTTATGCCCTGTGCTGGCTCAACTCTCTTGGAAGTTGCTTCCTCTTCTGCCACATAATCCTCATCTTCTGAGTCTGAGGTTCTCTTCTTTCTCTGTCTTGTGGCAGCTTTAGGCAGATTGCTAGGGGTGCTCCTGCTGCCATCATCTGAGGAACTTGAGGGACTAGTGCCCTCACTCATCTGCACTTGCTGCTCTGACAAGTTCTGGCTATCACTTTGGTCTGACATGATGCAAAATCTGACTACTGACCCTGTGAATAGGTTATAGATGAGATAGAGTGGATAAGCATCACAAAATGCAGAGATTTTTGCAAAAGAATAATTCAAAAACTTAGTTTTAGTTTCCCACTGAAAGCATCTCGGATCTACCGATTTCTAAACTCGATGATACCGAAGCAGTTTTGGCACCTAAACTAGTGAACTCGGTCAGACCGAGTCACAGTTCGGTGGCACCGAGACTGCTAGGGTTTCACAGAGTTCCAAAATTGGTCACACCGATAAGTAATTCTCGGTCAGACCGAGTCTCACTTGTGCAATGGCATAAGCCAAATCGGTGGGACCAAGTTTTTCAACTCGGTGGGTCCGAGATGGTTTCGGCGGAAACCTAACCCTAAAATTTTCGAATTAAACCTAATCTACGAGTTCATTGATTGGATAGAAGTTTAACAAACGTGGCAAGAATCATGATGATCACAATGTGCTAAGAATCGGATTGGGGAATAGCACAAAGATCGAGTCCATACCCTAGTTCGGCGGAGACTCGCTACGGCGGCAACGGCGGGGTTGAATTTCCGTTGACGGCGACGGAGACCAGCGACTGGAGGCGGCTGGCAGCGAGGAGATGATCCGGAGACCAAGTTGGCAGAGCAGGCTATCGCGCGGGCGAAGGGGTTCGGAGAAATTTCCAAATTTTTGCCCGTGACTATATATAGCCCGACCCTGTCGGTGTGACCGAGTGGAACAACTCGGTGGCACCGAGATGCAAAACTGTATACAGTTGTTGCAACTCGGTGTGACCGAATGGTTCAAATCGGTTGCACCGAGATCGAAAACCTAGATCAACTTAATGATCTCGGTAGGATCGAAAGTAGGGTATCGGTCAGACCGAGAATCATAAAGAGGTTTTGGAAGTTTAAGTCTATGACGAATCGGGGACTCCGAGCGCTCCTCACACAGAGTGGTTCGAATCTGACTTGATCAAATTTTGTGATGTACCATGAATAGAGTTTGAGATGAGAAAAGCATAGATAGCTAGAGGAGGTTCTTAGGCATTCTTGTCCATCCACTTGGCAAAAGGAAATAAAACCAAACAATCAAAACAACAAGTAGATGTCCTCGAATGAGTAAAATATGCAGCCGGCATGCTCACACAATAAGATGGCAAATGAAATATGTGACAAGGCATGCACAACCAATTCTAGCATCTATCAAGCAATTTGCGATGACAAGGTCATCTATATATGTGTATATTGACTTAGGAGTCAAGTGAGAACACTTGATCATAGGTCATACTCATCGTTTAAGCTCAAGTGGGGTTACCACTTTTACATAAAGCATTGTTGTGTTCACATCTTTAGAGTTGCTTTAGCTCAAGTCTTAGAGTAAAGCTCCCCCTAGATGTGATATCCCCCCTTAGAGGGATGAACTAACCTCGGGTTTTGTCAATGATGACTTCATGTAGATGTTGAAGATGTGGATGCTCAATGTTGATGTAGATCACTTGGAGCTATCCATTTGAGTGAATTGCACTTTCAATACCTACATGGGTTAGTCCCACAAGGAACAAACAAGGATATCCATAGACATAGAGTGATGCACACACAAGATGATGCCCATGAAAACTTTTAGGTTACCTTGTCCCTTGTCTTACCAACAAGAGGGTTTGTGACTCCTTGAACTAGTGCAAGATGTGGAAGTTGATTGCACTTGTTCTTGCCAAAATGATAAGAGTGAAGTATGTTGGCGGAGTCACCCTCAAGAACTCTCTAGTTCTTCTTCTTTGGGATCCACACCATCTTGATGGGAATCCTTGGAGTTGTAGTCGTACTTGATGAAGTGGAACTTGAAGTAGTCTTGGGAATCCACTTGACTAAGGTCTTAGGAGCTTCTTCAAATGCATCAATTTCCTCTTGAAGCTTGTCCTTGCCTTTTTTCTTGTAGTCTTGTGGTGGAAGATCATCTTGAGCTTGTGTCCCCTTGAAAGAAGTATCATACTTCTCTTGTTGAGGAACAAACTTTGTCTTGGGGTATTGATCTTCTTCCCACTCAACTCCATTGGCATTGAACTTTCGTTCAAAACCAACACCTTGATTCTTCCGGTGCATTCCTTGCTTGCGCACAATTTCCTCGAATTGCTTACTCCCGGCAAGGCTTTTGTACACTCCTTTCTCTATAATTCCCTTCAATAAGCTATTTTCTTGCTCAAGTGTAACTTGGCTAAGAGAATCATTAGTGGAATCAAGAGAACTACTAGAAGCAACAATATTGGATTTAGCATGATCATTGTTACTGCTAGAGGAAGAATCTTTCTTGTTCTTGTTACTAGACTTGACTTGAGGCATGTAAGTGGATAAGAGTAAACGCTTGGCAATGTAAGAAGAACTTTTCTTGCGGAGATCATCATTGATTGCTTTTAAGAACTCATGCTCTTGCTCAAGATTGAGCTTTTCAAAGCGTAATTTCTCATGAGCTCTTAAAAGTTCTCGATGATCTTCGAAGATAGTTTCATGAGCTAACTTAAGAGTGTTTAGTTCTTTAGTTAGAGCCTCAATCTTCTCCTTATCATTGTCATTCGTTTTATCTTGATTAGCATGATTAATTGATGTTTCATCATAGTATTCATCACTAGAGTTGTCAACAAGCAAATCATCACCTAACAAGTCATCTTCATCACTATTGAAATCAACATACTCGGGGTGTGTTACCTTAGGACCTTTGGCCATGAAGCATCTTCCAATTCCTTCATTTGGTGAGTCAAATATGTCGTAGGAGTTGGTTGACACAAGTGCTAGACCGGCAACACCTTCATCTTGAGTATCTTCGGAGTCGGAGTGATAACTTCTCTCGGAGTGGCTGTCGGAGTCGGAGCCGGATACCCATTCACCAACATGAGCTTGATGTCTTCGTTTTGTGTAGCTCCTTGATGATTTTTCCTTCCTTTCCGAATCCTTGCTTCTCCGTGAGTATCTTCGTTCATAACGATCATCTCTACTCCTTCTCTCTCTTGGTGGTGATTCTTTGCTTCTTCTTTTTGGAGAATCTTCTCTTCTCTTGTAGGGAGCCGTACACTCATTGGAATAGTGTCCGGGTCTTCCACAACTGTAGCAGTTTCGCTCTCGACTAGAAGATCTTTTGTCATTGTAGGACCTTGACTTGAAGCTTCTATCTTTGCTTCTACTCTTGTAGAACTTGTTGAAGTTCTTCACCATTAAGCTCAATTCTTCATTGAAGTTTTGTTTCTCACTTGATGATGTAGGGGCTTCACATGAGGCTTTGTAGGCACCACTTGATTTGTTGTGAAGTTCCTCTTTATCCTTAAGTGACATCTCATGAGCAACAATTCTTCCAATCACCTCCGTTGGCTTGAGATCTTTGTAATTGGGCATCATTTGGATCAATGTGCACACGGTATCATATTTTCCATCCAAGGCTCTTAGAATCTTCTTGATGATGAATCTATCGGTCATCTCTTCACTTCCTAAGCCGGCAATCTCATTTTTGATGAGAGCAAGCCTAGAGTACATTTCAGCGACACCTTCACCATCCTTCATTTTGAACTTGTCAAGTTGACTTTGAAGCACATCCAACTTGGATTCCTTGACGGAGTCGGTACCTTCGTGCATATCAATCAAAGTGTCCCAAATTTCCTTTGCATTCTCAAGACGGCTGATTTTGTTGAATTCTTCGGGGCACAATCCGTTGAAGAGAATATCACAAGCTTGAGCATTGTATTGCAACATCTTCAACTCATCCGCGGTAGCTTCACGGTTTGGTTCTTTCCCATCAAAGAAGTCACCTTGCAAACCAACACACACAATAGCCCAAACGGCGGGGTTATGTCCAAGAATATGCATTTTCATTTTATGCTTCCAACTAGCAAAATTAGTACCATCAAAGTAAGGACCTCTACGGTGATAATTTCCCTCGCTAGACGCCATACTCTCCTAGGTTGTGAAACCAAGGCTATGACCACCAAAAGCTATGGAGATCAAAGCAAATGGAGACCAAAGCTCTGATACCACTTGTAGATCGAAAGTATGTCTAGAGGGGGGGGGGTGATTAGACTACTTGACCAAATAAAAACTTAACCTTTTCTCAATTTTAGTTCTTGGCAGATTTTAGCTATTGTAGGACAAGTCAAGCAATCATCACACAATTCAAGCAAGCATGCAAAGAGTATATTGGCAGCGGAAAGTAAAGCATGCAACTTGCAAGAATGTAAAGGGAAGGGTTTGGAGAATTCAAACGCAATTGGAGACACGGATGTTTTTCCCGTGGTTCGGATAGGTGGTGCTATCCTACATCCACGTTGATGGAGACTTCAACCCACGAAGGGTAACGGTTGCGCGAGTCCACGGAGGGCTCCACCCACGAAGGGTAATGGTTGCGCGAGTCCACGGAAGGCTCCACCCACGAAGGGTCCACGAAGAAGCAACCACCCACGAAGGGTCCACGAAGAAGAAACCTTGCCTATCCTACCATGGCCATCGCCCACGAAGGACTTGCCTCACTAGCGGTAGATCTTCACGAAGTAGGCGATCTCCTTGCCCTTACAAACTCCTTGGTTCAACTCCACAATCTTGTCGGAGGCTCCCAAGTGACACCTAGCCAATCTAGGAGACACCACTCTCCAAGAAGTAACAAATGGTGTGTTGATGATGAACTCCTTGCTCTTGTGCTTCAAATGATAGTCTCCCCAACACTCAACTCTCTCTCATAGGATTTGGATTTTGTGGAAAGAAGATTTGAGTGGAAAGCAACTTGGGGAAGGCTAGAGATCAAGATTCATATGGTAGGAATGGAATATCTTGGTCTCAACACATGAGTAGGTGGTTCTCTCTCAGAAATAGGATGCTGGAAGTGTAGGCTTAGTCTGATGGCTCTCTCCACGAATGAATAGGAGGTGGAGGGGTATATATAGCCTCCACACAAAATCCAACCGTTACACACAGTTTTCCAATCTGGTGGGACCGAATCAACAAACTCGGCCGGACCGGAGAGGTAAACCTAGTGACCGTTAGAGATTTTCGGTGGGACTGACATGCAACTCGGTAGGACCGATATGGTTAGGGTTTGGGCATAACGTAATCTCGGTGAGACTGATTACACAAACTCGGTGAGTTTGGTAATAAGCTAACCAGAGAGTTGGTCAGGCAAACTCGGTGGGACCGATTTGCTCTTTCGGTGAGACCAAAAAGTTACAAAAGGGAAATAGAGAGTTTACATTGCAATCTCGGTGGGACCGATTCGCTCTTTCGGTGAGACCGAAAAGTTATGAAAGGGAAACAGAGAGTTTGCAATCTCATCTCGGTGAGACCGAGATCCCTATCGGTAGAACTGAATTGCTAGGGTTTGGCAGTGGCTTATGACAAGTGAAACTCGGTGGCGCCGGATAGAAAGAATCGGTAGGACCGAGTTTGGCTTAGGGTTTAGGTCATATGTGGATATGGGAAAGTAGTTGAGGGTTTTGGAGCATATCACTAAGCACATGAAGCAAAAGGTTCATTAAGCAACACCTCATCCCTCCTTGATAGTATTGGCTTTTCCTAAAGACTCAATGTGATCTTGGATCACTAAAATATAAAATGAAGAGTCTTGAGCTTTTGAGCTTGAGCCAATCCTTTGTCCTTAGCATTTTGAGGGTTCCACTTTCACATCCATGCCATGCCAATCATTGAGCTTTCCTGAAATAGTCATCTTGGAATAGCATTAGCTCAATGAGCTATATGTTGTTATGAATTACCAAAACCACCTAGGGAGAGTTGCACTTTCAGCTCACTACTAGAAAAAAACCCTATAGGCAATCACATAACAATGGCGTGGGTTAAAGTGGTCATGTTATTGGTAAGTAGCAGTAGCGCGGGGGTAAAACACCGCGCCGCAGGTAAAATGTAGCAGTAGCGCGGACACTGGTGACCCCGCGCTACTACTAAGTGGTCCCCACCATGCCTCCTGGGACAATCCACCGCAGCAACATGATAACCCACAAGTATAGGGGATCGCAATAGTTTTCAAGGGTAAAGTATTCAACCCAAATTTATTGATTCGACACAAGGGGAGCCAAAGAATACTCTCAAGTATTAGCAGCTGAGTTGTCAATTCAACCACACCTGGAAACTTAATATCTGGAGCAAAGTATTTAGTAGCAAAGTAATATGATAGTAGTGGTAACGGTAACAAAAGGTAACAGTAGCAAAAGTGATGTTTTTGGTATTTTGTAGTGATGATAGCAATAGCAACGGGAAAGTAAATAAGCGAAGAACAATATATGGAAAGCTCATAGGCAATGGATCGGTGATGGAGAATTATGCTAGATGCGGTTCATCATGTAACAGTCATAACCTAGGGTGACACAGAACTAGCTCCAGTTCATCAATGTAATGTAGGCATGTATTTCGAACATAGTCATACGTGCTTATGGAAAAGAACTTGCATGGCATCTTTTCTCCTACCCTCCCGTGGCAGCGGGGTCCTTACGAAAACTAAGGGATATTAAGGCCTCCTTTTAATAGAGTACCGGAACAAAGCATTAGCACATAGTGAATACATGAACTCCTCAAACTACGGTCATCGCCGGTAAGTATCCCGATTATTGTCACTTCAGGGTTAACGAATCATAACACATAATAGGTGACTGTAGACTTGCAAGATAGGATCAAGAACACTCATATATTGATGAAAACATAATAGGTTCAGATCTGAAATCATGGCACTCGGGCCCTAGTGACAAGCATTAAGCATAGCAAAGTCATAGCAACATCAATCTCAGAACATAGTGGATACTAGGGATCAAACCCTAACAAAACTAACTCGATTACATGATAGATCTCATCCAACCCATCACCGTCCAGCAAGCATACGATGGAATTACTCACGCACGGCGGTGAGCATCATGAAATTGGTGATGGAGGATGGTTGATGATGACGATGGCGACGGATTCCCCTCTCCGGAGCCCCGAACGGACTCGAGATCAGCCCTCCCGAGAGGTTTTAGGGCTTGGCGGCGGCTCCGTATCGTAAAACGCGATGAATTCTTCTCTCTGATTTTTTCTTCCTGAAACACAATATATAGAGTTGGAGTTGGAGTCGGAGAGGCACCAGGGGGCCCACGAGGTAGGGGGGCCGCCCCCACCCTCGTGGAGAGGTGGTGGGCCCCCTGGCCTTCATCGTTTGCAGGTATTTTTTATATTTTTCAAAAAGTTAATCCGTGAAGTTTCAGGTCATTCCGAGAACGTTTGTTTCTGCACATAAATAACACCATGGTAATTCTGCTGAAAACAGCGTCAGTCTGGGTTAGTTCCATTCAAATCATGCAAGTTAGAGTCCAAAACAAGGGCAAAAGTGTTTGGAAAAGTAGATTCGTTGGAGACGTATCAACTCCCCCAAGCTTAAACCTTTTCTTGTCCTCAAGCAATTCAGTTGACAAACTGAAAGTGATAAAGAAAAACTTTTACAAACTTTGTTTGCTCTTGTTGTTGTAAATATGTAAAGCCAGCATTCAAGTTTTCAGCAAATAGTATAACTAACCACATTCGCAATAACGCTCAGGTCTCAAGTTTACTCATATCAATAGCATAATCAACTAGCGAGCAATAATAATAAATCTCGGATGACAACACTTTCTCAAAACAGTCATAATATGATATAACAAGGTGGTATCTCGCTAGCCATTTCTAAGACCGCAAAACATAAATGCAGAGCACCTTTAAAGATCAAGGACTGACTAGACATTGTAATTCATGGTAAAAGAGATCCAGTCAAGTCATACTCAATGTAAACTAACAATAATGAATGCAAATGACAGTGGTGCTCTCCAACTGGTGCTTTTTAATAAGAGGATGATGACTCAGCATAAAAGTAAATAGATAGACCCTTCGCAGAGGGAAGCAGGGATTTGTAGAGGTGCCAGAGCTCGGTTTTGAAATAGAGGTGAATAATATTTTGAGCGGTATACTTTCATTGTCAACATAACAACCAAGAGATGGCGATATCTTCCATGCTACACACATTATAGGCGGTTCCCAAACAGAATGGTAAAGTTTATACTCCCCCTTCCACCAATAAGCATAAATCCATGGCTTTCTCGAAAAAACGAGTGCCTCCAACTAACAAGAGTCCCCGGGGGAGTTTTGTTTGCAATTATTTTGATTTAGTTTGCATAAAGCATTGGACTGGGCATCCCGGTGACCAGTCATTTATCTCGTGAGTGAGGAGCGGAGTCCACTCCTCTTGAGAATAACCCACCTAACATGGAAGATACGGACAACCCTAGTTGATACATGAGCTATTCGAGCATACAAAACAAGATATTTATTTGAAGGTTTAGAGTTTGGCACATACAAATTTACTTGGAACGGCAGGTAGATACCGTATATAGGTAGGTATAGTGGACTCATCTGGAATAACTTTGGGGTTTAAGGGATTGGATGCACAAGTAGTATTCCCGCTTAGTACAGGTGAAGGCTAGCAAAAGATTGGGAAGCGACCAGCTAGAGAGCGACAACAGTCATGAACATGCATTAAAATTAATCAACCCCGAATGCAAGCATGAGTAGGATATAATCCACCACGAACATAAATATCGTGAAGGCTATGTTGATTTTGTTTCAACTACATGCGTGAACATGCGCCAAGTCAAGTCACTTAAATCATTTAGAGGATGATAGCACCCTATCATACCACATCATAACCATTTCAATAGCATGTTGGCACGCAAGGTAAACTATTATAACTCATAGCTAATCAAGCATGGCACAAGAAACTATGATCTCTAGTTGTCATTGGAAACATGTTTATTCATAATAGGCTGAATCAGGAACGATGAACTAATCATATTTACAAAAACAAAAGAGGTCGAGTTCATACCAGCTTTTCTCATCTCAGTCAGTCCATCATATATCGTCATAATTGCCTTTCACTTGCACGACCGAATAGTGTGAATAATAATAACAGTGCACGTGCATTGGACTAAGCTGGAATCTGCAAGAATTCAATAAACAAGAGAAGACAGGGCAATATGGGCTCTTTTGTCAGATCAACAAGTATGCATATAAGAGCCACTTCAACAATTTAATTATGGTCTTCTCCTATCGACCCCCAAAGAAAAGAAAAGAAATAAAACTATTTACACGGAAAAGCTCCCAACAAGCAAAAGAAGAACATAAAATATTTTTGGGTTTTCTTTTTAATTACTACTAAAAGCATGGAAATTAAACTAACTAAAAGCTACAACTAATTTTTTTTTGTTTTTCTTAAGGTTTATTAAACACACAAGAGGAAAGCATAAAAAGGAAAATAAACTAGCATGGATGATACAAACAATGAAAAAGTATGAGCACCGACATCTAGCAATGAGTGTGTGAACATAAATGTAATGTCGGTGGGAAATACGTACTCCCCCAAGCTTAGGCTTTTGGCCTAAGCTGGTCTATGGCCATGGCTGGCCTGGCGGATATCCATAATAATAGTTGGGGTCGTACTGCGATGCAGCGACTATCGCCTGCTGAGCTGCAGCGTGGCGACGAGCGGCCTCCGCTCTCCTCTCGTACTCATCTGCCTCCTCTCTGGTAATAGTATATCTTCCTTTTGCCTGATGATCAAAGAAGGCAGGAGCAGGGAGAGTAATATGGACAGCACGACGTCTGTCAAAGATTAGTCGATACTGGAGAGGTGATTCATTCCTCTCAACAAACTGGTGGTGAACCATAGCATTAAAGTCTAGGTAAGCAGGAGGTAATTCAATATCATCTTCGTGTATGGCTATACCAAGAAAATTAGCTATGCGAGTTGCATAAATTCCTCCAAAGAAATCTCCATTAAATCTATTAAGATGCAACCTACGTGCAACAATGGCTCCCAAATTATAAGATTTGTCTCCTAACACAGCACTCCTAGGAATACTGAGGTCAGGGACACACATGTGACATGCCTCATCTTTACCATTAATGCATCTACCTATGAAGAGAGCAAAATAATGTATAGCAAGAAAGTGAATGCTCCCTATGGTAGCTTGTGTTATATCTCTAGATTCTCCCACAGTCATGCTAGCAAGAAAATCTCTAAATTCAGATTTGCGAGGATCCCTTATACTACCCCATTGTGGAAGTTTGCAAGCAGTGGTAAAATCCTCTAAGTCCATAATATAAGAATTTTCATAAAGATCAAACAGGACAGTTGGAGAATTACGTGAAGTTGAAAATTCAAACCTCCTCACAAAGGTACTGGTGAGGTTGTGATACTGACTGCACTTTTCTTCCTCGAAGCTCACAAGATCGGTGTTACGCAAATATGCGTTGAATTCTTCTTTAATTCCTGCTCGATCCATTAAATTTTCAGAAGGCCACTCACAAGGACGCACTGGAGCGTATCTTGGTGGCTCTTCATCAGCATCACACATTGCAAGCCTGGGTCCTTGCTTCCTTGAGGAACCACCTTGAAACATTTTCCTAAGCATTTTTCTTCCTCTGAAAAATTCTGAATTTTTTAGTAACTTCAAAATAAAAGTAAACCAAACTCAATAATATTGATAGCAACTACTCCTACAAGTGCCTAGAGCCTATATCATGCATCAAAACTACTTTTGACCATATAAATTTGACATGCAAGCTCAAGAACAGGGTCACCTAAGCAGCAAAAATTTGTAATGAATAAAGCACTAGAACAAAAACTAATTGGACCAATGGAGGAGTCACATACCAAGGAACAATCTCCCCAAGAAGTTTTGTGAGAGGTACTTTGAGCAAGGAGATCGAAAATGGCAGCAAAACGAGCTAGAACTCATGCTTGAGCTGGATATTCATGTTTGTGGGAGGACGAAAAAGTGTGTGGGTGCAGGAATAAGTGGAGGAGGGCCACCATGGGCCCACGAGGCAGGGGGCGCGCCCAGGGGGTAGGGCGTGCCCTCCACCCTCGTGGGCAGGTGGTTGACCCCCTGCTGTGTTCTCGGTACCAAATATTCTCAAATATTCTAGAAAAAAATCATATTTAAATTTTAGGGGCATTTGGAGCACTTTTATTTTCGGGGTATTTTTATATTGCACGGATAATCAGATAAGAGACAGAAAAATATTTATTTTATTTTATTTAATATAAATAACAGAAAGTAAAAGTGGGGTACACAAGGTTGTGCTTTCTAGTTTCATCCATCTCATGATCATCAAAAGGAATCCACTAACAAGGTTGATCAAGTCTTATTAACGAACTCATTCCGAATAACATAGAACTGGAGAAATTTCGAATAACACTATGTTACCTCAACAGGGATATGCACATCCCCAATAATAAGAATATCATATTTCTTCTTGACAGTAGGAAGAGGAAATTCAAAACCTCCAAATATAATCGACGGAATTTTTCCAATCGAATTGATACTGTGGACTTGAGGTTGTTGGGGAACGTAGTAATTTCAAAAAAATTCCTACGCACACGCAAGATCATGGTGATGCATAGCAACGAGAGGGGAGAGTGTTGTCCACGTACCCTCGTAGACCGAAAGCGGAAGCATTAGCACAACGCGGTTGATGTAGTCGTACGTCTTCACGATCAGACTGATTAAGTACCGAACGCACGGCACCTCCGAGTTCTGCACACGTTCAACTCGATGACGTCCCTCGAACTCCGATCCAGCCGAGTGTTGAGGGAGAGTTTCGTCAGCACGACGGTGTGATGACGATGATGATGTTATACCGACGCAGGGCTTCGCCTAAGCACCGCTACGATATGATCGAGGTGGGTTATGGTGGAGGGGGGCACCGCACATGGCTAAGAGATCAAGAGATCAATTGTTGTGTCTTTGGGGTGCCCCTGCCCCTGTATATAAAGGAGTGGAGGAGGGGGAGGGCCGACCCTCTCTATGGCGCGCCCTAGGGGAGTCCTACTCCCACCGGGAGTAGGATTCTCCCTTTCCTAGTAGAACTAGGAGCCCTTCCAAGTAGTTGGAGTAGGAGAAAAGGAAAGGGAAGGGAAAAGGAGAAGGAAGGAAGGGGGCGCCCCCCTCCCTAGTCCAATTCGGACCAGCCCATGGGGAGAGGTGCGGCCACCCTTTGAGGCCTTTTTCTCCTTTCCCGTATGGCCCATTAAGGCCCAATACGAATTCCGTAACTCCCCGGTACTCCCGAAAATACTCGAATCACTTGGAACCTTTCCGATGTCCGAATATAGTCGTCCAATATATCGATCTTTACGTCTCGACCATTTCGAGACTCCTTGTCATGTCCCCGATCTCATCCGGGACTCCGAACTCCTTCGGTACATCAAAACACATAAACTCATAATATAACCGTCATCGAACTTAAGCGTGCGGACCCTACGGGTTCGAGAACTATGTAGACATGACCGAGACACGTCTCCGGTCAATAACCAATAGCGGAACCTGGATGCTCATATTGTCTCCTACATATTCTACGAAGATCTTTATCGGTCAAACCGCATAACAACATACGCTGTTCCCTTTGTCATCGGTATGTTACTTGCCCGAGATTCGATCATCAGTATCTCAATACCTAGTTCAATCTTGTTACCAGCAAGTCTCTTTACTCGTTCCGTAACACATCATCCCGCAACTAACTCATTAGTTGCAATGCTTGCAAGGCTTATAGTGATGTGCATTACCGAGTGGGCCCAGAGATAGCTCTCCGACAATCAGAGTGACAAATCCTAATCTCGAAATACGCCAACCCAACAAGTACCTTTGGAGACACATGTAGAGCACCTTTATAATCACACAGTTACGTTGTGACGTTTGGTAGCACAGAAAGTGTTCCTTCGGTAAACGGGAGTTGCATAATCTCATAGTCATAGGAACATGTATAAGTCATGAAGAAAGCAATAGCAACATACTAAACGATCGGGTGCTAAGCTAACGGAATGGGTCATGTCAATCACATCATTCTCCTAATGATGTGATCCCGTTAATCAAATGACAACTCTTTGTCTATGGCTAGGAAACATAACCATCTTTGATCAACGAGCTAGTCAAGTAGAGGCATACTAGTGACACTCTGTTTGTCTATGTATTCACACATGTACCATGTTTCCGGTTAATACAATTCTAGTATGAAAAATAAACATTTATCATGATATAAGGAAATAAATAATAACTTTATTATTGCCTCTAGGGCATATTTCCTTCAGTCTCCCACTTGCACTAGAGTCAATAATCTAGTTCACATCGCCATGTGATTTAACATCAATAGTTCACATCTTTATGTGGTTAACACCCATAGTTCACATCGACATGTGACCAACGCCCAAAGGGTTTACTAGAGTTAGTAATCTAGTTCACATCGCTATGTGATTAACACCCAAAGAGTACTAAGGTGTGATCATATTTTTCTTGTGAGATAATTTTAGTCAACGGGTTTGTCACATTCAGATCCGTAAGTATTTTGCAAATTTCTATGTCTACAATGCTCTGCACGGAGCTACTCTAGCTAATTGCTCCCACTTTCTATATGTATCCAGATTGAGACTTTGGGTCATCTGGATCAGTGTCAAAACTTGCATCGACGTAACCCTTTACGACGAACCTTTTGTCACCTCCATAATCGATAAACATATCCTTATTCCACTAAGGATAATTTTGACCGCTGTCTAGTGATCTACTCCTAGATCAATATCATACTCCCTTGCCAAACTCGGTGGTAGGGTATGCAATAGATCTGGTACACATCATGGCATACTTTATAGAACCTATGGCTGAGGCATAGGGAATGACTTTCATTCTCTCTCTATCTTCTGCCGTGGTCGGGTTTTGAGTCTTACTCAACTTCACACCTTGTAACACAGGCAAGAACTCCTTCTTTGGCTGTTCCATTTTGAACTACTTCAAAATCTTGTCAAGGTATGTACTCATTGAAAAACTTATCAAGCATCTTGATCTATCTCTATAGATCTTGATGCTCAATATGTAAGAAGCTTCACTGAGGTCTTTCTCCTTTCAAACATTCCTTTATGCTTTGTAGAATAATTCTACATTATCTCCGATCAACAATATGCCATTCACATATACTTATCAGAAATGTTGTAGTGCTCCCACTCACTTTCTTGTAAATACAGACTTCACCGCAAGTCTGTATAAAACTATATGCTTTGATCAACTTATCAAAGCGTATATTCCAACTCCGAGATGCTTGCACCAGTCCATAGATGGATCGCTGGAGCTTGTATATTTTGTTAGAACCTTTAGGATTGACAAAAACCTTCTGGTTGCATCATATACAACTCTTTCTTTAATAAATCCTTTAAGAAATGCATTTTTGTTTATCCATTTGCCAGATTTCATAAAATGCGGCAATTTGCTAACATGATTCGGACAGACTTAAGCATCGCTATGAGTGAGAAAATCTCATCATAGTCAACACCTTGAACTTTGTCAAAAAGCTTTTTTGACAAGTCTAGCTTTGTAGATAGTAACACTACTATCAGCGTCCGTCTTCCTCTTGAAGATCCATTTATTTTCTATGGCTTGCCGATCAACCGGCAAGTCAACCAAAGTCCACACTTTGTTCTCATACATGGATCCCATCTCAGATTTCATGGCCTCAAGCCATTTCGCGGAATCTGGGCTCATCATCGCTTCCTCATAGTTCGTAGGTTCGTCATGGTCAATTAACATGACCTCCAGAATAGGATTACCACTCTGGTGCGGTTCTCACTCTGGTTTACCTACGAGGTTCGGTAGTAACTTGATCTGAAGTTACATGATCATCATCATTAACTTCCTCACTAATTGGTGTAGTAGTCTGATACGTCTCCAACGTATCTATAATTTTTGATTGCTCCATGCTATATTATCTACTATTTTGGACATTATTGGGCTTTATTATCCACTTTTATATTATTTTTGGGACTAACTTATTAACCGGAGGCCCAGCCCAGAATTGCTGTTTTTTGCCTGTTTTAGGGTTTCGAAGAAAAGGAATATCAAACGGAGTCCAAACGGAATGAAACCTTCAGAAACGTGAGTTTCTCATCAGATAAGATCCAGGAGACTTGGACCCTCCGTCAAGAAAGCCACGAGGCGGTCACGAGGGTGGAGGGCGCCCCCCAGGGCGCGCCCCCTGCCTCGTGGGCCCCTCGAAGCTCCACCGACGTACTTCTTCCTCCTATATATATATCCACGTACCCCCAAATGATCAGATACGGAGCCAAAAACCTAATTCCACCGCAGCAACTTTCTGTATCCACGAGATCCCATCTTGGGGCCTGTTCCGGAGCTCCGCCGGAGGGGGCATCGATCACGGAGGGCTTCTACATCATCATCCAAGCCCCTCCGATGAAGTGTGAGTAGTTTATTTCAGACCTACGGGTCCATAGTTAGTAGCTAGATGGCTTCTTCTCTCTTTTTGGATCTCAATACATTGTTCTCCCCCTCTCTCGTGGAGATCTATTCGATGTAATCTTCTTTTTGCGGTGTGTTTGTTGAGACCGATGAATTGTGGGTTTATGATCAAGTCTATCTATGAATAATATTTGAATCTTCTCTGAATTCTTTTATGTATGATTGGTTATCTTTGCAAGTCTCTTTGAATTATCAGTTTGGTTTGGCCTACTAGATTGGTTGTTCTTGCCATGGGAGAAGTGCTTAGCTTTGGGTTCAATCTTGCGGTGTCCTTTCCCAGTGACAGAAGGGGCAGCAAGGCACGTATTTTATCATTGCCATCGAGGATAACAAGATGGGTTTTTTATCACATTGCATGAAACTATCCCTCTACATCATGTCATCTTGCTTAAGGCATTACTCTGTTTTTAACTTAATACTCTAGATGCATGTTGGATAGCGGTCGATGAGTGGAGTAATAGTATTAGATGCAGGTAGGAGTCGGTCTATTTGTCTCGGACGTGATGCCTATATACATGATCATACCTAGATATTCTCATAACTATGCTCAATTCTGTCAATTGCTCAACAGTAATTTGTTCACCCACCGTAGAATACTTATGCTCTTGAGAGAAGCCACTAGTTCTCATCATATCAATCTCCATCACTTTATTATTGCTTTGCTTTTTTACTTTGCCTTTTACTTTTTTACTTTGCATCTCTATACCAAAAGTACCAAAAATACCAAAAATATTATTTATCATCTCTATCAAATCTCACTTTCGTAAGTGACCGTGAAGGGATTGACAACCCCTAAGTGCGTTGGTTGCGTTGAGCTATTGTTTTTGTGTAGGTACGAGGGACTCGCGCGTAGCCTCCTACTGTATTGATACCTTGGTTCTCAAAAACTGAGGTAAATACTTATGCTACTTTGCTGCATCATCCTCTCCTCTTCGGGGAAATCCAACACAATGCTCAAGAGGTAGCATAGTCACAGGAACAAATTTCTGTGATGAACTACTTTCCAATAAGGGAGCAGGTAGAGTTACCTCATCAAGTTCTACTTTCCTCCCACTCACTTCTTTCGAGAGAAACTCCTTCTCTAGAAAGGATCCATCCTCAGCAATGAATATTTTGCCTTCGGATCTGTGATAGAAGGTGTATCCAACATTTTCTTTTGGGTATCCTATGAAGACGCACTTCTCCGATTTGGGTTTGAGCTTATCAGGTTGAAACTTTTTCACATAAGCATTGCAACCTCAAACTTTAAGAAACGACAGCTTAGGTTTCTTGCCAAACCATAGTTCATACGGTGTCGTCTTAACGGATTTAGATGGTGCCCTATTTAACGTGAATGTAGCTGTCTCTAATGCATAACCCCAAAACGATAGTGGTAAATTGGTAAGAGACATCATAGATCGCACCATATCTAATAAAGTACGGTTACGACGTTCGGACACACCATTACACGGTGGTGTTCCAGGTGGCGTGAGTAGTGACACTACTTCACATTGTTTTAACTGAAGGCCAAACTCGTAACTCAAATATTTTAGTTCTGCGATCATATCGTAGAAAATTTTATTTTTGTTATGATGATTCTCCACTTCACTCTGAAATTCTTTGAACTTTTCAAATGTTTCAGACTTGTGTTTCATCAAGTAGATATACTCATATCTGCTCAAATCATCTGTGAAGATCAGAAAATAATGATACCTGCCGCGAGCCTCAATATTCATCGGACCACATACATCAGTATGTATGATTTCTAACAAATCTGTTGCTCGCTCCATTGTTCCGGAGAACGGAGTCTTAGTCATCTTGCCCATGAGGCATGGTTCGCAAGCATCAACTGATTCATAATCAAGTGATTCCAAAAGCCCATCAGCATGGATTTTCTTCATGCGCTTTACACCAATATGACCTAAACAGCAGTGCCATAATTAAGTTGCACTATATTATTAACTTTGCATCTTTTGGCTTCAATATTATGAATATGTGTATCACTACGATCGAGATCCAACGAACCATTTTCATTGGGTGTATGACCATAGAAGGTTTTATTCATGTAAACAGAACAACAATTATTCTCTAACTTAAATGAATAACCGTTTTGCAATAAACATGATCAAATCATATTCATGCTCAATGCAAACACCAAATAACATTTATTTAGGTTTTACACTAATCCCGAAAGTGTAGGGAGTGTGCGATGATGATCATATCAATCTTGGAACCACTTCCAACACACATCGTCACTTCACCCTTAACTAGTCTCTGTTCATTCTGCAACTCCCATTTCGAGTTACTACTCTTAGCAACTGAACCAATATCAAATACCGAGGGGTTGCTATAAACACTAGTAAAGTACACATCAATAACATGTATATCAAATATAGCATTGTTCACTTTGCCATCCTTCTTATCCGCCAAATACTTGGGGCAGTTCCGCTTCCAGTGACCAGTCCCTTTGCAGTAGAAGCACTTAGTCTCAGGCTTAGGTCCAGACTTGGGCTTCTTCACTTGAGCAGCAACTTGCTTGCCGTTCTTCTTGAAGTTCCCTTTCTTTCCATTTGCCCTTTTCTTGAAAGTAGTGGTCTTGTTAATCATCAACACTTGATGCTCTTTCTTGATTTCTACCTTCATCGATTTCATCATCATGGAAAGCTCGGGAATCGTTTTTGTCATCCCTTGCATACTATAGTTCATCACGAAGTTCTACTAACTTGGTGATGATGACTAGAGAATTCTGTCAATCACTATTTTATCTGGAAGATTAACTCCCACTTGATTCAAGCGATTGTAGTACCCAGACAATCTGAACACATGCTCACTGCTTGAGCTATTCTCCTCCATCTTTTAGCTATAGAACTTGTTGGAGACTTCATATCTCTCAACTCGGGTATTTGCTTGAAATATTAACTTCAACTCCTAGAACATCTCATATGATCCATGACGTTCAAAACGTCTTTGAAGTCCCGATTCTAAGCTATTAAGCATGGTGCACTAAACTATCAAGTAGTCATCATATTGAGCTAGCCAAACGTTCATAACATCTGCATCTGCTCCTGCAATAGGTTTGTCACCTAGTGGTGCATCAAGGACATAATTCTTCTATGAAGCAATGAGGATAAACCTCAGATCACGGATCCAATCCGCATCATTGCTACTAACATCTTTCAACTTAGTTTTCTCTAGGAACATATCAAAAATAAAACAGGGGAGCTAAACGCGAGCTATTGATCTACAACATAGATATGTTAATACTACCAGGACTAAGTTCATGACAAATTAAAGTTCAATTAATCATATTACTTAAGAACTCCCACTTAGAAAGACATCCCTCTAATCTTCTAAGTGATCACGTGATCCAAATCAACTAAACCATAACCAATCATCACGTGAAATGGAGTAGTTTTCAATGGTTAACATCACTATGTTGATCATATCTACTATATGATTCATGCTTGACCTTTTGATCTCGGTGTTCCGAGGCCATATCTACATATGCTAGGCTCTCAAGTTTAACCTGAGTATTCTGCGTGTGCAAAACTGGCTTGCACCCGATGTAGATGGACGTGGAGCTTATCACACCCGATCATCGCGTGGTGTTTGGGCACGACGAACTTTGGCAACGGTGCATACTCAGGGAGAACACTTTTTATCTTGAAATTTAGTGAGAGATCATCTTATAATGCTACCATCAATCAAAGCAAGATAAGATGCATAAAAGATAAACATCACATGCAATCAAAATGTGTGACATGATATGGCCATCATCATCTTGTGCCTTTGATCTCCATCTCCAAAGCATCGTCATGATTTCCATCGTCACCGGCATGACACCATGATCTCCATCATCTTGATCTATATCAATGTGTCGTCACATGGTCGTCTCGTCAACTATTGCTCTTGCAACTATTGCTATCGCATAGCGATAAAGTAAAGCAATTATTTGGCGCTTGCATCTTATGCAATAAAGAGACAACCATAAGGCTTCTGCCAGTTGCCCATAACTTCAACAAAACATGATAATCTTATACAACAACTTATATCTCATTACGTCTTGACCATATCACATCACAACATGCCCTGCAAAAACAAGTTAGACGTCCTCTACATTGTTGTTGCAAGTTTTACGTGGCTGCTACGGGCTCAGCAAGAACCGTTCTTACCTACGCATCAAAACCACAACGATAGTTTGTCAAGTTAGTGTTGTTTTAACCTTCTCAAGGACCGGGCGTAGCCACACTCGGTTCAACTAAAGTTGGAGAAACTGACACCCGCTAGTCACCTGTGTGCATGGCATGGCGGTAAAACCAGTCTCGCGTAAGCGTACGCATAATGTCGGTCCGGGCCGCTTCATCCAACAATACCGCCGAACCAAAGTATGACATGTTGGTAAGCAGTATGACTTATATCGCCCACAACTCACTTGTGTTCTACTCGTGCATATGACATCTACGCATAAAACCTGGCTCGGATGCCACTGTTGGGGAACGTAGTAATTTCAAAAAAATTCCTACGCACATGCAAGATCATGGTGATGCATAGCAACGAGAGGGGAGAGTGTTGTCCACGTACCCTTGTAGACCGAAAGCGGAAGCGTTAGCACAACTCGGTTGATGTAGTCGTACGTCTTCACGATCCAACCGATCAAGTACCGAACGCACGACACCTCCGAGTTCTGCACACGTTCAACTTGATGACGTCCCTCGAACTCCGATCCAGCCGAGTGTTGAGGGAGAGTTTCGTCAGCACGACGGTGTGGTGATGATGGTGATGTTCTACCGACGTAGGGCTTCTCCTAAGCACCGCTATGATATGATCGAGGTGGATTATGGTGGAGGGGGGCACCGCACACGGCTAAGAGATCAAGAGATCAATTGTTGTGTCTTTGGGGTGCCCCTGCCCCTGTATATAAAGGAGTGGAGGAGGGGGAGGGCCGGCCCTCTCTATGGTGTGCCCTAGGGGAGTCCTACTCCCACTGGGAGTAGGATTCCCCCTTTCCTAGTAGAACTAGGAGCCCTTCCAAGTAGTAGGAGTAGGAGGGAAGGAAAGGGAAGGGAAAAGGAGAAGGAAGGAAGGGGGGCCCCTCCCTAGTCCAATTCGGACCAGCCCATGGGGAGGGGTGCGGCCAACCTTTGAGGCCTTTTTCTCCTTTCCCGTATGGCCCATTAAGGCCCAATACGAGTTCCCGTAACTCCCCGGTACTCCCGAAAATACCCGAATCACTCGGAACCTTTCCGATGTCCGAATATAGTCGTCCAATATATCGATCTTTACGTCTCGACCATTTCGAGACTCCTTGTCATGTCCCCGATCTCATCCGGAATTCTGAACTCCTTCGGTACATCAAAACACATAAACTCATAATATAACTGTCATCAAACTTTAAGCGTGCGGACCCTACGGGTTCGAGAACTATGTAGACATGACCGAGACACGTCTCCGGTCAATAACCAATAGCGGAACCTGGATACTCATATTGGCTCCTACATATTCTACGAAGATCTTTATCGGTCAAACCGCATAACAACATACGTTGTTCCCTTTGTCATCGATATGTTACTTGCCCGAGATTCGATCGTCGGTATCTCAATACCTAGTTCAATATCGTTACCGGCAAGTCTCTTTACTCGTTCTGTAACACATCATCCTGCAACTAACTCATTAGTTGCAATGTTTGCAAGGCTTATAGTGATGTGCATTACCGAGTGGGCCCAGAGATACCTCTCCGACAATCGGAGTGACAAATCCTAATCTCGAAATACGCCAACCCAACAAGTACCTTTGGAGACACATGTAGAGCACCTTTATAATCACCCGGTTACGTTGTGACGTTTGGTAGCACACAAAGTGTTCCTCCGGTAAACGGGAGTTGCATAATCTCATAGTCATAGGAACATGTATAAGTCATGAAGAAAGCAATAGCAACATACTAAACGATCGGGTGCTAAGCTAACGGAATGGGTCATGTCAATCACATCATTCTCCTAATGATGTGATCCCATTAATCAAATGACAACTCTTTGTCTATGGCTAGGAAACATAACCATCTTTGATCAACGAGCTAGTCAAGTAGAGGCATACTAGTGACACTCTGTTTGTCTATGTATTCACACATGTACCATGTTTTCGGTTAATACAATTCTAGTATGAAAAATAAACATTTATCATGATATAAGGAAATAAATAATAACTTTATTATTGCCTCTAGGGCATATTTCCTTCAGAGGTTGTTTCCTCGGAAAGTGTACCGTATGCTCATTACCATTAACGTGAAAAATGGCATTGCCTTTAGTGCAATCAATAACAGCCCCTGCAGTATTCAAAAAGGGTCTTCCAAGAATAATAGACATACTATCGTCCTCGGGAATATCAAGAATAACAAAGTCCGTTAAAATAGTAACGTTTGCAACTACAACAGGCACATCCTCACAAATACCGACAGGTATAGCAGTTGATTTATCAGCCATTTGGAAAGATATTTCAGTCGGTGTCAACTTATTCACATCAAGTCTATGATATAAAGAGAGAGGCATAACACTAACACCGGCTCCAAGATCACATAAAGCAGTTTTAACATGGTTTCTTTTAATGGAGCATGGTATAGTGGGTACTCCTGGATCTCCTAGTTTCTTTGGTATTCCACCCTTAAAAGTATAATTAGCAATCATGGTGGAAATTTCAGCTTCCGGTATCTTTCTTTTATTAGTAACGATATCTTTCATATACTTAGCATAAGGATTCATTTTGAGCATATCAGTTAATCGCATACGCAAAAAGATAGGTCTAATCATTTCAACAAAGCGCTCAAAATCCTCATCATCCTTTTTCTTGGATGGTTTGGGAGGAAAAAGGCATGGGTTTATGAACCCAAGGCTCTCTTTATTTACCATGTTTCCTAGCAACAAAAGTCTTTCTTATCATAACATTGATTCTTTGATTGTGGGCTATCAAGATCAACAGTAGGTTCAATTTCTACATCATTATCATTACTAGGTTGAGCATCATCATGAACATTATCATTAACACTAGTTTCAGGTTCATTACCAGATTGAGTTTCAACATCAAAAATAGAAATATCATTTGGATTCTCAGGTGGTTCAATAACAGGTTCACTAGAAGCATGCAAAGTCCTATCATTTTTCTTTTTCTTCCTTTTAGAAGGACTAGGTGCATCTATATTATTTCTCTGAGAATCTTGCTCAATTCTCTTAGGATGGCCTTCAGGATACAAAGGTTCCTGAGTCATTTTACCACCTCTAGTCATAACTCTAACTTCATTATCATTATCCTTACTATTCAATTCATTGAGCAAATCATTTTGAGCTTTAAGTACACATTCTACTTGAGTGGTAACCATAGAAGCATGTTTACTAATAAGTTTAAGTTCACCTTTGCCATTAGCCATATAATCACCCAAGTGTTCAAACATATTTGAATTGTATTTCAATTGTCTACCAAAATAAGCATTAAAGTCTTCTTGCTTAGCCATAAATTTATCAAACTCATCTAAGCATGGGCTAGCAAACTTAGTAAATGGGATTTCAGCTTTATCATATATATAGAGAGAATTTACCTTTACTACCTGTGTTGGGTTATCAAGACCATGAATTTCTTCAATAGGTGATGGATCAAGATCATATGTTTCTTCAACAGGCGGTAAATTAAGACCGTGTATTTCTTCAATAGGAGGTAAATTCTTAACATCTTCAGCTTTAATACCTTTTTCTTTCATAGATTTCTTTGCCGCTTGCATATCTTCAGGACTGAGAAATATAATACCCCTTTTCTTCGGAGTTGGTTTAGGAATAGGCTCGGGAATTGGCTCCGGAGGTGTCCAATTATTTTCATTTGTCAACATATTATTCAATAGAATTTCAGCTTCATACGGTGTTCTTTCCCCTGAAAACAGAACCAGCACAACTATCCAGGTAATCTCTGGAGGAATCGGTTAGTCCATTATAAAAGATATCAAGTATTTCATTTTTCTTAAGAGGATGATCAGGCAAAGCATTAAGTAATTGGAGAAGCCTCCCCCAAGCTTGTGGGAGACTCTCTTCTTAAATTTGCACAAAATTATATATATCCCTTAAAGCAGCTTGTTTCTTATGAGCAGGGAAATATTTAGCAGAGAAGTAATAAATCATATCCTGGGGACTATGCACACAACCAGGATCAAGAGAATTAAACCATGTCTTAGCATCACCCTTTAATGAGAACGAGAATATTTTAAGGATATAAAAGTAACGAGTTCTCTCATCTTTAGTGAACAGGGTGGCTATATCATTTAATTTAGTAAGATGTGGCACAACAGTTTCAGATTCATAGCCATGAAAAGGATCAGATTCAACCAAAGTAATTATATAAGGATCAACAGAGAATTCATAATCCTTATCGGTAACACAGATAGGTGAAGTATCAAAAGCAGGGTCAGGTTTCATTCTAGCATTTAGAGATTGCTTATTCCATTTAGCTAATAACCTCTTAAGTTCGTTTCTATCTTTGCAAGCTAAAATAGCTAAAGAAGCTTCTTGATCAAAAACATAACCCTCAGGAATAACAAGTGATTCTTCACCATCACTTTCATCAGTATTATCAGATTCAATATTTTCAATCTCTCTAGCCCTAGCAATTTGTTCATCAAGAAAATCACCAAGTGACACAGTAGTATCAGGCATAGAAGTAGTTTCATCATAAGTATCATTCATAGCAGAAGTGGCATCATCAATAACATGCGACATATCAGAACGAACAGCAGAAGCAGTTTTAGGTGTCGCAAACTTACTCAAAACAGAAGGTGAATCAAGTGCAGAGCTAGATGGCAGTTCCTTACCTCCCCTCGTAGTGGAGGGATAAATCTTGGTTCTTCGATCTTTCAAGTTCTTCATAATGATAAGCAGATATAAATCCCAAGTGACTCAAAGAATAGAGCTCTGTTCCCCGGCAACGGCGCCAGAAAATAGTATTCATAACCCACAAGTATAGGGGATCGCAACAATTTTCGAGGGTAAAGTATTGAACCCAAATTTATTGATTCGACACAAGGGGAGCCAAAGAATACTCTCAAGTATTAGCAGCTGAGTTGTCAATTCAACCACACC
Source organism: Triticum urartu (assembly GCF_056163025.1). Taxonomy (NCBI): domain Eukaryota; kingdom Viridiplantae; phylum Streptophyta; class Magnoliopsida; order Poales; family Poaceae; genus Triticum; species Triticum urartu. The sequence continues at coordinate 614,623,179 of NC_141875.1, read as the reverse complement.
TGGAAACTTAATATCTGCAGCAAAGTATTTAGTAGCAAAGTAATATGATAGTAGTGGTAACGGTAACAATAGCAAAAGTGATGTTTTTGGTATTTCGTAGTGATGATAGCAATAGCAACGGGAAAGTAAATAAGCGAAGAATAATATATGGAAAGCTCGTAGGAAATGGATCGGTGATGGAGAATTATGCCGGATGCGGTTCATCATGTAACAGTCATAACCTAGGGTGACACATAACTAGCTCCAGTTCATCAATGTAATGTAGGCATGTATTCCGAACATAGTCATACGTGCTTATGGAAAAGAACTTGCATGACATCTTTTGTCCTACCCTCCCGTGGCAGCGGGGTCCTTACGGAAACTAAGGGATATTAAGGCCTCCTTTTAATAGAGTACCGGAACAAAGCATTAACACATAGTGAATACATGAACTCCTCAAACTACGGTCATCACCGGTAAGTATCCCGATTATTGTCACTTCGGGGTTAACGGATCATAACACATAATAGGTGACTATAGACTTGCAAGATAGGATCAAGAACACTCATATATTGATGAAAACATAATAGGTTCAGATCTGAAATCATGGCACTCGGGCCCTAGTGACAAGCATTAAGCATAGCAAATTCATAGCAACATCAATCTCAGAACATAGTGGATACTAGGGATCAAACCCTAACAAAACTAACTCGATTACATGATAGATCCCATCCAACCCATCATCGTCCAACAAGCCTACGATGGAATTACTCACGCACGGCGGTGAACATCATGAATTTGGTGATGGAGGATGGTCGATGGCGACGATGGCGACGGATTCCCCTCTCCGGAGCCCCGAACGGACTCCAGATCAGCCCTCCCGAGAGGTTTTAGGGCTTGGCGGAGGCTCCGTATCGTAAAACACGATGAATTCTTCTCTCTGATTTTTTTCTCCCCGAAACATAATATATAGAGTTGGAGTTGGAGTCGGAGAGGCACCAGGGGCCCCACAAGGTAGGGGGGCACGCCCTAGGGGGGCAGGCGTGCCCCCACCCTCGTGGAGAGGTGGTGGGCCCCCTGGCCTTCATCTTTTGCAGGTATTTTTTATATTTTCCAAAAAGTTGCTCCGTGAAGTTTCAGGTCATTCCGAGAATGTTTGTTTCTGCACATAAATAACACCATGGTAATTCTACTGAAAACTGTGTCAGTCCGGGTTAGTTCCATTCTAATCATGCAAGTTAGAGTCCAAAACAAGGGCAAAAGTGTTTGGAAAAGTAGACACATTGGAGACGTATCACATCATTGGGTCTAAAACCCACACCACAACTAATAATTAGCATCGGACCTATCGGAGCCGGAGGAGGAGGAGGGAGAGGAGCAGCCGGAGGAGGAGGGAGAGGAGCAGCAGCCGGCTCCAATGGATATGGCGGATCCGGAATTGGATGAGGCGGAGCAACCGAAGGAGGAGCTGGCACCGTCTCCGGGTTTCAACATGGAGGACGCGGTGGCGGAGTTCACGGTCGCCTGATAACCCACAAGTATACGAGATCAATTGTTGCTGTTTTGATAAATAAGAGTGTCGAACCCAATGAGGCGCTAAAGGTAGAATTTATATTCCCTTCAAGTTCTATCGACCATCGATACAACTCTACTCACACTTAATGTTTATTTTACCTAGAACAAGTATGAAACTAGAAGTACTTTTTAGGTGTAATGCTAGAACTACTTTGCAACAATAAACTAGGAGTACTTTGCGAGAATAAAACTATGAGTAATTTGCCATATAATATAAGTTAGTTGTTTAGTAGAAAGATTCTTGCAACACAAGAGAATGATTTGTCCCTAGGCAATCTATAACTAGACCGGTAATCATTATTGCAATTTTGTATGAGGGAGAGGCATGAGCTAACATACTTTCCATACTTGGTCATATGCATTTATGATTGGAACACTAGCAAGCATCCGCAAATACTAAAGATCATTAAGGTAAAACCCAACTATAGCATTAAGTAACAAGTCCTCTTTACTCGCATACGCAACAACCCCTTAGTCGGGTATGTGTTTCTGTCACTCACGCGACCCACTATAAGCGAATCATGAATGTATTGCAACACCCTACATCGGTAATCCCACATGCTTGAGTGACACGTAGGGCACCATAGGACAACACCAAAATAAAACATACAACTCAAACCAATCACGATCATCAATCAACCCATAGGACAAAACGAATCTACTCAAACATCATAGGATGGCCATACTGTTGGGGAACGTAGCAGAAATTCAAAATTTTCTACGCATCACCAAGATCAATCTATGGAGTAATCTAGCAATGAGGGGAAGGAGAGTGCATCTACATACCCTTGTAGATCTCTAAGCGGAAGCGTTCAAGTGAACGGGGTTGATGGAGTCATACTCGTCATGATCCAAATCACCGATGATCCTAGTGTCGAACGGACGGCACCTCCGCGTTGAACACACGTACAGCCCGGTGACGTCTCCTATGCCTTGATCCAGCAAGGGGAGAAGGAGAGGTTGGGGAAGACTCCATCCAGCAGCAGCACGACGGCGTGGTGGTGGTGGAGGAGCGCGGGACTCCAGCAGGGCTTCGCCAAGCACTACGAGAGACGAGGAGGAAGAGGGGTAGGGCTGCGCCAACAGGGGAAGGACTTCATGTGTTGGGCTGCCCCTTTGCCTCCACTATATATAGGGGGAGAGGGAGGGCTGCGCCCCCACCTAGGGTTTCCACCCTAGGGGTGGCGGCAGCCCCAATCCCCATCTGGGGTGGCGGCCAAGTGGGGGGGAGGGAGAGGGAGGCGCACCAGGCATGGGCCTTAGGGCCCATCCGCCCTTAGGGTTTGCCCCCTCTTCTCTCTAGGCGCATGGGCCTTGGTGGGGAGGCGCCCCAGCCCACCTAGGGGCTGGTCCCTTCTCACACTTGGCCCATGTATGCCTCCGGGGCCCGTGGCCCCTCCCGGTGGACCCCCGGACCCCTCCGGTGGTCCCGGTACACTACCGGTGATACCCGGAACACTTTCGGTGGCCAAAACCATACTTCCTATATATCAATCTTTACCTCCGGACCATTCCGGAACTCCTCGTGACGTCCGGGATCTCATCCGGGGCTCCGAAAAACATTCGGTAACCGCGTACATACTTTCCCTATAACCCTAGCGTCATCGAACCTTAAGTGTGTAGACCCTACGGGCTCGGGAGTCATGCAGACATGACTGAGACAACTCTCCGGTCAATAACCAACAGCGGGATCTGGATACCCATGTTGGCTCCCACATGCTCCATGATGATCTCATCAGATGAACCACGATGTCGAGGATTCAATCAATCCCGTATTCAATTCCCTTTGTCCAGCAGTACGATACTTGCCCGAGATTCGATCGTCGGTATCCCGATACCTTGTTCAATCTCGTTACCGGCAAGTCTCTTTACTCGTTTCGTAACACATCATCCCGTGATCAACTCCTTGGCCACATTGTGCACATTATGATGATGTCCTATCGAGTGGGCCCAGAGATACCTCTCCGTTTACACGGAGTGACAAATCCCAGTCTCGATTCGTGCCAACCCAACAGACACTTTCGGAGATACCTGTAGTGTAACTTTATAGCCACCCAGTTACGTTGTGACGTTTGGCACACCCAAAGCACTCCTACGGTATCCGGGAGTTGCACAATCTCATGGTCTAAGGAAATGATACTTGACATTAGAAAAGCTTTAGCATACGAACTACACGATCTTTGTGCTAGGCTTAGGATTGGGTCTTGTCCATCACATCATTCTCCTAATGATGTGATCCCATTATCAACGACATCCAATGTCCATGGTCAAGAAACCGTAACCATCTATTGATCAACGAGCTAGTCAACTAGAGGCTTACTAGGGACATGGTGTTGTCTATGTATCCACACATGTATCTGAGTTTCCTATCAATACAATTCTAGCATGGATAATAAACGATTATCATGAACAATAAAATATATACAATAATAACTAATTTATTATTGCCTCTAGGGCATATTTCCAATAGTCTCCCACTTGCACTAGAGTCAATAATCTAGTTCACATCACCATGTGATTAACACTCACACGTCACGTCGTCATGTGACCAACATCCAAGAGTCTACTAGACTCAATGATCTAGTTCACATCACTATGTGATAAACACTCAAAGAGTTCTGGGTTTGATCATGTTATGCTTGTGAGAGAGGTTGTAGTCAACGGGTCTTGCCATATTCAGATCCCTATGTATTTCGCAAAACTTTATGTCACATCGTAGATGCTGCTACCACGTTCCCCTTGGAGCTATTCCAAATTGTTGCTCCATTATACGTATCCGGTATCTCTACTCAGAGCTATTCGGATAGGTGTTAAGCTTGCATCGACGTAACTCTTTATGTCAAACTCTTTATCACCTCCATAACTGAGAAACATTTCCTTATTCCTCTAAGGATAATTTTGACTGCTATCTGGTGATATACTCCTAGATCACCTTTGTACCCTCTTGCCAGACATGTGGCAAGGCACACATCAGGTGCGGTACTTCAGCATGGCATACCGTATAGAGCCTATGACAAAAGCATAGGGGACGACCTTCGTCCTTCCTCTTTCTTCTGCCGTGGTCAAGCTTTGAGTCTTACTCAACTTCACACCTTACAACTCAGGTGAGAACCCCTTCTTTGACTGATCTATTTTGAACTCCTTCAAAAACATGTCAAGGTGTGCGTTCTTTGAAAGCACCATCAGGCGTCTTGATCTATCTCTATAGATCTTGATGCCCAATTTGTAAGCAGCTTTATCCAGGTCTTCCTTTGAAAAACACTCTTCAAACAACTGTTTATGCTTTCCAGAAATTCTACATTATTTCGGATCTACAATATGTCATCCACATATACTTATCAGAAATGTTGTAGTGCTCCCACTCACTTTCTTGTAAATACAAGTTTCTAGCAAACATTGTCTAAACCTAAAAGCATTGATTACTCCATCAAAACATATATTCCGATTCTGAGATGCCTGCTCTAGTCCATAGAAGGATTGCTGGAGCTAGCATACCTTTTAGCATTCTTAGGATCGTCAAAACCTTTTATTGTATCACATACAACTTTTCTTACGAAAACTGGTATGAAAACTTGTTTTGACATCCATCTGTAAGATTTCATAATCGAAAAATACAGCTAATGCTAACATGATTCCGACAGACTTAAGCATCGCTACGGGTGAGAAATTCTCAACTCCTTGAACTTGTGAAAAGATTCTTTCCCACAAGTCGAACTTCATAGACGGTAACATTACCGCCCACGTCCATCTTCTTCTTAAAGACCCATTTATCTCAATGGCTTGCCGATCATCGGGCAAGTCCACCACAGTCCATATTTTGTTCTGATATATGGATCCTATCTCGGATTTCATGGCTTCTAACCATTTGTCAGAATACGGGCCCACCATCGCTTCTCCATAGATCGTAGGTTCATTGTTGTCTAACAACATGATATCTAAGACAGGATTACCGTACCACTTAGGAGTAATACATGTCCTTGTCGACCTACAAGGTTCGATAGCAACTTGATCCGAAGCTTCATGATCACTATCATTAACTTCCTATTCAACAGACGTAGGCGCCACAGAAAACATCTTTCTGTGTTGCGTCACTCTCTGGTTGAAGTAAAGGTTCGACAACCTCATCAAGTTCTATCTTCCTCCCACTCAATTCTTTCGAGAGAAACTCCTTCTTGAGAAAGGACCCGTTCTTAGCGACAAACAATTTGCCCTCGGATCTGAGATAGAAGGTATACCCAACTGTCACCCTTGGGTATCCTATGAAGATGTGTTTGTCCACTTTGGGTTCGAGCTTCTCCGGCTGAAGCCCTGTAGCGACCCGACCCGAATGGATCAAGTCTCTGTGCTTAAGTGTCATCCCTGGATCGGTATGCTGACACACACAGTACTCGAGGATTTATAACAGAGGTAAATCACATGTATTAGTAACATAAATACTATTACCTCAATCCAAAATAGCGGAAGTAACAAGGTTGTGGAATCCCATCAACACCAATGGCAAAGTTGAGTGTAGAAATAGTAACCCTAACGTATCACTTACTCGTCGTAAGATTCCTGCAACATGAGACGTTGCAGCCACAAAGGGTCAGTACATTGAATGTACTGGCAAATTCACACCATAGAGAATGATGAATAAAGGCTATCACTACATGCATATTTGGCTGGTGGAAAAGCTCTATGGTTATAAGGTTTTTGCGAAAAGCCAATTTTTCCCTACTACAAAGGAATAAATTTTATTTAACTATTATGGTGGTTGTTGAACATTGAGAATGGCTGACAGCATTCTCAATCCCAATTAAATAACATCATTAAACCCAACAAAATTAATTTAAAGTAACATGATGAGATCAACAGGATAATCCAAGAACTAGATACTCAAATTGTCCATAACCGGGGACACGACAAACCTTGATTAGTTTGTACACTCTGCAGAGGTTTGTGCACTTTTCCCCACAAGACTCGATCGCCTCTGTTTGGTTTCTCGCACTACATGGTGTTTGAGAAGACGGATGACCGAGACATAGTCTTTCAGAAGTGCTAGCACCTTACGATCGGGTAGACCGTACCACCTACATCCCCTACATCTGCTAGTCTACCACTGTAAGAGTTCGCATGACTTAGTCAACTATGCTAGAGCCCATAATAGCTTGTGGCTGCACACGGAAGTTTCTAGCATGAATAATCTCATGATCCCTTTGAGCCTGTGTGGCGGTCCAAAAGAAAACAGGCAATTCTGGTCTACCCAGGTGCCTAGACAGGCAATCCTGGAATAACCAGGTACCTCAATCCACCCAGGTGTGTGTTTAAGTTGCCACCTTAAGTAAACCATTAATTAACAAACTCACATCTGTCATGAATACTCTCAAAACCCAATCCACGTCTACGAGCATAGCATGGCACTATAAGCATAACATAATAGTAACTCCCAATGGGTTTGCTAATAAACAGGTAATAGGTACTACCTCAACTACTTCCCATCCCACAATTTAATTAGATCCTAATCATGCAATGTTTGAGGATTTGATCTAATGCAATAAAACTGGGTAGTAGAAAAGGTATGATCAAAGTGTGAACTTGCCTCCAATGTTGATGAGGATGATTCGCACTCATAACTCTTGATAGTTCTACTCATCACACTCCGGTCAATCTATCGTAATCAAGCAATAGTAACCACACATAAGCAATCACTCAAAAGATCAGAAAGAACGAAGAAGGCGATTCGGAAAACTTCAAAACCAAGCAAATAACTCTTGCAACATAAAACAATTTCTAACAGTACCAAAATTATGTGAATTTGGCCTTATTAGAATGTTTAGATCAAGAGGTTTGAAGTGCAAAAATAATCAACTCAAACGGAGCTACGAAACTCAAGTTATGATCAAATGAAGTTTGAATTCAAATCTGATCTGATTCAAATTTTAAACTTTTCAAAAACATGTTTGAGTTGGATTACTGGATAGAGGGGATCGTAACGAAGACGTGAGCGTTGGTTTCGTGGATTTGGATAAACGGGTAAAAAGTTGTGACCGTTTGAAAAACAGGGGCCAATCTATAAAGAAAATCCTCACATATAGGTCCCTGGCCGAAATTAATAAGAAAAAGGAAAAATCTATCGAGCGAACGCTCGCTATAGAAATCTAAACGACGAACGTTCGTTAGATAATCTAGACTAAAAGAAAAACCGATCGGTTTTAAAAGAGAAAACCTAAACTAATAAAAAAACGGAAAACCGGGCGGTTCGGCGGTTTAGTACCGGTTCGATTGGTTTTTTCGTTGAAAACCGGCGGCGGCGTCGGTTACTCCGGCGAGAGCAGCGCGCTCCAGCGCGGCAGCGGCAGCGGCGCATGAGAGCAGGGCGCGGCGAGGCGGCGGAGGGGCGCGGCGCAGGCGGAGGAGAGGCAGCGGCGGCGAGCGCCAGCGGCGACGGTGCCGGCAGCAAGTGCGGCGGCGGCGGCGCAAAGCGAGAGGCGGCGACGCGATGCGGGAGGCGGGGCCCGGGCGGTGGCTTTATAGGGGAGGAGGCGGGGCGGCGGGTCTTGGAGGAGGGGCGACGGGCGCCGTGGAGGCGGCGGACTCCGGCGAGTCCTGCTAAGGCACGCGAGGAGGAAGGCGGCGGCTCGCTGGCTGGGCTGGGCCGTGGCCTATTGGGCCGGCCCAGTTCGGCGGCGGAGGAGAGAAGAAGTTTTTTTTTAAAAAAATACGGACAACGAGAAAAAAGAAAATAAACCAAGTAAAATAAAAATTAACTATAGACATATAATATAATGAATTTTTCAAAAAAGAATATCTACAACGTGAACATTTTACTAAAGTCAAATAAAATCCACACAAATTTAAATAATTCAAACAGTGCTACTGGTCTATTAAAATCCAACAAAATCATTTTAAAAAACCAAAATGATTTCAAATTAACTTTTCTCCAATTTTCTGATGTAGGGAATCATGTTACCCTATTTTCCATATATTTTATTTTTGGAGAAAAATAATTTGAATAAAAATCAAATAACTTCAAATTGAAAATAAATTCAAAAGAACTTTGAATTTAATTCTTTGAAACTCCCAAATCATATTTCATATAATTTGAAGAAGTCATTTTATCTTCTCTCATGAAAATCATTGAGTTGCTTGAAGTTTCTGAATTGGAAATATTTCCCAATGGAATTCAAATATTTTTCAAACACCCTTTTAATTTATTTAAATGGAAGAAGTCATGTCATCTTCTCTCTAGGGTTTTGTATTTGAAAAGAATTTGAATTCACGAAGATCAAAAATGAAAAATGAAAGTTTGGGAAAGTCCTTTTATTCCCTCTCATTTAACTTTCAAAAAGTTTCGAATTTCACTCAATCAATCACACAACAATCAAACAATCAGTCAAATCTATCTATTTAATATAACATTCCAAAATTTAGAATTTTGGGATGTTACAAACCTACCACCCTTAAAATGAATCTTGTCCTCGAGATTCGGAGAGGCTAGCAAGGAAAGGTTAGGGTTTGGGAGTCCCCTCAAAATCCATCAATCGTCACCGGGGTCCGGGGTGCTACCACCCTTAGAAGCATGGTTATGGTTCCATCAAAACCCATATACTCCATACTTATTCTTGACAGTGTCGGTCTTCTCAGATCATAAGGATAATTCCTGCTCTGGGCTCTTCCGGTAGTGATATAACCTTTTCCTCAATTCTTCTGTCCTTTTCTCTTGGTAAGGTTATTCCGAGATTGGGTCTTCTTAGCTGTCGGGTCTGGTGCCAATACTAACTAACTATCGATATCTCATGGTGGTTAAGAATTTAGGGTTTCTCCTGCACGAAATGGGTCTGGGTTGATCCTCACCGTATAACCTACGGTTGGCAAAAACTGCCTTGTACAAGGGAAAAATACCTATACCGTTCTAAGGCTTAAACAAGGTTTTGATCATCGTCTCTTTACTATAGGTAAGTCACTCAGATTTACCATCCCATATAGCAAGGAGAATAATAAGAGTAAGTCGGTATGGTGATCAATCCATCCCGCACCCAAATCATTACTTTGTATACGGTTTAGCGAATCTCGCATTCTAACACTCGGTCATCCTCACAAGCATTGCAGAATTTCTCTTGTCGACGAACTAAGTTCGGATAATTCCATGGATTCTGCAAGCCAAACAAACATCTACCGTTCCTTCACAACCCTCAGGTTTTGCGTAACTCCTATAAAATCGTCGGTTGATAAGTCGTAACTCCTTCCAGGGTTTTTCCTTCAGCAAGAGTGTGCTTGCTTCTTGGCAGGTTCTGGGGCCTGTGGGTTATGGCCCATCTCATCACTTGCAAACCTTGAAGTCATCATCGGGGCAACGGATCTCTAATCCAACATCCACCTTCCAGCTTCCTAGTATACTAAAATCCATCCAGTTGTACTGTCTTCCTTCCTTCTGTTGGCACCAAACTAGGACATGATTACTCAGACTCATCATGGAGTTTCCATTGATCCATATTTCTGACATCATACCTCCTTTATATCCAATAGTAATTTTATGTATTAATCCTCGTGGGATATCCCTCATACTGAGATAAAAACTTATACTTATGAAGTCCATATTCCACTTCGTGGAACATCATTATCCTTTCCAGGGTCAAGCGTCCTTACAGGGGAATATTGGCCATCTCTTCATGGCACTTCTTCAACTGGGAAACATGAAACACATCATGAACTCCTGACAGTCCTTCGGGTGGCTCCAACTTGTTTGCCACTTCTCCCATACGCTCCAAGAGTCGGTATGGTCCTACAAATCTCGGGGCTAATTTTCCCTTAACTCCAAATCGTTTAATTCCTCGCAGAGGAAACACATCAAGACATGCTCTATCTCCAATTTCATAGACTACCTCCTTGCGTTTTTAAGTCTGCATAACTCTTCTGCCTGGACTGAGCTACCTTCAGTCTATCTCGAATCAACTTAACATTCTCTTCTGACTCCTTGATCACATTTGGTCCAAACAACTAACGGTCTCCAACTTCATCCCACACACTCTTGGGGTATCACACATATCGAGACAAAACTCGTATTCATTTTGTCCGAAATCCACTCAGTGGAGTATCCTTATCTTTTCCAGGGGTCAACGGTTCTTACAGGGTACTACCACCCTTAAAATGCACAAATCTTCCATAGACCATATTTCTCTTATCCTCAAAAATGGTCAAAATCCTTCTTCATAGAGTAACAACTCATAAAACCCAAATCTTTACCAACGATGCTAACTTTATCGATTCTCCAATGATTACAATCTCTTGCTTTTCCATTACATGTCTCAACTCAACACCTCAATATAAAAGAAACTGTTCTCACTTCTACTACTCCATTTCTTTTGTTGCAAACTCAACTATCTAGCACAAGTTTCCTTCTCCTTGGGGCATTCTCTCGCAAAGTGCCCTGCTCCATTACAACTAAAACATATTACTTCTGACAAGTATCGAGGTTTCCTTTTTGGGCAACTGTTGAGGTAGTGCCCTGGCTCCTTGCACCTATAACATGTGATATGACTCAGATCCTTCCTGGAATCCACTCCGCTTCTCTTTCTGGACTTTTCCATTCCAATTAGGCTTCTACTTCCTGTGGGTCATACTCTACTTCCTCTGTCGGGAATTCTACTAGATCCCCATTCAAACAATTTTGGGAGATGTGTCCTTCTTCTCCACATGAATAGCAAGACTTAGTGCAGGGTTTACTCGGGTCTTGTTTAGGCGTGTCCTCCACCTCTTCCTTCATCATAGTTTCTTATAAAATTCCCATAAAGGCTCCTTTCTTTACTTCTTTCTTCTGCTGGATGGTTTGTTCTACCATGGGGTAAATGTGACACTGAGTAGGGTAGCGGGTAGTCCCTTCACACAAGAAACAAGTAATCTTCCTAATTGGGCATTCTTCAACTGGGTGACTTCCTTCACAATTAGGGCATTCATCCTTGTGTTCTTTATGGGTGTGTCCTATTTCTCCACAAATCTTGCATGCACAAGGTTTCTTCATATCCTTTCCATAAGACTTCAACTTCTGGGACACAAGCCAAGACTTTGGCAGAGTCAACTTAAATTCTTTCCAAGTGGTTACTCCTTGCCATCCATTGATGGTTTGGTACATCCTCCACCAAGTAGCAGCACCTCTTTCAAAGCACTGAAGAGCATCCTGGGTCATATCATTTCAAACTATAGGGTTATTCTCCATGTGATCCTCCATGTTCTGAATCCATCGGTCTGTCTCCAACTGACTCGTCGGTCCAGAAAATACAAGCTCATCTCCATTCATCCTCTATTGGGTCCATGTGGGTTTGGGGTAAGATAAGAGAGATAGAGAGGGATACACACAATACAAACAAAAGTTTTGAAAAGACGGATTTTATTTGTGGTTGTCAGAAAAACATCAAACAAATGACAGCTCACAAACGTCACATCTAACGTAGGCATATAACAGGGGTTGGGTCTTCTAAAGGTCAATAAATCTTCAACGTCTCCAAACTCTTCAAGCCTTGTTCATGCCTCTGATGGCTTCTTCCAATCATGCTTTTCTTTCTCCAGTTCTTTTGCCAGATCAACTCTGTTGACGCGAAGTCTCTTGTGACGTCCTTTAATATTCTGGAGTTGTATTCCAAACTGCTGGGTTTCATCAAACTCGACCTGAACCATGATCCTGCTGTCCTTCAGTTCTTAACGAATCTCCGGTATCTCGAGGTTGTAGCTCCTCCAGCTTGGCTACTTTCAGCTTTTGGTTCCTGAGTTTCTTCACGAAATGCTTCCTGGTCTAATACGGTTTCATGGAGCTCCACCTTAAACTTCTTGATGTACTACTCCAGATCCTGGCGATACACCAGCTAAAGTTAAAACTTCGTCTTGCTGATAGGTGTTTTATCAGCCTTGTACCATCCAATCCTTCCATGCATATGCATGATTTAACTCAGCACGGTGACAATAGCATAAGCGGGCGATAACCTCATGGATAGCCATGTTTCTGCTCTTGCCATTTCCATGAGCTATCATTCCATAGTTCATATCTCCTGCCTTAGGGTTTCTTGACAAAAACTTTGAGTTCTAATGCTCCATGCTCCGGTCTTTCTCCGATACACCTTGATCTCGGGTATTGACAACTTCCATAGTCTGTCAAGTTCCATCAGGGGAGTCTTACTAGGTCATACAAATCTGGAAATTCTTCATAGCCTCCAATTCTCCTAGTCTTCGGAGTCTTCAGAGTCTTCAGCTGTTGTAGTTTCCATTATTCAGATGCATGGAAAATACTCTTCATTCCGAAGTGGTCTTAGCTGTCCGATATCTTGTACTTCTTGGAGTGGTCTCATCAGTCGAATCTTCGTGTGGTCAAAAGGGGAAAGGGGTATGGTCTCACTAAAGGGAATTTTTTGAATAAGCTCAGAAGAGAAGAGAGGTAAAAGATCTTTTTGAAAGGGAAAGTTGTAGAGAAAAATCTTTGCTATGGGCTTGCCAGTTTCTAGGGTCACGTCCTACAGTCAACATGTGCTCTGATACCATCTTGTAGCGACCCGACCCGAATGGATCAAGTCTCTGTGCTTAAGTGTCATCCCTGGATCGGTATGCTGACACACACAGTACTCGAGGATTTATAACAGAGGTAAATCACATGTATAAGTAACGTAAATACTATTACCTCAATCCAAAATAGCGGAAGTAACAAGGTTGTGGAATCCCATCAACACCAACGGCAAAGTTGAGTGTAGAAATAGTAACCCTAACGTATCACTTACTCGTCGTAAGATTCCTACAACATGAGATGTTGCAGCCACAAAGGGTCAGTACATTGAATGTACTGGCAAATTCACACCATAGAGAATGATGAACAAAGGCTATCACTACATGCATATTTGGCTGGTGGAAAAGCTCTATGGTTATAAGGTTTTTGTGAAAAGCCAATTTTTCCCTACTACAAAGGAATAAATTTTATTTAACTATTATGGTGGTTGTTGAACATTGAGAATGGTTGATAGCATTCTCAATCCCAATTAAATAACATCATTAAACCCAACAAAATTAATTTAAAGTAACATGATGAAATCAACAGGATAATCCAAGAACTAGATACTCAAATTGTCCATAACCGGGGACACGGCTAACCTTGATTAGTTTATACACTCTGCAGAGGTTTGCGCACTTTTCCCCACAAGACTCGATCGCCTCCGTTTGGTTTCTCGCACTACATGGTGTTTGAGAAGACGGATGACCGAGACATAGTCTTTCAGAAGTGCTAGCACCTTACGATCGGGTAGACCGTACCACCTACATCCCTTACATCTGCTAGTCTACCACTGTAAGAGTTCGCATGACTTAGTCAACTATGCTAGAGCCCATAATATCTTGTGGCTGCACACGGAAGTTTCTAGCATGAATAATCTCATGATCCCTTTGAGCCTGGGTGGCGGTCCAAAAGAAAATAGGCAATCCTGGTCTACCCAGGTGCCTAGACAGGCAATCCTGGAATAACCAGGTACCTCAATCCACCCATATGTGTGTTTAAGTTGCCACCTTAAGTAAACCATTAATTAACAAACTCACATCTGTCATGAATACTCGCAAAACCCAATCCACGTCTACGACCATAGCATGGCATTATAAGCATAACGTAATAGTAACTCCCAATGGGTTTGATAATAAACAGGTAATAGGTACTACCTCAACTACTTTCCCATCCCACAATTTAATTAGATCCTAATCATGCAATGTTTGAGGATTTGATCTAATGCAATAAAACTGGGTAGTAGAAAAGGTATGATCAAAGTGTGAACTTGCCTGCAATGTTGATGAGGATGATTCGCACTCATAACTCTTGATAGTTCTACTCGTCACACTCTGGTCAATCTATCGTAATCAAGCAATAGTAACCACACATAAGCAATCACTCAAAAGATCAGAAAGAACGAAGAAGGCAATTCGGAAAACTTCAAAACCAAGCAAATAACTCTTGCAACATAAAACAATTTTTAACAGTACCAAAATTATGTGAATTTGGCCTTATTAGAATGTTTAGATCAAGAGCTTCGAAGTGCAAAAAGAATCAACTCAAACGGAGCTACGAAACTCAAGTTATGATCAAACGAAGTTTGAATTCAAATCTGATCTAATTCAAATTTTAAACTTTTCAAAAACATGTTTGAGTTGGATTACTGGATAGAGGGGATCGTAATGAAGACGTGAGCATTGGATTCGTTGGATTTGGATAAACGGGTAAAAAGATGTGACCGTTTGAAAAACAGGGGCCAATCTGTAAAGAAAATCCTCACATATAGGTCCCTGGCCGAAATTAATAAGAAAAAGGAAAAATCTATCGAGCGAACGCTCGCTATAGAAATCTAAACAACGAACGTTCATTAGATAATCTAGACTGAAAGAAAAACCGATCGGTTTTAAAAGAGAAAACCTAAACTAATAAAAAAACGGAAAACCAGGCGATTCGGCGGTTTAGTACCGGTTCGATCGGTTTTTTCGCCGAAAACCGGCGGCGGCGTCGGTTACTCCGGCGAGAGCAGCGCGCTCCGGCGCGGCAGCGGCAGCGGCGCATGAGAGCAGGGCGCGGCGAGGCGGCGCAGGTGGAGGAGAGGCAGCAGCGGCGAGCGCCAGCGGCGACGGCGCCGGCAGCAAGTGCAGCGGCGGTGGCGCAAAGCGAGAGGCGGCGGCGCGATGCGGGAGGCGGGGCCCGGGCGGTGGCTTTATAGGGGAGGAGGCGGGGCGGCGGATCTTGGAGGAGGGGCGACGGGCGCCGTGGAGGCGGCGGACTCCGGCGAGTCCTGCTAAGGCACGCGAGGAGGAAGGCGGCGGATCGCTGGCTGGGCTGGGCCGTGGCCTATTGGGCCGGCCTAGTTCGGCGGCGGAGGAGAGAAGAAGTTTTTTTTAAATACAGACAACGAAAAAAAAGAAAATAAACCAAGTAAAATAAAAATTAACTATAGACATATAATATAACGAAATTTTCAGAAAAAGAATATCTACAACGTGAACATTTTACTAAAGTCAAATAAAATCCACACAAATTTAAATAATTCAAAGAGTGCTACTGGTCTATTAAAATCCAACAAAATCATTTTTAAAAAAACCAAAATGATTTCAAATTAATTTTTCTCCAATTTTCTGATGTAGGGAATCATGTTACCCTATTTTCCATATATTTTATTTTTGGAGAAAAATAATTTGAATAAAACTCAAATAACTCCAAATTGAAAATAAATTCAAAAGAACTTTGAATTTAATTCTTCGAAACTCCCAACTCATATTTCATATAATTTGAAGAAGTCATTTTATCTTCTCTCGTGAAAATTATTGAGTTGCTTGAAGTTTCTGAATTGGAAATATTTCCCAATGGAATTCAAATAATTTTCAAACACCCTTTTCATTTATTTAAACGGAAGAAGTCATCTCATCTTCTCTCTAGGGTTTTGTATTTGAAAATAATTTGAATTCACGAAGATCAAAAATGAAAAATGAAAGTTTGGGAAAGTCCTTTTATTCCCTCTCATTTAACTTTCAAAAAGTTTTGAATTTCACTCAATCAATCACACAACAATCAAACAATCAATCAAATCTATCTATTTAATATAACATTTCAAAATTTAGAATTTTGGGATGTTACAAGCCCTCAGCATCGCATCCCCAAACATTAAGAAACAACAACTTTGGTTTCTTGCCAAACCAATGTTCATATGACGTCGTCTCAACGGACTTAGATGGTGTCCTATCTAAAGTGAATGCAGCTGTCTCTAACGCATAACCTCAAAATGAAAACGGTAGATTGGTAAGAGACATCATAGATCGCACCATATCTCATAGGGTTCGATTACGATGTCCGGACACACCATTACCTTGTGGTGTTCCAGGTGGCTTCAACTGTGAAACAATTCCACAGTGTCTTAAGTGATTGCCAAACTCATAACTCAGAAAATCCCCTTTTGATCAGATCGTAGGAACATGATCTTATTGTTATGATGATTCTTAACTTCACTCTGAAATCGCTTGAACTTTTCAAACGTTTCAGACTTGTGCTTCATTAAGTAAATATACCTATATCTACTCAAATCGTCAGTGAAGATGAGAAAATAGCGATATCCACTGCACGCTTCAATTCTCATTGGATCACACGTATCAACATGCATGATTTCCAACAAGTCACTTGCCCGTTTCATTGTACCTGAAAACGGGGTCTTAGTCATCCTGCCCATGAGGCATGGCTCGCATGTGTCAAGCGATTCAAAATCAAGTGACTCCAAACATCCATCGACATGGAGTTTCTTCATGCATCTTACGCCAATATGACCTAAGCGGCAGTGCCACAAGAAAGTGGTACTATCATTATTAACTCTACATCTTTTGGCGTGAACATGTGTATCACCACGACCGAGATTCAATGAACCATTCACATAGGGTGCATGACCATGAAAGGTATTATTCATGTAAACAGAATAACCATTATTCTCTAATTTAAATGAATAACCTTATTGCAATGAACATGATCTAATCATATTCATGCTCAACGTAGACACCTGATAACATTTATCTAGGTTCAATACTAATCCCGAAGGCAGATAGAGCATGCGATGGTGATCTCATCAACTTTGGAAACACTTCCAACACACATCGTCACCTCGCCCTTAGCCAGTCTCATTTTAGTCCGTAGCTTTTGCTTCAAGTCACCAATAATAGCAACTGAACCGGTATCCAATACCCAGGTGCTACCAAGAGTACTAGTGAGGTACACATTAATAACACGTATATACTTTGTTGAACTTTCCAGCCTTCTTATCTACCATGCATTTGGGGTAATTCCGCTACCAGTGACCGTTCCCCTTACAATAGAAGCACTTAGTCTCGGGTTTGGGTTCAACCTTGGGTTCCTTCACTGGAGCGGCAACTGGTTTGCCATCCATGAAGTTTCCCTTCTAGCCCTTGCCCTTCTTGAAACCAGTGGTGTTGTTAAACCATCAACATTTGATGCTCCTTCTTGATTTCTACCTTTTGCGGTCTTAAGCACCACGAACAGCTCCGGGATCAACTCCATCCCTTGCATGTCATAGTTCATCACGAAGATCTAGTAGCTTAGTGATAGTGGCTAGAGAACTCTATCAATCACTATCTTATCTGGAAGTTTAACTCCCACTGCTTTAAGTGATCGTAGCACCCAGACATTCTGAGCACATGATCACTAGCTGAGCCATTCTCCTCCATCTTGTTGGCAAAAGAACTTGTCAGAGGTCTCACACCTCTCAACACGGGCATGAGTCTAAAATCCCAATTTCAGCTCTTGGAACATCTCATATGTTCTATGGCGTTCAAAACGTCATTGGAATCCCGATTCTAAGCTGTAAAGTATGTCACACTAAACTATCAAGTAGTCATCAGGATGTGTCTGTCAGGTGTTCACAACATCCACAGACGACGTTGTAGGGGTTTGCACATCGAGCGGTGCATCAAAGACGTAAGCCTTCTGTGTAGCAGTGAGCACACTCCTCGGACTACGGACCTAGTCCGCATCATTGCTTACAATATCTTTCAACTTAATATTTCTCTAGGAATGTATTGAAATAGGGAGCTACAACATGAGCTATTTATCTACAACATATTTGCAAAGACAATTTAGACTATGTTCATGATAATTGAGTTCATCTAATCAAATTATTTAATGAACTCCCACTCAGATAGACATCCCTCTAGTTATCTAAGTGAAACATGATCTGAATCGACTAGGTTGTGTCCGATCATCACGTGAGACGGACTAGTCAACATCGGTGAACATCTTCATGTTGATCGTATCTTCTATACGACTCATGCTCGACCTTTCGGTCTTCCGTGTTCCGAGGCCATGTCTGTACATGCTAGGCTCATCAAGTCAACCTAAGTGTATTGCGTGTGTAAATCTGGCTTACACCCGTTGTATTCGAACGTTAGAATCTATCACACCCGATCATCACATGGTGCTTCGAAACGACAAACCTTCGCAACGGTGCACAGTTAGGTGGAACACTTTTCTTGAAATTTTAGTGAGGGATCGTCTTATTTAAGCTACCGTCGTTCTAAGCAAATAAGATGTAAAACATGATAAACATCACATGCAATCAAATAGTGACATGATATGGCCAATATCATTTTGCTCCTTTTGATCTCCATCTTTGGGGCTCCATGATCATCGTTGTCACCGGCATGACACCATGATCTCCATCATCGTGTCTTCTTGAAGTTGTCTCGTCATCTATTACTTCTACTTCTATGGCTAACGTTTTAGCAATAAAGTAAAGTAATTACATGACGTTTAAGTTGACACGCAGGTCATAAATAAATTAAGACAACTCCTATGGCTCCTGCCGGTTGTCATACTCATCGACATGCAAGTCGTGATTCCTATTACAAGAACATGATCAATCTCATACATCACATATATCATTCATCACATCCTTTTGGCCATATCACATCACAAGGCATATGCTGCAAAAACAAGTTAGACGTCCTCTAATTGTTGTTGCAAGTTTTTACGTGGCTGCTATAGGTTTCTAGCAAGAACGTTTCTTACCTACGCCAAAACCACAACGTGATATGCCAATTTCTTTTTACCCTTCATCAGGACCCTTTTCATCGAATCCGATCCGACTAAAGTGGGAGAGACAGACACCTGCTAGCCACCTTATGCAACTAATGCATGTCAGTCGGTGGAACCAGTCTCACGTAAGAGTACGTGTAAGGTCGGTCCGAGCCGCTTCATCCCACGATGCCGCCGAATCAAGATAAGACTAGTAACGGCAAGTAAATTGACAAAATCGACGCCCACAACAACTTGTGTTCTACTCGTGCATAGAAACTACGCATAGACCTAGCTCATGATGCCACTGTTGGGGAACGTAGCAGAAATTCAAAATTTTCTATGCATCACCAAGATCAATCTATGGAGTAATCTAGCAACGAGGGGAAGGAGAGCGCATCTACATACCCTTGTAGATCGCTAAGCGGAGGCATTCAAGTGAACGGGGTTGATGGAGTCGTACTCGTCGTGATCCAAATCACTGATGATCCTAGTGCCGAACGGACGGCACCTCCGCGTTCAACACATGTACAGCCCAGTGACGTCTCCTACGCCTTGATCCAGCAAGGGGAGAAGGAGAGGTTGGGGAAGACTCCATCCAGCAGCAGCACGACGGCGTGGTGGTGGTGGAGGAGCGCGGGACTCCAGCAGGGCTTCGCCAAGCACTACGAGAGACGAGGAGGAAGAGGGGTAGGGCTGCGCCAACAGGGGAAGGACTTCATGTGTTGGGCTGCCCCTTTGCCTCCACTATATATAGGGGGAGAGGGAGGGCTGCGCCCCCACCTAGGGTTTCCACCCTAAGGGTGGCGGCAGCCCCAATCCCCATCTGGGGTGGCGGCCAAGTGGGGGGGGAGAGGGAGGCGCACCAGGCATGGGCCTTAGGGCCCATCTGCCCTTAGGGTTTGCCCCCTCTTCTCTCTAAGCGCATGGGCCTTGGTGGGGAGACGCCCCAGCCCACCTAGGGGCTGGTCCCTTCTCACACTTGGCCCATGTATGCCTCCGGGGCCCGTGGCCCCTCCCGGTGGACCCCCGGACCCCTCCGGTGGTCCCGGTACACTACCGGTGATGCCCGGAACACTTCCGGTGGCCAAAACCATACTTCCTATATATCAATCTTTACCTCCGGACCATTCCGGAACTCCTCGTGACGTCCGGGATCTCATCCGGGACTCCGAACAACATTCGGTAACCGTGTACATACTTTCCCTATAACCCTAGCATCATCGAACCTTAAGTGTGTAGATCCTACGGGCTCGGGAGTCATGCAAACATGACCGAGACAACTCTCCGGTCAATAACCAATAGCAGGATCTGGATACCCATGTTGGCTCCCACATGCTCCATGATGATCTCATCGGATGAACGATGTCGAGGATTCAATCAATCCCGTATTCAATTCCCTTTGTCCAGCGGTACGATACTTGCCCGAGATTCGATCGTCGGTATCCCGATACCTTGTTCAATCTCGTTACCGGCAAGTCTCGTTACTCGTTCCGTAACACATCATCCCATGATCAACTCCTTGGTCACATTGTGCACATTATGATGATGTCCTACCGAGTGGGCCCAAAGATACCTCTCCGTTTACACGGAGTGACAAATCCCAGTCTCGATTCGTGCCAATCCAACAGACACTTTCGGAGATACCTGTAGTGTACCTTTATAGCCACCCAATTATGTTGTGACGTTTGGCACACCCAAAGCACTCCTACGGTATCCGGGAGTTGCACAATCTCATGGTCTAAGGAAATGATACTTGACATTAGAAAAGCTTTAGCATACGAACTACACGATCTTTGTGCTAGGCTTAGGATTGGGTCTTGTCCATCACATCATTCTCCTAATGATGTGATCCCGTTATCAACGACATCCAATGTCCATGGTCAGGAAACCGTAACCATCTATTGATCAACGAGCTAGTCAACTAGAGGCTTACTAGGGACATGGTGTTGTCTATGTATCCACACATGTATCTGAGTTTCCTATCAATACAATTCTAGCATGGATAATAAACGATTATCATGAACAATGAAATATATACAATAATAACTAATTTATTATTGCCTCTAGGGCATATTTCCAACACATACAACATTGGATAATAATATATAGCATTAAGCACCATGTTTAAGTTGATAATTCCAATGGGGATAGAGAGGTTACGCCGCTGCATAGAGGGGGAGAGAGTTGGTGTTGACGGCGGCGAAGTTGTTGGTCTAGATCGTCGTCACGATGATTGCCCCGGTGGTGTTCTGGCGCCACTGGGAGAGAGGGCGAGTGAGCCCCCCTTCTTCTTCTTCTTCTTCTTCTTCTTCTTCCTAGGCCTCCCTCATAGAAGGGAGGAGGGTTTCCCCTCTGGTCCTTGGTCTCCATTGCTCCCAAAGGACAGGAGCCCCTCCGAGATTGGATCTCTCTCTCTCTTCTCTTCTATTTCACGTTCCTATTTTCTGGCCTTTTACCATTTCTTAAATTATCATAGACCCATAACTTCGTTTGGGCTGAAATTTTAACACGATTTCCTTCTAGATATTATCTTTCTTGCAGCAAAAGAAGGGTAACAACCAATTTACGAGGGGCCCACAATCCACCTAGGCGCGCCCAGGTGCCTTATGGCCCCCTCGGACACCGTCTTACGTTGATTCTTCTTCCCAGAAATCACATATATTTCAAAATAAATCTCCATAAATTTTTATCGCGTTTGGATTTCGTTTGATATGGATATTCTGCGAAACAAAAAACATGCAACAAACAGAACTGGCACTAGGCAATGGATCAATATGTTAGTCCCAAAAAATATTATAAAATGTTGCCAAAAGTATATGAAAGTTGTAGAATATTGGCATGAAACAATAAAAAATTATAGATACGACGGAGACATATCAGCATCCCCAAGCTTAATTCCCGCTCGTCCTCGTCCTCGAGTAGGTAAATGATAAAAAGCATAATTTTTATGTGGAATTCTACCTAACATAATCTTGATCATATAATCTAATCATGGCATGAATATTAAGACACGAGTGATCAAAACAATAGTCTATAATTTGATATAAGGACACTGATACGTCTCCAACGTATCTATAATTTTTTATTGTCCCATGCTATTATATTATCTGTTTTGGATGTATAATGGGCTTTATTATACCTTTTTATATTACTTTTGGGACTAACCTATTAACTGAAAGCCTAGTGCAAATTGCTGTTATTTTTTTCCTATTTCAGTGTTTCGCAGAAAAGAAATATCAAGTGGAATCCAAACGGAATGAAACCTTCGCGAGGATCGTTTTGGAACATATGTGATCCAAGAGACTTGGAGTGGTCGTCAAGGAAGCAGCGAGGCGGCCACGAGGTAGGAGGGCACGCCCAGGGGGGCCAGGCGCGCCCCCACCCTCGTGGGCCCCTCGCAGCTCCACCGACCTACTTCTTTCGCCTATATATACACTTATACCCTGAAACCTTCGGGAGAGCCACAAAACACCTTTTCCACCGTCGCAACCTTCTGTACCCGTGAGATCCCATCTTGGGGCCTTTTTCGGCTATCTGCCGGAGGGGGATTCGATCATGGAGGGCTTCTACATCAACACCATAGCCTCTCCGATGATGTGTGAGTAGTTTACCACAGACCTTCGGGTCCATAGTTATTAGCTAGATGGCTTCTTCTCTCTCTTCGGATCTCATTACAAAGTTCTCCCCGATCTTCTTGGAGATACATTCGATGTAACTCTTTTTGCAATGTGTTTGTCGAGATCCGATGAATTGTGGGTTTATGAACTTGATTATCTATGAATATTATTTGATTCTTCTCTGAATTCTTATATGCATGATTTGATATCTTTGCAAGTCTCTTCGAATTATCGGTTTAGTTTGGCCTACTAGATTGATCTTTCTTGCAATAGGAGAAGTGCTTAGCTTTGGGTTCAATCTTGCGGTGCTCAATCCCAGTGACAGAAAGGGAAACGACACGTATTGTATTGTTGCCATCGAGGATAAAAAGATGGGGTTTATATCATATTGCTTGAGTATTGCTACCTCTTGAGCATGCGTTGGTTTCCTTTGAAGAGGAAAGGGTGATGCAACAAAGCAACGTAAGTATTTCCCTCAGTTTTTGAGAACCAAGGTATCAATCCAGTAGGAGACCACGCGCGAGTCACCTCGTACCTACGTAAACAAATAAGAACCTCGCAACCAATGCTATAAAGGGGTTGTTAATCCCTTCTCGGCCACTTGCAAGAGTGAGATCTGATAGAGATGATAATAATAAGATAAATATTTTTGGTATTTTTATGATATAGATTGAAAGTAAAGATTGCAAAATAAAATAGATTGGAAACTTGTATGATGGAAAATAGACCCAGGGGCCATAGGTTTCACTAGTGGCTTCTCTCGAGATAGCATAAGTATTATAGTGGGTGAACAAATTACTGTCGAGCAATTGATAGAAAAGCGAATAATTATGAGAATACCTAGGTATGATCATGTATATAGGCATCACGTCCGTGACAAGTAGACCGACTCCTTCCTGCATCTACTACTATTTCTCCACACATCGACTGCTATCCAGCATGCATCTAGAGTATTAAGTTCATAAGAACGGAGTAACGCCTTAAGCAAGATGACATGATGTAGAGGGATAAACTCATGCAATATGATATAAACCCCATATTTTTATCCTCGATGGCAACAATACAATACGTGTCGTTTCCCTTTCTGTCACTGGGATCGAGCACCGCAAGATTGAACCCAAAGCTAAGCACTTCTCCCATTGCAAGAAAGATCAATCTAGTAGACCAAACCAAACTAAAAATTCGAAGAGACTTGCAAAGATAACCAATCATACATAAAAGAATTCAGAGAAGATTCAAATATTGTTCATAGATAAACTTTATCATAAACCCACAATTCATCGGATCTCGACAAACACACCGCAAAAGAAGATTACGTCGAATAGATCTCCAAGAGAATCAAGGATAACTTTGTATTGAGATCCAAAGAGAGAGAAGAAGCCATCTAGCTAATAACTATGGACCCGAAGGTAAACTACTCACACATCATCGGAGGGGCCATGGAGTTGATGTAGAGGCGCTCCGTGATCAATGCCCCCTCCGCCGGAGCTCCTGAAAAGGCCCCAAGATGGGATCTCTTGGGTATAGAAGGTTGCGGCGGTGGAATTAGGTTTTCGTGGTGCTCCCCAATGTTTTCAGGGTACGTAGGTATATATAGGAGGAAGAAGTAGGTCGGTGGAGCCACGAGAGGCCCACGAGGGTGGAGGGTGCGCCCAGGGGGGTAGGCACGCCCCCTGCCTTGTGGCTGCCTCGTTGTTTGCTTGACGTCCACTCCAAGTCCTCTGGATCACGTTTGTTCCAAAAATTACGCTCCCTAAGGTTTCATTTCGTTTGGACTCCATTTGATATTCTTTTTCTGCGAAACACTGAAATTGGCAAAAAAACAACAATTTGCTGGGCCTCTGGTTAATAGGTTAGTCCTAAAAATAATATAAAAGTGTATAAATAAGCCCATTACACATCCAAACAGAATATATAATAGCATGGAGCAATCAAAAATTATAGATACGCTGGAGACGTATCAAGCATCCCCAAGCTTAATTCCTGCTCGTCCTCGAGTAGGTAAATGATAAGAATATAATTTTTGATGTGGAATGCTTCCTAACATATTTCTCAATGTAATTTTCTTTATTGTGGCATGTATGTTCAGATCCGAAAGATTCAAGATAAAAGTTTAATATTGACATAAAAATAATAATACTTCAAGCATACTAACTAAGCAATCATGTCTTCTCAAAATAACATGGCCAAAGAAAGTTCATCCCTACAAAATCATATAGTTTGGTCATGCTCCATTTCCGTCACACAGGAATGCTCTCATCATGCACAACCCCGATGACAAGCCAATCAATTGTTTCATACTTTAGTAATCTCAAACTTTTTTCAACTTTCATGCAATACATGAGCGTGAGCCATGGATATAGCTATATGGGTGGAATAGAATATAATGAAGGGGTTATGTGGAGAAAAAAAAGGAGAAAGTCTCACATTGACGTGGCTAATCAATGGGCTAGGGAGATGCCCATCAATTGATGTCAATGCAAGGAGTAGGGATTGCCATGCAACGGATGCACTAGAGCTATAAATGTATGAAAGCTCAACAAAAGAAACTAAGTGGGTGTGCATCCAACTTGCTTGCTCACGAAGACCTAGGGCACTTGAGGAGGCCTATTGTTGGAATATACAAGCCAAGTTCTATAATGAAAAATTCCCACTAGTATATGAAAATGACAAAATAAGAGATTCTCTATCATAAAGATCATGGTGCTACTTTGAAGCACAAGTGTGGAAAAAGGATAGTAGCATTGCCCCTTTTTATTTTTATTTATTTATTTTGTGCCTTTTTTTGGCCTTTCTCCTTTTTCGGGACAATGCTCTATAAATGATGATTATCACACTTCTATTTATTTACAACTCGATACTAGAACAAGATATGACTCTATATGAATGCCTCCGGCGGTGTACCGGGATGTGCAATGACTCATGAGTGACATGTATGAAAGAATTATGAACGGTGGCTTTGCCACAAATACGATGTCAACTACATGATCATGCAAGGCAATATGACAATGATGATGCGTGTCATAATAAACGGAACGGTCGAAAGTTGCATGGCAATATATCTCGCAATGGCTATGGAAATGCCATAATAGGTAGGTATGGTTGCTGTTTTGAGGAAGATATAAAGAGGTTTATGTGTGATAGAGCGTATCGTATCACGGAGTTTGGATGCATTGGCGAAGTTTGCACCAACTCTCAAGGTGAGAAAGGGCGATGCACGGTACCGAAGAGGCTAGCAATGATGGAAGGGTGAGCGTGCGTATAATCCATGGACTCAACATTAGTCATAAAGAACTCACATACTTATTGCAAAAATATACAAGTCATCAAAAACCAAGTATTACGCGCATGCTCCTATGGGGATAGATTGGTAGGAAAAGACCATCGCTCGTCCCCAACTGCCACTCATAAGGAAGACAATCAAATAACACCTCATGTTTCAAATTTGTTACACAATGTTTACCATGCGTGCATGCTACGGGATTTGCAAACTTCAACACAAGTATTTCTCAAATTCACAACTACTCAACTAGCACAACTTTGATATCACTATCTCCATATCTCAAAATAATCATCAAGTATCAAACTTCTCATAGTATTCAATGCACTTATATGAAAGCTTTTTATTATGCCTAAAAGCAAATTGCCATGTTGTTCTAAAGGAGTCCCAAAATAATATAAGTTAAGCATGAGAGATCAATTATTTCTATAAAATGAAACTACCACCATGCTCTAAAAGATATAAGTGAAGCATTAGAGCAAAAACTATATAGCTCAAAAGATATAAGTGAAGCACATAGAGTATTCTAATAAATTCCGATTCATGTGTGTCTCTATCAAAAGGTGTGGACAGAAAGGATGATTGTGGTAAACTAAAAATCAAAGACTCAAATCATACAAGACGCTCCAAGCAAAACACATATCATGTGGTGAATAAGAATATAGCTCGAAGTAAAGTTACCGATGAACGAAGACAAAAGAGGGGATGCCTTCCGGGGCATCCCCAAGCTTAGGCTTTTTGGTGTCCTTGGATTTTACCTTTGGGTGCCTTGGGCATCCCCAAGATTAGGCTCTTTCCACTCCTTGTTCCATAATCCATCAAATCTTTACCCAAAACTTGAAAACTTCACAACACAAAACTTAACAGAAAATCTCGTGAGCTCCGTTAGCGAAAGAAAAGAAAACACCACTTAAAGGTACTGTAATGAACTCATTCTTTATTTATACTAGATGATTCCCCGCGCGTTGCGGAACGTTAGCATGCCAATCAAGTCACCAAGAGATGCACATAAAGGAGAACTTGTTGGCTGTGTACTGATACAATGTCTGCTCACGCGCATCAAGGGATTAATCTGAAGGTAACTTAGTGAAATATTTATTACTCTATTGAATATAAAGGACTAACTTTTATTCAGTAAGAGATTACATGGTCCTATGCAGATTTGAGAGCATTCCCTGTTTATAGGTAAACAGACTTCATGAATCGATAATGTTATAAAGAAATGTGGTGTCGATGGGTGCAAAGCTTTTACTATTTGAAATCAGTGACGACACCGAAATTGCAATACCCAAACTTGACTAAAATCTTACAACACGTATATACCAAAAGAAATATTCGACGACCCTCCATAATTCCATTAATGTTTATTGGCATGGCCATGCATGTAAATAAAACAAAACTAAAACTACATTAACATCTAAGTGGAACAATAGTCCATAGTGCAGAGGAATCACCAAAGGGACAATCACAACCGAACCACATAGAACTGGACCTACTGTTTAATCCCCAAACAAATTTGCTAATTCTACAGTTATGTGAACATATGCGAATCAAAATATGGAAACCAATTTAGTTAATCTAATCCACAGAAAAGTGGTTAAATATGAAGAATTATCATACAACTGTCAATTGGGTTGAGGTTTTCATGCATGGATATATACCACAAAGGACCTACTTTCTTTTCGAGAGCCTGAGAAGCAATTGTATACAACATACAGAGTGCTACTGAAGATAAAATGGTATGACTGACAGTTCAACTGGGCACGCCTTCAGCATACATCTAGCAGTTGGCACACATAGAATATACATCAACTGTGTCAAGCAATGTCGTCAATCAGGAGTTGTACATGCGGCTAACTTCTGGAGAAGGAAGAAAATGAATAATGTAAAATCACAAAAGAGGAACATATGAGTGGAAGTACAGAAGACTCGCCAGTCCTGCTACTCACTTAGGAAGAACTGGCGTTGCCCGAAGTCCTGCTACTCACTTAGGAGTAGGGATGAAAACGGAGCGGAAATGAACGGAACTGAGTGCTATCATATTTGTTTTCACATTTTTTTGCAGAAGCAGAAACGAATACAGAAACTCCGGAAATGAATACGGAAATAAATACTACCAGAAACGGACATGAAGCGAATACAAAACAGATACGGAAACGGAAATAGGAATAGATCGGAACTTAAAACCCCCTTGAATCATAGATAAATACACACAAAAACAAACAAATTTTATGAGTTGTTAACATGGCTACAAAATAATTTCATTATGTTAGCAACTTAGCGTAGTATTGTTGTAGTACCGGACAATTGCGTATAGGGTCAAGCTGAGTACATGTGTGGTAGTAGAAGTTGGGCCTCAGATCCATTCTACTAATTGTGTCATTGTGTTTTCTTTGGTGGTTGGGCTACAAAGCACCTATATGTCTATATTAAAAACAGAAATTCCATATTCACGGAAACGAAAAGTTCAGTTTCCATGCATGTTCCACCGGAAAACACCGTTTCGTTTTTGTTTCCATTTCCGCATAAAAAATTCCATTTCCACTTCCGTTTTGCAAATTTCTGTATCCGTTTTCATAGTTACTCTTCATTACCATTTTTCTCCAGAAAAACAGAAAATTTGCACTCCATTTTCATCCCTACTTAGGAGTACATCTCTATCAACAGACAACAACAACTGACAGTTGAACCTAGCTGCTCCTGCCGGGAGGAGAGAAGGGGATACGAACACATCACCACATCAAATAAGACAATCATAATTCATAAAACACATCAAGGGAGAGGAAGGAGAATAGATGATCAACCCTTTCTTCAGTTTGGGCTGCTGGGCCTTGACGCTGATAGCCATGAGGCGAGGGAGGTGGTCGACCTCAACGTGGGACAGCCACTCCTCAGGGCCCTTGTAGCAGTGGAACACGCGACACTCGTGAACCCCATCGTCCAGTGAGCTTATCCCTCCTGAGATCCTCCAGTTGGAACCCAAACGCCTTGTCCAGGTCGGGGGCAGCATCAGGGATGGCCGCTTCCCACGCCTCATAGGCCACCGGCATGAGGAGAGCATGGAGCACATCTATGGTGTGTGTACAGGTTGATTGGACTACGCTAAGTAACTTTTGTAGATGGGCGCCAATGGAACCTTGGCTCGGGCACGTCCCTCCGCCCAGAGAGGGGTCGAAGGGGAGTAAGACCAGCGGATGCAAGGTGAGCGAACTGGTGGTCAGAGCGGGAGGAGCCCCCTCATACGACGATTGTCATCCAGCCGCCCCACCGTGAGGATTAGAGAAAGATTTATCCTGTGGGGAAGAAATGGAAGTGGCGAAGGAAGCGAACCGATCGGTGCTTTGATTGGGAATCAATCCGCAAAGAAACTGAAGGATAAGGAAATGTGCGGTCGGGCCTTACACAGCGGTGCATGGTTAATAACTGAAGCAGCAAAAATAATCACCGCAAAAGCCAGACAAAATGATCAGATGACGAGAGGGCCGGTCCTCAGTCCATTCGGTACGCTGGTAACGGTAGGACGACATGGCATCATGCATGTTATGAATTAGACTCATGTGAACGCTGATGTGGCATGAAGTTGATGTGGACAGTGTGCATGTTGAAAGAATTAGTAGTCGTGGGGATCAACTTCTTAAGAATGTAAGATTGGTGTTAAACCTACTGCATTCCAACTTCTCTATGGTTTATAAACTCCATTACTAGCCATAGATTCATCAAAATAAGCAAACAACACACGAAAAACAGAATCTGTCAAAAACAGAACAGTCTGTAGTAATATATAAGTAACGCAAACTTCTGGAACCCCAAAAATTCTAAAATAAATTTCTGGACGTGAGGAATTTATATATTAATCATCTTAAAAAATAATTAACTAAATGGCACTCTCCAATAAAAAATGGCAGCAATTCTCGTGAGCGCTAAAGTTTCTGTTTTTTACAGCAAGATCAAAAAGACTTTCCCCAAGTCTTCCCAACGGTTCTACTTGGCACGAACACTAATTAAACACAAAAAACACAACCAAAACAGAGGCTAGATAAATTATTTATTACTAAACAGGAACAGAAAGCAAGGAATAAAAATAAAATGGGGTTGCCTCCCAACAAGCGCTATCGTTTAACGCCCCTAGCTAGGCATAAAAGCGAGGATAGATCTAGGTATTGCCATCTTAATGATAAGGTAAATCACGAAAACTCATCTCATACTCCCTACGTTTAGCAGCAAGTTTTCTTTGTGGCAAGCGAAAGTAATCAAAAGGGCTAAATTTAATGGGACAAAAGTCCCCGAGATCAAGCTCGGGAGGTATTGGTTCCTCCTTTAGCCCCTCATATTGCACAACCAATTCATCATTATAAGCATTATTTTGGAAAAAAGTCATGAGTCTTTGTTCAAGGGAAAAACCCAACCCATTATTCTGGATAGCAAAATTATCATTAAATTCAGAGATCCTATCAACAAGAACATCGGTAGGAACCTTTTTTCTAAGGTTTTCATTAAACGCAACATGATCTAAGGATCGCAAACGCATGATGTCTTCTTGATAAAAAAGGATTGCTTCTATGGGAGGACGGCCGGCATCCACCCTATAATGTGCAAAAATTTCATTGGCCTCTTTTATTATAAATCTGAACTCATGAGCTAAAAACATGGTCGCTGCTCGCTTAACAGAAGAATGCTCAATATTAGAAAATTCTAGGAAAATCCTTTGTATGGAAGGATGCATATGTAAAAATTGTCTTTCAAGTTCAACTATGAGCAAAGATATAGCATCCACGAGACTACTAGTTTTATGAAGAATAGACCCACTCATGGTGGGCAAAGCACCGGCACAAGTAAAGAAATCTTGAATAACTCCCTTCCCAATAATATTACCGCTACCAATCCGAAACCTTTTAGTGTGTAAAATAGTAGGATTTTCAGGAGGATCATCAATAGCATCAAGGTTTTCCATATTATTATCCTTATCAACGATAACCTCCCCAGTTTCAGACATGAGGGCAACAAATTGCAAAAATAATGAGCACACAGAAGGCAGGAAGGGAAAAAGAGGCGAACGGGAAAGAGGGTGAATAAAACGGCAAGGGTGAAGTGGGGGAGAGCAAAACGAGAGGCAAATGGCAAATAATGTAATGCGAAGGATAAGAGTTGTGATGGGTACTTGGTATGTCTTGACTTGGCGTAGATCTCCCTAACAACAGCGCTAGAAATCCTTCTTGCTACCTCTTGAGCATGCGTTGGTTTTCCCTTGAAGAGGAAAGGGTGATGCAGCAAAGCAGCATAAGTATTTCCATCAGTTTTTGAGAACCAAGGTATCAATCCAGTAGGAGACCACGCGCGAGTCACCTCGTACCTACACAAACAAATAAGAACCTCGCAACAAACGCGATAAAGGGGTTGTCAATCCCTTCTTGGTCACTTGCAAGAGTGAGATCTGATAGAGATGATAATAATAAGATAAATATTTTTGGTATTTTTATGATATAGATTGAAAGTAAAGATTGAAAAATAAAATAGATTGGAAGCTTGTTTGATGGAAAATAGACCCGGGGGCCATAGGTTTCACTAGTGGCTTCTCTCGAGATAGCATAAGTATTACGGTGGGTGAACAAATTACTGTCAAGCAATTGATAGAAAAGCAAATAATTATGAGAATATCTAGGTATGATCATGTATATAGGCATCACGTCCGTGACAAGTAGACCGACTCCTGCCTGCATCTACTACTATTACTCCACATATCGACCGCTATCCAGCATGCATCTAGAGTATTAAGTTCATAAGAGCGGAGTAACGCCTTAAGCAAGATGACATGATGTAGAGGGATAAACTCATGCAATATTATATAAACCCCATTTTTTATCCTCGATGGCAACAATACAATATGTGTCGTTTCTCTTTCTTTCACTGGGAACGAGCACCGCAAGATTGAACCCAAAGCAAAGCACTTCTCCCATTGCAAGAAAGATCAATCTAGTAGGCCAAACCAAACTGGAAATTCGAAGAGACTTGCAAAGTGAAAGCACAAGTGCTCCCTGGTTGATTTTGATAATTAATGACAACATATCTGTTGTTGGACTAATACTTTTACCTAGTATGTTTCAGACAAGTTCAACAAATTAAGTGGCATGGACTAAAAGATGTGGAACCCCTTCAAGATGCTAAGGACAAAGGATTAGCTCAAGCTTCAAGATCAAGACTCTACATTTTCTATTTTAGTGATCCAAGATCACATTGAGTCTATAGGAAAAGCCAATACTATCAAGAGGGGATGAGGTGTTGCGTAATGGCTTGCTTGCTCAAAGTGCTTAGTGATATGCTCCAAAACCCTCAACTACCTTCCCACATCCACATATGACCTAAACCAAAAGTCAAACTCGGCCCCACCGATTCTTTCTATCCGGCGTCACCGAGTTCAGTTGACATAGCCACTGCCAGAAACCCTAATCAGTTCGGTCTCACCGAGATGGGCTTGCAAACTCTCTGTTACCTATTGAAATATTTTCGGTCCCACCGAGATATGCAATCGGCCCCATCGAGTTTGCTTGGCCAACTCTCTGTTTCACTTATTTCCCAAATCGGTCCCACCGAGTTTGAGTAATTGGTCAAACCGAGTTTTGGATTTACCCTAACCCTAGCACATTGGTCCCACCGAGTTGATCCAGTCGGTACCACCGAAAATCCTAACGGTCTAGGTTTGCTAAATTGGTCCGACCGAGTTTCTCAATTCGGTCTCACCGAGATTGGTAAATTGTGTGTAACGGTTAGATTTTGTGTGGAGGCTATATATACCCCTCCACCCACTCTTCATTCATAGAGAGAGCCATCAGAACATACCTACACTTCCAATACACATTTTTTGAGAGAGAACCACCTACTCATGTGTTGAGGACAAGATATTCCATTCCCACCATATGAATCTTGATCTCTAGCCTTCCCCAAGTTTCTTTCCACTCAAATCTTCTTT
The DNA here is from genome assembly GCF_056163025.1 of Triticum urartu. Classification (NCBI taxonomy): domain Eukaryota; kingdom Viridiplantae; phylum Streptophyta; class Magnoliopsida; order Poales; family Poaceae; genus Triticum; species Triticum urartu. Next base: position 614,590,216 of record NC_141875.1, on the reverse strand, counting down.
CCACCAAATCCATATCCCGTGAGAGAGAGTTGAGTGTTGGGGAGACTATCATTTAAAGCACAAGAGCAAGGAGTTCATCATCAACACACCATTTGTTACTTCTTGGAGAGTGGTGTCTCCTAGATTGGCTAGGTGTCACTTGGGAGCCTCCGACAAGATTGTGGAGTTGAACCAAGGAGTTTGTAAGGGCAAGGAGATCACCTACTTCGTGAAGATCTACCGCTAGTGAGGCAAGTCCTTCGTGGGCGATGGCCATGCTGGGATAGACAAGGTTGCTTCTTCGTGGACCCTTCGTGGGTGGAGCCCTCCGTGGACTCGCACAACCGTTACCCTTCGTGGGCAGAAGTCTCCATCAACGTGGATGTACGATAGCACCACCTATCGGAACCACGACAAAAACATCCGTGTCTCCAATTGCGTTTGAATTCTCCAAACCCTTCCCTTTACATTCTTGCAAGTTGCACGCTTTACTTTCTGCTGCTCATATACTCTTTGCATGCTTGCTTGAAATGTATAGTGTTTGTTAAACTTGTGCCAAAACTCCACTTCAACTTAAAGAAATTAAAAACTGCAACTTTTGCTACTTAGTGTCTAATCACCCCCCCTCTAGACACCTCTTCTCGATCCTTTCAATTGGTATCAGAGCATTGGTCTCCATTGCCTTGGTTTAAACACCATTGGAGGAAGATGGATGAGTCTACTTTGGGGAGTCTTAGACGTAGAGTGCCTATTCTTGATGGAGAATATTTTCATGATTGGAAAAATGAAATGCTTGAGATTTTCAATGAATATCATTTGAGCAAGTATATTGCTAGCCCTTGTGCACCTCATGTTGATCCCATGCATCCTACCCTTGATGAGTCAATTGACATGATTCGCAATCTTAGAACTGTTAATCTTATCACTAGAGGCTTGCCTAGAAACATGATTGGATGTTTGCCTACTCTTAAGTGTGCCTACACCATATGGAAATTTCTTGAGGAACTCTTTCCAAATTATTCCTTGAAAGATCTAGATGAAATCCCCCATAAGTCTATTGCCTTGATTAAGATGAGTTCCAATGATCCCAAATTTGGTGACTGCTTATTTGAGCTTACTAATCTTACGAGTGCCAAAGGAGATGTTGGAATCATTAGCAATATCATTTCCAGAGCTATTAGAATTCATAAAGATAACTATAGAAATGATCATTTGTCTAATGAATTACCCTCTCTAGGAATTGATCAATCACAAAATGATGTTGAAAATGGATACTATGATGAGGATGAGGATAGTGACTATGATCTCGATGATGCGATGAGACACTTTGGTCTTACTAGCACATATGCCCGTGCGTTGCAACGGGAGAGATTTTTTTGCGAGAAGCATCGGGAGAGATAATTGATGTATCCATCAAAATGGTCTCCACACAATAGTGGGGCGATACAGCGGAGAGCTGTGGTGTTCTCGCGGGTCATGTGGGGTTGGTGGGAGTGGCGGCCACTTCCCAATTCGTGCATTTTTTCCTTCAGGTCCGCCTCCTTGTCGAGGTTTTGTGGTGACCTCCTGATTTTTTTAAACATGTGAGCATTTTTTCTGAAAAAACATTAATTTCTAGAAAAAGGAAAACAAAATTTGAAATAGGAAGATTTTTCTTAAATTTACAAACACTTCTTGAAAACAGGACCATTTTTAAGGCGGAGAAACGAACATTTTTTGAATTTGTGAACAATTTTTTAAAATGGAACTTGTTTTGAACATTAAAATCAATTTTCAAAAATGCCTTTTTAATCATGAATATTATTTTGAATTCGTGAACATTTCGATAAAATGAATATTTTTCGAATTTCCGTTATTTTGAAATGAAATTTATTTTAGATATCTAGAAAAAATTTCATTTTTTTAAGAATGCGAACATTTTTTCAATTTTGAAAAAAAAATTGAACTAAAATAAAATTTTAAATTTCCAATTTTTTTAAAAAATGGGAACAAATTTTGAAATTCGAAGATTTAACAAAAAAAGTACAAAAAACGAAATTTTGGAAAATTTATAAAATTAATGTATGGGAAAAGGAAAAAATAAATTGGAATGGAAAAAATAAAAATAGAAAAATATCACAGAAAAATCCGAAATGGGCCGGCCCAACATTGGGAGATCGATGGGAAGCTCCAACTATATGCCGCACTGTGCGACAAATAAGGTTTCCCAGCTGTGTGCGCAGGATATAAATGGGTGGCTTTTCTGGGCCTTAGTGCGTGCGGCCCACGTATGAAATTTTGGACAAAACTTTTTATTTTTTAGCAGATGGACCACGAAAATTTAGTACCACCTCGGATATAAGAAAAATATTTTCGATGGTGAACGGATGAAAAAATTGGAGAAACGCACCTTGCTTTATTAGTAGGTATAGATGGCAAATCTTCGCGGCTACATGGCTGGAGGAAAAGAATGGGTCCTTGATAGTGGATGTACTGATCATATGACCGGAGATAAAGACATGTTCTGTGAGCTTGCTGGAAACGACGACCCTCGAAAGTATGTCACTTTTGGTGATAATTCAAAGGGTAAGGTGGTTGGCCTTGGTAAGGTGGCCATCTCACATGATAGCTCCATACAATATGTCATGCTCGTTGAATCTCTTGGCTACAGCTTACTTTCAGTATCTAGACTTGCTGATTTCGGTTTTAATGTCCTATTTACCGAAGTAGACTGCCAAGTGTTTCATAGAGATAATCATAAAATGGTCTTTACCAGTATACGTAGAGGAGATCTTTACATTGTTGATTTCACTAAAAAGGCTCAACCTAGAACTTGCTTAATCGCTAAATCTTCTAAAGGCTGGTTGTGGCATAGAAGGCTAGGCCATGTGGGCATGCGAAACCTTGACAAACTCATTAAAGGAAATCATATCCTTGGCGTTAACGATGTCATATTTGACAATGATAGACTTTGTAGTGCTTGTCAAGCAGGGAAACAAGTTGGAGGAAGTCATCGCGCTAAGAACATTATGACCACAAGAAGACCACTCGAGCTACTTCACATGGATCTCTTTGGTCCAAATGCCTACAAGAGTCTCGGTGGTAACTCATTTGGTCTAGTCATAGTTGATGATTTTTCAAGATTTACGTGGGTGTTCTTTCTTGATGAAAAATCGCAGGTCCAATAGATCTTCAAAAACTTTGCTAGGAAGGCCCAAAATCAATTTGACGTGAAGATCAAGAAGGTTCGGAGTGACAACGGAACGGAGTTCAAGAACGCAAATGTGGACACCTTTCTTGACGAAGAAGGGATTACACATGAGTTCTCGGCTACGTACACACCTCAACAAAATGGAGTCGTTGAGAGGAAGAACCGGACTCTTATCGAGATGGCAAGAACGATGCTTGATGAGTACAAGATGCCAAAACACTTTTGGGCAGAAGCGGTTGAGACAGCTTGTCATGCAACAAATTGCTTGTATCTTCACAAGCTACTCGGCAAGACGGCATACGAGCTCCTCACCGGTAACAAACCCCAAGTTTGATACTTTTGAGTATTCGGCTTAAAGTGCTACATTCCTGATAAGCATCGTTGTCAGTGTCAAAACCGGCGGATCTCGGGTAGGGGGTCCCGAACTGTGTGCCTAGGCCGGATGGTAACAGGAGGCAAGGAACACGATGTTTTACCCAGGTTCGGGCCCTCTTGATGGAGGTAAAACCCTACGTCCTGCTTGATTAATATTGATGATATGGGTAGTACAAGAGTAGATCTACCACGAGATCAAGGAGGCTAAACCCTAGAAGCTAGCCTATGGTATGATTGTTGTATGATGAAGTTGTCCTACGGACTAAAACCCTCGGGTTTATATAGACACCGGAGAGGGTTAGGGTTACACAAAGTCGGTTACAATGGTAGGAGATCTTGAATATCCGCATCGCCAAGCTTGCCTTCCACGCCAAGGAAAGTCCCCTCCGGACACGGGACGAAGTCTTCAATCTTGTATCTTCATAATCCTGGAGTCCGACTGAAGGTATAGTCCGGCTACCCGAACACCCCCTGATCCAGGACTCCCTCAGTAGCCCCTGAACCAGGCTTCATTGACGATGAGTCCGGCGCGTAGATTGTCTTCGGCATTGCAAGGCGGGTTCCTCCTCCAAATTCTTCAAAAAAGTTTGTAAACACCAAGAGTAGTGTCCGGCTCTGCAAAATAAGTTTCCACATATTGCCATAGAGAGAATAATATTAACACAAATCTAATCCGCTGACGTATTCCGCAGCGTGACATCACACTACGGCCAAGCCTTTATTCGAATCGTTTTCACTTTTCCACCTCAGCATGTTTTGCGAGGCGGTTTCCTTGGCACGTCTTGTCAAAGCAGAGATCGTGTCCCCTTTATTTATGGGATTCTCATCAATACGGACGTGGGTAACCCAATCGTGCCCATTAGCATGTCTTCTCGATTAAAGGCGAGTCCCAAACGGTTACGGGGAGGGCTCCTGGTATTCAACCTCTTATAAAGAGACCAAGGCCTTACTCCTTTTCTCCAATCTCAAAACAAGTTCGCCCGTCGCCTCGAGTTCCAACACCCTAGGCTCCAGATTCCAGGCGCTTCGGACCTTCGACAATGTCCGGTTCCGACCTTCAAGGCCGATGGATGCCCTCCTCCGTCACGGAGGAGGACATGCTAAAGTTTAGAGAGGCTAAGTTCTTGACCGCCGAAATTTTGCATAGGTTGCCTGCTCAAAGGCAGGCTATTCCCAGTCCCCAGCCCGGTGAGAGCGTAGTGTTCATGTCTCACTTCCCTCGGGGGTTAGGCTTCCCGATGGATCCCTTCGTGAGGGGGCTGATGTTCTATTATGGGCTGGAATTTCATGACTTAGCTCCGAAGTCCATCCTCCACATTTCCTCATTCATCGTTGTGTGCAAAGCGTTCCTCCGTGTTACTCCTCACTTGGGATTATGGCTCAAGACTTTTGGAGTGGAGCCGAAGATGATCGAGGGACGACACGCAGAGTGCGGAGGCGCTGTCATAAGTAAGAATGCTGATGCTCCATGGCCCAAGGGCTCCTTTCAAGAGGAGCTTGGCTTGTGGCAACGAGAGTGGTTCTATATCACCTCTCCTAGGAGCACCAAGTGGGTGGCGCCTCCTGCCTTTCGCTCGGGTCCCCCACCACGGCTAGCGTCATGGGTCAACAAAGGATTAGATTGGGGGTTATCCAAAGACGTGCCCTTGTTGCAGGGCCGCATTAGGGATCTCTTAGAAAGAGACCTCAACCTGGTCAAGGTGACGATGAGAGCTGCGAAGGAGGAGCTGCGTCAGGCCGGACAGATTGCGGCTGGGAAGCCCTTTATGCTGCGGAGGAAGTTTTACGATCTGAAGTTTGCTCCATTGGACCGGATGTGGAGTGCGGAGGACACCTATCTGGATTTGGCAGCGAGTGTTGCTGATGCGACCGAATACTTTTGAGATCAAGAAGATCGTGAAGTGGAAAGGCTTTTCTGGTCACAGTTCCAGAATCCAGAGCGTTCACTGGCAGTGGACGATCATCTGGCTCAATGGGCCGAACTGAATAGAGTTATTTCAGCTTGGTGCAGCAATTCCTTGATGCGGTGCCACATATCAATGCGATGAAGAGGTCAGCATGCATAGAGGGCGCACGGATGGCTCTTGCCCGTGTCAAGACATACTGGGCAGAGATGGAGACCACCGTTGTTGCATCCCGAGATTCGGACAAAAGCCGAGTACCCTCCAAGCACTATTTTCAGGAAGTCCTTGAAGGTGCTCGTGTAATAGAGACGCAGTGCTCGAAGGATGCTATGTTCTGATATCATATGTAATTATAAAGCAATATTTTGATGAATTGTAGTAGCCTTTTATACTTGTGCCTTCAAGTATTTGGAACACCTCCTGTGCGGCCGTTTTAAGATATCTATACAAAATCTGAAAGATTGCAGTCGTTGGCTTCAGCCCCCACTCACATAGTGCGGGGGTGCTCGCAGAAGGCGCATTTTCACACTTAATCCAACGTCTTGGTCCTACAAAGGAGGTGATAGCGCAGCGAGCTAGGCAACCGGACTATAATGCTTTAACACTTTCACTTAGCCATAGGAGCTTGACAATGGGACTATTTAGGTAGCCCCTGGTGGCGACTGCGCTCGCCCGAATTCGCGGCGCGTATGTGCCTGGCTGGGAAACGTCCCTTCGTTAATGCGGAGGAATCCTACAGATTCCGGAGAGTCATCGAGTGGTTGACCAGTCTCACGCCATATCATGACAGTCGGTTTTCGGCTTTCTCTACTGAGGTGCTCGCCTGGCCGAACCAGGGCACAATCGCAGTAGTTCTCCTGGTGCCGCCTTAGCCGATAGAACGGAACGTAAGGCGGCCGAACACAGGAGCCAGGCAACCCAACATTTGACCAAAATCATGACTTGGATCTGATGCATATAAGGCCAAACTCGCGACGCCGAACACTCCCTAAGGTATTCGGTCTTTATGAGAGCGGGCGAGGTAACGCTCTGAGGTATAAGCCCCTAGTGTCCAGGTACGCGCAAGAATTCTGACGTGGCCACATGCCAAGACGCCAGCCTCCTCCTTGGTCACAGAACCAGGGGATGTGTATCAACAAGAGACAGTAAAAAAGGTTTACGCAGGGTCTTAATCTGAAAAGAATCCTTGGAATGGGTCCCTACTGCACGTCTGCGCCTGTGTCTCCGTTGTGCCGTATCCTGGACGGGCGCAGCACGATGTTCATCTGTAAAAAGAGAGCAACTAAGCTGAAAAAGGGGCGTGCTGAACAAAAGTTATATGAAATAAACAAAGTGTAAAGTAAAATATGAAAAATTGAGCTTTATTATCTCTTATTTTATACGTGTGAAGCCCCTAGTGCAGGGGTATATGGCCACTAAGCCTTTATCAATGATACTTTTGTGCCGGACTCGTCTATCCGTGTCCGTGGTCTTAATGACCTGTTCCGATGTTCTGGCTGGTTAATCCATTGTATTGTGGGGCTGTTAAAGCGGCCGCACAATCCTCCGCTTGGGGGAGGTGTTCTCACTGCTTCCCCTTTAAGGAGATGATGTCGCGTGGGCCGGGCATCTTAAGCGTAAGAGATGCATAATGCGGTATTGTGTTAAAGCAGGCGAAAGCTTCGCGTCCCAGTAGTGCTTGATAGCGACTTGAGAATGGGACGATGTGGAAAGTCAGCTTTTCGCGACGGAAGTTATCGGCAGAGCCAAAAATAACCTCGAGCCGGAGAAAACCCATGCAATGGGTGTCCGGACCTGGCGTTACTCCTTGAAAGGAGGTTTTGTTGTGGCGAATTCTTTTTGGGTCGATCCCCATGTGGCGGATTGAGTCCTGATATATTAGGTTGAGTCCGCTGCCCCCGTCCATAAGGACATTTGAAAACTGGAGTCCGCCAATTATTGGATCGAGTACCAGGGCAGTCCAGCCTGGGTTCCTGACACTTCTAGAATAATCCAGATGATCGAAGATGATTGGTTTTGACAACCAGTGGCGGGATTCCTTTGGGATAGGCCATGGGGCGCGTACCTTTATGGGCGCCGCACGTTTTGTTATGTGGAGTAAGTTTACTGTTTTTACTTCTTGTGGGAAATTCTTTTGTTTCCTGGTACTCTGCTTTTGGGGTTCGTCCTCGTCTTCGCTTGGTGTGTCGAGCCCCTTGTGTTCGGCGTTGAGTCTGCCGGATTGTTTGAAAACCCAACAATCTCTGTGGGTATGGTTAGCAGGCTTTCCGGGAGTGCTGTGTATTTGACATATCCTATCCAAGATTTTGTTTAGGTTGGATAGGTCGTCCCTGTTATCTTGGAGGGGCGGCTTTTTCTGATTCTGTCGTGAGCTTTTGAATCCGGCGTTGACTGCCGTGCTCTTCGGACTTTTTTCCTTAGTCCGGCGACGGTCCTTATTGTGTCGCGGTTTTCTGTTTCCATCCCTAGTTTCGGATGTACTTGGGTCACTGGTGCTGCATCTTGCCAACCAGCTGTCCTCTCCTGCGCAAAAGCGGGTCATGAGGCTTGTTAGTGCGGCCATTGTTCTTGGCTTTTCTTGGCCTAGGTATCTGGCGAGCCATTCATCTCGGACATTATGCCTGAAAGCCGCTAAGGCTTCAGCGTCCGGACAGTCGACTATCTGATTCTTTTTAGTAAGAAATCTATTCCAGAATTGTTGAGCTGACTCTCCGGGCTGTTGAGTTATGTGACTAAGATCGTCTGCATCCGGAGGGCGGACATAGGTCCCTTGAAAATTTGCTTGGAAAGCGTCCTCGAGCTCTTCCCAACTTCCGATTGTGTTTTCAGGAAGGCTTTTGAGCCAATGCTGGGCTGGTCCTTTAAGCTTGAGGGGTAAGTATTTTATGGCATGGAGGTCATCTCCTCTAGCCATATGTATGTGGAGGATATAATCCTCGATCCAGACTCCAGGGTCTGTTGTTCCATCATATGCCTCTATGTTTACGGGTTTGAATCCCGCTGGAAATTCATAATCTAGGACCTCATCGGTGAAACATAGGGGGTGTGCGGCACCCCTGTATTTGGGTGTGCCGGATTCTAATAATGGCTTTATTGCATTGCTTACGAGAGCTAGCTTTCTTGGCCCGTAAATGGACCTGGCTCGGCCATGATGCGAATCCTTAAGTGGGTCGCATGCCGGCTTAAGTGCGGCGCTGCTTGCCGCTTTATGCTGGCCATGGGGTCGTCTATCCGACCGTGTGGCTTTCTCACTTTTGGAATGCGAGGGCTCTAAGGCCTCCTCGTCGAATTCATGCAGTAGCTTTCTCTTCGGATAGCTTTTAGTGCGGCGACTGTCGCCATATTTGTCTGCGGTATTGATTACTTTACTCCATCTGATCCTGAGTGCATCTTCCGCAGTTTTTAGCTTCCGCTTCTGCTTTTTCAGGCTGCGTGCGGTTGCAACGAGCCGTTTGTGGAGGTTCTTCTGCTTCGTGGGCTTGTCCGGCGTAGGGTCGTCCGGAATGCCATTTTCGCCGGGGGAGGGATGTTCGGTTTCTCTATTCGGGTTGTCCTGTTGGGACGGTTGCTCTAAGGCATGCTCATCGTCTACTGGCTCATCCTGCTCTATGGCTGGGTCTTTATCGAGGCGGGGCTTGGGTCGGCGTTTACACCGACGCTTTGATTGTTTTTCGAGAGATCGATCCCTCTTTCCATCCCCGCTTTCCTCGTTGTTGCTTCCTTTAGGGGTATCCACCATGTACACATCGTGAGATGAGGTGGCTGTCCAATGCCCTATAGGCGTTGGTTCTTGGTTGTCTCCTGCATCGTCGTCCATACTATCGATGTCTTCGGAGTCGAAGTCGAGCATGTCGGTTAAGTCATCAACAGTGGCTACGAAGTGGGTGGTGGGTGGGTTTTGAATTTCTTCATCATCCGAATCCCATCCTTGCTGACCGTAGTCCGGCCAGGGCTCTCCTGATAAAGAGAGAGACTTTAGCGAATTCAGGATGTCGCCTGAAGGGCGAGTGCTGAAAGATGTCTGCGGCGGTGAACTCCATTATCGGCGCCCAATCGGATTCGATCGTCAGGGGCGCGGGGGGCTCGGAGTTCGGAAAGGAATCCGGCTCCTCGGAGTCACAGGCCATGTGGAGTGCGGGGCTGGAGTTCGGCTTGATCGCCTCTGAGATCGCAGCCCCTGAGGCAGCGTCCAACTGCTGATCCTCGATCGGCGCAGTAGACTCCAAATCAATGGTCGGAACCGATGCGTGTGCGGCCTCCAAGGCGTTGTTCGGCGGCAAAGCTATATCATGCCCATCGAGACAGTGGGGCGCGCTTGGCTGTGGCTGGAATCCGTCGAAGATCAAGTCCCTGCGGATGTCAGTCGTGTAGTTTAGGCTTCCAAACCTGACCTGATGGCCAGGGGTGTAGCTTTCGATCTGCTCAAGGTGGCCAAGCAACTTGGCCCGCAGTGCGAAGCCGCCGAAGACGAAGATATGTCCAGGGAGAAAAGTCTCACCCTGGACTGCATCGTTGTTGATGATCGAAGGAGCCATCGGGCCTAAAGGCGACGACACAGAGGAACTCTCAATGAAAGCACCAATGTCAGTGTCAAAACCGACGGATCTCGGGTAGGGGGTCCCGAACTGTGCGTCTAGGCCGGATTGTAACAGGAGGCAAGGAATACGATGTTTTACCCAGGTTCGGGCCCTCTTGATGGAGGTAAAACCCTACGTCCTGCTTGATTAATATTGATGATATGGGTAGTACAAGATTAGATCTACCACGAGATCAAGGAGGCTAAACCCTAGAAGCTAGCCTATGGTATGATTGTTGTATGATGAAGTTGTCCTACGGACTAAAACCCTCCGGTTTATATAGACACCGGAGAGGGTTAGGGTTACACAAAGTCGGTTACAATGGTAGGAGATCTTGAATATCCGCATCGCCAAGCTTGCCTTCCACGCCAAGGAAAGTCCCATCCGGACACGGGATGAAGTCTTCAATCTTGTATCTTCATAATCCTGGAGTCCGGCTGAAGGTATAGTCCGGCTACCCGAACACCCCCTAATCCAGGACTCCCTTAATCGTCATTCTAAATTTGCTCCTAAGTCTCATGAAGGTTCCCTACTTGGTTATGGCCCAAACTCTCACACATGCCATGTCTACAACAATTTCACCCGAAAGGTTGAAGAAACGGTAGATGTGAAGTTTGATGAATCTAATGGCTCGCAAGTAGAGCAATTGCCAATTGATGTAGGAGACAAAGATCCCTCGGAAGCAATCCAAGACTTTTCTATTGGCAAGATTCGTTCAATGGAGATAAAGGAGAGTACCTCGTCCGTCCAAGTGGAAGCTTCTACCTCACGACAAGGTGAACCAAGAGTTGATACGGAAGCATCCACGAGTGGGACACACCAAGATGAAGAAAACGAGGAAGTGCACCAAGACGAACGTCAACAACCTCCTTCTCCACCACGACAAGATAACGACAACGCTAACAATGAAGAAGGCCAAGAAGAAGAACAAGATGAAGAAGATGTTCAACCAAGACCCAAGCAAAAGCTTTCACGAGTTCGAGCAAGAATTGCTAAAGATCATCCCGTGGAGCAAATCTACAATGATATCCAAACCGGGAGAATCACTCGCTCTAAATCTCGTTTGGCTAACTTTTGTGAACATTACTCATTCATCTCTAGAATTGAACCTATGAAGGTTGAAGAAGCGTTGTAGGATCCGGACTAGATAAACGCTATGCATGAGGAGCTACACAACTTTGAGAGAAATCAAGTGTGGACATTGGTCGAGAAGCCCGACAACAACCACAACATCATCAGTACCAAATGGGTGTTTCGCAACAAGCAAGATGAAGATGGACAAGTGGTTCGCAACAAAGCACGTCTCGTCACCCAAGGCTACACACAAGTCGAAGGTATGGACTATGGTGAGACATATGCTCCCGTTGCTAGACTTCAGTCCATTCACATCTTACTTGCTTATGCTAATCACCATGATATCACTTTGTACCAAATGGACATTAAAAGTGCTTTTCTAAATGGTGAAATTGAGGAGGAAGTTTATGTTAAGCAACCTCCCGGCTTTGTCAATCCTAAGAAACCTAATCATGTCTACAAACTTCACAAAGCCCTTTATGGTCTTAAACAAGCTCCTAGAGCATGGTATAAATGCTTGACCAAGTTCCCTATTGAAAAAGGCTTTGAAATTGGAAAAATAGATTCTACTCTTTTTACTAAAAGGGTTAATGGAGAACTATTTGTATGCCAAATTTATGTTGATGATATTATATTTGGATCAACTAACCCTCATTTTAGTGAAAAGTTTGGGAAGCTAATGTCGGAGAAGTTTGAGATGTCTATGATGAGTGAACTCAAATTCTTTCTTGGTTTGCAAATCAAGCAAACTAAGGAAGGCACCTTTGTCTCCCAAACGAAGTACACCAAGGACTTATTCAAGAAGTTCAATATGCAAGAATGCAAAGGTATGACCACACCCATGCCTACTAGTGGACATCTTGATTTGACCAAAGATGGTGAACCGGTTGATCAAAAAGTTTACCGCTCTATGATTGGTTCATTGTTATATCTATGTGCTTCACGTCCCGATATCATGCTAAGTGTGTGCATGTGTGCACGATATCAAGCTGCTCCTAAGGAATGTCATCTTAAGGCCGTGAAGAGGATAGTGAGATACTTAATACATACACCAAATTTTGGCATTTGGTATCCAAAGGGGGCTTCCTTTGATCTTGTTGGCTACTCCGACTCGGACTATGCCGGTGACAAGGTTGATAGAAAGTCCACTTCAGGTACTTGTCAATTCCTTGGTAGATCTCTTGTGTCTTGGTCTTCCAAGAAACAAAACTCGGTATCCTTATCCACCGTCGAAGCGGAATACATTGTCGCTGGTTCATGTTGTGCTCAATTACTTTGGATGACCCAAACTCTTAAAGATTATGGGATATATGTGAAACATGTTCCATTACTTTGTGACAATGAAAGTGCTATCAAGATTGCTCACAATCCCGTGCAACACTCTCGAACTAAGCATATTGAAGTTCGTCATCATTTCATTCGAGATCACGTTGCTAAGGGTGACATAAACCTTAAGCATGTTCGCACCGATAAGAAATTAGCGGATATATTCACTAAACCACTTGATGAGAAAGTGTTTTGCAGGTTAAGAGGTGAATTGAACATCATTGATGCTTCAAACTTGGAGTAGGAACTCCATTGGATACATGCAAGACTTGAGCTTACGACTAATCACTTGATATTTCTCCTATGATGATTATCTTATGTCTTGAAAATTTGCATCTTGCATGTTATCTAGCCCTTGTAGGTACTTGGATGAATCTAATTCTATGAGATTGCAACTCACTCACATCTTGAGCAATCTCTACATCACCAAGTCTCTACACAATGGTGGTTGATGAGAAGGAAGCATGAAACCTTTCAAACTTATCCTTTGACAAATTCTATGTTGAGTTTCATGATTGTCATGTTGGATACACAAGTGCTCTTCCTTGCGAAAACTAACCCATGTAGGTAGATGAACTCAAAATCCAATGGGTGCTCCCAACTCTTGATGGGCTACATCAACCTTGAGCAACCCACACGAGTTCAACTACATGATCAAGATCAACACCGCCACCCAAGGTATGTTATTCCATATTAGAGTAGCTTTACTCCAAGTCATGAGTCAAAGCAACTCGACAAGTTATGAATACATCAAGATACTTAAACGAAAAATGGTAACCACATTTTGAGCTTAAACGATGAGTACGACCTATGATCAAGTGATCTCACTTGACTCCTAAGTCAATATACTGTAACATAGGTGACTTTGTCACCGCCCAACTCTAGATGAAGTTCTCTTGTGTTCCTTTCTGTGTTCTTGCATTTGTCCCATGCATATTTGTTTCCCCTTCCAAAAAACTTCATCTAGATCTTTTAGTTTCTTTTATTTGCTTTTTGCTCTGCATTTTCTGCATCCAATTCATTGCATATCTTTGTGAGATCTTATCTGTCCAGTGAGCTGAGGTGACAAGTGTTTTTCTCTGTGATGAACTCGGTTCCACTGGTTTCATGTCTCCGGTCTAGCCGAAGATTTTCGGAGCAACCGAAGCATACAACTCGGTGACACCGATTTCACTATAGGAAAAACATTTTGCCATTCATTCCTGCTTTATTCTTGATCCAGCTCCACTCAATGAATCTTGTCCTCTGCAAGCATCACATTTACCTTAATGCTTTGTACTGTGATTCAAGGACCGAACCCATTCACAACAAATTCCAGAAGACCCTTCTTGGAAATTGATGTCAAAGGGGGAGAGAGAGATCACATCAAAGCTTAATCATATCTCTAGGGGGAGAGATCTCTAGGGGGAGGGAATACTCCAGGAAAGAGTAATCTCCAAGGATCCTAGATGCTTGATGTTCAACAGGAGAGATGCCACATGTCTTCTTGGGGGGAAAGACATGTTCAGATGTGCTTATTTGCATTAGCTCTGTTCATTTGTTTCTTTGAGATCTGTTTTTCTGTTCCCTATCTTCTCCCAGTATCCCATGCTAGATTCAGGGGGAGCAAGACATCCAAGGGAAAGAAATTCATTAAATTCATTGCATATCTTTCTCTTTGGGGACATGTCAATATCTATCGTGGTACTCTGTACTCACTCTACATGTCATCCCAGTCTTGGTACTCTTGTGGTTTCTTTTGTTTGCTCTAGCTAGTGGGTGCATCTGTGTTATCTAACCTTGTTTACGCAGGCTCATCCCATCCTAGCCAACTCAAGACCACAAGGTAAGTATATGCATCATAGTCATGTGTATGAGAAATTCTTGCTGATGTACATACTGTTTGCAAGAAGGACTCATGGGCATGAAGGTACATTTCCCATATTCATATCTTTTGCCCTGATGCATATAGCCAAGATACATGTAACACATTGCTACTCTGTCATGGTTATGCTCTCAAATGCTTCTATATTCCATATTCACATGACTGCATACATGTAGGGGGAGCCTATGCTTGTTACATGTCTTTCCAAAGCTTTACTTGCTACTCTCTATATCTTTATCTAAAGCTTTGATGTATGTTGCCATCAATTACCAAAAAGGGGGAGATTGAAAGCACAAGTGTTCCCTGGGTGGTTTTGGTAATTAATGTCAACATATCTCTTGTTGGACTAACACTTTTACCTAGTATGTTTCAGATAAGTTCAACAATGGAGTGGCATGGACTAGAGGATGTGGAACCCCTTCTAGATGCTAAGGACAAAGGATTGGCTCAAGCTTCAAGATCAAGACTCTACATTTTCTATTTTAGTGATCCAAGATCACATTGAGTCTATAGGAAAAGCCAATACTATCAAGAGGGGATGAGGTGTTGCGTAATGGCTTGCTTGCTCAAAGTGCTTAGTGATATGCTCCAAAACCCTCAACTACCTTCCCACATCCACATATGACCTAAACCAAAAGTCAAACCCGGCCCCACCGATTCTTTCTATCCGGCGCCACCAAGTTCAGTTGACATAGCCACTGCCAGAAACTCTAATCAGTTCGGTCTCACCGATGGGATCTTGGTCTCACCGAGATGGGCTTGCAAACTCTCTGTTACCTATTGAAATATTTTCGGTCCCACCGAGATATGCAATCGGACCGAGTTTGCTTGGCCAACTCCCTGTTTCACTTATTACCCAAATTGGTCCCACCAAGTTTGAGTAATCGGTCAAACCGAGTTTTGGATTTACCCTAACCCTAGCACATTGGTCCCACCGAGTTGATCCAGTCGGTCCCACCGAAAATCCTAACGGTCACTAGGTTTGCTAAATCGGTCCGACCGAGTTTCTCAATTCGGTCTCACCAAGATTGGTAAATTGTGTGTAACGGTTAGATTTTGTGTGGAGGCTATATATACCCCTCCACCCACTCTTCATTCGTAGAGAGAGCCATCAGAACATACCTACACTTCCAATACACATTTTCTGAGAGAGAACCACCTACTCATGTGTTGAGCCCAAGATATTAAATTCCCACCATATGAATCTTGATCTCTAGCCTTCCCCAAGTTGCTTTCCACTCAAATCTTCTTTCCACCAAATCCATATCCTGTGAGAGAGAGTTGAGTGTTGGGGAGACTATCATTTGAAGCACAAGAGCAAGGAGTTCATCATCAACACACCATTTGTTACTTCTTGGAGAGTGGTGTCTCCTAGATTGGCTAGGTGTCACTTGGGAGCCTCCGACAAGATTGTGGATTTGAACCAAGGAGTTTGTAAGGGCAAGGAGATCGCCTACTTCGTGAAGATCTACCGCTAGTGAGGCAAGTCCTTCGTGGGCGATGGATATGATGGGATAGACAAGGTTGCTTCTTCGTGGACCCTTCGTGGGAGGAGCCCTCTGTGGACTCGCGCAACCGTTACCCTTCGTGGGTTGAAGTCTCCATCAACGTGGATGTACGATAGCACCACCTATCGGAACCATGACAAAAACATCCGTGTCACCAATTGCGTTTGAATTCTCCAAACCCTTCCCTTTACATTCTTGCAAGTTGCACGCTTTACTTTCCGCTGCTCATATACTCTTTGCATGCTTGCTTGAAATGTATTGTGTTTGTTAAACTTGTGCCAAAACTCCACTTCAACTTAAAGAAATTAAAAACTGCAACTTTTTCTACTTAGTGTCTAATCACCCCCCCCCCTCTAGACACCTCTTCTCGATCCTTTCAGAAAGATAACCAATCATACATAAAAGAATTCAGTGAAGATTCAATTATTGTTCATAGATAAACTTGATCATAAACCCACAATTCATCGGATCTCGACAAACACACCGCAACAAAAGATTACATCGAATAGATCTCCAAGAGAATCGAGGAGAACTTTGTATTGAGATCCAAAGAGGGATAAGAAGCCATCTAGCTAATAACTATGGACCCGAAGGTCTGAGGTAAATGTGACGCCTGGATCGTTAAGCTACAGTAACCCTCTACTAATGATGCCACGTCACCATGATTAACTTGGTTAATCTCACGTTAGTTCAAAACCGATCAAAAAGTCAAATTTAAAATAAAGTCAAACAATAAAGTTTTCAAACATTAAAACTAAAATGTTCTATATGTGCCAAATAATTCATAAGTAAATATGCTGAAGATACCACACTAGTATAAAATGTATAAATACTCTAAAATGAATAAAATACTAGCAAAAACAATTAGTTAAATGATTATAAAATAATAAACAATTGCAAACTATTTTATATTAGGTGCCAAGTTAATTGGTAGTGGCATAATAATTAATGCTATTTTAGATACAACTTTTGTATTCTATAAAAAACTAGAAATTAACAGAAAAAAAGTAAAAGAAAAGAAAAAGAAAAAGAAAAACAAAATAAATAAATTAAATAGAACCCGCACCCCGCACCGCCAGCCCAGCTGGACGAGCCCACCCGCGCCCTGGGGTACTTAACCCCGCACCCCGCACCCCTCTCCCAAACCCTAACCCGGTCCCCTTTTCCCCTCGTCTCCCTCACCCGTCGCCACGACACAACACACACACACACACCCACATTGTGTCGGGGAGAGGAGCTCCCGTGCCCGATCCCCTCGCCCACATCAGTGCCCGCCTCCCGCCGACACCGGCGACTGCCAGCAGTCCGCCGCCCTGTGCCGCCGCCGCCGGAGGCCCCATGATGGCTGCAGCTTCATCACCGGCACCGCCTCTGCCGCACGCCCCCAGCCACCGACGCCGCCCGGAGCCGCTCCACGCTGCCCCGTCGCTGCACCACAGCCTCGACGTCACCGTCGTCCCCGACCTCCTCCCCGTGCCCCATTGCCACGTTCCCTACGCCCGCGGTGAGGCCCCCGGCCTCTTCTCCTCTACATATGCCCTTGTGCGTCATTAGCCGCGGCCATGAGCCCCGTTCACCTTCCCCTCCTCTCCCTGCTCCGCAATGGCCTCCCCTGCTCTACCCGCACCCAGTGCGCGCTCTCCGTGTTGCTCGCGCACTGCCCCGCGCCCGCATGGCCGCTCACCCGCCGGACGGTGCCACCCCTCCGCTGTCGCCCTGGCCATCCTCTTCTCTGCCTCGGCTCGCTGTAGCTACTGCGGCTGCTGCCTTGCCGTTGCCAGCGCCGCTCTTTGCCTCCCTCTGATTCACGGCCCGCTCGCGCCCACCGTCCGTCGCGCCGCGCACCATCCCGCTGCTGCTTACTCCACTGCAGTTGTCGCCGCAGCTACTTGCTACACCCGTTGCTGTCACTTCGGCTCCCCGTGCCACCGCCCCGCGGTGGCCCTCCCACTGTCCCACGGCCCCGCACCGTCCCGACGGCCGGCGCCCTCCCTGGCGCCCCCCCGTCCCCCCCGTCGCCGGCAACCTCGCTCGGCACTGGGCGGGTTGCCCCCCTGCACCCACGCACCCGTTGGCGCCCGAAACCCGCTAAGGCCTCCCCAAGCCAATGACAAGTGCCCCCCCAAAACGTTTTATTAATTAATTAATTAGTTAGTTAAGTTAATTAATCCTATTTAATTAATCTAATTAAAATGTTAGTTTAATTAAACAGTAATTAATTAACCTAAACCATAATTAACCTAAACAGAGAATGACAGGTGGGTCCCACATGTCAGGTTGACCAGGTCAACGGTCAGAGTTGACCGCTGACGTCATGCTGACATCGTGCTGACGTCATAATTGTATTTTCTAAATTAATTAATTCCGTTAATCCTAAAAATGATTTAAATCTTTTAAAATTAATATAAAATAAACTGTAGCTCGGATGGAAAAACTTTGCACATGAAAGTTGCTCAGAACGATGAGACGAATCTGGATACGCAGCCCGTTCGTCCGCCATGCATCCCTAGCATAGAGAACCCACAACTTTTCGTCTGTTTCCGGTAGATGAATAGTGCATAACTGCTGCCTATTAATTCCAACTTCCATACTAAAATAACTAGTGTGACTTAGACATAGTTTTAGGCAACCCTACACCGCACCCTAGCTGTCACTTGCCTCTAACCCTGCAGGCCTGGAACATTCCCCTCCTATCATCTGTCTGGCACATGTCCGAAACCGGGAAAATTTTCCTGGGTGGGTTCCCCCTTCCTCGGTATCGCGTAGTACTGCGATAGAACACACCCGACATTGCGTGTTGTCATGTCTTGTATTGTGTTGCATTGCTTTCTTTGTATTTACTATTTCTTCCCCCTCCTTCCCACTCGTTAGAGACCGAGACCACCACCGACGACATTGCTGTGTACGACTACGGTGTTGACGACCCGTCCTTCTTGCCAGAGCAACTAGGCAAGCCCCCCTTCATCACCAGATATCGCCTACTCTCCTCTATATTGCTTGCATTAGAGTAGTGTAGCATGTTACTGCTTTTCGTTAATCCTATCCTGATGCATAGCCTGTCCTTGCTACTACTGTTGTTACCTTTACCTGCAATCCTAATACTTAGTATAGGATGCTAGTTTATCATCAGTGGCCCTACATTCTTGTCAGTCTGCCATGTTATACTATCAGGCCGTGATCACGTCATGTGTTGATCACGGGTATATACTATACATACATATATACATACTATACATGTGGTGAATAAAGTCGGGACGGCTCATTGAGTACCTGCAAGTGATTTCGATGAGGGGGTTGAAAGGGCACGTGGCTCCATCCCGGTAGAGGTGGGCCTGGGTTCCCGACGGCCCCCGACTATTACTTTGAGGCGGAGCGACAGGGCAGGCGGAGACCACCTTGGAGAAAGGTGGGCCTAGCCCTGGTCGGCGTTCGCGGTTACTTCAAAATAACACGCTTAACGAGATCTGGGTATTTGATCTGAGTCTGGCTACTGGCCTATATGCACTAACCAACTAAGCGGGAACAGTTATGGGCTCTCGACGTCGTGGTATCAGCCGAAGCCTTCACGACGTCAGCGACTGAGTGGCGCGCGCCGGGTTGGACCGTGTAACGCAACTTCCTTCGTAATGGAGGTTGCTAGGTCTGCTCACCGGCCGCGTACGCAACATGCAGGTGTGCAATGGGCGATGGGCCCAGACCCCTGCGCCATAGGATTTAGACCGATCTCTCAAAAATTCGCTTTTTGATCAGTGATTCACCAGCCACTACATTCTTGGATCCCACCTTATTCTCAAACCTGGTGGCTCGCGCGCAGCGCTGAAAATCCAGTATAGATTTCGTGATATATCAGGTATAGTAGTTTGAACCAGCTGTGCCTAGGTAGGGCTGCGACGTGTTGATCTTCCGAGGCCGGGCATGACCCAGACAAGTGTGTCCGGACAAAGGGGATCGAGCGTGTTGGGAAATGTGGTGCACCCCTGTAGGGAAGTTAATCTATTCGAATAGCCATGATCTTCGGTAATAGGACGACTTGGAGTTGTACCTTGACCTTATGACAACTAGAACCGGATACTTAATAAAATTCACCCTTCCAAGTGCCAGATACAACCCGGTGATCGCTCTCTAACAGTGCGACGAGGGGAGGATCGCCGGTTAGGATTATGCTACACGATGCTACTTGGTGAACTTACCATCTACTCTCTTCTACATGCTACAAGATGGAGGCGGCCAGAAGCATAGTCTTCGAAAGGACTAGCTATCCCCCTCTTATTCCGGCATTCTGCAGTTCAGTCCACATATGATACCCCTTTTCCATTTGATACCAATGCATACATATGTAGTGTAGCTCCTTGCTTGCGGGTACTTTGGATGAGTACTCACGGTTGCTTTGTTCCCCCTTTTCCCCCTTCCTATACCCGATTGCTGCGACCAGATGATGGAGCCCAGGTGCCAGACGCCACCGTCGACGACGACTCCTACTACACTGGAGGTGCCTACTACTACGTGCAGTCCACTGACGACGACCAGGGGTAGTTTAGGGGGATCCCAGGCAGGAGGCCTGCACCTCTTTCTATCTGTGTCCCAT
Source organism: Triticum urartu (assembly GCF_056163025.1). Classification (NCBI taxonomy): domain Eukaryota; kingdom Viridiplantae; phylum Streptophyta; class Magnoliopsida; order Poales; family Poaceae; genus Triticum; species Triticum urartu. Next base: position 614,569,834 of record NC_141875.1, on the reverse strand, counting down.
TTTGTGCTAGCCTTCTTAAGGCAAACTTGTTGAACTTATGTCTGTACTCAGATATTGTTGCTTCCGCTGACTCGTCTATGATCAAGCTCTTGTATTCGAGCCCTCAAGGCCCCTGGCTTGTAATATGACGCTTGTATGACTTATTTTATTTGTAGAGTTGTGTTGTGATAACTTCCCGTGAGGCCCTGATCTTGATCGTACACGTTTGCGTGTATGATTAGTGTATGGTCAAATCGGGGGCGTCACAAGTTAGTATCAGAGCTGACTGCCTGTAGGAATCCCCCTTCCAAACTCCTTGGCCGAAGTTGAGTCTAGTCATTGCAAAACTTTTACTAACATGGCTGTGAGCCTTACGGGCCCACATCGCCATTGGGTGGTATTAGGATCTTTTACTCCTCACCTATACTCTAGGACTCTAATCTCTCTTCTATTCGGGTTAAATGATTTTCCTAAAATCTAACTTTAGGTTCTTGAGAATACTTCTCCCGGAGGGCCCCTTCAGTCCAGATGACCGCCTGCTGCACCAGAAAATTTTGAAGATACTCTCCGATGTTTCCCCAACCCTTGTGCGCTCCGCCGTTGCGATTCCATAACACCAATAAATCCCTATGAAAAGCTACATACACTTGTTGTCCATAACTTCATTTCCAATTTGATCTTGATGTACAAGATACCCTGAAATACTTCGGATATTCCGAGAATCCTTTGTGTCTGCTGCCTTGCAGCTCCTTTTCCTCATGAATACATGTATAAATAATTCCTCACACTTACCAGGGATTTGTTCATCCCCAGTTGTTCAGGTGTTTCGCAAAATTATTCGAAATGCCATGCGCTCTTCCGAAATCCTCAGTAGCCTATTGCTCTTGATCTTCTTTACCTGCTTGCATAATGGTTACCTGCATATGTCTAGCAATATTCATTACAATACTTTATGACCCACATTCTAATCCTGTTGATTCAACATGTGTGTGAATGCACAATTCATCAGTATTCCTTGAAAATTATCCTTCCGGCGCAGACGTCATTTTGAACATGAGCTGGTTGTCGACCAATCGAATTGCCACCGTTTGAGCCTCTAAGTCTATTTGACTTACTTATCTTTAGATCAGAGCATCTGCTTCTGATCCCCCAATTTGGAAATCATAATTCCTTGTATTTAAGCTCTCGAATTATCAAGATATTTCTAAAATCCGATGCCTTTTGCATTATTTCTTCTTCTGGTTGAACATATATGCTCACATCAGATTCTTGGCGGTCCGCCAGATCGTTTGGTAGATTATTATCCGACCGTTCCTGCATAATCTCAAAACCTTGAGTTCTTCCCCTGATACTTAATGCCTTTGGCAAATTGTATCATTTGCCTTGTCAAACTATGCTCTACTTTTGAGCTTGTATTATTTACTCCTGAAGATATGTTTCTACGATGCCCTGATGGGTTGAACTTATGCCTTCCTTAATCTGTGTGAACCCAAAATATTTCACGGGTCATACTTATTTGGTATCGCACCAGGTAAAACTTTCAACAACTAATGTCATTTTCTAAATATGAGAGGTGGATGGAAGGTTATGCATTGAGGAAGTGGGAGTCGACCTTGAACCTTTGTGTTCCTGCCCATGGACACGATGTAGATCCTATCCTGGGAGCTTCTTGTAATAATAGCTATTTCCTTGATATGATGTCCTTTAGTATCGGTGAATTAATCCTTTGCAATCATGGTTTCGACCATATTGTCTTTCTTTGATCCCATTTCTCGGACGAGTAAAATACTTGCCTTCTCAGATTAATCCACCAGTCCAACCTCTACTTTGATCTACTGTCGAGTATTACCCTCCGGTATCTCGAGAATATCTACAAACTGTTGAGGGAGTCCTGGATTAGGGGGTCTCCGGACAGCCGGACTATATCCTTTGGCCGGACTGTTGGACTATGAAGATACAAGATTGAAGACTTCGTCTCGTGTCCGGATGGGACTCTACTTGGCGTGGAAGGCAAGCTAGGCAGTACGGATATGGATATCTCCTCCTTTGTAACCGACCTTGTGTAACCCTAACCCTCTCCGGTGTCTATATAAACCGGAGGGTTTTAGTCAGTAGGACAACATCCAATCATACCATAGGCTAGCTTCTAGGGTTTAGCCTCTCCGATCTCGTGGTAGATCAACTCTTGTAATACCCATATCATCAAGAATAAATCAAGCAGGACGTAGGGTTTTACCTCCATCAAGAGGGCCCGAACCTGGGTAAAACATCGTGTCCCCTGCCTCATGTTACCATCCGCCTAGACACATAGTTCGGGATCCCCTACCCGAGATCCGCCGGTTTTGACACCGACATTGGTGCTTTCATTGAGAGTTCCTCTGTGTCGTTGCCGTTAGGCTTGATGGCTCCTTCTATCATCGATAGCGATGCAGTCCTGGGTGAAACTTTTCTTCCCGGACAGATCGTTGTGTTCGGCGGCTTCGCACTGTGGGCCAACTCGCTTGGCCATCTGGAGCAGATCAAAAGTTATGCCCCTGGCCACCAGGTCAGGTTTGGAAGCTTAAACTACACAGCCGATATCCGCTGAGACTTGATCTTCGATGGATTCGAGCCCCTGCCGAGTGCGCCGCACGTTCTTGATGAGCATGATTTAGCTCTGCCATCGGACAATGTTCAGGAGATCGCACCGACAACTACTCCGACCCTCAATTCGGAGCCTATCGCGCCATCCGAGGACGGAGGGATAGACCCCGCCACGGAGGCCGCACTCTCAGCGGCGATCGAGCCGAGGATCGACCTTACCCTTCACGAGAGCCGTGTTGCTAAACTGCCGGATCCTTCTCCGGCCACGGACTCCGAACTGCCTGCGCCCGTTCCTATCGAATCCGATTGGGCGCTGATCATGGAGTTTACCTCCGCGGATATTTTTCAGCACTCGCCCTTCGGCGACATACTGAACTCATTAAGGTCTCTCTCCTTGTTAGCAGGATCCTGGCCGAACTATGTCCGGCAGGATCGGGATGCAGAAGACGAAGAACTTCGCCGCCCACCCACCACCCACTTAATAGCCACTGTCGATGACTTAACCGACATGCTCGACTTCGACTCCGAAGACATTGACGGTATGGACGATGATGCAGGAGACGAATAGGAACCACTGCCCACAGGGCATTGGACACCCACTTCATCACATGACGTATACATGGTGGACACACCAAAAGAAAACGACGACGAGGAACGGAAGGACGCAACAAAGGGTTGTCCCCTCGAGAAGCAGTCAAAGCGGCGGCGTAAGCATCGCTCCAAATACCGCGTCGGCAGAAACAACGATCATATAGACCCAGCGTTAGAGCAGGGTGAACCATCGCCGGACCACGGCAACACGGAGAATCAAACCGAACAACCCGACTCTGTCAAAGATAATAGTCCGGACGGCATCACACCGGACAGACACCCGGAGCAACAGAATGCCCGTAAAAGGCTTGTTGCCACCGCGAGGAGTCTAAAAAAGCAGAAGCAAAGGCTCAAGGCTGCGCAAGACACACTCAGAATCAGATGGAGTAAAGTACTCAACACAGCAGCGAAGTACGGCGGTAATCGCCCCACCAAGAGCTACCCGAAGCGGAAGTTGCTACCTGAATTCAATGAGGAGGCTTTAGATCCCCCGCAACCAAAAATTAAAACGGCCATCTGGCCGGATAGACGACCTCACGGCCAACATAGAGCGGCAAACAACGCCACACATAAGCCAATACGCGATCCACGCGAGGGCTCGCATCAAAAGGATGGCGCAACCTGATCCAACTAGGGACCACGCAAGCGCGCTCCAGCATACGATGCAACACCACAAACATCCGAAAAATGTGGTACACCCAGATACAGGGGTGCCGCACACCCCCTATGTTTCACGAGGACTATATCCTCCATATCCATATGGCTTGAGGAGATGATCTCCATGCCATTAAGTATTTACCCCTCAAACTCAAAGGGCCAGCTCGGCACTGGCTTAAAAGCCTCCCCGAAAGCTCCATTGGAAGCTGGGAAGAGCTCGAAGACGCTTTTCGGGCAAATTTTCAAGGGACTTATGTCCGACCTCCGGATGCGGACGATTTAAGTCATATAACTCAACAGCCTGGAGAGTCAGCCCGAAAGCTTTGGAACAGGTTTCTTACTAAAAAGAACCAAATAGTCAACTGTCTGGACGCCGAAGCCTTGGCAGCTTTTAAACACAGCATCCGAGACAAATATCTTGCCAGACACCTCGGCCAAGAAAAGCCGAGAACAATGCCAGCATTAACAAGCCTCATGACCCGCTTTTGCGCGGGCGAGGACAGCTGGCTAGCCCGATGCAGCACCAGCGACCCAAGTACATCCGAAGTTAGAGATGGAAACGGGAAATCACGACGCAGCAAAAATAATAAGCGCCAGAATAAAGAAGACGGCCCAAAGAGCACGGCGGTAAACGCCGGATTCAGAAGCTCTCGGCCAGGTCAGCAAAAGCCGCCCTCTAAAGGCGCCAGAGATGAACTGTCTAGCCTAAACAAAATTCTGGACCAAATATGTCAGATCCATAGCACCCCCGATAAACCTGCCAATCATACCCATAGAGAATGTTGGGTCTTCAAGCAGTCCGGCAAGCTCAACGCCGAACACAAGGGGCAGGATACACCAAGCGAAGGCGAGGATGAGCCTCACAAGCAAAGCACTGGGGAACAGAAGAAATTTCCACCAGAAGTCAAAACAGTAAACGTGTTACACGTGATAAAGGGGAGAAACAAAGCGGCACTCCCAGATAAATATGCCCAAGGGCCTATCACCGTGGAGCTCTGCCACTGGTCGTCTCAACCGATCACCTTCAACCATCAGGATTACTCAGCAAGTATCCGGCGTGCAGGATGGGCTGCCTTGGTATTAGATCCAATAATTGATGGATACCACTTCACACGAGTCCTGATGGACGGTGGCAGCAGTCTAAACCTGATATATCAGGACACAGTCCGCAAAATGGGGATAGACCCAACGAAAATTTGCCACAGCAATACTACCTTTAAAGGAGTAACGCCAGGCCCAGGGGCTCATTGCACGGGCTCCCTGCTACTAGAGGTTATATTCGGCTTCCCCAATAACTTCCGTAGCGAAAATTTAACCTTCCACATTGCGCCATTCCAAAGTGGCTATCAAGCACTACTTGGACGCGAAGCTTTCGCTCGCTTTAATGCAATACCGCATTACGCTTCCCTCACTCTTAAGATACCCGGTCCACGTGGCATCATTACAGTAAATGGAAATATTGAGCGATCCCTGCGCGCCGAAGAGAGTGTGGCTGCCTTGGCAGCCGCACACTAAAAGGCCTGACCAACTTAAGCATTTGATAGGTCGTCAAGACCACGGACACGGTTAGACGAGTCCGTCTCAGCTATATGTAATTCATACAGGTTTGATGACCACACCCCGATTACAAATACAAGGGGCTCAACGCGCGCAGACAAGTGGCAATTTTTACTCATCTTGAACTGTACATGGTTTCTTTAAACCTACCTTTTTGCACGACAACTTTTCACCTAAGTTCCTCTCTTTTACAGATGACCATCGTGCTACACCCGTACAGGATACGGCACAACGGAGACACAGGCGCAGACGTGCAGCAGGGACCCGTTCAAAGGATTCTCTTTAGATTAAGACCCTGCGTCAACCTTTTTTACTGTCACTTGTTGATACACATCCCTCGGATTCTCAGTACAATTGAGAAGGATGCTGACGTCTTGGCATGTGGCCACGCCAGAACAATGCATGTACCTGGACACCAGGGGCTTCTTACAAAGGGCTCTGTTTAGGCCCGGTTTACACCATAAAGACCGAATACCTTAGGGAGTGTTTGGCGTCGCGAGTTTGGCCTTATATGCATCAACTCCGAATCATGTCTTTGGTCAAATGTTGGGTTTGCCCGGCTCCTGTGTTTTGCTGCCTTACGTTCCGCTCTATCGGCTAAGGCGGCACTAGGGAGAACTAGTACGATTGTGCCCTAGTTCATCCGGACGAGCACCTCAGTAGAGAAAGCCGAAAACTGACTGTCATGATATAGCGTGAGACTGGTCAACCACTCGATGACCGATCAGAATCTTAGAATTCCTCCGCCTTAACGAAGGGCCGTTTCCCGGTCGGGCATGTACGCACCCCGAATTCGGGTGAGTGCGGAGCCACCAGGGGCTATATAGTAGCCCCACTATCAAACTCCCATGGCTAAGTGAAAGTGTTAAAGCATTATAGTCCGGTTGCCTAGTTCGTTGCGCTATCACCTCGTTATTAGAACCAAGATGTTGGATTAAGTGTGAATACACGTCTTCTGCGAACACCACCGCATTATATGCGTGGGGGCTGAAGCCGACGACTGTAATCTTTCAGGTTATATACATATATATGTAAACGGCCGCACAGGAGGCATCATATTACTTTTGGGAAAAAGTATAAATACAGCCTTGATAAATTCAATAAAACATTGTTTTTACAATGGGAATACATGTCACTCAAACATAATATTCTTCGAGCACTGGGCCTCTATCGAACGAGCGCCTTGAAGAACTTCTTCAAAATAGTGCTCGGCAGCCACTCGGCCTATGGCCGAACCCTGCGCCGCAACAGTGGTGGCATCCATCTCCGCCCAGTATGTCTTCACACGGGCAAGGGCCATCCACGAGCCTTCTATGCATGCCGACCTCTTCATCGCATTAATGCGCGACACCGCATCAAGGAACTGCTACCCCAAGCTAAAATAACTGTTCGTCTTTGTCCTTTCCGGCCACAGATGATCTACAACAGACCTCATGGCGAGTCCGGACAATCTATTCAGCTCGGCCCATTCGGCAAGCTGATCAGTCAATGGAAGCGGACGCTCTGGAACGTTAAATTGCGACCAGAACAGTTTGTCCACTTCACGATTTGTTTGATCTCGGAAGTATTCGGCCGCATTGACAGCGCTCGCCGCCAAGTCCAGATATGCATCTACCGAACTCCATAGCCGATCCAGAGGGGCATACCGAGGATCTCCAAACTTCCTCCGCAGCATAAAGGGCTTCCCAACCACTATATCCCCGGCTTCATGCAGTTCCTCCTTCTTTGCTCTCATTGCAGAGCGGGTGTCTTTGGTCGCCATCGTGGCCTTTTCCAGGTCCATCGCCTTCGTCCGGTTTTCTTCTTCAAGAAGCTGGCAGCGGTCGACAGTGTCTTTCAACTTTACAGTCATCTTGGCCATTTTTTCTTTGGTCTCACTATGCGCGGCCTTCTCAGCTCTTAACTCTTCGGCCGCCTTCAAAGCGGCTGCATTATTACTTCTTGCTTGCTCCTTGGCTCGGGCAAGCTCCGCCCGAAGGGTCTCCACGGTGGCAGCTCCATCTGCAGTCACAACATATTAAAGATACTGGCATCATGCTGCTCTTAATATGTGACATTCACCAGAAAACATCACTTACCCTGTGCCTCGTCGAGCCGCTTGTTAACAAGCTCGATGTCGGCATCCGCCGCATCCAGTTGCCGCTTTAGTTCAGCAAACCCATAAGTCCGGCTATCCACCGGAGCTTCAACCACCTACACATGAAGGCGGTCTGGTTATTACCTGGGACTACGATCCTCTGTTTGCCACCGTTCTCGACGACAACCAGAGTCTCAGGGGCTACTATCTACACAGGGCACACCTAAAAATGTGCGGTTCTATCACAAATGTATATCATTTCACATACCTCAAAACCCGTTAGTAGACTCATAAAGGCTTCATGCAACCCGCTTTCGGCGGACGAAATCCTTTCAATCACCGTACCCATCAATGTACGGTGTTCTTCTGACATAGTTGCTCGCTCTAGCAGATCCCTCAGTGCGTCCGACCGCATACCAGACGGTGCCGGATTCTTTTGGTTGCTCTCTTCAAGAGCCGGATACTGGGGACTTCGGGCGACCATAGGATTATCTTCTGGCCTCACCTGATCCGGCGAGGCCCTCCGTCACGACACTTCAAGGTCGCCCGCTTCTTGAGCGGGGGAGTCCGGGGGAGGCGTTTCGCTCTCCATCATCTACGGAAGAAGATCCCCCGAAGACGAGCTTTGCTGAGAAGGGCTAAGTTCCGAACTGCAAGATAAATGCTTCGGTCAATTTTCTCGGAAGTAAGGTAGAATATCTTTACTATTAAGTATTTTTTGATCACTTACGGCTCGTTAGAGGGCTGATCACCGCGCGGATTTTGTGCGGCAAAAGCACCCTCTGAGGCAGGACCCTCTGCTGGAGACTTCTTCTCCCGTTTGGAAGCCTTGGTTTCCGGATCTTCAGAGGCAGTCCTCTTCCTTCCCCGAAGCACGAGAAGGTCAGATTCTTCCCCTTGGTTATCCTCCTTCACGGAGGTGCTCATTCCCTCGGTTGGAATTGGTAGCGATGGGGGCCCGCTTTCGCCCTCATTATTCCCCCTTTATCTTCCTTTGAGGGCTCCGGGCAAGGTGCTAGCTCGAGCATCTTTTCCAGTACCGGATTGTCCAAACCCTCAGGAAGGGGGGCCGAACACCGAATCATCTTCGCCTTTGTTAGCCAATCCTGGTCAAAGAGCGATTTCTCAGAATGACGTCATGATAAATGAAAGACGGTGTGTTCGGCTAGAGGGTTACTTACTTGGTCGGCGGTGCGGTTGCTGCTCAGGCCCACGTCCTCGGTAGTATCCGGACACTCAATTTGGGGTCCAGAGAATGATTTATACATCTCCTCGTGCGTCAGGCCGAGGAAATTCTGAATAGTGCGCGGTTCTTCAGGGTTGAACTCCCACATGCGGAGGGGCCGGCGTTTGCAAGGCTGGACTCGACGAACCAGCATGACTTGCACCACCATAACCAGACTGAAATCTCCTTCGAAGAGATCTTGAATGCGGCTCTGCAGTATAGGCATGTCCTTGGCTGGACCCCAGCTCAGCCCTCTGCTAATCCATGACATCAGTTGTGGTGGAGGGCCCGAGCAGAAGGCAGGGGCAGCCACCCACTTGGCACTTCTGGGAGCTGTGATGTAAAACCACTCCCGTTGCCATAATCCGGACACCTCTGGAAAGGAACCCTTTGGCCATGGAGCTCCAGCGATCTTGCTTATTAATGCGGCTCCGCACGCTACATGCTGCCCCTCGACCATCTTCGGCTTCACGTCAAAGGTCTTGAGCCACAAGCTGAAGTGAGGGGTAATGCAGAGGAAGGCCTCACATACGACAATAAATGCCGAGATGTGGAGAAAGGAGTCCGGGGCTAGATCGTGGAAATCTAGCCCGTAATAGAACATCAAACCCCTAACGAAGGGATCCAGAGTGAGGCCTAGACCTCGGAGGAAGTGGGAGATGAACACAACGTTCTCGTTGGGTTCGGGAGTAGGGACGACCTGCCCTCGGGCAGGCAGCCGATGCGAAACCTCGGCGGTCAGGTATCTGGCCTCCCTCAACTTCTTGATATCCTCTTCCGTAACGGAGGAGGGCATCCACCGGCCTTGAAGGCTAGATCCGGACATGATTGAAGGTCCGAAGCACCTGACCTGGGCTTTGGGTGTTAGAACTCGAGGCGGGGGAAGGATTCGATTGAGCATGGGAGGAAAAAAGTAAAAGCCTTGTCCCTTTATAAAGAGGGTGAATATCAAGCGTCCTCCTAGTGGCCGTTTGGGACTTGTCTAAAATCTAGGACTCCTAGGCACGGTTGGGTAACCCACAACCGTATTGATGAGAATCCCGTAATTAGGGGAACACGATCTCTGCTTTGACAAGACGTGTCAAGAAACCGCCTCGCGTTATGTGTGGAGCTGGTTGAAGAAAAACGGTTCGAATAAATCACCGAGCCATGGCCTGATGTCATGTTGCCAAAGCGTGTCAGCTGATTAAGATTTGTGGAAATATTATTCTCTCTACGGTGGTATGTGGAATTTATTTTGCAGGGTCGGACACTATCCTGGTATTCAAACTCTTCTGTGATGTGTTCGGAGGAGGAACCCGCCTTGCAATGCCGAAGACAACACTGCGTGCCGGACTCATCGTCATTGAAGCCTGGTTCAGGGGCTACTGAGGGAGTCCTGGATTAGGGGGTCTCCGGACAGCTGGACTATATCCTTTGGCCGGACTGTTGGACTATGAAGATACAAGATTGAATACTTCGTCTCATGTCCGGATGGGACTCTACTTGGCGTGGAAGGCAAGCTAGGCAGTACGGATATGGATATCTCCTCCTTTGTAACCGACCTTGTGTAACTCTAACCCTCTCCGGTATCTATATAAACCGGAGGGGTTTAGTCCGTAGGACAACATACAATCATACCATAGGCTAGCTTCTAGGGTTTAGCCTCTCCGATCTCGTGGTAGATCAACTCTTGTAATACCCATATCATCAAGAATAAATCAAGCAGGACGTAGGGTTTTACCTCCATCAAGAGGGCCCGAACCTGGGTAAAACATCGTGTCCCCTGCCTCCTGTTACCATCCGCCTAGACGCACAGTTCGGGACCCCCTACCCGAGATCCGCCGGTTTTGACACCGACAACTGTGTTGCATCTTATGAGTTATTCATCAGCTATTATTTCTCACCGATTCCAATTTTCATGGGTTCTGAGTTGTTAGTCGCTCAAGAACACCGATATGTGAACCAATTCCGCATTCCGGTATGATAACTCTTAAAGTAATTTTCGTTGCTTATGAGTTTAGTCCTTCAAGTCATTCCTAGCCTTATCGGCTATATCATTATCGTGCAAATTTTTAACTGTGCTATCTGGTCCTGCTTTCCGAAGCACAATTTTCGATGATGAGCTATGCTTACGTCGGCTTTCCTCGTCATATCATTTTGCCTTGAACAACAAGCTTGATTTCGAGTTTGTGTCGTACCCTTGGTTCTAATAACTTTTCGCTTCATCATTCCTGTGACTTGATGTCATCACCGGTCGGTTACATCTTCATGAAATCTCTCGACAATTGTGTCGTGATGATCATCAACATTCTGAGATCTTCTAGGATGTCAATTGAATTCAGGATGAGAAATACCATCCTTGCCCTTAATGATTTGTATTATCATCGACCATTTTATTGCCTTCCCACCAACACAAACTTGTTCGTGTTTGGTGTTATACCTTGAGTTCCTTGCTATCCAACCTTAGTTCTTCTGTATCTTGGAGTATTACCATTTTTTTCAGGAATGTCATGAGATTGCACCACCTCTTAAGAATTCTTGATACAATTGATACATATTGCCATCACCATTCTTTCTTGGTCCCTGTGCTGTTTCTAACCGGAATACCAACAATTGAACTATGATGTGTGAATTCAAAACTTTTTAGCAACCCTATTGCTTTGAAGTTAATGGTCGATATGTCATTCTTAGACCATTGGTTATCGAATCACCATTCTAACATTGATCATATGCTACCTAAGCCCATATGTCGGGTGCACCTTTCAATCAATGATTAACTGCGTATGTTTTCCTCGAGCATAACTCATTATATCTTTTGATCTAACAAATGTTATCTCCTTGTTCGAATACTGGTGGGAATCCATCTTTTGGAAATCTCGATTCATTGTCGCTGAGTTCATCAGCCACCTCCTCATCCTCTCCTTGGGTTATTGATGAACTCATGATTCGAAGCTTGCTTCCATAGTTCATTTCCTGAGAATCTTACAATGTCATCTCGTCAATTTGTGTCGCACCTTTTTCTTCCCAGGCATCCCGAGTCTGAGGTATCCTGACACCTATCATATCTGAATCTCGGTCAAATATGATGGTTGGAACATATTCCCAAGAGTTATAACATTAGTCTTTGACCCGATAAGGTGATGTCATGCCTAGCACACCAGGCCGGAGGACCTATTGTTATAGTTTCCATTTTAGTAAGGTTATCCATTCCCCCATGAGGAAATTGTAAGACTTATTCTATAAGTTGTTCCTGATGGATCCTTTGTGTATCCATAGCCTGATCCTTACCTGATGACCATGTCAATGCTATCTCGAAGCATGTCTGTGGTACTCCGATTTTCAACAAGAACATTTGAAGCCAATGCTAAATGTTTCTTGCTCAATTATCCAAACACCGTTGCATGGGTAATATCAAAATTTCTCTCACCTTACCTAAAGAGTTTTCTACATTATATCCGGTCATGGATATCATGCTCTGCTTGTCCTTGGGAAGGATATACCCTTGAAAAATGTGTTTAAACACATTTTCCTTTCCATTGTTTTGTTAATTTGATGATCACATTTCCTTTACATTGGTTTGTTTAACCTTTCCAGTGATCTATATGATCTAAGCAGTAATATTCTTCTGCTTATGTAAATGCCTAGGTGTACAATCGTGTCGGTAAGACCCTCTAGTGTTGATGACATTCCGATAACCACCGATGGACGAGAACTTTGCCTATTGGTCCGCCTCGTTCAACGAGCAGGAAAATAGTTCTCTTCGTCCCTCGCCCTTGGTACTGATGTTGTTGCCGACATAACTGACAGGCTATCCTCTGACATGCCTTGCTTACATGATCGTGCAAGACGTCACCGCCCTTCCTACTTTTAACCCACAGGTCCCAGGATCGAAACCTGACTCTTTTATACACCCTGTTGTCAAAGTTATTCCTCGTGCTTGACTTCGTATGTGATTCACGGGCCACCTGCCTAGTGATCTATTCTGGTACCAGATGCAATACTTTCCCATTGCTCTAAACCCCTGTCACATTTCGTATCAGGCAACGAACGATTGCCTATGCACTTGAAACTTCTATTTTGCACCTTCTTACTTTGCACTCGATAATGTCTTAAGTTTCAATTCGAGGGTTACTTTGCGCCATCTTCCCTGATGTTATCAACTAGATAAGCATACATTGTAGCGGTTCGTTCTTCCGTAATACCCCCTTATCCTTTCATAAGTATGATGGAGTTCTTGAAGAAAGGACGACAACTTCATCATGATGCATTGGAATAAAGAATTGAAGACATCAACGAAAGGGATTAACCTCTTCGAGAAGATCCATTAGAATATCGTAACCAGAACTTTCCCCCTTACTCCCCTCTTAAATCTCGGGATGAGATTTCTTGTAGTGGAGGAGAATTGTGACGCCCGGATCGTTAAGCTACAGTAACCCTCTACTAATGATGCCACGTCACCACGATTAACTTGGTTAATCTCACGTTAGTTCAAAACCGATCAAAAATTCAAATTTAAAATAAAGTCAAACAAAAAAGTTTTCAAACATTAAAACTAAAATGTTCTATATGTGCCAAATAATTCATAAGTAAATATGCTGAAGATACCACACTTGTATAAAATGTGTAAATACTCTAAAATGAATAAAATAGTAGCAAAAATAATTAGTTAAATGATTATAAAATAATAAACAATTACAAACTATTTTATATTAGGTGCCAAGTTCATTGTGGTAGTGGCATAATTATTAATGCTATTTCAGATACAACTTTTGTATTTTATAAAAAAACTAGAAATTAATAGAACAAAAAAGTAAAACAAAAACAAAAACACAATAAATAAATTAAATAGACCCCTCGGCCAACTGGGCCAACCGGCCTAGCTAAGCAGCCGCCAGCCCAGCTGGATGAGCCCACCCACGCCCTGGGGTACTTAACCCCGCACCCCTCTCCCAAACCCTAGCCCGATCCCCTTTTCCCCTCGTCTCCCTCACCCGTCGCCATGACACAACACACAGACGCCCACATTGTGTCGGGGAGAGGAGCTCATGTGCCCGATCCCCTCGCCCACATCGGTGCCCGCCTCCCACCGACACCAGCGACCGCCAGCAGTCCGCCGCCCTGTGCTGCCGCCGCCGGCGGCCCCATGATGGCTGCAGCTTCATCACCGGCACCGCCTCTGCCGCACGCCCCCAGCCACCGACGCCGCCCGGAGCCGCTCCACGCTGCCCCGTCGCTGCACCACAGCCTCGACGTCACCGTCGTCCCCGACCTCCTCCCCGTGCCCCATTGCCACGTTCCCTATGCCCGCGGTGAGGCCCCCGGCCTCTTCTCCTCTGCATATGCCCTTGTGCGCCATTAGCCGCGGCCATGAGCCCCTTTCACCTTCCCCTCCTCTCCCTGCTCCGCAATGGCCTGCCCTGCTCTACCCGCGCCCAGCGCGCGCTCTCCGTGTTGCTCGCGCGCTGCCCCGCGCCCACATGGCCGCTCACCCGTCCGACGGTGCCACCCCTCCGCTGTCGCCCCTGGCCATCCTCTTCTCCGCCTCGGCTCGCTGTAGCTACTGCGGCTGCTGCCTTGCAGCTGCTGGCGCCGCCCTCCGCCTCCCTCTGCTTCGCGGCCCGCTCGCGCCCACCGTCCGTCGCACCGCGCACCATCCCGCTGCTCCTTACTCCACTGCAGCTGCCGCCGCAGCTACTTGCTCCACCCGCTGCTGTCACTTCGGCTCCTCGCGCCACCGCCCCGCGGTGGCCCTGCCACTGTCCCACGGCCCCGCGCCATCCCGACGGCCGGCGCCCGCCTCCACGGTTGCGCCTGATGACCCACAAGTATAGGGGATCTATCGTAGTACTTTCGATAAGTAAGAGTGTCGAACCCAACGAGGAGCAGAAGGAAATGATAAGCGGTTTTCAGGAAGGTATTCTCTGCAAGTACTGAAATAAGTGGTAACAGATAGTTTTGTGATAGGATAAATTGTAACGAGCAACAAGTAACAAAAGTAAATAAAGTGCAGCAAGGTGGCCCGATCCTTTTGTAGCAAAGGACAAGCCAGAACAAACTCTTATAATAGGAAAAGCGCTCCCGAGGACACATGGGAATATCGTCAAGCTAGTTTTCATCACGTTCATATGATACGCGTTCGATACTTTGATAATTTGATATGTGGGTGGACCGGTGCTTGGGTGTTGTTCTTACTTGAACAAGCATCCCACTTATGATTAACCTCTATTGCAAGCATACACAACTACAACAAAAGTATTAAGGTAAACCTAACCATAGCATGAAACATATGGATCCAAATCAGCCCCTTATGAAGCAACGCATAAAGTAGGGTTTAAGCTTCTGTCACTCTAGCAACCCATCATCTACTTATTACTTCCCAATGCCTTCCTCTAGGCCCAAATAATGGTGAAGTGTTATGTAGTCGACGTTCACATAACACCACTAGAGGCCAGACAACATACATCTTATCAAAATATCAAACGAATACCAAATTCACATGACTACTCATAGCAAGACTTCTCCCTTGTCCTCAGGAACGAACGTAATTACTCACAAAGCATATTCATGTTCATAATCAGAGGGGTAATAATATGCATATAGGATCTGAACATATGATCTTCCACCAAATAAACCAACTAGCATCGACTACAAGGAGTAATCAACACTACTAGCAACCTACTAGCACCAATCCCGGACTTTGAGACAAGAATTGGATACAAGAGATGAACTAGGGTTTGGAGATGGGATGGTGCTGGTGAAGATGTTGATGGAGATTGCCCTCTCCTGATGAGAGGAGGGTTGGTGATGACGATGGTGATGATTTCCCCCTCCGGGAGGGAAGTTTCCCCGGCAGAACAGCTCTGCCGGAGCTCTAGATTGGATCCGCCAAGGTTCCGCCTCGTGGCGGCGGAGTCTCGTCCCGAAAAGTTCCTCCTTATTTTTTTCTCATCGAAAGACCTCATATAGAAGATGGGCATCGGAGAGCCACTAGTGGGCCCACGAGGTAGGGGCGCGCCCTAGGGGGGGCGCCCCCCACCCTCGTGAGAAGGGTGTGGGCCCCCTGGCCTTCATCTTTGGCGTGGATTTTTCTTTATGTCTTTTAAGACGTTCCGTGGAGTTTCAGGACTTTTGGAGTTGCGCAGAATAGGTCTCTAATATTTGCTCCTTTTCCAGCCCAGAATTCCAGCTGCCGGCATTCTCCCTCCTTATGTAAACCTTGTAAAATAAGAGAGAATAGCCATAAGTATTGTGATATAAAGTGAAATAACAGTCCATAAAGCGATAAATATCAATATAAAAGCATGATGTGGACGTATCAACTCCCCCAAGCTTAGACCTCGCTTGTCCTTAAGCGAAAAGCCGATAACAATAAATATGTCCTCATGTTTAGAGGTAGAGGCGTCGATAAAAAGAAAATACGGTCATGAAGGCATCATGATTATTCTTATAACAGCAACATATATAGGTTTTGTCCTATGATTACTTATGTTCAAGTGATGATCTATTCACAATGCAAAAGTATAAATCATAAACCTTATTGGGCTCCAGCAAACTATAATCTCAGTCATTGAAGCAATTGCAATTTATCATAACATCGGAAAGAGTCTATGTCAGAGCTAAAAAAGCAAGTCCACATACTCAACTATCATTTAGTCCTCCATAATTGCTAACACTCACGCGATACTTGTGGTTACAGAGTTTTAATCGGACATAGAGAAAGATAGGGGCTTATAGTTTTGCCCAACAACCTTTTACCTCAAGGGTAATGTCAACAATAATGGTTCATGCTCCCCTACATCCAATTAGATATATATATATATATCATGTTCTTTCCAACATGCTGAGCTTGACAAAGGATAAAATGAAAAAGAAAAGGTGAAGATCACCGTGGCTCTTGCATAAGGAAGAAGATAATAATAAAGGATAGGCCCTTCGCAGAGGGAAGCAGAGGTTGCCATGCGCTTTTATGGTTGGATATATAAAATCTCAATGCGAAAGAATGTCACTTTATATTGCCACTTGTGATATGAACCTTTATTATGCAGTTCCTCGCTTTTATTACTTCCACATCACAAGATCGTATAAAGCTTATTTCTCCCACACCAATCAATCATACATATTTAGAGCAATTTTTATTGCTTTGCACTGATGACAACTTACTTGAAGGATCTTACTCAATCCATAGGTAGATATGGTGGACTCTCATGGCAAAACTGGTCTAGGGATATTTGGAAGCACAAGTAGTATTTCTACTTGGTGCTGAGAATTTGGCTAGCATGAGGGGGAATGGCAAGCTCAACAAGTTAGAGGAACCATGACAACATACTTTATCTCAGATATAAGAAAGACATAACTCATTACGTTGTCTTCCTTGTCCAACATCAACTCTTTAGCATGTCATATTTTAATGAGTGCTCCCAATCATAAAAGATGTCAATGATAATATATTTATATGTGAAAACCTCTCTTTCCTTATTACTTCCTATTAATTGCAACAATGACCAAAGCTATGTCTGCCAACTCCCAACAACTTTTAATCATCATACTCTTTCTATGTGAAGTCATTACTCTCAATAAGATCAATATGAACTTGTTGTTTCTTTTTATTCTTTTTCTCTTTTCTTTTATTCACCCAAGATCATGGCAAAATAATCAAGCCCTTGACTTAACACTAATATTTATTATATATAGCTCACGGACTCGATTACATAGAGGGATCATAAAGCAAAACTCAAAACTAGATCATGTCATAAACTTTATTCTACTAGATCAAGATACTACTAATAGGATCGAACTAAGAAAAACGGTAAAGATAAGAGTTGTGATTGTGATACGATACCGGGGCACCTCCCCCAAGCTTGGCAGTTGCCAAGGGGAGTACCCATACCCAGATACTCAATTCTTCTTTGTTGGAGGAGACGGTGGATGTGTTGTTGATGATGCGGGCTTGTCATCCATCTTCCAAGGCATAGGTTCACCATATTAGAAAGATGATCGAGTCTCCGGAATCCTCAAATCTGCAGCCAAACTCATTCTTTTGAATATATATTCATACTCACAGTTTTGGTTTTGAAGGTCATAGACTTGGGCTTGGAGGTGCTCGATCTTCTCATATAGCTTGAAGATGGCTTCCTCGGTGTTCTTGGCATCCGGCTTGTAATTGTTAGTGAACTCCGCGAGCATCGTGTGGCTGGCGTTGATTCCACACTCCACCATCCCCTGGCACTTGAAAATTTGTTGCTCCAATGCTTCGAGCCTCGTCTCTATGCTTTCGGTCCCCTTTGGTCCCTCTTCATCGCGGATGTGCAGCAACCCATCGCGCAACTCAATGGTTTGAGGGTGTCGCAGCACCTCCGCGAGGTAAGGGTTGATGACCTTCTCGAAGAACTTGTCCTTGGAGGCGCTTGGGGCCATCATGATAACCTAGATCTGTCAGAAAAATGGCTCGAAACAAAAACAGAGGAGGTTTGTGTGATACGGGAGTCAAAACCTTCGGGAGAATATATGATGAATTTTTACCGACCAAAATACGTAATATGCAAGAAAACGGAGTCCGAAAAGCACACGAGGTGCTCACGAGGTAGGGGGGCGTGCCCACCACCCTCGTGGGGCCCTCGTGTCCTTCCCGGAAAGCTACTTATTTTTCTATTTTTCTAAATATTCCAAAACGGAGAAATATTGCCTTAAAAATTGTTTTGGAGTCGGTTTACTTACCGTACCACATACCTATTCCTTTTCGGAGTCTGAAACGTTCTGGAAAGTGTCCCTTATGTATTCCTCCGGGGTTATGGTTTCAATAATATTGGTTTCAACATTTATGGGATTACCTGAGATATAATGTTTAATTCTTTGACCATTTACCACCTTCAGATTTGTGCCCTCGAAGTTGTTGATTTTTATGGCACCGGAACGATAGACCTCTTCGATAACATAGGGGCCTTCCCATTTAGAGAGAAGTTTTCCTACAAAAAATCTTAAACGGGAGTTGTATAGCAATACATAATCACCTACATTAAACTCACGCTTTTGTATCCTTTTGTCATGCCATCTTTTAACTTTTTTCTTTAAACAACTTGGCATTTTCATAAGCTTGGGTTCTCCATTCATTAAGTGAGCTAATATCAAATAACCTCTTCTCACCGGCAAGTTTAAAATCATAGTTGAGTTCTTTAATAGCCCAGTATGCCTTATGTTCTAGTTCGAGAGGTAAGTGACATGCTTTTCCATAAACCATTTTATACGGAGACATACCCATAGGATTTTTATATGCACTTCTATAAGCCCATAATGCATCATCAAGTTTCTTGGACCAATTCTTTCTAGACCTATTAACAGTCTTTTGCAAAATTAATTTGAGCTCTCTATTGCTCAATTCTACTTGACCACTAGACTGTGGGTGATAAGGAGATGCAATTCTATGATTAGCATCATATTTAGCAAGCATTTTACGGAAGGCGCCATGAATAAAGTGTGAACCACCATCAGTCATTAAATATCTAGGGACTCCAAACCTCGGGAAAATAAATTCCTTAACCATTTTAATAGAAGTGTTATGATCAGCACTACTAGTTGGAATAGCTTCTACCCATTTAGTAACGTAATCAACAGCAACTAGAATATGTGTATATCCATTAGAGGCAGGAAAATGTCCCATATAATCAAAGCCCCAAACATCAAACGGTTCAATAACAAGTGAATAATTCATAGGCATTTCTTGACGTCTACTAATATTACCAATTCTTTGACATTCATCGCAAGACAAGAAAAACTTACAGGCATCCTTGAAGAGAGTAGGCCAATAAAACCCAGATTGCAATACCTTATGTGCACTTCTATCTCCAGCGTGGTGTCCTCCATAAGACTCGGAATGACACTTGCGTAGGATCTATTCCTGTTCATGCTCAGGTACACAATGTCTAATAACACCATCTACTCCTTCCTTATAAAGATGTGGGTCATCCCAAAAGTAATGTCTTAAATCATAGATTTTTTTTCTTTTGGTGGTATGTGAAGCTAGGTGGTATAAACTTAGCAACAATATAATTAGCATAATCAGCATACCATGGAGTACTACGAGAAGTACTTATAACATTTAATTCTTCATCAGGAAAGTCATCATTAATAGGTAGTGGGTCATCAAGAATATTTTCTAACCTAGATAAGTTGTCTGCAACGGGGTTCTCAGCTCCCTTTCTATCAACAATATTCAAATCAAATTCTTGTAGCAAGAGAACCCATCTAATAAGTCTAGGCTTAGCATCTTTCTTTTCCATAAGGTATTTAATAGCAGCATGATCAATTTGAATAGTTACTTTAGAATCAACAATATAAGATTTGAACTTATCATAAGCAAATACAACTGCTAAAAGCTCCTTTTCAGTAGTAGCATAATTTCTTTGAGCATTGTCTAGAGTCTTACTAGCATAATGGATAACATTTAATTTCTTATCAACTCTTTGCCCTAGAACAGCACCTACAGCATAATCACTAGCATCACACATAATTTCAAAGGGTAAATTCCAATCAGGTGTCTGAACAATAGGTGCAGAGACTAATGCTTTCTTAAGTATTTCAAATGCTTCTACACAATCATCATTAAAGACAAATGGTATATCTTTTTGCAATAAATTAGTCAGAGGCCGAGAAATTTTTGAGAAGTCCTTAATGAACCTCCTGTAAAATCCAGCGTGACCAAGGAAACTTCTTATACCTTTGATGTCCTTGGGACATGGCATCTTTTCAATAGCATCAACCTTGGCTTTATCAACTTCAATACCTCTTTCAGAAACTTTGTGCCCCAAGACTATACCTTCATTAACCATAAAGTGGCACTTTTCCCAATTCAAGACAAGATTAGTTTCTTCACATCTCTGCAAAACTCGATCAAGATTGCTCAAGCAATCATCAAAAGAGGAACCATAGACGGAAAAGTCGTCCATGAAAACCTCACAAATCTTTTCACAAAAGTCACAGAATATAGCCATCATGCATTTTTGAAAGGTAGTAGGTGCATTACATAAACCAAAAGGCATACGTCTATAAGCAAAAGTACCAAAAGGGCATGTAAAAGTAGTCTTTGATTGATCTTTAGCCGACACAGGTATTTGAGAGAAACCAGAATAACCATCTAGAAAGCAATAGTGTGTATGTTTGCATAATCTTTCTAGCATTTGATCAATAAAAGGTAAGGGGTAATGATCTTTCTTAGTAGCTTTATTTAATTTGCGGAAATCAATACCATCCTATAACCTGTGATAATTCTTTGTGGAATCAATTCATCTTTATCATTAGGAACAACAGTAATACCTCCCTTCTTAGGGACACAATGGACAGGACTTACCCACTCACTATCAGCAACGGGGTAGATTATACCTGCCTCCAGAAGCTTTAGTATTTCTTTTCTTACCACTTCTTTCACTTTAGGATTCAGACGTCATTGAGGATCACAAACTGGTTTGGCATCTGCTTCCAAATTTATTTTATGTTGACATAGAGTGGGACTAATGCCCTTAAGATCATCAAGAGTATATCCAATAGCAGCACGATGCTTCTTCAGAGTTTTCAATAATCTTTCTTCTTCATGCTCTGAAAGGTTAGCACTAATAATAACAGGATATATCTTCTTTTCATCAAGATAAGCATATTTAAGATTATCAGGCAAAGGTTTAAGCTCAAACACGGGGTCACCCTTGGGTGGTGGAGGATCCCCTAAAATTTCAACAGGCAAATTGTGTTTCGGAATAGGTTCCTGTTTAAAGAATACTTCATCTATTTCCCTTCTTTCATTCATGAACATATCATTTTCATGGTCTAGCAAATAGTGTTCTAAAGGATCACTAGGAGGTACGGCAATAGAAGCAAGACCAATAATTTCATCCTTACTAGGTAATTCTTCCTCACGATGTTGTTTACTAAATTTAGAGAAATTAAACTCATGAACCATATCATCCAAGCCAACAGTAACAACATTCTTTGTGCAATCTATGGTAGCATTGACAGTATTTAAGAAGGGTCTACCAAATATAATGGGACACAAGCTATCTTGTGGGGAACCAAGAACAAGAAAATCGGCAGGATATTTAGTTTTCCCACACAAGACTTCAACATCTCTAACAATTCCCATTGGTGAAATAGGATCTCTATTGGCAAGTTTAATTGTGACAGCAATATCTTCTAACTCAGCAGGTGCAATTTCATTCTTAATTTCTTCATATAAAGTATGCGGTATAACACTAGCACTAGCACCCATATCACATAAGCCATGATAACAACGATCTCCTATTTTAACAGAAATAACAGGAACGCCTACCACAGGTCTATGTTTATCTTTAGCACAAGGCTTAGCAATTCTAGCAGTTTCACCTTCGAACTAAATAACATGCCCATCAATATTATCAGACAAGAGATCTTTAACAATAGCAATATTAGGTTCTACTTTAACTTTCTCAGGGGGTGTATAAGTTCTAATATTGCTTTTACGATCAACAGTTGAAGCTTTAGCATGATCCTTTATTCTAACAGGGAAAGGTGGTTTCTCAATATAAGAAGTAGGAACAATAGGATCATTATAAGTGACAATCTTTTCTTCAACTTTAATAGGTGCAGCTACTTTTACTTCTATGGGAGGATGATATTTAAACCACTTCTCCTTAGGGAGATCAACATAAGTAGCAAAAGATTCACAGAAAGAAGCTACTATCTCAGAGTCAAGTCCATATTTAGTGCTAAACTTACGGAAAATATCGGTATCCATAAAAGATTTAACACAATCAAACTTAGGTGTCATACCTGACTCCTTACCTTCATCGAAGTCCCAATCTTCAGAGTTACATTTAATTCTATCCTATAAATTCCATCTGAATTCAATAGTCTTCATCATAAAAGAGCCAGCACAAGAAGTATCGAGTATGTTGCGATTGTTTTCAGAAAGCCGAGCATAAAAACTTTGCATAATTATTTCTCTCTGGAGCTCATGATTGGGGCATGAATATAACATTGATTTAATCCCCCCCAAGCTTGAGCGATGCTTTCTCCTTCACGAGGCCAGAAATTATATATATAATTGCGATCACGATGAACAAGATGCATGGGGTAATACTTTTGATGAAATTCCAACTTCAATCTTTTATAGTCTCATGATCTTATATCATCACATTGCCTATACCATACTAATGCGTCTCCCTTCAAAGAAAAAGGGAAGACCTTCTTCTTAGCAACATCATCGGGTATACCTGCAAGCTTAAATAATCCACAAACTTCATCCACATATATTAAGTGCTCATCAGGATGCTTTGTTCCATCTCCTGTAAGAGGGTTAGCTAGCAGTTTTTCCATCATACCCGAAGGAAATTCAAAAGGAGTTTCATTTTCAATAGGTTCAGTAGGTTCAGAAGCAACTCTTTGCTCTACTGGACGGGGTGAAGATACCCCGAACAAGCCCCTCGGAGAATTACTTTCCATAGTAACAAGTGACAGTAAATTTCAGCACACTATATAAATTTTTCCTTACCAAATTCCACCTACCAAAGGCGCTACACTCCCCGGCAACAGCGCCAGAAAAGAGTCTTGATGACCCACAAGTATAGGGGATCTATCATAGTCCTTTCGATAAGTAAGAGTGTCGAACCCAATGAGGAGCAGAAGGAAATGATAAGCGGTTTTCAGCAAGGTATTCTCTGCAAGTACTGAAATAAGTGGTAACAGATAGTTTTGTGATAGGATAAATTGTAACGAGCAACAAGTAACAAAAGTAAATAAAGTGCAGCAAGGTGGCCCAATCCTTTTGTAGCAAAGGATAAGCCGGAACAAACTCTTATAATAGGAAAAGCGCTCCCGAGGACACATGGGAATATCGTCAAGCTAGTTTTCATCACGTTCATATGATACGCATTCGATACTTTGACAATTTGATATGTGGGTGGACCGGTGCTTGGGTGCTGTTGTTACTTGAACAAGAATCCCACTTATGATTAACCTCTATTGCAAGAATCCGCAACTGCAACAAAAGTATTAAGGTAAACCTAACCATAGCATGAAACATATGGATCCAAATCAGCCCCTTACGAAGCAACGCATAAACTAGGGTTTAAGCTTCTGTCACTCTAGCAATCCATCATCTACTTATTACTTCCCAATGCCTTCCTCTAGGCCCAAATAATGGTGAAGTGTTATGTAGTCGACGTTCACATAACACCACTAGAGGCTAGACAACATACATCTTATCAAAATATCAAACGAATACCAAATTCACATGACTACTCATAGCAAGACTTCCCCCTTGTCCTCAGGAACGAACGTAATTACTCACAAAGCATATTCATGTTCATAATCAGAGGGGTAATAATATGCATATAGGATCTGAACATATGATCTTCCACCAAATAAACCAACTAGCATCGACTACAAGGAGTAATCAACACTACTAGCAACCTACTAGCACCAATCCCGGACTTTGAGACAAGAATTGGATACAAGAGATGAACTAGGGTTTGGAGATGGGATGGTGCTGATGAAGATGTTGATGGAGATTGCCCTCTCCCGATGAGAGGAGCGTTGGTGATGATGATGGTGATGATTTCCCCCTCCGGGAGGGAAGTTTCCCCGGCAGAACAGCTCTGCCGGAGCTCTAGATTGGATCCGCCAAGGTTCCGCCTCGTGGCGGCCGAGTCTCGTCCCAAAAAGTTCCTCCTTATTTTTTTTCTCATCGAAAGACCTCATATAGGAGAAGATGGGCATCGGAGAGCCACCAGGGGGCCCACGAGGTAGGGGGGCGCGCCCCCCACCCTCGTGAGAAGGGTGTGGGCCCCCTGGCCTTCATCTTTGGCGTGGATTTTTCTTTATTTCTTTTAAGACGTTCCGTGGAGTTTCAGGACTTTTGGAGTTGCACAGAATAGGTCACTAATATTTGCTCCTTTTCCATCCCAGAATTCCAGCTGCCGTCATTCTCCCTCCTTACGTAAACCTTGTAAAATAAGAGAGAATAGCCATAAGTATTGTGATATAAAGTGAAATAACAGTCCATAATGCGATAAATATCGATATAAAAGCATGATGCAAAATGGATGTATCAGCGCCCTCCCTGCCCCCCCCCCCGTCACCAGCAACCTCGCTCGGCAACGGGCGGGTTGCCCCCCTGCACGCACGCACCCGTTGGCGCCCGAAACCCGCTAAGGCCTCCCCAAGCCAATGACAAGTGCCCCCCCCCCAAAAAAACGTTTTTTTAAAGAAGAATAATTAAAAAATAAATATATAATTAATGAATGAATTAATTAATTAAGTTAATTAATCTAATTAACCTGTTAGTTTAATTAAACAGTAATTAATTAACCTAAACCATAATTAACCTAAATAGAGAATGACAGGTGGGTCCCACGGGGCCCACACGTCAGGTTGACCAGGTCAACGGTCAGAGTTGACTGCTGACATCATAATTGTATTTTATAAATTAATTAATTCTGTTAATCCTAAAAATGATTTAAATCTTTTAAAATTAATATAAAATAAACCGTAGCTTGGATGGAAAAACTTTGTACATGAAAGTTGCTTAGAATGATGAGACGAATCCGGATAAACGGCTCGTTCGTCCGCCATGCATCCCTAGCATAGAGAACCCGCAACTTTTCATCTGTTTCCGGTAGATGAATAGTGCATAACTGCTGCCTATTAATTCCAACTTCCATACTAAAATAACTAGTGTGACTTAGACATACTTTTAGGCAACCCTGCACCGCACCCTAGCTCTCACTTGCCTCTAACCCTACAGGCTTGGAACATTCCCCTCCTATCATCTGTCTGGCACATGTCCGGAACTGGGAACATTTTCTCGGGTGGGTTCCCCCTTCCTCGGTATCGCGTAGTACTGCGATAGAACACACCCGACATTGCGTGTTGTCATGTCTTGTATTGTGTTGCATTGCTTGCTTTGTATTTACTATTTCTTCCCCCTCCTTCCCTCTCGTTAGAGACCGAGACCACCACCGATGACGTTGTTGTGTACGACTACGGTGTTGACGACCCGTCCTTCTTGCCAGAGCAACCAGGCAAGCGCCCCCTTGATCACCAGATATCGCCTACTCTCCTCTATACTGCTTGCATTAGAGTAGTGTAGCATGTTACTGCTTTCCGTTAATCCTATCCTGATGCATAGCCTGTCCTTGCTACTACTGTTGTTACCTTTACCTGCAATCCTAATACTTAGTATAGGATGCTAGTTTATCATCAGTGGCCCTCCATTCTTGTCAGTCTTCCATGCTATACTATCGGGCCGTGATCACGTCGTGTGTTGATCACGGGTATATACTATACATACATATATACATACTATACAGGTGGTGACTAAAGTCGGGTCGGCTCGTTGAGTACCCGCAAGTGATTCCGATGAGGGGGCTGAAAGGACAGGTGGCTCCATCCCGGTAGAGGTGGGCCTGGGTTCCCGATGGCCCCCGACTGTTACTTTGAGGCGGAGCAACAGGGCAGGCGAAGACCACCTAGGAGATAGGTGGGCCTGGCCCTGGTCGGCGTTCGCGGTTACTTCAAAATAACACGCTTAACGAGATCTGGGTATTTGATCTGAGTCTGGCTACTGGCCTATACACACTAACCAACTACGCGGGAACAGTTATGGGCACTCGATGTCGTGGTATCAGCCGAAGCCTTCATGACGTCAGCGACTGAGCAGCGCGCGCCGGGTTGGACCGCGTAACGCAACTTCCTTTGTAATGGAGGTTGCTAGGTTTGCTCACCGGCAGCGTAGGCAATGTGGAGGTGTGCAATGGGTGATGGGCCCAGAACCCTGCGCCATAGGATTTAGACCGGCGTGCTGACCTCTCTGTTGTGCCTAGGTAGGGCTGTGACGTGTTGATCTTCCGAGGCCGGGCATGACCCAGACAAGTGTGTCCGGACAAAGGGGATCGAGCATGTTGGGAAATGTGGTGCACCCCTGCAGGGAAGTTAATCTATTTGAATAGCCGTGATCTTCGGTAATAGGATGACTTGGAGTTGTACCTTGACCTTATGACAACTAGAACCAGATACTTAATAAAATTCACCCTTCCAAGTGCCAGATACAACCCGGTGATCGCTCTCTAACAGGGCGACGAGGGGAGGATCGCCGGTTAGGATTATGCTACACGATGCTACTTGGTGAACTTACCATCTACTCTCTTCTACATGCTGCAAGATGGAGGCGGCCAGAAGCGTAGTATTCGAAAGGACTAGCTATCCCCCTCTTATTCCGGCATTCTGCAGTTCAGTCCACATATGATACCCCTTTTCCATTTGATACCAATGCATACATATGTAGTGTAGCTCCTTGCTTGCGAGTACTTTGGCTGAGTACTCATGGTTGCTTTGTTCCCCCTTTTCCCCCTTCCTATACCCGATTGCTGCGACCAGACCATGGAGCCCAGGAGCCAGACGCCACCATCGACGATGACTCCTACTACACTGGAGGTGCCTACTACTACGTGCAGCCCGCTGACGACGACCAGGGGTAGTTTAGGAGGATCCTAGATAGGAGGCATGCGCCTCTTTTGATCTATGTCCCATTTTGTGCTACCCTTCTTAAGGCAAACTTGTATAACTTATGTCTGTACTCAGATATTGTTGCTTCCATTGACTCGTCTATGATCGAGCTCTAGTATTCGAGCCCTCGAGGCCCCTGGCTTGTAATATGATGCTTGTATGACTTATTTTATTTGTAGAGTTGTGTTGTGATCTCTTCCTGTGAGTCCCTGATCTTGATCGTACATGTTTGCGTGTATGATTAGTGTACAGTCAAATCGGGGGCGTCACAGTAAACTACCCACACATCATCGGAGGGGCCATGGAGTTGATGTAGAGGCCCTCCGTGATCAATGCCCCCTCCAGCGGAGCTCCGGAAAAGGCCCCAAGATGGGATCTCTTGGGTCAGAAGGTTGCGGCGGTGGAATTAGGTTTTCGTGGTGCTCCCCGATGTTTCCAGGGTACGTAGGTATATATAGGAGGAAGAAGTAGGTCGGTGGAGCCACGAGGGGCCCACGAGGGTGGAGGGCACGCCCCCTGCCTCGTGGCCGCCTCGTTGATTGCTTGACATCCACTCCAAGTCCTCTGGATCATGTTTGTTCCAAAAATCATGCTCCCGAAGGTTTCATTCCGTTTGGACTCTGTTTGATATTTTTTTTCTGCGAAACACTGAAATAGGCAAAAAACAGCAATTTGGGATGGGCCTCCAGTTAATAGGTTAGTCCCAAAAATAATATAAAAGTGTATAAATAAGCCCATTAAACATCCAAACAGAATATATAATAGCATGGAGCAATAAAAAATTATAGATACGTTGGAGACGTATCAAGTTTATCCCTCTACATCATGTCATCTTGTCTAATGTGTTACTCCGTTCTTATGAACTTAATACTCTAGATGCATGCTGGATAGCGGTCGATGTGTGGAGTAATAGTAGTATATGCAGAATCGTTTCGGTCTACTTTTCACGGACGTGATGCCTATATTCATGATCATTGCCTTAGATATCATCATAACTATGCTCTTTTCTATCAATTGCTCGGCAGTAATTTGTTCACCCACCATAATACATGCTATCTTGAGAGAAGCCACTAGTGAAACCTATGGCCCTCGGGTCTACTTTACATCATATAAGTTTCCAATCTAAAATTCTAGTTTACTATCTATTTTGTAATCTTTATTTTCCAATCTATACCACAAAAATACCAAAAATATTTATCTTATTATCTCTATCAGATCTCACTTTCATAAGTGACCGTGAAGGGATTGACAACCCCTTTATCGCGTTGGTTGCGAGGTTCTTGTTTGTTTGTGCAGGTACTAGGGGACTTGCGTGTAGTCTCCTACTGGATTGATACCTTGGTTCTCAAAAACTGAGGGAAATACTTATGCTACTTTGCCGCATCACCCTTTCCTCTTCAAGGGAAAACCAACGCATGCTCAAGAGGTAGCAAGAAGGATCTCTGGCGCCGTTGCCGGGGAGATCTACGCTCAAGTCAAGACATACCAAGTACCCATCATAAACTCTTCTCCCTCGCATTACATTATTTGCCATTTGCCTCTCGTTTTCCTCTCCCCCACTTCACCTTTGCCATTTTATTCGCCCTCTTCCGTTCGTCCTTCTGTTTGCTTGTATTACCATGTGCCTTCTTTTTGCTTACTTCTTTGCTTGCTAAGAGTTTATGGATCCTCGTCCCCTTGCTAATATTTTTAAGAGATCCAATCATGATGAACCAATTGCTAGTGATTTGAGTGCACTAGATTATCTTTATGAAGTTTTGGTTGAAATTCATGAATCTGGAAATTGTGATGAAGTGCTTTATGAAGTGATTCACGAAAGATCTTTGAATAAAAAGCATGATTTCAATGATGTTATTATAAATTCTATGAATGTCAATTGTGCTAATAATATGCAAAACCCTAAGCTTGGGGATTCTAGTTTTGCTATGTCCGCTACTTGTTGTAATGATTATGATTGGGGTGATTCTTCTTATGATCTTGAAAATTTATTTAAGCCCCATGATGAATATGAGATTGATAATAGTGGTTGCAATATTATTGAAAGTGGGTTTAGAAGAGTGTCAACTTTAGATCCCACATATTTGGAGAATGTTCAATCTTATGAAATTTTTGATAAAAGTAGGTTTGGAGAGGTCATGACTTTAGTTAATGTTAATCCCACTAATTTGGAAGAGTGTCAACTTTGCATGCATGTGGGTCGTGTTGAAAATATTTTATGTGATAGCTATTTCGTTGAATTTGCTTATGATCCCACATGTAATTATTATTAGAGAGGAAAATATGATTGTAGAAATTTTCATGTTACTAAATTACCTCTCGTTATGTTGAGAGTGCTATTATTTCTTTCCGCTTCCTTGCATATGCTAGTGAAAGGATCGATATGGTTGACTAGAGGGGAGTGAATAGGCAACTAACAATTTTTAGCTTTTCTTTAGCAATTTAACCTTTGCATCAAAGTAGGTTGTCTAGATATGCAACTAGGTGAGCAACCTATATGATGCAATACAGATAGGAACGCAAGCAAGCAAGATATATGAAACAAATAAGTTTCCACAAGTAAAGGCACGAGATAACCAAGAGTGGAGACGGTGGAGACGAGGATGTGTTGCCGAAGTTCCTTCCCTTTGAGAGGAAGTACGTCTCCATTGGAGCGGTGTGGAGGCACAATGCTCCCCAAGAAGCCACTAGGGCCACCGTAATCTCCTCACGCCCTCACACAATGCGAGATGTCGTGATTCCACTATTGGTGCCCTTGGAGGCGGTGACCGAACCTTTACAAACGAGGTTGGGGCAATCTCCACAACTCAATTGGAGGCTCCCAACGACACCACGAAGCTTCACCATAATGGACTATGGCTTCGCGGTGACCTCAACCGTCTAGGATGCTCAAACACCCAAGAGTAACAAGATCCACAAGGGATTAGTGGGGGAATCAAATATCTCTTGGTGGAAGTGTAGATCGGGGCCTTCTCAACCACTCCCAAGCAAATCAACAAGTTTGGTTGGCTAGGGAGTGAGATCGGGGGGAAATGGAGCTTGGAGCAATAATGGAGCTTAGTGGTGGAAGAGGTGAGTCAACGGGGAAGAAGGGGACCCCTTATATAGTGTGTGGAAAAGATCCAACCGTTACCCACCAACCAGCCGGCGGCCAGCGGTACTACCACGCCAGGCCAGCGGTACTACCGCAAGGCCGCGTGGTACTACTGCTTGCAACCAAGTGGTACTACCGCACGGCTGTGCGGTACTACCGCGCCCCCCATGCGGTAATACCACGAGGCAAAAGTCCCGGCCAGGGGAGAAGGGAAACTTCCGTGCCTACTTCCGCAAAGAAACGGAAGTAGCAAAAACCCGACACAGTAGTACTGCCGAGGGGCGATACTACTGCCTGACCGCATAGCGCGGTACTACCGCACGGCGAAAGCGGTACTACCGCGGTAGGTGCGGATGTAAAAAATTACATCCGCTCCTACTACCGCAAAGGGGCGGCACTAGCCTGGTGGGCAGCGGTAGTGCGGCTCCAGGGGAGCGGTACTACCGTGGGCACCTGCGGTACTACCGCGCCACCGTGCGGTACTACCGCGGATGCCTACGGTACTATCGTTGACCCAGGAGAAGTACTACCGCAACCAACAACGGCAGGCAGACAAGGGAGCCAAGAAAACGGAGGAAGCTCCAAGGAAGAAGGGGGGGATAAGAAGGAGATGTGTACGTGATGATTACACCCAAACCTTTCCAACGCGGACCCCCTCTTAATAGTACGGCTTTCCTACGACTCAAATCCACCAAAAAGAAACATAGAAAAGACGCCGTCTTCGTCAGTCTTCGAGGGGCACCCAATCGTCTTGTGCCTAGCAAAGAAGTGTCTGGAATACTCATGGCACACGATTAGTCCGCAAATGCGTTGTCATCAATCACCAAAACACTTAGGGATAAATATGTCCTTACAATCTCCCCCTTTTTGGTAGATTGATGACAAAACAGGATTTGCACAAAGAAAATACTATTAAGTAAATGCAAACCCCTCCTCTCTATAATATAGACGGGCTCCCCCTAGATGTGTGCCACCTAGATGAGTGCTATGGACTGCATGGCACACGAATACTAGGAATAGAGCTCCCCCTATATTATAGAGATAAGGCATATCTATCACTAGACAAGATAGTACAAACATAAGTTAAATAAGATAGATAGAGTGCATATGTCTTACACCATATGTAGGATAGGTCTCGAAGGCACAAACCAAACAAAAGCAAACGAGGCAAACAAGGTCCAAACGACAAAGCAGACAAACACACCAAGCATGACACAACACAAATCTCTACACTCTCTCCCCCTTTGGCATCGAGACGCCAAAAAGGCAGAGAGGACACCTACACACACGGGGTGGCTCAGGCAGAGAAGTCGTCCCACTGCTCCTCGTGCTCCTCGTCAGACTCAGCGGTGGGGATAGTCTCCTCGAGGTCATCCTCTGAACTGGTCCACTTGTATCCCTGCTTTGACATCCAGGCAGCCTCAGGTGTGATGACGTCCTCAGACCCGCCAGACACATCCTCTCCAAAGAGCCTCATAACCTTCTTGTCACGGTGGCGACTCTCCTTGTCAGCCACGTGAGCCCTGTACTGTCCCTTCGCCTGTATGTAGAAGAGAGTCTTCATCTTGTCCTTTAGCTTCTTGGCCCATGACGGCTCAGAGGAAGAAGTGGTGGACCTAGCAGCACGGTCCTCAGCAACATTCTCAGCAGCAGCAGCCTCCCCCTCACCAGCAGCCCTCCTAGCAGAAGAGGCCTCAGCATGGGTGGTGGTGTTGGACCAGTTGGGCTTGACGCGTAGGCTGATGGACTCATGGCGAATCCAGTCTGGAGCAAGGAACTCATCACCTGGGTACATCTTCTCCCAAGTGGTGGAGAGCAGCAGAAACAGGTACGGTCCATAGATAGGTACCTTGCGAGTGAACACCGCAAACTGAAGCTCACGCCACATGATGCGTGAGACATCAAGTGGCTGAGTCTGAGAAGAACGTGCCTCTGCACACAAGAGCAACATGTCCACTAGATATGCATGTACCTTGTCCTTGTCGCCAATGCGTGGGAATAGAGTGTTGCGGAAGATGCGATGCATGATATCCAGAAAGGAGTTTAACACCCAAGATGACTTGCCATTGGGGAGTACCTTCTCAACAAGGAAGGGCTGAAGCAGGTTCTTGTTGGCAGACTCAGAGTTGGCATGGGGGCGAACGCCAACAGGGGTGTGAAGCCCGTCATCAGGAATGTGCAGCAGATCCATGAACTCTTTCCATGTAGCAGACAGCTGACAACCATTGGTCATCCAGGTCATCCTCCACTCCTCCCCGGGATGAAAGTACACTGAGGCAAAGAACTGACAGATGAGCTCAGGGTCATAGTCAAGGTGAAAAGAGATCACCGGCTCAATAGCAAACTGCTCCACCAAGTCCAGAGCCTCTCCAAAATAGTCACGAAACTTGTCCTTCCGCAGGTGATGCATGTCTATCCACTTGACATCCACGAAGGTATTTTGCTTGTTCTTGATCACATCCAGATAGATGAGAGCCTGTTGCTTGGTCCAGAACAACTTGGTGCCTCTGAGGATAGCCCGAGGATTCACATAGGGATTGATCTTCCGGTGCTCGACATACTCAGTGATTGAAATCTCGTCCATGCCCTTAGCAGGTTCCTTTTGCTTGCTGGCAGTGGCCTTGACATTGCCCTTGGGGGCATTGGAGCCCTCTGGGGCTTCATCTTGGGGGTTGCGCAGACGCTTGGAGCTAGTGTCACGACTGGGATTGGAACGGCGAGAGCCACCACCTGAGACACAAAACGCAAAAACACCCACAAAAGCCAAGAGAGATTAATGCAAAGACCACAACAACGCAAGTGAAACAAGCAGAAAGCACACATGATACATGCCTAGAGAGAGATTTGATCCCTATGGTAGTACTGCCAAGTGCTGCGGAGCTAAGATAGTAGTACGGCTCTTAGACACGGTAGTACCATGCGAGATCACGGTAGTACCGGGTGTAGGAGCGGTAGTACGACCTTAGCGCCGCGGCTGGCGCGGTAGTACCGCGACTGCAGAGCGGTAGTACCGCACAGTACGGTAGTACCGCACCTGACGGGCGGTAGTACCGCACATTAGGCACGGTAGTACCGCACCGTGTCAGATCTGAACAAGTTCAAATCTGAAAAAGCGCGCGAAACCACGGCGGTACTACGGTTGGACAAAGCTACCACAAGACAGCATATCAAGTATGTTTCCTACGTATCACGACTCTCCTACATCCTACTCTTGCACAGATTTGGCCTAAAATCTCAAGAACGACAAGTTTCTCCCCAAAAACCTAGAAGCAAGAGAACAGCCAAGAAAAAGAGGGATTTGGGGAAAAACCTTGGTCCATGGCAAGAGGAAGTGGTGGGGAACGATCCCACCGGTCGGAATCCGAGGAGAGTGGCCGGAGACGGAGATCCGGCGAGGGCCTCCGGCGCCGTTCTTGAGAGAGAGACGTGGAGAGAGAGACAAACGAATGGGTATGGGGAGTTGGAACTCCCCTGCCCGAGTCATAACCCCCACGCGCCCTCGACGGCGCAGTAGTACCGTGCCCAGACACGGTAGTACCGCCCGGCGCGGTACTTCCAAAGTATCGCACCAAAGCGGTAGTACCATGCTGTGGCGCGGTAGTACCGTGCCTCCCAAAGCGGTAGTACCGCGGCCAGACGCGGTAGTACCGTGAGCTCAAGAAGATGCACATTTCGAGCACACGAAAAACTGGATCTTTGCACAAAACACTCCGAGCCAACACGACACCACAAGACCATGCAACACACAAAACCAGAAAGGCACACGACAAACGAACCAACCACGAGACACCACCTCTCCAAAAGAGAGGGCGGTGGCCGTAGCCACCTATGTTTGAGTCAACTGGTATGGCACCGCGAAGAATTATCCTTGGGTCCATGACCAAAACTCGTCTTTGAAGCATAAGTAGCATCAAACATGGCTAATGTGAAAGACTTGATTGATTTATGCATAATGGGGGAGGGAGAGTTCATTGAGAGAACATCACTCCCCCTATGTCCATGCCTACATCTAAATAGGACAACACGTTGAGTATGGTGGGGTGTGCAAGGGTTCAAGCAACATTGCTCGAATCGATGACATTTAGCTCATGCCTTAACTCGCGAAATCTTGCTTCATCCAAGGGCTTCGTGAAGATATCTGCAAGGTTATCATGAGTGTTGACGTAGTTGAGCTCGATCTCTCCTCGCCTAATGTGATCCCGGATGAAGTGATACCGGATCTCAATATGCTTCGTCTTGAAGTGTTGCACCGGGTTGAGAGAGATCTTGATGGCACTTTCATTGTCACACCAAAGAGGCACTTTGTCACAAGTGACACCGTAATCCTTTAAAGTTTGCCTCATCCATAAGAGTTGTGCACAACAACTACCGGCCGCCACATACTCCACTTCGGTGGACGAGAGAGACACACAACTTTGCTTTTTGGAATACCAACTTACCAAAGAGCAACCAAGGAATTGGCACCCTCCGAAAGTGGACTTCCTATCCACTTTGTCTCCCGCCCAATCGGAATCCGAGTACCCTACAAGCTTGAAGTCTGATCCTCTTGGGTACCATAAGCCAAAGTTTGGGGTATGAGCCAAATATCAAAAGATTCGTTTGACCACCACAAAGTGACTTTCCTTAGGTGCGGCTTGAAACCGTGCACAAATTCCCACACTCAACATGATGTCCGGTCTAGATGCACAAAGGTAAAGCAAGGATCCAATCATGGAACGATATACCTTTTGATCCACCACTTTACCATTGGGATCTAAGTCAAGTTGGCACTTGGTGGGCATTGGAGTGGAAGCCGGCTTGACGTCACTTAGCTTGAATCTCTTGAGCATGTCTTGAGTGTATTTGGATTGATTGATGAAGGTTCCTTCTCTTCTTTGCTTCACTTCGAACCCTAGAAAGAACTTCAACTCTCCCATGGAGGACATCTCGAACTTTGAGGTCATGAGAACGGCAAATTCCTCATTGAAAGCTTTGTTAGGAGAACCAAAGATAATATCATCAACATATAATTGGCACACAAACAACTCCCCTTTGACCTTCTTAGTAAAAAGAGTGGGGTCGATTAGCCCAACTTCAAAACCACGGTCTTGTAACAACTCGGTAAGGTGGTCATACCACGCATGTGGGGCTTGTTTAAGGCCATAGAGTGCCTTATCGAGTTTATACACATGATCGGGAAAGTAGGGATCCTCGAACCCAGGGGGTTGCTTGACGTAAACCAATTCATTAATAGGACCATTAAGAAAAGAACTCTTCACATCCATTTGTTGTAACTTAAAGTTGTGATGAGAAGCATATGCAATCAACATGAGAATGGATTCAAGACGAGCAACAGGAGCAAAGGTTTCACCGTAGTCGATACCCTCAACTTGGGAGTAGCCTTGTGCTACCAGACGAGCCTTGTTGCAAATGATAATCCCATGGGCATCTTGCTTGTTCTTAAATATCCACTTGGTTCCTATGACATTGTGATTCCCGGTTGGTCTTGGCACCAATCTCCACACTTTGTTGCGCTCGAAGTTGTTGAGTTCTTCATGCATGGCATTGATCCAATCCGGATCTTCTAGCGCCTCATAGACCTTGTGGGGTTCCACACAAGAGACAAACGCGTGATGCTCACAATAATTTGCTAATTGTCTACGAGTGCTTACCCCCTTTCTTAAGCTTCCAAGAACATTCGTCATGAGATGATCCTTGGTGGAGAGCTTGGAAACAACCTTGGCGGCACGACGCTCTAATTCCTCCTCGGTGGTGAGTTGAGGAGCGGTTACTTGATCATCTTGAGCACCGTCATGAACTTGTTCTTGATCTTGAACTTGCTCGGGGGAGAGAACTTGACCTTGGGCATCACTTGGTGTGTCCACACCGTCTTGAGTATGATCTTGCCCTTGGTCTTGTTCATGAGGTTGAGGGCCTTCACTTTGTTCTTCGGAAGCGTGTGGGACTTGGGTTGGTGATGGCTCCACTTGAGTGGAGCATTGTCCTTCTCCTTCGGCCACAAGGGGTTCCTCAATGGGTAGGATAAAACCAACACCCATTCTTCTTATGGCTTGAGGAGGAATTTCATCACCTACATCACAAGTGCCACTTTGCTCCACTTGGGAGCTGTTATTCTCATCAAACTCCACGTTACACGTCTCCTCAATAAGTCCCGTGGATTTATTGAGGACACGGTAAGCATGAGAGTTTGTAGCATAACCAAAAAATATGCCCTCATAAGCTCTAGCCTCAAATTTAGACAACCAAACACCTTTCTTGAGAATGAAACACTTACA
Source organism: Triticum urartu (assembly GCF_056163025.1). Taxonomy (NCBI): domain Eukaryota; kingdom Viridiplantae; phylum Streptophyta; class Magnoliopsida; order Poales; family Poaceae; genus Triticum; species Triticum urartu. Next base: position 614,533,295 of record NC_141875.1, on the reverse strand, counting down.
CCCGAATACCCGGAAGTACTTGAGGTTGGGCTTGTTACCGGTGAGTATCTCATATGGAGTCTTGTTCAAGCCCTTGCGGAGGTAGAGCCGATTGGATGCATGACATGCGGTGTTGATGGCTTCGGCCCAAAAGTTGTACGGAGACTTGAACTCCACCATCATGGTCCTTACCGCATCCATCAACGTCCGGTTCTTCCTCTCCGCAACACCGTTTTGTTGAGGGGTGTAGGGTGCGGAATATTGATGTTTGATTCCCTCATCACTAAGAAACTCATCCAAGGTGTAGTTCTTGAACTCGGTGCCGTTGTCACTTCTTATTGTCAAGATCTTTGCATTGTGTTGACGTTGAGCTTCATTTGCAAAGTCAATGACGGTTTGTTGGGTCTCGCTCTTCCTCTTGAAGAAATACACCCACGTGTACCTTGAGTAGTCATCCACAATCACCAAGCAATACTTCCTACCTCCAAGACTATCAAAGGATGGAGGCCCAAAGAGATCCATGTGAAGGAGCTCCAAAGGCCTCTTTGAATAAATGATAGTCGTGGGAGGGTGAGCCTTCTCATGTAGCTTTCCTTCGATACAGGCACTGCAAGCACGATCTTTAGCAAAACTAACATTCGTTAGTCCACGGACATGGTCCCCCTTGAGGAGACTTTGCAAAGATCTCATATTGACATGGGCTAAACGGCGATGCCAAAGCCATCCCACATCAACTTTAGCCATTAGGCATGTCGCGGTCTTAGTGGGTCGCTCTGAAAAGTTAATCACATAGAGACCGTTCTCGACATGCCCAACAAAGGCTACTTTAAGATTCTTGCTCCACAAGAGGGCCACGGTATTGATATCAAAGAAAGTGGCAAAGCCCATGATAGAAAGTTGACGAACGGAAAGTAAATTGTATGCAAGGGACTCAACAAGCATGACCTTCTCGATCGTGAGATCATGAGAGATGACCACCTTGCCAAGTCCCAATACCTTAGAAGATGAGGCGTCACCCCACTCGACATTGGTGGGCATAGATGGAACTTTGTGCACGTCCACCACCAAGTCCTTGCTTCCGGTCATATGATTTGTAGCTCCGCTATCGAGCAACCATGATCCACCACCAGAAGCAAACACCTACAAGAGATCAATGCTTCGTTTTAGGTACCCATTTTGTAATGGGTCCTTTGATGTTAGTAACAAGGGTATTAGGAACCCAAATAGACCATTCAATGTACTCATGAAGAGAACCAACAAATTTGGCATAAACATGCCCATCACTAGCATGACATAACACATAAGAAGGGTTAAAATCGCCGGCTTTGTTGAGAGGGGTGGCATTGCCCTTCTTGACATTGTTCTTCTTCTTCTCCTCGGGGGCACTCTCTCCCTCCCTCACAAAGGTTTGCATGAGGGGAGGAGGTCGTTTGGTCTTGTCATTCTTCTTCTTGTTCTTGGAGTCGGGCACGTACCCAACCCCTTCCTTGGCCACACCTCCCTTTTGGTTGATCAAGAGATCGTTGAGGTTCTTCTTGCCTTGTATGCAAGTCGCAGGACCTCTCTCAAGTTGCTCCTTCAACTTAGCATTTTCCTCAACAAGATGTATATGCTCACAACACGGGTTAGTAGCATTTGCATTATCAATTAAAACCATATGAGGAAAAGTTGCTTTCTCCTTAGTTAGCTTCACTTGGAGTTGATCATGAGACTCCTTGAGACTAGCGTGAATACCCTTCAAGGCCTTGTGGGCCTTGTCAAGTATATCAAACTCCTCTTTGAGTCTAGCAAGATCAACCCCGAGTTTGGCCTTCTCGGAATTTATCACACGAGAAACAATGAGGACATGATCATAATCTTTCTTTAACTTAGCATGATCAATGTTGTGTGACTCCTCAAGAGCCAAACGAAGAGAGCAACTATGCCCTTCCATCTTAGAGATGGTGTCTTCGTGAGCCTCGATCATGTCATTGGCTTCACCAAGTTGTTCCAAGAGAGCAACAAGGTGCTTCTTGGATTTTCCCTTGAGTTTGCCCATAAAGGCCTCAAACTCGTTAGCCTCCACATTAGCTCCCTCAAGTTCATTAATGCTATCCGTCGGGGAAGGATGATTAATGATGGTAGTTTTGATATTGGAGGTTACCTTGTTGGTGGCTTTAGCCATGAGGCACTTGGCGGTGATGCTCTCATTGGGTGAGTCGAAGAGAGACACCCGTGACGTTGTTGCAATGGCAACGGAGGCCATGGCAACCGACTCACCATCTTCATCATCGTCATCATCCTCATTTTACTCTACTTGCACAACCAAAGCCTTGGGAGGAGTCTTCTTGGTGAAGTTGTTCTTGTTGGGGAACGACTTGGCCTTGTCCTTTCGGATGAGCTTGCCACCATTGTCTTCCCTCTTCTCATACGGGCATTCCGCAACGAAATGACTCACATTGCCGCAATTGTAGCAAGTCCTTACACGTTGCTTGCCCCTTGTGCCACTCGAGTTGCTTTTGCTAAAGTTTGGCCTCGAGTTTTTCTTGCTCCAAAATTGCCTTGAAGCAAGTGCCATGTGTTCATGATATGCATACTTCGTATCTTCGGGGTTGCTCTCCTCTTCTTCCTCTTCTTCTTCTTCCACGGTGAGCTTGGCCTTCAATGCAAGGTTAGGCTTCTTTGCCCGTTGAGAACGGAGCACCGCATTGTCGGCGGTCTTGTCCAAAATGTTCATGGCCACAAACTCATACAACACTTCGCTTGAGGTCAAAGTGTGGAAGTCCGGTCTTTTACGAATGACGGAGGACATGGCCTTGTGATAGGGCATCATTGCCTTGAGGAATTTGCGCTTGATCCAATTGTCATCCGTGTCCTTGCTCCCATGATCTCGTAGTGAGACCGCGAGTTTGGTTACTCTCGATAAAGCTCACGAGGTTCTTCATCTTCTTTCATTGCAAACTCATCGACCTCATCTTGTACCACTTCATAGTTGGAGCGTTAAATGCTTGCACTTCCCCGGTAGAGAGAGACAACACAATGCCATGCGTCCTTGGCCAAGGCAAAGGGACGAAGATGAAGTAGGTCTTCGGGTGGAATTTCATCTTGAATGATGAAGAGAGCATTCTCATTGAATTTATTATCCGCGGCTTCTCGAGGAGTGAAGTTGCTTGGATCATGCGGATAAAAACCTTCTTCAATGATTCTCCAAAGGTTAGTGTTCACATGATTTAAATGACGTTTAAAGCGGTAAACCCAAGAATCAAAGTCCTCATTTTTCACAATCTTAGGAGGAGGACCAGCATGATTCAAATGAGTGGAAGGAATCGGTCCACCATAAACAAGTGGTGGTTCCACATGGGCAAAGATGCCGGTGCCATTCTTACCACTAGAAGAAGGAGCCTTTTCACTACTAGCTTCCCCCTTGTCGGGGATAGCATCCATCACCTTGTTGGCGGGATCACCCACTTTCAACGGTGCGGTGGATAGTTTAAGCCCCTCAAGAAATTTAGTAAACATGCTCTCAACTTCGGTCGTCATGGAGGTTTTCAATGTCTCCAAGGCCACATTGAACTCCTCACGAGAGACCGAGGTTCCCCCATCGCCCGTAGACGAGATAGGATTCACACCGGAGTGTTACTTCACACCGTCTATGGTATCAACCATACTCTTTGGACGGTAAAGTCCTTAATAAAGAGTCGAGGCTCTGATACCAATTGAAAGGATCGATATGGTTGACTAGAGGGGGGTGAATAGGCAACTAACAATTTTTAGCTTTTCTTTAGCAATTTAAACTTTGCATCAAAGTAGGTTGTCTAGATATGCAACTAGGTGAGCAACCTATATGATGCAATACGGATAGGAACGCAAGCAAGCAAGATATATGAAACAAATAAGCTTCCACAAGTAAAGGCACGAGATAACCAAGAGTGGAGACGGTGGAGACGAGGATGTGTTGCCGAAGTTCCTTCCCTTTGATAGGAAGTACGTCTCCGTTGGAGCGGTGTGGAGGCACAATGCTCCCCAAGAAGCCACTAGGGCCACCGTAATCTCCTCACGCCCTCACACAATGCGAGATGTCATGATTCCACTATTGGTGCCCTTGGAGGCGGCGACCGAACCTTTACAAACGAGGTTGGGGCAATCTCCATAACTCAATTGGAGGCTCCCAATGACACCACGAAGCTTCACCACAATGGACTATGGCTTCGCGGTGACCTCAACCATCTAGGATGCTCAAAGACCCAAGAGTAACAAGATCCGCAATGGATTAGTGGGGGAATCAAATATCTCTTGGTGGAAGTGTAGATCGGGGCCTTCTCAACCACTCCCGAGCAAATCAACAAGTTTGGTTGGCTAGGGAGTGAGATCGGGGGAAAATGGAGCTTGGAGCAATAATGGAGTTTAGTGGTGGAATAGGTGAGTCAACGGGGAAGAAGGGGACCCCTTATATAGTGTGTGGAAAAGATCCAACCGTTACCCACCAACCAGCCCGCGGCCAGCGGTACTACCGCGCCAGGCCAGCGGTACTACCGCAAGGCCGCGCGGTACTACTGCTTGCAACCAAGCGGTACTACCGCACGGCTGTGCGGTACTACCGCGCCCCTCATGCGGTACTACCGCGAGGCAAAAGTCCCAGCCAGGGGAGAAGGGAAACTTCCGTGCCTACTTCCGCAAAGAAACGGAAGTAGCAAAAACCCGACACATTAGTACTACCGAGGGGCGGTACTACTGCCTGACCGCATAGCGCGGTACTACCGCACGGCGAAAGCGGTACTACCGCGGTAGGTGCGGATGTAAAAAATTACATCCGCTCCTACTACCGCAAAGGGGCGGCACTAGCCTGGTGGGCAGCGGTAGTGCGGCTCCAGGGGAGCGGTACTACCGTGGGCACCTGCGGTACTACCGCGCCACCGCGCGGTACTACCGCAGATGCCTACGGTACTACCGTTGACCCAGGAGCAGTACTACCGCAACCAACAACGGCAGCCAGACAAGGGAGCCAAGAAAACGGAGGAAGCTCCAAGGAAGAAGGAGGGGATAAGAAGGAGACGTTTACATGATGATTCCATCCAAACCTTTCCAACGCGGACCCCCTCTTAATAGTACGGCTTTCCTACGACTCAAATCCACCAAAAAGAAACATAGAAAAGACGCCGTCTTCGTCAGTCTTCGAGGGGCACCCAATCGTCTTGTGCCTAGCAAAGAAGTGTCTGGAATACTCATGGCACACGATTAGTCCGCAAATGCGTTGTCATCAATCACCAAAACACTTAGGGATAAATATGTCCTTACAGCTAGTTTTTGCTTGCCTTGATAATTTGTTTGCCTATAAGATGCCTATGCATAGGAAGTATGTTATACTTAGATGTGTTTGTCATGTGTTTCATGATGCTCTCTTTGTGCTTCAATTCTTGTCTTTCATGTGAGCATCATTGAAATTATCAATGCCTAGGTAGGGGCCTTAAACGATAGCGCTTGTTGGGAGGCAACCCAATTTTATTTTTGTTCTTTACTTTTGTTCCTGTTTAGTAATAAATAATTTATCTAGCCTCTGTTATGACTGTGATTTTTATACTTTAATTAGTGTTGGTGCCAAGTAAAGCCTTTAGGATCTTCTTCGATGATTGTTGTTTGATCTTGCTGAAAAAAACAGAAAGTATGCGCTCACGAGAATAATTTTCATTTTTTACCAGGGAGCGATCAAATACTGACTTCAATTGAAGTAGATTAATATACAAATTACCCTGGTCGTCCTAATTTGGTAGAATTTTTCAAGTTACAAAAGTATTCGAAACCTACAGATTACTACAGACTGTTCTGTTTTTGACAGATTCTGTTTTTCGTGTGTTGTTTGCTTATTTTGATGAATCTATGGCTAGTATCGGGTGGTATGAACCATAGAGAAGTTGTAATACAGTAGGTTTAACACCAATATAAATAAAGAATGAGTTCATAATAGTACCTTAAAGTGGTGATTTGTTTTCTTATACTAATGGAGCTCATGAGATTTTCTGTTGAGTTTTGTGTTGTGAAGTTTTCAAGTTTTTGGGTAAAGATTTGATGGATTTTGGAACAAGGAGTGGCAAGAGCCTAAGCTTGGGGATGCCCAAGGCACCCCAAGGTAAAATTCAAGGACAACCAAAATCCTAAGCTTGGGGATGCCCAAGGAACCCCAAGGTAAAATTCAAGGACAACCAAAAGCCTAAGCTTGGGGATGTCCCGGAAGGCATCCCCTCTTTCGTCTTCATCTATCGGGAACTTTACTTGAGGCTATATTTTTATTCACCACATGATATGTGTTTTGCATGGAGCGTCTTGTATGATTTGAGTCTTTGCTTTTTAGTTTACCACAATCATCCTTGTTGTACACACCTTTTGGGAGAGACACACATGAATCGGAATTTATTAGAATACTCTGTGTGCTTCACTTATATCTTTTGAGCTAGATAATTTTACTCTAGTGCTTCACTTATATTTTTTAGAGCATGGTGGTGGTTTTATTTTGTAGAAATTATTGATCTCTCATGCTTCACTTATATTATTTTGAGAGGCTTTTAGAATAGCATGGTAATTTGCTTTGGCTATAAAATTAGTCCTAATATGATAGGCATTCAAGATGGGTACAATAAAAACTTTCATATAGAGTGCATTGAATACTATGTTTCTTAGATGTTTTGAGATATAAAGGTGGTAATGTTAGAGTCGTGCTAGTTGAGCAATTGGGAAATTGAGAAATACTTGTGTTAAAGTTGGCAAGTCCCATAGCATGCACGTATGGTAAACGTTGCGTGACAAATTTGAAGCATGGGTGTTCTTTGAGTGCTTTCCTTATGAGTGGCGGTCGGGGATGAGTGATGGTCTTTTCCTACCAATCTATCCCTCTAGGGGCATGCGTAGTACTACTTTGCTTCGAGGGCTAATAAACCTTTGCAATAAGTATATGAGTTCTTTATGACTAATGTGATTCCATGGATCATACGCACTCTCACCTTTCCGCAATTTGCTAGCCTTTACGGTACCGTGCATTGACCTTTCTCACCTTGAGAGTTGGTGCAAACTTCGCCGGTGCATCCAAACCCCGTGATACGACACGCTCTATCACACATAAGCCTCCTTATATCTTCCTCAAAACAGCCACCATACCTACCTATTACGGACATAGCCATTCCAAGATATATTGTCATGCAATTTTCCACCGTTCCATTTATTGTGACACACTCCATCATTGTCATATTGCTTTGCATGATCATGTGGTTGACATCGTATTTGTGGCAAAGCCACTTTCATAACTATTTCATACATGTCGCTCTTGATTCATCGCATATCCCAGTACACCGCCAGAGGCATTCACATAGAGTCATATTTTTGTTCTAGTATCGAGTTGTAACATTGAGTTATGAGTAAATAAAAGTGTGATGATCATCATTACTAGAGCATTTTCCCATGTGAGGAAAGTCAAATAAAAAAATAGTCCAAAGAAGCCCAAATAAAAAAAGGGGACAAAGAAGCCCAAATAAAAAAATGAGAGAAAAAGAGAGAAGGGACAATGTTACTATCCTTTTTCCACACTTGTGCTTCAAAATAGCACCATGGTCTTCATGATAGAGAGTTTCTTACTTTGTCACTTTCATATACTAGTGGGAATTTTTCATTATAGAACTTGGCTTGTATATTCCAACGATGGGCTTCCTCAAAATGCCCTAGGTCTTCATGAGCAAGCAAGTTGGATGCACACCCACTTAGTTTCTTTTGATGAGCTTTCATATACTTGTAGCTCTAGTGCATCTGTTGCATGGCAATCCCCACTCCTCGCATTGACATCAATTGATGGGCATCTCCATAACCCGTTGATTAGCCGTGTCAATGTGAGACTTTCTCCTTTTTTGTCTTCTCACATAACCCCCATCATTATATACTATTCCACCCATAGTGCTATATCCATGGCTTGCGCTCATGTATTGCGTAAGGGTTGAAAAGGCTGAAGTGCGTTAAAAAGTATGAACCAATTGCTCGGCTTGTCATCGGGGTTATGCATGAGGGGAGCATTTTGTGTGACGAAAATGAAGCATGGCCAAACTATATGATTTTGTAGGGATAAGCTTTTTTGGCTATGTTATTTTGATAAGACATAATTGCTTGGTTAGCATGCTTGAAGTATTACTATTTTTATGTCAATATTAAACTTTTATCTTGAATTTTTTGGATCTGAACATTCATGCCACAATAAAGAGAATTACATTGAAAATATTGTTAGAGAGCATTCCACATCAAAAATTCTGTTTTTATTATTTACCTACTCGAGGACGAGCATGAATTAAGCTTGGGGATGCTTGATACGTCTCCAACGTATCTATAATTTTTTATTGTTCCATGCTATTATATTATCTGTTTTGGATGTTTAATGGGATTTATTATACCATTTTATATTATTTTTGGGACTAACCTATTAACCGAAAGCCCAGTGCAAATTGTTGTTTTTTTGCCTATTTTAGTGTTTTGTAGAAAAGGAATATCAAACGGAATGAAACCTTCGCGAGGATCCTTTTTGGAACAAACGTGATCCAGGAGACTTGGAGTGGACGTCAAGGAAGTAGCGAGGCGGTCACGAGGTAGGAGGGCGCGCCCAGGGGACCAGGCATGCCCCCACCCTCGTGGGCCCCTCGTAGCTCCACCGACCTACTTCTTTCGCCTATATATACTCTTATACCCTGAAACCTTCGGGGAGAGCCACGAAACACCTTTTCCACCGTCGCAACCTTCTGTACCCGTGAGATCCCATCTTGGGGCCTTTCCGGCGATCTACCGGAGGGGGATTCGATCACAGAGGGCTTCTACATCAACATAGTAGCCTCTCCGATGATGTGTGAGTAGTTTACCACAGACCTTCGGGTCCATACTTATTAGCTAGATGGCTTCTTCTCTCTCTTTGGATCTATACAAAGTTCTCCTCGATCTTCTTGGAGATCGTAACTCTTTTTGCGATGTGTTTGTCGAGATCCGATGAATTGTGGGTTTATAAACTTGATTATCTATGAATATTATTTGATTCTTCTTGGAATTCTTATATGCATGATTTGATATCTTTGCAAGTCTCTTCGAATTATCGGTTTATTTTGGCCTACTAGATTGATCTTTCTTGCAATGGGAGAAGTTCTTAGCTTTGGGTTCAATCTTGTGGTGTCCTTTCCCAGTGACAGCAGGGGCAGAAAGGCACGTATTGTATTGTTGCCATCGAGGATAAAAAGATGAGGTTTATATCATATTGCTTTTAGTTTATCCCTCTACATCATGTCATCTTGCCTAATGCGTTACTCCGTTCTTATGAACTTAATACTTTAGATGCATGCTGGATAGCGCTCGATGTGTGGAATAATAGTAGTAGATGCAGAATCATTTCGGTCTACTTGTCACAAACGTGATGCCTATATTCATGATCATTGCCTTAGATATCATCATAACTATGCGCTTTTCTATCAATTGCTCGGCAGTAATTTGTTCACCCACCGTAATGCATGCTATCTTGAGAGAAGCCACTAGTTAAACCTATGCCCCCGGGTCTACTTTACATCATATAAGTTTCCAATCTACAATTCTAGTTTAGTATCTATTTTGCAATCTTTATTTTCCAATCTATACCACAAAAATACCAAAAATATTTATCTTATTATCTCTATCAGATCTCACTTTCGTAAGTGACCGTGAAGGGACTGACAACCCCTTTATCGTGTTGGTTGCAAGGTTCTTGTTTGTTTGTGCAGGTACTAGGGCACTTGCATGTAGTCTCCTACTGGATTGATACCTTGGTTCTCAAAAAACTGAGGGAAATACTTACGCTACTTTGCTGCATCATCCTTTCCTCTTCAAGGGAAACCAATGCATGCTCAAGAGGTAGCAGACATCAATACGCAGTCATCCCAACAAACAATCATGCCTTTTAGAATAAAAATGCTAAAGAAAACTATCCCTACAAAATCATATAGCCTTGTCATGCTCCAGCGTCTTAACACAAAATATAAATCATGTACTACCCCGGTGTCAGCCAAGCCATGGATATAGCACTATGGGTTCATACTTTTAACGCACTTCAGCTTTTTCAACCCACACGCAATACATGAGCGCAAGCCATGGATATAGCACTATGGGTGGAATAGAGTATGGTGGTAAAGATAATTTGGAGAAGACAAAAAAGGACAAAGTCTCACAACGACGCGGCTAATCAATGGGCTATGGAGATGCCCATTAATTGATGTCAATGCGAGGAGTATGGATTGCCATGCACAGCTATAAGTGTATGAAAGCTCAAACTAAAAACTAAGTGGGTGTGCATTTAACTTGCCCACTCATGAAGACCTCGGGCATTTGAGCAAGCCCATCATCGGAATATACAAGTCAAGTTCTATAATGAAAAATTCTCACTAGTATATGAAAGTGACAACATAGGAGACTCTCTATATGAAAAACATGGTGCTACTCTGAAGCACAAGTGTGGTGAAGGATAGTAACATTGCCCCTTTTCTCTTTTTCTCTTATTTTTTTGTTTTCTCTTCCCCCCCCCCTCCCTTTTTTTCTTTTCTTTGTTGGGCTCCTTTTAGCCTATTTTTTTTTTATTTTCGTCCGGAGTCTCATCCTGACGTGTGAGGAAATCACGGTCTCCATCATCCTTTTCTCACTGGGACAATGATCCAATAGTGATGATCATCACACTTCTATTTACTTACAACTCAATATTACAACTTGATATCTAAAACAATATGACTCTATATGAATGCTCCTAGCAGTGTACCAGGATGTGCAATGATGCTAGCATAACATGTATCATAATGATGAACGGTGACTGAGCCACAAATACTGTGTCAGCTATATGATCATGCAAAGCAATATGATAATGAATGTTCAAGTCATGTATATAATGATGATGGAAGTTGTATGGCAATATATCTCGGAATGTCTATGGAAATGTCATAATAGGTAGGTATGGTGACTGATTTGAGGAGGATATAAGGAGGCATATGTGTGATAGAGTGTATCATATCACGAGGTTTGCAGCAACTCTCGAGGTGAGAAAGGGCAATACACGGTACCTCTTAGGCTAACAAATTGCGGAAAGGTGAGAGTGCGTATAATCCATGGACTCACATTAGTCATAAAGAACTCACATACTTACTGTGAAAGTTTATTAGCCCTCGAAGTAAAGTACTACTACACATGCCCCTAGGGGGGTGAGGTTGGTAGGAGTTAACCATCGCGCGCCCCCGACCTCCACGCAAAGGAAGACAATCAATAATAAATTATGCTCCAACTTCTCAGCATAATGAGAGACTATACGTGCATGCTACGGGAATCACAAACCTTAACGCTAATATTCTTACTAAACCACAATCATTCACTAGTACCTCCCGCATATTACCATCTCTATATCGCAAAACTATTACAATGAATCAAACATATCATATTCAGTGATCTACAAGTTTTATATAGGATTGTATGACTAACCATGTGAATGACCAATTTCTATTGACTCTCTAAATATGTATAAGTGAAGCAAGAAAGTTTAATTATTTCTACAAAAGACCATGCTCTAATAAATATAACTGGAGCAAAAGAGCATTCTACAAATAACAGTTTTCTATATGTAAAGAAACAAGCATGTAAACTTCAAATGATATAAGTGAAGCACATAAAGCATTCTATAAAGCCATACTCAAAAGATATAAATGAAGTGCATGAAGCATTATATAAATCAACCAAGGACTATCTCATATCAGCATGGTGCATCACTAAAAGAAAATTAAAAACACACGACGCTCCAAGAATTTACGCATATCATGTGAACAAAAACAAAAACCGAAACATATCGATAATTGTTGAAGAAAGATGGGATGCCTTCCGGGGCATCCCAAGCTTAAACGCTTGAGTCTCCTTAAATATTTATTTGCCATCCCCAAGCTTGAACTCCTGCCTCTCCTTGTTCTTCTTATATCGATATCACCCCGATTTTCGAACACTTCATTCACACAAAACTTAACCAAACTTTTTATTAGCGGTGTTAGTACATATAACATCAAATCTCATCATGTCCTGCTATAACATTGATGCCCTACAAGTAGTCCTTTCGTTAAGTAAGAGTGTCGAAACCAACGAGGAGCAAAAGGAAAGGACAAGTGTCAGCAAGGTATTTTCTGCAAATACTGGAATTATCGGTAACGAGTAGTTTGTAACAAGTAGCACTAGTAACTAAGGTGCGGCAAGGTAGAGGCACCGAAAAATGGACGGCGGCGGCAACACGGCAGAGGCGGGCGAGTGTTTGCTGACGATATTGGGGTGGGAGAGAATGGCCAGTGTGCCACTGACTAGCGGACCAGGGGAGGAGTAGGCAGGCGCTACGCGCGTCCGTTTCTTATCTGCGCCGACGCAAATGAGGTTTAAAATTGGGCCCGGAATGGGTCGGCAGACGGACAAAAAGCGGACGCGCGTCCATTTGGGTCGACGCGTTGGGCCGACTTTTCTATCCGCGCCGATCCAAACGGACGCACGTGGACAAAATGAGTCAACGCGTTGAAGTTGCTCTAGTTATGTTAGCTTAGACTTGTTTTTGTTTGTGCGGTTTTTTCTAAGTCCACACGCAAAAAAAATACGTCGGGCCAGCGTTGGGTGCTTGGGCTGATACAAACGAAAAAGTATACACTTTTGCTCGATCGACCCAACCATGCAAAACGAAGGACAAAGCGTTCGTCCGTGTAGGTTTGATCGTTCCGACGCACACTATCCAGACAGTAAATTAGAGCACGGCTGCACGGCGCAGCTTCTCTACCTAGACGGGACACGCTGCACGGACGCGGGAGCGGCGCGAATGAAACGACGGTGGCCGAGCCCCGGAAAAAGGGAGGGCGCCGGGCGCCGGGCTGGTCGCGACGCGGGCAGTGCCAGCGCCACATCCACACGCTCAGTGCAGAATCGCTGGCCGCGGCGGCCGCCCAGCACGACGATCGACAGGCTGCAGAATCTACATGCGTCCTTCTCTCCTCCCAGCTAGACTCACGACGCCACAGCTCAACGGGCGTGTCATCGCATACTGGCGTGACACCAAAATAACCGGCTGCCATGTGACGTGAGATCTAGTAGAAGCATAATTATATGATGATGTCTGTCTGCGTGGGGATCTGTCTTGCGCACACTCATTTGGAATCCTAGTACTGCACAGCTAGTAGAAAATGTTCGCCAGCGACATCGCGATGGTCGGGCGATTTGCGGCGCTCGACAGCGAGAACGAACACGATCGATGTCTGTCGATATTACTATTCGTCAGTTTAGGAGTTGGCACCTTTTTCTTTCCCGCCCCTCGTACGAGAGCGTCGACGAGTTGACCCTGCCGGTCCTTTTTTTGTCTTTTGAAAAAGGCAATGCCGGGAGATCGGCGATTTGGTCGCCCGGCTCACATGAGTCCGAGCATAAACAGTACCGCGATTTGAAATAGGAAGAAGGCTTTTAAAATCTATTTTTTTTGTGGTGCAAGACGCTTCTGACGTGAACTCCGTGCAAAATTTTGTGAAGTTTGGTCATCGAGGAGCTCATGGGAAAAAAGACAAACTTCGGATGTCTAAGAAATTTTTGAAAATCGCACTATTAACACCTGATTTTGTCTTTTTTGCCATGAGCTTCTCGAATGTCCAAACTTCACAAAATTTTGCACGGACTTCACGCACAAGAGCATCTTGCATCACAAAAGAAATTGATTTTTTTTCTATTTCAAATTAAGGTAATACTGTTCACCAGGCTCATCTGAGCCTGGGCTCTAGGTTGAATTATCGCATTGCTGGTCCAAATTAAGACAGACGTGAAGCGATCAAGAAACTCACATGCGAAAAGAGGATCCCAAAGGCAAGCAGTGGTTAAGCGCGGCAAATTTTTTGGAATTTTTTCGAAATGGACATGAACTCGTATGTACTTCTAGCCAAAAGAACATTTATTTTTTTGCGAAACGGCCAAAAGAACAATATTACGTGCCATGTGTGGAGACGTACGTTCAGGGTCGATCTTCTGCGACTGAGTTGTAGGCTCGTCGCGTCTCATAGTCTGATGGCAACTTTATTATGGTTAATTCGCAGTAATGAACACGTCCAATACTTCAAGCTGTACAGCTTTTTTGTTTGTTTAATATTCCCTCAGTCCCAAAATTCTTGTCGTAGATTTCTCTAGATACGGATATATATAACATTAAAACTTAACTAGATACATCTGTATTTAGACAAATTTAAGATAAAAAATTTGGGACGGAGGGAGTGCTCCAGATGCCAAAGAGAAGTCAATTCGGGCGAGGGGATGAAGCAAAGTAACGTGCCATCATTCGCCGGCGAACGGAGATATTCCTTGGATTTCCTAAAAATAAAGGGAGATATTCGTTGATGTGCAAGCTCACGCGTCGTTGCCGAACTTCCGGTCGTTCTCACCACGGGACGACAATTGGCGAATGCTTTATAAATATAGTACATTGCTGTGACCCTTGCGAATCGTCGGGTTGAAGGAACGAATTTATACAGCACGGCGGTGAATCGGCCCCCAGGTGTTTGTAGTGGAGCTTCACTTTCTGAAACAACGGATTCATTACACACCGTGTCAAGAGTGAGCATTGTGCGATTCGGATTGTCTCGAAACACATTATGAAAGTTTCTAGAGTTGTGCTTCATCAGCAAGAGAATGTTATTTTTTCAGACCACTAGAAAAATATTACTCGCTCCAGTTTTTTTTTTGAGACAAATTACTCGCTCCAGATGTCCACTTTGTTTTTAAAAAAACGCCCACTTTGTTAAGATGGGACGGCCTAAGCCCACCACATTTCAAACTATAGCGGTACCATTTTAGCCCATTATGTCAGATGGGCTTTCGAAAAATCTGAGCACCTGTTTCTGTTTCTTTCGGCCCCTTATCCACATCCGCAACTCCCCCACAGCCCCTCCCTTCCCACCAAACCCAGCGCCATGCCAATGCCGCTGCCCGCCGTGGGCACGGGCCCCGCGTCGGCGATAGCTCCGGTCACCGCCGCGGCGCCCCTTAGATATCGTCCCATACGACTCCGCGCATCTCCGTCGACGGTTTCCTCCCCTTCAACCTCTGTGATCTCCAGCCCGCCGCCCCCGCCGTCTGCGAGGCATTCCCGCAAACACCTGGCGGGCAGAGGCCACGCCCCGGCGAGGCCCTCCAAGGACCGTGTCTTCTTCCTCGACGTCAACCCGATATGCTTCCGCGGCTCCCAGCGTAGCCTCGGCGCCTTCGCGCGCTGGCTCGCGCTCTTCTTCACGCACGTCAGCCTCCGGGACCCCGTTGTGGCCGTGAGTGTACACCCTCCCAGACTCTACAAAGGATTCATCTTCGCAGTGAATTACTAATTCTGTCTCTTTGTTCTAGGTCTTCGACGGGGCAGGTGGGAACGAGTACCGGAGGCGGCTGCTGCCGTCCTACAAAGCGCACCGGACTCGCGGCGTAGGCACCGGTGCCGATTCCCGCGTGGTTGACGTGCTCTGCGAGTGCAATGTTCCGGTGGGTGGACCAGAGATGGCAGACACAGTGTGTTAATTGCGCAATCCGCAATGCTCTCTTTGTCACAATTCTTTCTGATCCTAATGTTTTTGTTAACAACAAACTCAGATTGTGCAAGTCGATGGATACGAGGCAGATGATGTAGTGGCTACCTTGACAAAGCAAGTATTACAGAAAGGTTATAGAGTTGTCATTGCCTCGCCAGACAAGGACTTCAAGCAGTTGATATCTGAAGATGTTCAGTTAGTTATGCCCATTCCTGAGATTGGCCGATGGTCCTTTTATACGCTGAGGCATTATGTTGCACAATACAAGTGTGATCCAACTGTAGATTTGAGCCTCAGTGAGTATATATCTTGTAGGATAATCTGCAACTGTTCAGTTCTTTTTTGTTCATCAATTGCTGTCTGGTTCTATCTTTTCAACTGATGCATTAGAAGTTATGCTGTGTAGGATGCTTTATGGGTGATGAAGCAGATGGTGTTCCGGGAATCCAGCATCTGGCTCCTGGTTTTGGTCGCAAGACTGCGGTGAAACTACTGAACAAACATGGTTCATTAGAAAACCTACTTAATACAGCTGCAGTTAGAACTGTAGGCAAGGAGTATGCCCAGGATGTTTTAGTCAAGCATGCAGATTACTTGCGAAAAAACTATGAAGTTCTCAGTTTGAGGAGGTATGAACTTTTTTGATATAATGAACATACATAACTTTCCCTTCGATCATATCCATATATTGGCATCTATATACATAAACTTTGCATTGTGGAGTCAATGTAAATAGCTTATTGTACTATTAAGGTACAAAACTTGCCATGTACTCCCTCCAGCCCAAATTACTTGTCTTAGATTTGTCTAGATCTGTATCTAGACACATTTTAGTGTTAGATATATCCGTATCTAGACAAATTTAAGACTAATAATTTGGGATGGAGGTAATACTATTTTTTTTCTACCAAGCAAGTGTGCAAATGTAGTAGCATACTGGACGTATGGTTACAGATATGTCTTTGTAGTAAGGCTGAACTGAATTCTTGGTGGCGTATGAAAAAATGACTTATTTCTTTCTCCTGGAACAGGGATGTAAATGTTCAGCTTGATGACAGATGGTTATCCACAAGGGACACTTGTAATGACACCAGTGTGTTATCTGACTTCATCACTAAATTCAACTAAGGACAGAAGCTAAATAGCGGGTAAAAAGCAAATATGACCAATTTTGTTTCTTCCTCTTAAGCTCTACTTACCATCAGACCATCATCAGTGAAAAAAAGGCTTTCAATAGTTAGATGAGGCAGTCTCTTGGCAAGGTTACTTGGTAAGAGAATTTCTGTCACAGATCCTTTGTTTGTAATAATACTGAAACCGAAGTATTGTTAGACTGGTCATGTGTGGCTGAGGTGCTGGAATAAACTGAAAGTAGTAGGAAGTTCTTGTTCTGGGAATTTTGTCAGCTGCCGGTTGCTGTCTACTCCCTCCGTTCACAGATATAAGATGTTCCAACTTTTCTGTGAATCGGATGTATATAGACACGTTTTCGTGTGTTTGTCCACTCATTTCAGTCCATATATAGTCCATATTGAAATATCCGAAACATCCTATATTTGTGAATGGAGGGAGTATCATTTAACCGAAGGGCCTTCAATTTTTAGCAGAGTTTGTAGCATAGGTATGCAAACTACTCCTATTACTGTTAGTCTCCGGAGTCACTAATTGTCTGAACATGTCAGAAACAGTGTCCTTCTGGGACGAACTGTTGTGTGGTTTCGGTTACACTAGCATCACTCAGTGCGTGTTTATGGCAATTCTAGGTTCAGAACTGGAACGAACAGCAGCTGTGTCTAACCAGCCCACGCTGTTTTCATCTCGTTGAGCGAGCAGGTGATGCCGGCTACAAGATGCAGAGGCGTGGTCCAGGAGCAGTGTAGTACTACTACGTGCAGCGTCACAGTGACGGAGCGACCCATGGTCTCGCCCGAAGACAGGCACCGGACATGCTATCTCAGCTATTTTGTCACGCTAGTATAGCATATCTTAAGGGAGTCAACACAGATTGCAGATCTGATCTCATGTAATGCGATCCTCGGATGCTATCACTCGCTGCTGCTAATTGGATACTGTGCTGGTCTCGGTTCGTGGGGCGCTGGCCAAATCTAGCGAGGCTTTGTTGTGGCATTGGATGATAAATCTGTGCTCTGGTTTGTTTTTAGCTTTTTTCTTTCGTTGATTGATTGATTGGGTTTGGTGATGGAGAGTTTCACGACGGGACCCCGGGCCGGGAATGAGAAGGTATGGAATGATTCGGGAAGAGCATCTTGCTGCCTCGAAAAGCATGGCCTGGGGCTGTGGATCTCCGGGACTTGATCGCTCCTGAGTCCTGACTTGTGCAAAGGCTCCAAAAAACGGCAGCGCGGACAGTGGCGCATCGGTCTTGCGACCGTTGCCGTCGAAATGGAATCCAAGGCCCGGACTAGGAACGGATTCAAATGCTAGTAGTTGTCCGTTCTGAAGAATCTAGCTGGGACTGAACGGGAGGCAGTAGGGTAAGACAGGATCTGTTTCAGAATGCTGTCTGTTTTTCCTCCTCATGTTTACTCATGGCGCTCCGGCACAAAATGGCCTACCAACACTAATGCTAGTACTGTTAGCCGAATAGGCAGTTTGTTAGGATTTGCAGCTTTTTTTCCGATAAAAGGTGGATTTTATTTACTTAAAATAAAGCATCAAGGGACACAAGAATAATAAGTATACACTCGGTCTCTGCATAGGATGCACATAGCAAATACGAACACACACAAATAAACAAGCTGGCGAATAGCAAAGTCATATGAGACCAAGAGCAGTGCCTTTTCCGGTTCCCCAGATACCGGAGGAGTGGTGCACTTTGGATTTCATTCATACTCCGATCTTCACTGCATAGCTTTTTACACTTCCATTCATTTATCTTATATGCGAGTGTCCTGGCTCTCTGGATCCTGACGGCACGGCAGAGATATGGCTAACCCCAAAACGTGCTCGAGCCAGTACTTAATAATTGGAAAGCTCGTACGCTCACCTTCATCTCAGCATGTTTCCATGTGCCGTGTTCTATTCTCTCTGCCCTACTACCTTGTTTTTTCACGTCGATATATATAAAGATCCAAAGATTGGACGGAGCGCTAAGCCCGAGTCACCCGAGCTACCCCCTCTCCCGCTTGATCAGTTCTTTCTCGCAGCAGTACCACGGGCGGGGCCGCTGTTGGGCTGGTCCCGATGGAAGGAATCCGATGGCGAACCGAGCTGCGTCCGCACATGCATGCGTGCCCGCCATGTTGCGCTCCTGTCCTGCCCGGCCGCGCGCCGCGCGTGATCTGCGGTGCCACGTCGGGGCATCGGCATTCGGCGCGCCGTGCGGGCGCAGGCTTTGGCCGGACATGCGGCGTCCGTCGTGGCCTACTCGGATTCCAAGGTTTGCCGCTGCCGATCCATCCAAGCGCGCGCAAGGCGTAGCCGGCGCCGAAACGCGCGTGGCTACCCCCACGCCTGGCCCTGCGTGTTGCATGCAGTGCGTCCCTGCCCTGCCCCGTCTCTCCGTCTCCGGTCACGCAGGCCTGCCGCCGGAGGGTGGGCAGAGCGCGGAGGGGTGCCGATCGCGCGACGGGAAGCCCTGCGGTGGGCTCGTTTGACGTTCCTCGCCACGATTCCCCTGCTGGCTGCTGCAGTGCAGTGCACGCTTGTGGAGCTACAGGCTACGGTCCCTCCCTCCCAACTCCCGCGCATCTACTACATCTACATCTACTCCCCGGCGGATACGGCGCACGGTGGCGTACGGGCGGCGTGCTCCATGGGCGTCGGCCCCGGCCGGTTCCGGCTTGGTCCCGGGCACCCACCGGGAGGAGCCCAGTCCGGTCCGGACCGGTCCATTCCAACTGCATGCACGAATGATGCGCTCATGCACTTGCTCCACAGCGCCTTGATCGCCCTCCTTCGCTTATTCATCCCAATTTAATAGCCCACGACGGCCGGCGCCCGGCGGCGGGGACCCGAACGCGATGCACGGGGACAAATTAGTAGCGGTAGGGGCTAGCAAGGGAGTAGTAAGTAATCAGTGTACCGCGTTCGTCCTCCCAACGTGATCGATCATCGCGGATCGCTTCCCTCGATCTCCCGCCCACTAGGAACCTGAAGATCGTAGCACAAATGCATACCCGGCCACGCCCTCACGCGCTCCGGGAGGACGAACGCGGTACCCAGACCCGGACCCGGTGACAGGCATGCCCCGCCGCCCTGGGGCTCGTCGTGCTCAGTCAGCCCTGCCGGCGGCTGCAGGGACCACCCACCTGACGCCATTCCATTTCTATATTTCTGGTTCGGCTGGTTCACGGCGGCCTCGCCCCGACAATGAAGCAAGGCCACGGTTCCGACAGGCGAGCACGCGTGCCCCTGTCCTCGTCGCCATGGGCAAGGCGGCAAGATGAAGGCCGGTAAATAGTTCCGGAGTTAAGGAGATCCGGCACTGCAGCCCAACCAGGCAGCACCGGACAACACCGAGAACACGATGCCGAATTAAATTCCATCCACGAGCAGTGGCATTTAACCAGCCGTCCGATCTCCGGCCATGGCAAAAATCCGGCATCCGCATATGGAGGCGGAGGGCGACACGTCCCGGTGCGGCGGCCATGAATAAATGGGGCACGCGATCGTCAAACACGACAATGCTGCATGCCCGTCCGCCCGCCCGTCCATGACACCACCTACACTACACCTAGAGCTATTTAGTAGAGAGAAGAGGATCATCGCCATTAAAAGCCGCAACCAAAACGGGCCCTCTGCCTTGCTCGCCTTTGCTTCCCAAAGCCCTTTGCTGGGCATGCAAAGAGCAGTAATCAGTGCCGAAAACGCACAAAGCCCTCCCGCCCCGTCCTTCGATGAAAGTTGCTACAGTCGGGAGAAAGAAAGAAAGAAAGAAATTCGTTTATACAAAGCGGCACATGGTGAGGACGGAGGACGGACGGACATGACCTGACTA
The DNA here is from genome assembly GCF_056163025.1 of Triticum urartu. Classification (NCBI taxonomy): domain Eukaryota; kingdom Viridiplantae; phylum Streptophyta; class Magnoliopsida; order Poales; family Poaceae; genus Triticum; species Triticum urartu. Next base: position 614,512,793 of record NC_141875.1, on the reverse strand, counting down.
CCTGAGGAGGAGGAGCTGGCTGCCCTTTTGGTCCTTGGCCTAGTATTTTGAGAGTTTTCCGGGGCGATGCCGCCGCGGTCAAAGGGAAAGGCGACTGCACGCACAGTGATCGCCGCGCCGCGCCATTGTTTATTCGGCGACACGGCTGGGGTTGGGCCTTCGGCGTCGCTTTTCCCTTCGGTTCCCGCGGGTTGTTTCGGGGCGCGACACCACACGACACGGTGACAGCCTTGGAACGGGGACGGCCGGGCCAGCGCCTCCTCCGCCCCCCGCTGGACGGATGTTCTTCCCTTCCCACCCACGATTAGTTTACGCCCCCATAATTTCGTGACAGTACAGTGGCAGGGGAGCACCCAAACACTTTCTTCTCCTTCTTAATTCCGCCTGCAGCCTCGTCCGGCCCTCTTGCCGCCGCTTGTTCTCTCCTCACCCCAGCCTGCCCAGGTACTACAAATGGAGTCCTTTTCGTACCCGGAAATGCCGAGCAGTGAAAGAAAGCATAATTTTGGGTGCAAGCATGATCACCACGGCGCCAGATTGTCCGGAGTTGTTGAGCCACACCAATAACTTCGCTACCGATCCTCGACAGATCCTGCCTTGCTGGAAATGGGCCAAGCGGATCCGGGCATAGTACAAGGAGGGGGCGCAACTGCCTCCTCTAACGAACAAGAGGCAGCGGAAATGGGGGACGAGACGAACGTGATGAGAGTAACATGGGATTGATGAATGAATGATGACAACAGGTACTTCTAAATATAACATGTCCATGAGGATCCATCCAGCGATCGCAACAATGTACAGACAAATTTACAGAGCAGCAGCAGCAGCAGATTGTATCATCCATTTTTCTCCTCTGCCCTACCCTCAACACAACCATCAAACGATGCCATTATATCATCCATACCATACCCAACCTTCCTCTCCCAGCTACTGTACCGTCGCAAAATCAAGCTCACTTTGGGTTTTTAATTTTAATTTTAATTAAACAAATGCGGGAATGCGAACCAAAAACCACAAAACCAATGGAATTAAAGAACGAAAACCAAAAAGGCGGTTTATCTTCTTCTTCTTCTTCTTCTTCTATCATCATCGGGGACTGACTCCAATGGCGGTGTCATGGACTGTAGGCCTCAGAGGGACTCGCCGGCGCTGCTCTTCACCTTGGATCTGTAGAGGAGCTTCTTCTTCTTCGACGCCGCGTTGCTGACCGTCAGCACGATCTTGCCGGCCTCGCCGGCCTTGAAGCTGCCCTTCATGATGGGCTCCTCGTTCGCGGGGACCTTCCTCGTCTTCTGCACGATCACGGTGTACGCGCCCTCGGCGTCCGGGGTGAACTCCGCGCCGTGGCTCACCTCCCAGCCCAGCACCCGCAGCTCCCATACAATCGTTGAGTTCTACAACGGCAGATGGACAATTATGTAAGTTTTGAACGATCAATGCATTAGAGGAATTCATAAGCAATCACCAATTTATAATGCAAATGAGGCTAACCTCGGTGACAGGGATCTCGATGGCTTCTTTGGATGAAGCTTTGATAGTGAGCTCGGTGACAGAGTCGGAGGTGGTGAAATCAGGGTCATCTTCCTTGAAGAGGCCTCCGAATTGGACGGGGACTTGCTCGGGCGCGATGTATCTGAATTTTTGTTACAGAAGATGAACAGTAGCTGAGAACATGATCCCTCGGCGATCCAACAATGAAAACTGAAACTTATAAGCATATCGTGCACAATACCTGAAGAGGGTCTCGGGTGACTTGGCCTGGCTGGCGAACACGAACTTGCTCTTGGTGCGCTGGGTAAGGAAAGGGCTCATCATTTTGTTGGCAGCCAGATACCACCATGGCACGTTGATGAACACCTGCATAGACACCATGATCCAGCCAAACTTATGATCCAATTCCACTTAAACTACTGCAATTAACTACGAATTGGTATAGTAAAAGAATGTTACAACTCAGAATTGGGAAAAGTATGAGCAAAAGGAAAAGATCCCCAATTCGCGCTATGATGATGACCAAAGCCCGCCCACGCCAAAAGACATGAGTCAACTCAATCCAGGACTCAAATTTGAAAGCATAAAGGTCTGCCCTTTAGCGCAGTGCCCAAAGAACACGCTTTGGGCTCAATCATTCACTCCCAACGTTAAACTGTGAACGGATAGAAACTGAATCTTCGAGACAAACAGCTAGCCACAGCTAAAATTCGATGCACAATGTCACAATGTTGGATCACAGTTACTGCTGCAGCTGTGAAATTGGAAATACTACCAAGTAATTCGATGGCGGAGAGAAGAAGCGTTAGTACCTTCTTGGCGATGAACTCGGGGTAGTTGTCCTGGAGCAGGGCGACGGCCTGGCGGGTGACGGCGCGGTGCTTGCCGAGCATGGGCGGCGAGTTCTTGAGGTCGGTGACCTGCACCATGGAGCAGATGCCGCTGGGCGCGAAGTCCAGCTGCGACAGGATGCCGCGCTCCAGCAGCTGGATGCGCCACTTGAGGAACCGCTCCCGCTTCTCCTCGTCGCCGAACGCCTTCTCGTACACCTCCTTGTCCTGGAACTCGCCGTACACGTTGTAGCACACCGGGTGGCCCTCCCGGTCCGCGCCGCGGTAGAACACCACCTTCTCCAGCTCCGGGAACGCCAGGTCCGCCTCCAGGAGCGACTCGATGCCGAAGCGCTTCCGCCACAGCACGGCGGACCGGAGCATCGCCATCGCCTCCTTCACCTTGAACTCCCGCGCGCGCAGGAACTTGAGCAGCACCGCGTCCGTGCGCTCGTCGTCGCCCACCAGCGGCACGCCCCAGATGAACACCGGCTCGGGCGCGGCTGCCTCCGCCTCCGGTGCCTGCTCTGTGTTGGCGGCGGCGGCGGCGGCGGCTTCCTCGACCGGTTCCGCCGTCTTGGTGCCCTCCTCGGCGGCTACGACGGCTTCGTCCTCCGTCTTTGGCTCGGCCGGCTTGGCCTCCTCGGCCTTGGGTGCCTCCTTGGCCGGCTCCTCGGCTGCTGCCTCGGCAGCGACCTCAGCCTTGGCCTCCTCGGCTGCCGGCTCCGCCGCCGCCTCGGCCTTGGGCTCCTCCTTGGCCGGCTCCTCAACCTTGGGCTCCTCCTTGGCTGGTTCTTCCGCCTTGGCCGGCTCCTCGGCCTTGGCCTCCTCCTTGGCCGGCGCCTCCGTCTTGGTCTCCTCTGCGGCGGCCTCAGTCTTGGCCTTGGGCGGCGGCGGGGGAGGGGGCAGATTGAACTCACCGGCGGCGAGCGCGGCGACGATCAGCTCCTTGAACTCATCAAGCGCCTTCTTCTCCGGGTCAGGCAGGTCGGCGACGAGGTTGCTCTCCTCCTTGAAGGAGCCGGTGGCCTCGACGGCGCCCCCGTCGTCGGCGACGGCGGCCGCCTCCTCGGCCTCCGCCTCCGCCGCGGGCTCCTCGGCCTTCTTCTCCACCTCCGCCGGCGCCTTCTCGGCGACGACCACCTCCGTGGCCGCGGCGGCGGCCTGTGGCTGCGGCTCCTCTGCCATCTCCGCGAGCTGTTTCAAGCTTTTGCGATGAAGAAAGACAGAGCAGGGGAGAGAGACGGAGGGGGAGAGAGAGCACGGGAGGGAGGGGGAGAGAGAAAGCTTGGGGTGTTGTGCTGGGACTAGGGTTTGGGGAGGGGAGATATAGGGCGGGGGCGGGGGCGGGGGCGGAGGCGGAGGCGGAGCAAGGCTGTCAGAGTGGGGAGGCCAGCTTTGCTTGCGGCTGCGCTCTTGCGCTGGCCGGACGGAAGAGGAGAACCGGACCGGACCAGAGCAAGGAAGGTGGCGCGCCCCGCGTGGGGCCGCGCGTCATGCAACGGATTTGTTCCAATTGATGACGCGTTAATTGCGGCGATTTCTTTCTTGCTGGATGATTTGTTTTCTTGTGTCGGGGTGGAAATGAGATGGACGGTGGCGGAGGTATCATCAGTGGGTGCGTATTACTGCCTCCGTTTCAAAATGCATTGATTACATAGCAATACAACATGTCTAATTTGGGGCTTTAGCTTCGTGCGAAGTGAGCGTAGTTCGGATGGCTAGTTCCTTGTGACGGAACCAACCCGTTAGGGTTCAAGTCTTGGACTTGGCATTGGTGATCGTATTTTTTTAATTTATTTCAGGTTTTTCGACGATGTGTGTTTAGTGAGAGAAGATGTTTCCATCGACTATGAAGGTGTTTGCGACGACTTCGTCAATCTCAAGATGATGTGCCGGCTAAGTCTCTCGAAAGTGCTCATAAGAGTAATGTGTATGTGTGCGTTCATAGGGATGAGTGTATTGTGCGTATGTATGAGTGTCTGCGTATCTACTATGTTTGAAAAAAAAAATCATAGCTTTGTGATACTCCGGTATTTTGCCATCTCCTCGACAAATTAAGGGGAGAAACCCTACCGAGCACCTTGACGGTATGCCGGATTGGGGGTCACTCATCACGTCATGTTCCGGTCAGGTGGGCCGGCCGAGCACCCCATGTCGGTTAGTCACTGGGCCAAATTAGGAGGCCCATGGTGTATAAAAGGAAGCCTCCCGAAGACTTGGTGCATGCTCCATTTTCCCTAACCTAATCTCACTCAAAAAGTTTCTTCATGGATGTGCCAAACTAGGGGGGCTCCCTAGATACAGTAAGCTTCATAGTGCGGATGCGGTAGTGGACTCTTCAGCGTGTGTGTGGGTCGCCGTGGTCAACTTATGTGGTGATGGAGTTGGAGGTGCGTGGTGGCGAGTGAAGGAAATATACTCTAGAGGCAATAATAAAGTTATTATTTATTTCCTTATATCATGATAAATGTTTATTATTCATGCTAGAATTGTATTAACAGGAAACGTAATACATGTGTGAATATATAGACAAACAGAGTGTCACTAGTATGTCTCTACTTGACTAGCTCGTTGATCAAAGATGGTTATGTTTCCTAGCCATAGACATGAGTTGTCATTTGATTAACGGGGTCACATCATTAGGAGAATGATGTGATTGACTTGACCCATTCCATTAGCTTAGCACTTGATCGTTTAGTATGTTGCTATTGCTTTCTTCATGACTTATACATGTTCCTATGACTATGAGATTATGCAACTCCTGTTTACCGGAGGAACACCTTGTGTGCTACCAAACGTCACAACGTAACTGGGTGATTATAAAGGTGCTCTACAGGTGTCTCCAAAGGTCCTTGTTGGGTTGGCGTATTTCAAGATTAGGATTTGTCACTCCGATTGTCGGAGAGGTATCTCTGGGCCCTCTCGGTAATGCACATCACTATAAGCCTTGCAAGCAATGTGACTAATGAGTTAGTTGCGGGATGATGCACTACGGAACGAGTAAAGAGACTTGTCGGTAACGGGATTGAACTAGGTATTGAGATACCGACGATCGAATCTCTGGCAAGTAACATACCGATGACAAAGGGAACAAAGTATGTTGTTATGTGGTTTGACCGATAAAGATCTTCGTAGAATATGTAGGAGCCAATATGAGCATCCAGGTTCCGCTATTGGTTATTGACCAGAGACGTGTCTCGGTCATGTCTACATAGTTCTCGAACCCGTAGGGTCCGCACGCTTAAAGTTTGGTGACGATCGATATTATGAGTTTTTGTGTTTTGATGTACCGAAAGTAGTTCGGAGTCACGGATATGATCACGGACATGACGAGGAGTCTCGAAATAGTCGATACGTAAAGATCGATATATTGGACAACTATATTCGGACACCGGAAGTGTTTCGAGTGGTTTCGGATAAAAATCAGAGTACCGGGGGGTTATCGGAACCCCCCGGGGAGTTAATTGGGCCTCATGGGCCTTAGTGGGAGAAGAGGAGGGGCGGCCACGGCAGCCGCGCACCCCCTCCCCCTCTAGTCTGAATTGGACAAGGAGGGGGGCGGCGCCCCCCTTTTTCCTTCTCCTCCTCTCTCCCTTCCTTCCCTCTCCTACTCCAACAAGGAAAAGGAGGAGTCCTACTCCTGGTGGGAGTAGGACTCCCCCCTGGCGCGCCCTCCTCCTGGCCGGCCGCCTCCCCCCTTGCTCCTTTATATACGGGGGCAGGGGGCACCCTAGAACACACAAGTTGATCTGTTGATCTATTCCAGCCGTGTGCGGTGCACCCTCCACCATATTCCACCTCGGTTATATCGTAGCGGTGCTTAGGCGAAGCCCTGCGTCGGTAGCAACATCATCACCGTCATCAGCCGTCATATTAACGGAACTCTCCCGTGAAGCTCTGCTGGATCGGAGTTCACGGGACGTCATCGAGCTGAATGTGTGCTGAACTCGGAGGTGTTGTACGTTCGGTACTTGGATCGGTCGGATCGTGAAGGCGTACGACTACATCAACCACGTTGTGCTAACGCTTCCGCTTTCGGTCTACGAGGGTACGTGGACAAACTCTCCCCTCTCGTTTCTATGCATCACCAAGATCCTGAGTGTGCGTATGAATTTGTTTGAAATTACTACATTCCCCAACAGTGGCATCCGAGCCAGGTTTTATGCGTAGATGTTATATGCATGAGTAGAACACATGTGAGTTATGGGCGATACGAGTCATACTACTTACCAGCATGTCACACTTTGGTTCGGCGGTATTGTTGGATGAAGCAGCCCGGACCGACATTACGCGTACGCTTACGCGAGACTTGTTCTACCGACGTGCTTTGCACATAGGTGGCTGACGGGTGTCAGTTTCTCCAACTCTAGTTGAACCGAGTGTGGCTATGCCCGGTCCTTGAGAAGGTTAAAACAACACTAACTTGATGAACTATCGTTGTGGTTTTGATGCGTAGGTAAGAACAGTTCTTGCTAAGCCCATAGCAGCCACGTAAAACCTACAACAACAAAGTAGAGGACGTCTAACTTGTTTTTGCAGGGCATGTTGTGATGTGATATGGTCAAGGCATGATGTTATATTGTATGAGATGATCATGTTTTGTAACCGAGTTATCGGCAACTGGCAGGAGCCATATGGTTGTCGCTTTATTGTATGCAATGCAATCGCCCTGTAATTGCTTTACTTTATCACTAAGCGGTACTGATAGTCGTAGAAGCAATAGTTGGCGAGATGACAACGATGCTACGATGGAGATCAAGGTGTCGCACCGGTGACAATGGTGATCATGACGATGCTTCAGAGGTGGAGATCACAAGCACAAGATGATGATGGCCATATCATATCACTTATAGTGATTACATGTGATGTTTATTTTTTATGCATCTTTTTTTGCTTTGATTGGCGGTAGCATTATAAGATGATCTCTCACTAAATTTCAAGATAAAAGTGTTCTCCCTGAGTATGCACCGTTGCCAAAGTTCGTCGTGCCGAGACACCACGTGATGATCGGGTGTGATAAGCTCTACGTTCATCTACAACGGGTGCAAGCCAGTTTTGCACACACAGAATACCCGAGTTAAACTTGACGAGCCTAGCATATGCATATATGGCCTTGGAACACTGAGACCGAAAGGTCGAGCGTGAATCATATAGTAGATATGATCAACATAGTGATGTTCACCATTGAAAACTACTCCATCTCACGTGATGATCGGACATGGTTTAGTTGATTTGGATCACGTGATCACTTAGATGATTAGAGGGATGTCTATCTAAGTGGGAGTTCTTAAGTAATATGATTAATTAAACTTAAATTTATCATGAACTTAGTACCTAATAGTATTTTGCTTGTCTATGTTGATTTTAGATAAATGGCCCGTGCTGTTGTTCCGTTGAATTTTAATGCGTTCCTTGAGAAAGCAAAGTTGAAAGATGATGGTAGCAATTACATGGACTGGGTCTGTAACTTGAGGATTATCCTCATTGCTGCACAGAAGAATTACGTCCTCGAAGCACCGCTGGGTGTCAGGCCTGCTGCAGATGCTGTTGATGACGTTAAGAACGTCTGGCAGAGTAAAGCTGATGACTACTCAATAGTTCAGTGTGCCATGCTTTACGGCTTAGAACCGGGACTTCAACGACGTTTTGAATGTCATGGAGAATATGAGATGTTCCAGGAGTTGAAGTTAATATTTCAAGCAAATGCCCGGATTGAGAGATATGAATTCTCCAATAAGTTCTATAGCTGCAAGATGGAGGAGAATAGTTCTGTCAGTGAACATATACTCAAAATGTCCGGGTATCATAATCACTTGACCCAACTGGGAGTTAATCTTCCTGTTGATAGTGTCATTGACAGAGTTCTTCAATCACTGCCACCAAGCTACAAGAGCTTCGTGATGAACTATGATATGCAAGGGATGAATAAGACAATTCCCGAGCTCTTCGCAATGCTAAAGCCAGCGGAGGTAGAAATCAAAAAGGAGCATCAAGTGTTGATGGTTAACAAAACCACCAGTTTCAAGAAAAAGGGTAAAGGGAAGAAGAAGGGGAACTTCAAGAAGAATGGCAAGCAAGTTGCTGCTCAAGAGAAGAAACCCAAATCTGGACCTAAACCTGAGACTGAGTGCTTCTACTGCAAAGGGACTGGTCACTGGAAACGGAACTGCCCCAAGTATTTGGCGGATAAGAAGGATGGCAAGGTGAACAAAGGTATATGTGATATACATGTTATTGATGTGTACCTTACCAGAGCTCGCAGTAGCACCTGGGTATTTGATACTGGTTCTGTTGCTAATATTTGCAACTCGAAACAGGAACTACGGATTAAGCGAAGACTGGCTAAGGACGAGGTGACGATGCGCGTGGGAAATGGTTCCAAAGTCGATGTGATCGCCGTCGGCACGCTACCTCTACATCTACCTTCGGGATTAGTTTTAGACCTAAATAATTGTTATTTTGGTGCCAGCGTTAAGCATGAACATTATATCTGGATCTTGTTTGATGCGAGACGGTTATTCATTTAAATATGAGAATAATGGTTGTTCTATTTATATGAGTAATATCTTCTATGGTCATGCACCCTTGAAGAGTGGTCTATTTTTGTTGAATCTCAATAGTAGTGATACACATATTCATAATGTTGAAGCCAAAAGATGCAGAGTTGATAATGATAGTGCAACTTATCCGTGGCACTGCCGTTTGGGTCGTATTGGTGTAAAGCGCATGAAGAAACTCCATACTGATGGACTTTTGGAATCACTTGATTATGAATCACTTGGTACTTGCGAACCATGCCTTATGGGCAAGATGACTAAGACGTTCTCCGAAACAATGGAGCGAGCAACAGATTTGTTGGAGATCATACATACTGATGTATGTGGTCCAATGAATATTGAGGCTCACGGCAGGTATCGTTATTTTCTCACCTTCGCAGATGATTTAAGCAGATATGGGTATATCTACTTAATGAAACATAAGTCTGAAACATTTGAAAAGTTCAAAGAATTTCAGAGTGAAGTGGAAAATCATCGTAACAAGAAAATAAAGTTTCTACGATCTGATCGTGGAGGAGAGTATTTGAGTTACGAGTTTGGTCTACATTTGAAACAATTCGGAATAGTTTCGCAACTCACGCCACCTGGAACACCACAGCGTAATGGTGTGTCCGAACGTCGTAATCGTACTTTACTAGATATGGTGCAATCTATGATGTCTATTACTTATTTATCACTATTGTTTTGGGGTTATGCTTTAGAGACGGCTGCATTCACGTTAAATAGGGCACCATCAAAATCCGTTGAGACGACGCCTTATGAACTATGGTTTGGCAAAAAACCAAATTTGTTGTTTCTTAAAGTTTGGGGCTGCGATGCTTATGTGAAAAAGCTTCAACCTGATATGCTCGAACCCAAATCAGAGAAATGTGTCTTCATAGGATACCCAAAGGAAACTATTGGGTACACCTTCTATCACAGATCCGAAGGTAAGACATTCGTTGCTAAGAATGGATCCTTTCTAGAGAAGGAGTTCCTCTCGAAAGAAGTGAGTGGGAGGAAAGTAGAACTTGATGAGGTAACTGTACCTGCTCCCTTATTGGAAAGTAGTTCATCACAGAAACCGGTTCCTGTGACACCTACACCAATTAGTGAGGAAGCTAATGATGATGATCATGAAACTTCAGATTAAGTTACTACCGAACCTCGTAGGTCAATCAGAGTAAGATCCGCACCAGAGTGGTACGGTAATCCTGTTCTGGAGGTCATGTTGCTAGACCATGATGAACCTACGAACTATGAGGAAGCGATGATGAGCCCAGATTCCGCAAAATGGCTTGAGGCCATGAAATCTGAGATGGGATCCATGTATGAGAACAAAGTGTGGGCTTTGGTTGACTTGCCCGATGATCGGCAAGCCATTGAGATTAAATGGATCTTTAAGAAGAAGACAGACGCAGATGGTAATTTTACTATCTACAAAGCTCGACTTGTTGCGAAAGGTTTTCGACAAGTTCAAGGAGTTGACTACGATGAGACCTTCTCACCCGTAGCGATGCTTAAATTCGTCCGAATCATGTTAGCTATTGCCGCATTTTATGATTATGAAATTTGGCAAATGGATGTAAAGAATGCATTCCTGAATGGATTTTTTGAAGAAGAGTTGTATATGATGCAACCTGAAGGTTTTGTCGATCCAAAAGGTACTAACAAAGTGTGCAAGCTCCAGCGATCCATTTATGGACTGGTGCAAGCTTCTCGGAGTTGGAATAAACGCTTTGATAGTGTGATCAAAGCATATGGTTTCATACAGACTTTTGGAGAAGCCTGAATCTACAAGAAAGTGAGTGGGAGATCTGTAGCATTTCTAATATTATATGTGGATGACATATTGTTGATTGGAAATGATATAGAATTTCTGGATAGCATAAAAGGATACTTGAATAAGAGTTTTTCAATGAAGGACCTCGGTGAACCTGCTTACATATTGGGCATCAAGATCTATAGAGATAGATCAAGACGCTTAATTGGACTTTCACAAAGCACATACCTTGACAAAGTTTTGAAGAAGTTCAAAATGGACCAGGCAAAGAAAGGGTTCTTGCATGTATTACAAGGTGTGAAGTTGAGTAAGACTCAATGCCCGACCACTGCAGAAGATAGAGAGAAAATGAAAGATGTTCCCTATGCTTCAACCATAGGCTCTATCATGTATGCAATGCTGTGTACCAGACCCGATGTGTGCCTTGCTATTAGTTTAGCAGGGAGGTACCAAAGTAATCTAGGAGTGGATCACTGGACAGCGGTCAAGAACATCCTGAAGTACCTGAAAAGGACTAAGGATATGTTTCTCGTTTGTGGAGGTGACAAAGAGCTCATCGTAAATGGTTACGTTGATGCAAGCTTTGACACTGATCCGGACGATTCTAAATCGCAAACCGGATACGGATTTATATTAAACGGTGGAGCTGTCAGTTGGAGCAGTTCTAAACAGAGCGTCGTGGCGGGATCTACATGTGAAGCGGAGTACATTGCTGCTTCGGAAGCAGCAAATGAAGGAGTCTGGATGAAGGAGTTCATATCCGATCTAGGTGTCATACCTAGTGCATCGGGTCCAATGAAAATCCTTTGTGACAATACTGGTGCAATTGCCTTGGCAAAGGAATCCAGATTTCACAAGAGAACCAAGCACATCATGAGACGCTTCAACTCCATCTGGGATCAAGTCCAGGTGGGAGACATAGAGATTTGCAAGATACATATGGATCTGAATGTTACAGACCCATTGACTAAGCCTCTTCCATGAGCAAAACATGATCAGCACCAAGGCTCCATGGGTGTTAGAACCATTACCGTGTAATATAGATTATTGACTCTAGTGCAAGTGGGAGACTGAAGGAAATATGCCCTAGAGGCAATAATAAAATTATTATTTATTTCTTTATATCATGATAAATGTTTATTATTCATGGTAGAATTGTATTAACCAGAAACATAATACATGTGTGAATACATAGACAAACAGAGTGTCACTAATATGCCTCTACTTGACTAGCTCGTTATCAAAGATGGTTATGTTTCCTAGCCATAGACATGAGTTGTCATTTGATTAACGGGATCACATCATTAGGAGAATGATGTGATTGACTTGACCCATTCCATTAGCTTAGCACTTGATGTTGCTATTGCTTTCTTCATGACTTATACATGTTCAAATGACTATGAGATTATGCAACTCCCGTTTACCAGAGGAACACTTTGTGTGCTACCAAACATCACAACGTAACTGGGTGATTATAAAGGTGCTCTACAGGTGTCTCCAAAGGTACTTGTTGGGTTGGCGTATTTCGAGATTAGGATTTGTCACTCTGATTGTCGGAGGGGTATCTCTGGGCCCTCTCGGTAATGCACATCACTATAAGCCTTGCAAGCAATGTGACTAATGAGTTAGTTGTGGGATGATGCATTACGGAACGAGTAAAGAGACTTGCCAATAACGAGATTGAACTAGGTATTGAGATACTGACGATCGAATCTCGGGCAAGTAACATACCGATGACAAAGGGAACAAAGTATGTTGTTATGCGGTTTGACCGATAAAGATCTTCATAGAATATGTAGGAGCCAATATGAGCATCCAGGTTCCGCTATTGGTTATTGGCCGGAGACATGTCTCAGTCATGTCTACATAGTTCTCGAAGCCGTAGGGTCCGCATGCTTAAAGTTTGGTGACGATCCATATTATGAGTTTTTGTGTTTTGATGTACCAAAGGTAGTTTGGAGTCACGGATATGATCACGGGCATGACGAGGATTCTCGAAATGGCCGAGACATAAATATTGATATATTGGACGACTATATTCGGACACCGGAAGTGTTCCGAGTGGTTTTGGATAAAAAACCGGAGTACCAGGGGTTACCGGAACCCCCCGGGGAGTTAATTGGGCCTCATGGGCCTTAGTGGGAGAAGAGGAGGAGCGGCCAGGGCAGCCGCGCGCCCCCTCCCCCTCTAGTCTGAATTGGACAAGGAGGGGGGGCCTTTTTTCCTTCTCCTCCTCTCTTCCTTCCTTCCCTCTCCTACTCCAACAGGGAAAAGGAGGAGTCCTACTCCCGGTGGGAGTAGGACCCCCCCTGGCACGCCCTCCTCCTGGTCGGCCGCCTCCCCCTTGCTCCTTTATATACGGGGGCAGGGGGCACCCTAGAACACACAAGTTGATCTGTTGATTTATTCCAGCCGTATGCGGTGCCCCCCTCCACCATATTCCACCTCGGTTATATCGTAGCGGTGCTTAGGCGAAGCCCTGCGTCGGTAGCAACATCATCACCGTCATCATGCTATCGTATTGACAGAACTCTCCCGTGAAGCTCTGCTGGATCGGAGTTCGCGGGACGTCATCGAGCTGAACGTGTGCTGAACTCGAAGGTGCCATACGTTCGGTACTTGGATCGGTCGGATCATGAAGACGTACGACTACATTAACCGTGTTGTGCTAACGCTTCCGCTTTCGGTCTACGAGGGTACGTGGACACACTCTCCCCTCTCGTTGCTATGCATCACCATGATCCTGAGTGTGCGTAGGTTTTTGTTTGAAATTACTACATTCCCCAACAACGAGGTTCGTGTGCTAATGATGATAGACTAGGGTCGACCATCTCGGTGATCATCCATAATTCTCTGCCGTGCCTCGCCCATGGACCCGGTTCCACCATGTTTATGGTGTATGACTAAACCCTGGTCTCAAATCTCCATGTGGCGTCTCATGGTCCTTGTGGTGTGGGCTTTATTGAGTGTTTGACAAAAAATTAGAGGTATGCGTCTCACAGAACTAGCACTTTTAAAAAATGACATGAAACTACCATTTCTTTAATTTTGTGACTAAAAACTACCAAGTCGAGTTGATGACCGTTTCAACCATTTTAAGTGAGTTTCTAACAGCATCGCCCACATGTCAGGTGGAGGGCTGCCCTAACAGCTAACGGCGCTCACCTGGCGCCTGTTAGTGCCAGCGCTTGGTCGCACCTGGTCAGACCAGGTCAAAGTCAGTCGACCTACTCGCCCCTTCCCCACCGTCTCTCACTCTCCCTCGAGCTCACTCTATGCTCGCCTCTCCTCTCCTCCTTGCACAATGGTAACGCCACTAGCATGCCGTCGTGGCCCAACACCGACAAGAACTCCGACAAAGACATGATCAAGTTCAACATCATGCATATGGAGTACTTTATAAGTATGTCATGTCATTTCCTCTGCTAGGATTAGGTTTAGGGTTTGAAGATAATTTGGTTTTTTCATTTAAATTCGTATCTTTGAGCTGATGTGATATATATGTTTTTGTTGCTGCTGTAGCAAACTCCTGACACTATGGTGGACCCAAGTTTCTGTGGGCTTCTTAGTTGAATCTGAGCCCAAGTGCATCCTGCACAGGCAGAGGCCAGACAAGCTTGTGGCTTTTGAAGGCAGTGACACATGTGGGATATTCATAGGATGTGCTACTGAGGTAAGAAGATTTAGAGTTTATGATTTGTTTGATTGATTTGGTGCTGCATAGTGGAAACATAACACTGAATTTGCTGTTTGGTTTAGTCACTGTACTTTTGGTAGTGTTGTTCTGAATGTTTGGTAATGTAATTGTAGTATAGAGATGGTATGGTGCTGCTGTGTATGGATTTAGCACCTGAATTTGTTTGTAACTAAATTTAGCTTGCGGTAAATTTGACTAAATTTAGCTAACAATAATATGTCACTGAATTTTCAGGATGCTGTGAACTATGGTGTTATGCAGTGGGTAGATGCATGTTGGCCTGTAATTTTGCAAAGGTGCCTAACCAAGCTCAAGGATATGCACACTAATGCAGGATGCTGCTAACGCGACACTACGATCAGAGACCCTTCGACGAAACTATGTGCGATGCAATAATCACAAACAATGGTGTAAAAATCGTCAAAATGGTGCAAATCATTTGCGATGGAGGATGCATCAAACACGGTTCAGATTTTAGTTGCGTGTGCGATGCAGGGCATACGACTCAGTTCAATTAACTGTTTGCGATGAGGAGGAACAAAAGAAACGGGCAGCCAGATGAAGGTGTGTGCGATGTACAGCATAAAGTTCACTCGGATGAACTGTTTGTGATTAGGCAACACAAAAAATGGTTAGCCAGATCAAGGTGTGTGCGTTATACGGCATGCGGTTCACTCGGATGAACTGTTTGCGTTGAGATAGGAGAACAAAAATGGTTCAACTTAACAAGATGTGTTTGATACGCGGCAAACAGGTATGTAATCGGAAACATGTGCGAAGACCGATAACAACACAGACGATTGCTGCTAACAAGCCGTGTGTGTTGTGAGCAAACGATTGCTGATATACAACTGTGAGTGATTGATGAAAACATCACCGACGGGTTCCATTGTTTAGTCCATGTGCGATGTGATTTTGTTTGTCCGCACAACATCTACTCTCTGTCTACAGAGCATCAACATATATACTTAAAAAGACAGCATTGCATAACCAAATTAAGCATACAATTACACAAGTGACTACACACATAACATTTCCACACATCAAAGTAAGCAATTACATGCATACTAAACTAGGAGAAACGAGGATCTAATCATCTACTTATTGTTGTGATGACGCTTGCCATTGCTCTGCTTCCGACTGGATCCTTGGCCGTTTTGGGGAAGGAGGCACTTCCTCATGTCAATGATCCGCCTGTACATGTCGTAGCTCGGGTATGCCTCCTTGGCCGCGTACACGACGTGAGCTTTGTCGAGTTTCTCCATCCAGGCCGAGTGCCAGGCATGCTTGTCCTTGTTGCACAAATCCTTCATGTCTCTGTAGTAGGGGTCAATGATGGCCTCGGCGAGGTGAACCAGTGAGTCCTTCTCATGCTCCCTGCTGCCCCAGATCTTGTATTGGCCCTGGATGTCGACAAGATTCTGGCACGCGATGCCCGAATTCTCGAGCGCCTTTACATCGTTGGTGATGTCCACCGTAGCGAAATGTAGTGGGGGATGTTGACAAACCTTGCGAAACACTCGCAAGGCCTTGTGGCCAGGCAGTAGTTGTAGACGAGGACGTGGTGGCGTACGCACATCTGGGCAACGACGACCTTGGGACGAGACCCATCACGAGCGCGGGTGTACTTGAGGTCAAACCCGACCACCTTGTACTTCTCCTCGGCAAGCAACAACTCCAAGATGTGGATGGAGTGCTCCACGCAGACCGGGTCGTTGGTTTACACCACTGATAGGTCCATGAACCAATTTTGTGGGTGTCCACCACGGCACGCATGGTGAACTGCTGCTCGTCGTCGGCAGCCACTCGGAGCGCCATTGGAGCCGCGCAGGATACCCTCTAAGAATTTCTCGTGGTGGGTGTGCTTCTTGCAATGGTGGGGCACGATCAAAAGGTTGAAGAGACACAAGGGTTCAATGGCCGCTGTAATAAATGGGGGTCAGCCAGCCTGTAATTGTCATGTCTTGTCACGACGTTCATAGCGGAGGATTCCAGTGCACGCTTGACAACACCGCACCGCACACGTGGGCTCAAAGAGGCGCCAAATGTATCGTCGGTGAGACTGTTCTCACACTACCGCGCAGTTTACCGTGCAAGCTTCCCGCCTGGCTAGTTTGGCCACACGTCGGCTAGAAAAGAGACAAATCGTGGGCGTTTATTGACAAAAAGCTTTGTAAAAACGAAGTGTGTGGAATGACTTTGGTCATAAGTTTACCCGTGGGTGATGAGGTCAAAGTTACACATAAGGGTGATGATGGACACTCGAGTGCGATAATTAATTCTGCGCTCTATAGGGCAAATGGTGGAAGAAACCAATTGTGTGCAATAATGTCGAAGATCGCAGTCGAGTTAGCTATATAGATCGTGTGCTGTGAGATCGGCAAGGTAAATAGATTCAAAAATGGTTAATAAAATCTAAGACCATCGCATATTAAGGTCAAAATAGTGCTACCGATATACGAGTCTCATACAATGCCATTTCAATGGTTGTACCACAAAAGCTCGAAATATTACAAGGTTCAAATTTCAGAGTTATATGGCTCAAATTCGAAGATTACAAGGTTCAAACTGATATTAGAATTGAATTTCAGCTCATCAGCTGCAAACGCTCGCGCTAATCCGTTGAACATGCACTACTGCAGGATGCTGCTAACGCAACATTACGATCAGAGACCCTTCGAGGAAACTGTGTGCGATGCAATAATCGCAAATGGTGGTGTAAAAGAACCGTCAAAAAAGGTGCAAAACGTTTGCGATGGCGGAGCCATCAAACACGGTTCAGATTTTAGTTGCGTGTGCGATGCAGGGCATACGGTTCAGTCAAATGAACCTGTGTGCGATGAGGCGGAACAAAAAAAACGGGCAGCCTGATGAAGGCGTGTGCGATATACAACATATAGTTTACTTGGATGAACTGTTTGTGATTAGGCAACACAAAAGAAACGATCAGTCAGATCAAGGTGTGTGTGATTGAGGGCATACGTTTCAGAAGGATTAACTATTTGCGATTAGGCAACAAAATAGAAACGGGTCAGCCAGATCAAAGTGTCTGCGATTGATGGCATACACTTCACATGGATGAACTGTTTGCGATTAGTCGCAACAAACTGAAGCAGTTAGATAGATCAACGTGTGTGCGCTAGAAGGGCACACACATTCTAATTAAAAGAAGCGTGCGCGATGGTAATAACGAGCGCGCACGGTTGTTGGAACAAGACGTGTGCTGACATTGCCTATTGCGGTGCACCCGATGGTGCAAATGCCACGTACGCGGCCGAGAAGGCATACGTGCCCACGTTTCGCCTTCCAGGAATAGTGCCACAGTTATAACCGCCAATAAATTTTGAGCATGCGTCCTGTCACATTCCAAATTACAAACCTGTTCACACCGATCAAAACCTAAACGGTTTCCCCCTTAGGAGCGTATTACTACTCGGTTATAAATACTACTACTCCAAGATGACTGCACATTCCTCCTCAACTCCTCATCCACAAAAACAAAGTCATTGATCATCGTTCCCTTTGCGTCTGCCATGGCCAGCGTGAGTTTTTGGGTCGAGAGATTGCCACTAGGGAGATGTGAGCATGGAAGCGGAAGCACGAGAGATGTCCCGCCTCGCCGCAAACGCATCCGACATGTCCCGCCGCGCGGCCGTAGTAGCACAGAGGTCCCACCGCGCCACCAAAGCAGCAAGCAGGTCCCGCCGCGTTGTCGATGCGGCAGACTGGTCCGGCCGCGCTGCGGAAGTAGAAGTGATGTGCCGCCGCGCCACGAATGGAGCAGAGATGTCCTCCCGCGTCATGGCAGCCTAGGAAAATGTCTCGCGGGCAGGCGAGGACTCTTACAGGCGCATGCATGCGATCGTCCATAGCCAGATGGATCAGATCTCCGGCTGGGCGAGGTTGCAGGACGACATGAAAGCCTCTTTTATCGGCCTCATCCGACAACTAAATGAGAGCAATGTGAAGCTTCGGGCCGAGCGCGACCTGCTGTGGGCGAAGATCATCAAAAGTGCGGAGCAGCAGAAGGAGACCGCTGCCTTGTTGAAGAGGACCAGCGTCATCGTCGAGAAACTTATGGACTAGAATGCCATGATGCGCATCGAGCGCAGAAGGCTGGTGGAGGAATCCGTGGATGCTCTCAAGCAGCATCTTGGGGACAAGAAAGAGCTCATCACCGCTCACCACGGAGACTAGTCCCCGCAGCCTACAGCAACATAGAGATCAGCGAGCCAGATCGTTGTCTTCCTTCTTCTCTTGCCCTTGTGTATTTCGGGCGTTGCCACATGTGGCTTTTTTTAATTATGTTCCTAAATATGTAAGACAATTATTATCCACTGTCATCGTCCTTATATTCATCATGCT
The DNA here is from genome assembly GCF_056163025.1 of Triticum urartu. Classification (NCBI taxonomy): domain Eukaryota; kingdom Viridiplantae; phylum Streptophyta; class Magnoliopsida; order Poales; family Poaceae; genus Triticum; species Triticum urartu. The sequence continues at coordinate 614,494,088 of NC_141875.1, read as the reverse complement.
TGCTATAAGTCCCAGTCGATGCTATATAGGTCCATTAGATCTTACATCAAGATCCGCGTGAAACTTTCTTTTTAGATTTTCATTTTTCTCTTTTAAATCTCAGTCCAGTGAGACATATAGCCACGTCGTAGAAGAGGGGCTCGGGCGCTATTAATGGAGACGTTGGGAGGGAGGTGCGTGGCGGGTAGCGGTCAAAGGGCTCTCCTCCCGATGAGCACGCACAGGAGTCTGATTGCACGCCTCCCATACTCAAATAGCTACCCCGCATGACACCTCCTAGCCAATAAAAAAGGGGGACGCGTGGCGGCATGTAATTGGTAAGTAGAACGGCCACGATTTCAATAGTACTTGTGTTTCCGATTTGTAACGTGACAACACTTGTTCCAAAATGACTTTGTTGATTGTTAATTTGTGTGCCTTCGCAAGTCGGACAGAAAAATTACCACAACATGTTGGTGCCATGTCATGACACCATGCCAAGTTTCATAATTTTCAGGCGTGTTTTCGATTTACAGAAATTAAAAAACCAAGTTTCTCAATCTTTCCGGCCGAGCCACAACGCCCAGATGTTTGAATTTCATTCTCATTTCTTGCATGGGACCTAGAAATTCATCCAAAGACACATGTGATTTTTCAATCAACTTTGATGAACTGGGGCATCTGCTTGTAGTTCAAACATGAACTATGCACATTAAATGCGCAGAAACTCAATTAATTTATAAAAAAGGCCAAACGAACCCGGAATAATTCCAAAATTTAGCACGATACTTCTATTTGGTCTAATCTGCGTGTGTAAAAAAATTAAGGCGGGAGAAGACAGTGTACGTATCTCATTTCGCACACTGAGGTGACACATTCCCTCTCAAAACCATGAGTCTTCTTGAGGGAAGCTCCGGTTTGCAAGAAGCTTACACCAAAGCTTGTCCCAATTCGGCCAAAAAAATTACCGCAGTATGTTGGTGCCATGTCATGACACCATGACAAGTTTCATAATTTTCAAACGTGTTTTGGATTTATAAAAAACCAAGTTTCTCAATATTTCCGGCCGAGCCACGACGCCCAGATGTTTGAATTTCATTATCATTTCTTGCATTGGAGCTATGAATTCACCCAAGGACACACATATGATTTTTCAACCAACTTTGGTGCACTAGAGCCTGTGCTTGTAGTTCAAATTTGAATTATGCACATTAAATGCGCAGAAACTCAATTAATGTATAAAAAAGCCAAACAAACCTGCAATAATTCCAAAATTTAGCACGATACTTCTACTTGGTCTAATCTGCATGTGTAAAAAAATTAAGGCAAGAGAAGGCAGTGTACGTATCTCGTTTCACACACGGAAGTGACACGTTCCCTCTCGGAACCACGAGCCTTCTTGAGGGAAGCTCCGGTTTGCAAGAAGCTTACACCAAAGCTTGTCCCAATTCGGCCAAAAAATTTACCATAGCATGTTGGTGCCATGTCATGACACCATGCCAAGTTTCATGATTTTCAGGTGTATTTTCGATTTACATGAATTAAAAAAGCAAGTTTCTCAATCTTTCCGGCCGAGCCACGACGCCTAGATGTTTGAATTTCATTACCATTTCTTGCATGAGACCTAGAAATTCACTGAAGGACACACATGTGATTTTTCAACCAACTTTGGTGCACTGGAGCCTGTGCTTGTAGTTCAAATTTGAATTATGCGCATTAAATGCGCAGAAACTCAATTAATATATAAAAAGGCCAAACGAACCCGAATAATTCCAAAATTTAGCACGATACTTCTATTTGGTCTAATATGTCTGTGTAAAAAAATTAAGGCGGGAGAAGGCAGTGTACGTATCTTGTTTCGCACACGGAGGTGACACGTTCCCTCTCGGAACCACGAGCCTTCTTGAGGGAAGCTCCGGTTTGCAAGAAGCTTACACCAAAGCTTGTACCAATTCGGCCAAAAAATTTACCGCAGCATGTCGGTGCCATGTCATGACAGCATTGAAGGAAATATGCCCTAGAGGCAATAATAAAGTTATTATTTATATTTCCTTATATCATGATAAATATTTATTATTCATGCTAGAATTGTATTAACCGGAAACTTAGTACATGTGTGAATACATAGACAAACAGAGTGTCACTAGTTTGCCTCTACTTGATTAGCTCGTTGAATCAATGATGGTTATGCTTCCTAACCATAGACATGAGTTGTCATTTGATTAACGGGATCACATCATTAGAGAATGATGTGATTGACTTGACCCATCCGTTAGCTTAGCACGATGATCGTTTAGTTTGTTGCTATTGCTTTCTCCATAACTTATACATGTTCCTATGACTATGAGATCATGCAACTCCCGAATACCGAAGGAACACTTTGTGTGCTACCAAACATCACAACGTAACTGGGTGATTATAAAGGTGCTCTACAGGTGTCTCCAATGGTGTTTGTTGAGTTGGCATAGATCGAGATTAGGATTTGTCACTCCGATTTCGAAGAGGTATCTCTGGGCCTCTCGGTAATGCACATCAATATAAGCCTTGCAAGCAATGTAGCTAATGAGTTAGTTATGGGATGTAGCATTACGGAATGAGTAAAGAGACTTGCCGGTAACGAGACTGAACTAGGTATTGAGATACCGACGATCGAATCTCGGGCAAGTAACATACCGATGAAAAAGGGAACAACATATATCGTTATGCAGTTTGACCGATAAAGATCTTCGTAGAATATGTCGGAGCCAATATGAACATCCAGGTTCCGCTATTGGTTATTGATCGGAGACATGTCTCAGTCATGTCTACATAGTTCTCGAACCCGTAGGGTCCGCACGCTTAACGTTCGGTGACGATCGGTATTATGACTTTATGTGTTTTGATGAATCGAAGGTTGTTCGGAGTCCCGGATGTGATCACGGGCATGACGAGGAGTCTCAAAATGGCCGAGACATAAAGATCGATATATTGGATGACTATGTTTGGACATCGGAATGGTTCCGAGTGAGTTCGGACATTAACCGGAGAACCGGGGGGTTACCGGAACCCCCCGGGGAGTATATGGGCCCTAATGGGCTTTAGGGGAGAGAGGGAGGGGCTGCCTAGGGCAGGCCGCGCGCCCCCCAAGGCCTAATCCGAATTGGACTAGGGGGAGGGGTGGCGCTCCCTCCTTGCTTCTCTTCTTTCTTCCCTTTCCTACTCTCCTACTCGTACTACATGGAAAGGGGGGAATCCTACTCCCGGTGGGAGTAGGACTCCCCAGGGCGCGCCATAGTAGAGGGCCAGCCCTCCCCCTCCTCCACTCCTTTATTTACGGGGAGGGGGGCACCCCATAGACACACAAGTTGATCATTGATCTCTTAGCCGTGTGCGGTGCCCCCCTCCACCATAATCCACCTCGGTCATATCATAGCGGTGCTTAGGCGAAGCCCTGTTCCGGTAGCATCATCATCACCGTCATCATGTCATCGTGCTGACGAAGCTCTCCCTCAACACTCTACTGGATCGTGAGTTCGTGGGACGCCACCGAGCCGAACGTGTGTAGATCACGGAGGTGCCGTACTTTTGGTACTAGGATCGGTCGATCGTGAAGACGTACGACTACATCAATCGCGTTGTCATAATGCTTCCGCTTACGGTCTACGAGGGTACGTGGACAACACTCTCCCCGCTCGTTGCTATGCATCACCATGATCTTGCGTGTGCGTAGGGATTTTTTTGAAATTACCGCGTTCCCCAACAGTGGCATCCGAGCCAGGTTTATGCGTAGATGTTATATGCACGAGTAGAACACAAAGGAGTTGTGGGCGTGGGTATATACATATTGCTTGACATCACTAGTTGATTCTTGATTCAGCGATATTGTTGGATGAAGCGGCCCAGACCGACATTACGCGTACGCTTATGCGAGACTGGTTCTACCGACGTGGTTCGCACACAGGTGGCTGGTGGGTATGAGTTTCTCCAACTTTAGTTGAATCAGATTCAATGAACATGGTTCTTTCTGAAGATCAAAAAGTAATCACTATACCGCGTTGTGGTTTTTGATGCGTAGGTAAGCGGTTTTTGCTCAGCCCGTAGCAGCCACGTAAAACTTGCAACAACAAAGTAGAGGACGTCTAACATGTTTTTGCAGGGCATGTTGTGATGTGATATGGTCAAGACATGATGCTAAATTTTATTGTATGAGATGATCATGTTTTGTAACACAGTTATCGGCAACTGGCAGGAGACATATTGTTGTCGCTTTATTGTATGAAATGCAATCGCCATGTAATTGCTTTACTTTATACTAAGTGGTAGCGATAGTCGTAGAAGCAATAGTTGACGAGACGACAATGATGCTTCAATGGAGATCAAGGTGTCAAGCCGGTGACGATGGTGATCATGACGGTGCTTTGGAGATGGAGATCAAAGGCACAAGATGATGATGGCCATATCATATCACTTATATTGATTGCATGTGATGTTTATCCTTTATGCATCTTATTTTGCTTAGTTAGACGGTAGCATTATAAGATGATCACTCACTAAATTTCAAGGTATAAGTGTTCTCCCTGAGTATGCACCATTGCTATAGTTCGTCGTGCCGAGACACCACGTGATGATCGGGTGTGATAAGCTCTACGTTCACATACAAGGGGTGCAAGCCAGTTTTGCACACACATGATACTCGGGTTAAACTTGACGAGCCTAGCATATGCTGATATGGCCTCGAAACACTGAGACCGAAAGGTCGAGCGTGAATCATATAGTAGATATGATCAACATAGTGATGTTCACCATTGAAAACTACTCTATCTCATGTGATGATCAGACATGGTTTAGTTGATATGGATCACGTGATCACTTAGATGATTAGAGAGATGTCTATCTAAGTGGGAATTCTTAAGTAATTTGATTAATTGAACTTTAATTTATCATGAACTTAGTACCAGATAGTATTTTGCATGTCTATGTTGTTGTAGATAGATGGCCCGTGCTGTTGTTCCGTTGAATTTTAATGCGTTCCTATAGAAAGCTAAGTTAAAAGATGGTGGTGGCAACTACACGAACTGGGTCCGTAACTTGAGGATTATCCTCATTGGCGCATAGAAGTATTACGTCCTGGAAGCACCCTCTAGGTAACAAACCTGCTACAGGAGCAACGCCACATGTTGTGGTCACATGGCAGAGCAAAGCTGATGACTACTCGATAGTTCAGTGTGCCATGCTTTACGGCTTAGAACCAGGACTTCAACGACGTTTTGAACGTCATGGAGCATATGAGATGTTCCAGGAGTTGAAGTTAATATTTCAAGCAAATGCCCGAATTGAGAGATATGAAATCTCTAATAAGTTCTACAGGTGCAAGATGGAGGAGAATAGTTCTGTTAGTGAACATATACTCAAAATGTCTGGGTACCACAACCACTTGACTCAACTGGGAGTTAATCTTCCTGATGATAGTGTGCGGTGCCCCCTCCACCATAATCCACCTCAGTAATATCATAGCGGTGCTTAGGCAAAGCCCTGTTCTGGTAGCATCATCATCACCGTCATCACACTGTCGTGCTAACGAAGCTCTCCCTCAACACTCTGCTGGATCGTGAGTTTGTGGGATGTCACCGAGCCGAATGTGTGCAGATCACGGAGGTGTCGTACTTTCAGTACTAGGATCGTTCGATCATGAAGACGTATGACTACATCAACCGCGTTGTCATAATGCTTCCGCTTACGGTCTATCAGGGTACGTGGACAACACTCTCCCCTCTCGTTCTTATGAATCACCATGATCTTGCGTGTGCGTAGGAATTTTTTTGAAATTACTGCGTTCCCCAACAACCATGCCAAGTTTTATGATTTTCACGCGTGTTTTCGATTTACAGGAATTAAAAAACCAAGTTTATCAATCTTTTTGGCCGAGCCACGATGCCCAGATGTTTGAATTTCATTCTCATTTATTGCATGGGATCTATAAATTCACCTAAGGACACACATGTGATTTTTCAACCAACTTTGGTGCACTGGAGCTTGTGCTTGTAGTTCGAATTTGAATTATGCACATTAAATGCGCAGAAACTCAATTAATGTATAAAAAGGCCAAATGAACCCGGAATAATTCCAAATTTTAGCATGATACTTCTATTTGGTCTAATCTGCGTGTGTAAAAAAATTAAGATGGAAGAAGGCAGTGTACGTATCTCGTTTCACACACGGAGGTGACACGTTCCCTCTCGGAACCACGAGCCTTCTTGAGGGAAGCTCCGGTTTGCAAGAAGCTTACACCAAAGCTTGTCCCAATTCGGCCAAACAAAATACGATAGCATGTTGGTGCCATGTCATTACACCAAGTTTCATGATTTTCAGGCGTGTTTTGGATTTACAGGAATTAAAAAACCAAGTTTCTCAATCTTTCCGGCCGAGCCACGACACCGAGATGTTTGAATTTCATTCTCATTTCTTGCATGGGACCTAGAAATTCACCCAAGGACACACACGTGATTTTTCAACCAACTTTGGTGCACTGGAGCCTTGTAGTTCAAATTTGAATTATGCACATTAAATGCGCATAAACTCAATTAATGTATAAAAAGGCGAAACGAACCCGGAATAATTTCAGAATTTAGCACGATACTTCTATTTGGTCTAATCTGCCTGTGTAAAAAAATTAAGGCGGGAGAAGGCAGTGTACATATCTCGTTTCACAGACGGAGGTGACACGTTCCCTTTTGGAACCACGAGCCTTCTTGAGGGAAGCTCCGGTTTGTAAGAAGCTTACACCAAAGCTTGTCCTAATTTGGCCAATTAAATTCCCGCGGCATGTTGGTCCCATGTCATGACACCATGCCAAGTTTCATGATTTTTAGGCATGTTTTTGGATTTACAGGAATTAAAAAACCAAGTTTCTCAATTTTTCCGACTGAGCCACGACGCCGAGATGTTTGAATTTCATTCCCATTTCTTGCATGGGACCTATAAATTCACCCGGAGACACACATGTGATTTTTCAATAAACTTTGGTGCATTGGAGCATGTGCTTGAAGTTCAAATTTGAATTATGCACATTAAATGCCCAGAAACTCAATTAATGCATAAAAATGCCAAACGAACTCAGAATAATTCCAAATTTAAACACGACACTCATGTACTAGTTGCATGTTCAATGTACGTAAATGTTCTAGCAATTCAAACACAATCATTTCACTCCATAACACCATTTTGTCTTTCAAAACATAATGAAAAAATCAGGTATACCACAAACAGTTTACTAGAAAGAATCGTGTGGGATGCGATATAAAATATCTTGGCGCACCGTCATGTCTGGCTTACGCAGGAAGCTTCATCGTCTACAGTCCACCGCCCTCGCTTGAACCACACTTGCGCGCTAGTTTCTCGCGGCATCGAGAGAATTTTTTTTGCCACTGTGGAAATATCTATCTCCCCTCCCCTCCCTCCTACCAAAAGCCACATTTCCACCGCTCCTCCTTGCTTTCGAAGTTCAAACCTTCACTCCTGCTTACTGGCAGCTCAGCCTCCTCTCCGGCGACCCTTCTTCTCACAGCGCCGCCTCCTCATCGGCTACCCTTCTTCCTGCAGCGCCGCCTCCTCGCCACCGACCCTTCTTCTTGCTGCGCGGCCTCGTCGATATGGTCAGGTAATCCACAACCTACCCACACCATCCTCCTCCTTTCCCGTCCCACATGCCCCGACCAACGACGCGACACCTTCCACCGAAATCACCGCCCCCTCCTCCAATTAAGTGCCGCCCACAGCCATTTTGCACGCAGTATAACATGGAGCTCAGTAGCATGCGGCCGCACGCGCGCACAAGGTCGCTATGGCTGCCATGCGTGTCGACCACCAGATCTTGGGGGAGCACCTCATCTCCGAGTCCACCGTTGACACCGCCACGCGGTTGTCTACTTTAAAATACAGTTCGTGCTATTTTCTCGAGGCCACCGCTAGTGCCTTCTAGTTATTTGTCCTCTGTAATGTTAATATGCAATCTAATGTTCGGTTAATAGTTTGGTCCTCTGAAATGTAATGTTCAGTTAACACTTTGGTCCGACAATTGCTACATTTCGTAGTACTGTTCTCAAGCATTCTTTGTTTTGTTAACTTTCTTATCTTCTAGTACATGTTTCTATTCTGCAATGTCGTGCTCAGTTAACTTTTTTGGTTCATTTGGTCTGCTATCTGTTGGAAATATGCCCTAGAGGCAATAATAAAATGATTATTATATTTCCTTGTTCATGATAATTGTCTATTATTCATGCTATAATTGTATTATCCGGAAATCGTAATACATGTGTGAATACATAGACCACAACACGTCCCTAGTGAGCCTCTAGTTGACTAGCTCGTTGATCAAAGGATAGTCATGGTTTCCTGACTATGGACATTAGATGTCATTGATAACGGGATCACATCATTAGGAGAATGATGTGATGGACAAGACCCAATCCTAAGCTTAGCTCAAAGATCGTGTAGTTCGTTTGCTGTAGCTTTTCTGACTGTCAAGTATCATTTCCTTAGACCATGAGATTGTGCAACTCCCGGATACCGTAGGAGTGCCTTGGGTGTGCCAAACGTCACAATGTAACTGGGTGACTATAAAGGTACATTACAGGTATCTCCGAAAGTGTCTGTTGGGTTGGCACGAATCGAGACTGGGATTTGTCACTCCGTATGACGGAGAGGTATCTCTGGGCCCACTCGGTAATGCATCATCATAATGAGCTCAATGTGACCAAGGGGTTGGTCACAGGATCATGCATTACGGTACGAGTAAAGTGACTTGCCGGTAACGAGATTGAACAAGGTATTGGGATACCGACGATCGAGTCTCGGGCAAGTAACATACTGATTGACAAAGGGAATTGAATACGGGATTCATTAAGTCCTCGACATCGTGGTTCATCCGATGAGATCATCAAGGAGCATGTGGGAGCCAACATGGATATCCAGATCCCGCTGCTGGTTATTGACCGGAGAGGCGTCTCGGTCATGTCTGCGTGTCTCCCGAACCCGTAGGGTCTACACACTTAAGGTTCGGTGACGCTAGGGTTGTAGAGATATTAGTATGCAGTAACCGAAAGTTGTTTGGAGTCCCGGATGAGATCCCGGACGTCACGAGGAGTTCCGGAATGGTCCAGAGGTAAAGATTTATATATAGGAAGTCTAGTTTCGGCCAGCGGGAAGGTTTCGGGGGTTACCGGTATTGTACCGGGACCACCGGAAGGGTCCCGGGGGTCCACCGGATGGGGCCACCTATCCCGGAGGGCCCCATGGGCTGAAGTGGCGTGGGAACCAGCCCCTGATGGGATGGTGCTCCCCACCCAAGGGCCCAAGGCGCCTAGGGTTGAAAACCCTAGGGGGCCGTTGCCCCCCGAGGGGGCATGCGCCCCCCTGGTTGGAAACCCTAAGGGGGCCGTTGCCCCCAGGCCCCCCTTTTAGATGGGATCTCCAAGGGGGCATGCGCCCCCCCTAGACCCTATATATAGTGGAAGGGAGGGAGGGTAGCCGCACCTTTGCTCTTGGCGCCTCCCTCTCCCTCCGTAACACCTCTCCTCCCCGCTTGTACTTGGCGAAGCCCTGCCGGGATCCTGCTGCATCCATCACCACGCCGTCGTGCTGCTGGATCTTCATCAACCTCTCCTTCCCCCTTGATGGATCAAGAAGGAGGAGATGTCTTCCCAACCGTACGTGTGTTGAACGCGGAGGTGTTGTCCGTTCGGCACTTGGTCATCGGTGATTTGGATCACGGCGAGTACGACTCCATCATCCCCGTTCACTTGAACGCTTCCGCTCGCGATCTACAAGGGTATGTAGATGCACTCCTATTCCCCTCGTTGCTAGAATACTCCATAGATTGATCTTGGTGATGCGTAGAATTTTTTTAATTTCTGCTACGATCCCCAACAGTGGCATCATGAGCTAGGTCTATGCGTAGTTACTATGCACGAGTAGAACACAAAGTAGTTGTGGGCGTCGATATTGTCAATTTGCTTGCCGTTACTAGTCTTATCTTGATTCGGCGGCATCGGGGGATGAAGCGGCCAGGACCAACCTTACACGTACGCTTACGTGAGACCGGTTCCACCGACTGACATGCACTAGTTGCATAAGGTGGCCGGCGGGTGTCTGTCTCTCCCACTTTAGTCGGATCGGATTCGATGAACAGGGTCCTTATGAAGGGTAAATAGAAATTGGCAATTCACGTTGTGGTTTTGGCGTAGGTAAGAAACTTTCTTGCTAGAAACCTATAGCAGCCACGTAAAAACTTGCAACAACAATTAGAGGACGTCTAACTTGTTTTTGCAGCAAGTGTTTTATGATGTGATATGGCCAAAGGTTGTGATGAATGATGAATGATATATGTGATGTATGAGATTGATCATGTTCTTGTTATAGGAATCACGACTTGCATGTCGATGAATATGACAACCGGCAGGAGCCATAGGAGTTGTCTTTATTTATTTATGACCTGCGTGTCAACATAAACGTCATGTAATTACTTTACTTTATTGCTAAAGTGTTAGCCATAGTAGTAGAAGTAATAGATGACGAGACAACTTCAAGAAGACACGATGATGAAGATCATGGTGTCATGCCGGTGACAACGATGATCATGGAGCCCCGAAGATGGAGATCAAAGGAGCAAATGATATTGGCCATATCATGTCACTATTTGATTGCATGTGATGTTTATCATGTTTTACATCTTATTTGCTTCGAACGACGGTAGCTTAAATAAGATGATCCCTCGTAATAATTTCAAGAAAGTGTTCCCCCTAACTATGCACCGTTGCGAAGGTTCGTTGTTTCGAAGCACCACGTGATGATTGAGTGTGATAGATTATAACATTCGAATACAACGGGTGTAAGACAGATTTACACACGCAATACACTTAGGTTGACTTGACGAGCCTAGCATGTACAGACATGGCCTCGGAACACAGAAGACCGAAAGGTCGAGCATGAGTCGTATAGAAGATACGATCAACATGAAGATGTTCACCGATGTTGACTAGTCTGTCTCACGTGATGATTGGACACGGCCTAGTTAACTCAGATCATTTTATACTTAGATGACTAGAGGGATGTCTATCTGAGTGGGAGTTCATTATATAATTTGATTAGATGAACTTAATTATCATGAACTTAGTCTAAAATCTTTACAATATGTCTTGTAGATCAAATGGCCCACGTTGTCCTCAACTTCAACGCGTTCCTAGAGAAAACCAAGCTGAAAGACGATGGCAGCAACTATACGGACTGGGTCCGGAACCTGAGGATCATCCTCATAGCTGCGAAGAAAGATTATGTCCTAGAAGCACCGCTAGGTGACGCACCCGTCCCACAGAACCAAGACGTTATGAATGCTTGGCAGACACGTGCTGATGATTACTCCCTCGTTCAGTGCGGCATGCTTTACAGCTTAGAACCGGGGCTCCAAAAGCGTTTTGAGAGACACGGAGCATATGAGATGTTCGAAGAGCTGAAAATGGTTTTTCAAGCTCATGCCCGGGTCGAGAGATATGAAGTCTCCTACAAGTTCTTCAGCTGTAAGATGGAGGAAAATAGTTCTGTCAGTGAGCACATACTCAAAATGTCTGGGTTGCATAACCGCTTGACTCAGCTGGGAGTTAATCTCCCAGATGACGCGGTCATTGACAGAATCCTTCAGTCGCTTCCACCGAGCTACAAGAGCTTTGTGATGAACTTCAATATGCAGGGGATGGAAAAGACCATTCCTGAAGTATTTGCAATGCTGAAATCAGCAGAGGTAGAGTCAAAAAGGAACATCAAATGTTGATGGTGAATAAAACCACTAAGTTCAAGAAAGGCAAGGGTAAGAAGAACTTCAAGAAGGACGGCAAGGGAGTTGCCGCGCCCGGTAATCAAGCTATCAGGAAGAAGCCAAAGAATGGACCCAAGCCCGAGACTGAGTGTTTTTATTGCAAGGGAAGTGGTCACTGGAAGCGGAACTGCCCCAAATACTTAGCGGACAAGAAGGCCGGCATCACGAAAGGTATATGTGATATACATGTAATTGATGTGTACCTTACCAGTACTCGTAGTAGCTCCTGGGTATTTGATACCGGTGCGGTTGCTCACATTTGTAACTCAAAGCAGGAGCTGCGGAATAAACGGAGACTGGCGAAGGACGAGGTGACGATGCGCGTCGGGAATGGTTCCAAGGTTGATGTGATCGCCGTCGGCACGCTACCTCTACATTTACCTACGGGATTAGTTTTAAACCTCGATAATTGTTATTTAGTGCCAGCTTTGAGCATGAACACTGTATCAGGATCTCGTTTAATTCGAGATGGTACTCATTTAAATCCGAGAGTAATGGTTGTTCTATTTATATGAGACATATGTTTTATGGTCATGCTCCGATGGTGAATGGTTTATTCTTAATGAATCTCGAGCGTAATGCTACACATATTCATAGTGTGAATACCAAAAGATGTAAGGTTGATAATGATAGTCCCACATACTTGTGGCACTGCCGCCTTGGTCACATAGGTGTCAAACGCATGAAGAAGCTCCATGCAGATGGACTTTTAGAGTCTCTTGATTATGAATCATTTGACACGTGCGAACCATGCCTCATGGGTAAAATGACCAAGACTCCGTTCTCAGGAACAATGGAGCGAGCAACCAACTTATTGGAAATCATACATACTGATGTGTGCGGTCCAATGAGTGTTGAGGCTCGCGGTGGCTATCGTTATGTTCTCACCCTCACTGATGACTTGATTAGATATGGGTATGTCTACTTAATGAAACACAAGTCTGAGACATTTGAAAAGTTCAAGGAATTTCAGAGTGAGGTTGAGAATCAATGTGACAGGAAAATCAAGTTCTTGCGATCAGATCGTGGGGGAGAATACTTGAGTCACGAATTTGGCACACACTTAAGAAAATGTGGAATAGTTTCACAACTCACGCCGCCTGGAACACCTCAGTGTAATGGTGTGTCCGAACGTCGTAATCGCACTCTATTAGATATGGTGCGATCTATGATGTCTCTTACCGATTTACCGCTATCATTTGGGGGCTATGCTTTAGAGACTGCCGCATTCACTTTAAATAGGGCTCCGTCGAAATCCGTTGAGACGACACCGTATGAATTATGGTTTGGGAAGAAACCTAAGCTGTCATTTCTAAAAGTTTGGGGATGCGATGCTTATGTCAAGAAACTTCAACCTGAAAAGCTCGAACCCAAGTCGGAAAAATGCGTCTTCATAGGTTACCCTAAGGAAACCATTGGGTATACCTTCTACCTCAGATCCGAAGGCAAGATCTTCATTGCCAAGAATGGATCCTTTCTAGAGAAGGAGTTTCTCTCGAAAGAAGTAAGTGGGAGGAAAGTAGAGCTTGATGAAGTACTGCCTCTTAAAGCAGAGAGTAGCGCAGCTCAGGAAAATGTTCCTGTGGTGCCTGCACCGATTAGAGAGGAAGTTAATGATGATGATCAAGATACTTCAGATCAAGCTCCTACTGAACTTCATAGGTCCACAAGGACACGTTCCGCACTAGAGTGGTACGACAACCCTGTCTTGGAAATCATGTTGTTAGACAACGGTGAACCTTCGAACTATGAAGAAGCGATGGCGGGCCCAGATTCCGACAAATGGCTAGAAGCCATGAAATCCGAGATAGAATCCATGTATGAAAACAAAGTATGGACTTTGACTGACTTGCTCGAAGATCGACGAGCCATAGAAAATAAATGGATCTTTAAGAAGAAGACAGACGTGGATGGTAATGTGACCATCTATAAGGATCGACTTGTCGCTAAGGGTTATCAACAAGTTCAAGGGGTTGACTACGATGAGACTTTCTCACCCGTAGCGAAGCTGAAGTCCGTCTGAATCATGTTAGCAATTGTCGCATTCTATGATTATGAGATATGGCAAATGGACGTCAAAACGGCATTCCTTAACGGCTTTCTTAAGGAAGAATTGTATATGATGCAGCCGGAAGGTTTTGTCGATCCTAAGAATGCTAACAAGGTGTGCAAGCTCCAACGCTCAATCTATGGGCTGGTGCAAGCATCTCAGAGTTGGAACATTCGCTTTGATGAGATGATCAAAGCGTTTGGGTTTATGCAGACTTATGGAGAAGCCTGCGTTTACAAGAAAGTGAGTGGGAGCTCTGTAGCATTTCTCATATTATATGTGGATGACATACTGTTGATGGGAAATGATATAGAATTCTTGGAAAGCATAAAGGCCTATTTGAACAAGTGTTTTTCAATGAAGGACCTTGGAGAAGCTGCTTATATATTAGGCATCAAGATCTATAGAGATAGATCGAGACGCCTCATCGGTCTTTCACAAAGTACGTACCTTGACAAGATATTGAAGAAGTTCAATATGGATCAGTCCAAGAAGGAGTTCTTGCCTGTACTGCAAGGTGTGTGATTGAGCACGGCTCAATGCCCGACCACGGCAGAAGATATAGAAGAGATGAGTGTCATCCCCTATGCCTCAGCCATAGGGTCTATTATGTATGCCATGCTGCGTACCAGACCTGATGTAAACCTTGCCATAAGTTTGGTAGGTAGGTACCAAAGTAATCCCGGCAAGGAACACTGGACAACGGTCAAAAACATCCTGAAGTACCTGAAAAGGACCAAGGATATGTTTCTCGTTTATGGAGGTGGTGAAGGGCTCGTCGTAAAGGGTTACGTCGACGCTAGCTTCGACACAGATCTGGATGACTCTAAGTCGCAAACCGGATACGTGTATATTTTGAATGGTAGGGCAGTAAGCTGGTGCAGTTGCAAGCAAAGCATCTTGGGGGGATCTACATGTGAAGCAGAATACATGGCAGCCTTGGAGGCAGCACAAGAAGCAATCTGGGTGAAGGAGTTCATCACCGACCTAGGAGTCATACCCAATGCGTCGGGGCCGATGACTCTCTTCTGTGACAACACTGGAGCTATTGCCCTTGCCAAGGAGCCCAGGTTTCACAGGAAGACCAGGCATATCAAGCGTCGCTTCAACTCCATTCGTGAAAGTGTTCAAAATGGAGACATAGAAATTTGTAAAGTACATACGGACCTGAATGTAGCAGATCCGTTGACTAAACCTCTCCCTAGAGCAAAACAAGATCAACACCAGAATTCCATGGGTGTTCGATTCATCACAATGTAACTAGATGATTGACTCTAGTGCAAGTGGGAGACTGTTGGAAATATGCCCTAGAGGCAATAATAAAATGATTATTATATTTCCTTGTTCATGATAATTGTCTATTATTCATGCTATAATTGTATTATCCGGAAATCGTAATACATGTGTGAATACATAGACCACAACACGCCCCTAGTGAGCCTCTAGTTGACTAGCTCGTTGATCAAAGGATAGTCATGGTTTCCTGACTATGGACATTAGATGTCATTGATAACGGGATCACATCATTAGGAGAATGATGTAATGGACAAGACCCAATCCTAAGCTTAGCTCAAAGATCGTTTAGTTCGTTTGCTGTAGCTTTTCTGAATGTCAAGTATCATTTCCTTAGACCATGAGATTGTGCAACTCCCGGATACCGTAGGAGTGCCTTGGGTGTGCCAAACGTCACAACGTAACTGGGTGACTATAAAGGTACATTACAGGTATCTCCGAAAGTGTCTGTTGGGTTGGCACGAATCGAGACTGGGATTTGTCACTCCTTATGATGGAGAGGTATCTCTGGGCCCACTCGGTAATGCATCATCATAATGAGCTCAATGTGACCAAGGGGTTGGTCACGGGATCATGCATTACGGTACGAGTAAAGTGACTTGCTGGTAACGAGATTGAACAAGGTATTGGGATACCGACGATCGAGTCTCGGGCAAGTAACATACCAATTGACAAAGGGAATTGAATACGAGATTGATTAAGTCCTCGACATCGTGGTTCATCCGATGAGATCATCGAGGAGCATGCGGGAGCCAACATGGGTATCCAGATCCCGCTGTTGGTTATTGACCGGAGAGGCGTCTCGGTCATGTCTGCGTGTCTCCCGAACCCGTAGGGTCTACACACTTAAGGTTCGGTGACGCTAGGGTTGTAGAGATATTAGTATGCAGTAACCCAAAAGTTGTTCGGAGTCCCGGATGAGATCCCGGACGTCACGAGGAGTTCCGGAATGGTCCGGAGGTAAAGATTATATATAGGAAGTCCAGTTTCGGCCAGCGGGAAGGTTTCGGGGGTTACCGGTATTGTACCGGGACCACCGGAAGGGTCCTGGGGGTCCACCGGATGGGGCCACCTATCCCGGAGGGCCCCATGGGCTGAGGTGGCATGGGAACCAGCCCCTGATGGGCTGGTGTGCCCCACCCAAGGGCCCAAGGCGCCTAGGGTTGGAAACCCTAGGGGGCCGTTGCCCCCCGAGGGGGCATGCGCCCCCTGGTTGGAAACCCTAAGGGGGCCGTTGCCCACAGGGGCTGCCCCCCCCTTTTAGATGGGATCTCCAAGGGGGCATGCGCCCCCTAGCCTCTATATATAGTGGAAGGGAGGGAGGGCAGCCGCACCTTTGCTCTTGGCACCTCCCTCTCCCTCCGTAACACCTCTCCTCCCCGCTTGTGCTTGGCGAAGCCCTGTCGGGATCCTGCTGCATCCATCACCACGCCGTCGTGCTGCTGGATCTTCATCAACCTCTCCTTCCCCCTTGCTGGATCAAGAAGGAGGAGACATCTTCCCAATCGTACGTGTGTTGAACGCGGAGGTGCTGTCCGTTCGGCACTTGGTCATCGGTGATTTGGATCACGGCGAGTACGACTCCATCATCCCCGTTCACTTGAACGCTTCCGCTCGCGATCTACAAGGGTATGTAGATGCACTCCTATTCCCCTCGTTGCTAGAATACTCCATAGATTGATCTTGGTGATGCGTAGAAATTTTTTAATTTCTGCTACGATCCCCAACACTATCCATTTAACTATTTGGTTCAGTTCTACAATTTGATTTTCATTTGTTGTGGGTACAATTTTGTATTGTTATGCATGTGACACCAATCAAATTTGGTTGTACTCAATACATATTCTACCAATAGTATGGCAACTCTCAGTTAACCTGATCAAGATCTTCCTTATGTGTGTTCCAGGGAAACAATGGGAGACACTGTGGTTTACCATCGAGGTTTGTTCAAGCAGGGTCCTTTGTCTAATAGCACATTATTGTGCAGTCGCATGAATCATTCTAATATTTAGGTTTCTTACAATTTGGTCTTGCACATGTAGGTCCTGCTGTCAAAGGCTTAGACCCACTGTTCGACCCATTTTGCATATGGGGAAATGAGATGTCCATGAATATCAGTCAAGTCAAGAGACTCAGAAAGATTGTTAGGATGAAGAAACTTGCGATGAATAACAGCAAGATCTTTGTTTGCACAATGAAGAATACATCAGTCAACTATAGGATGGTACCAAATCTTTTACCTTGTTTTTACCCCTTGCGCCATTTCAAAATTTACAATAGCGATTTATACATAGCTTTGTTTTCAATACTTTTCAAAGCAGTTCACCAATGATTACCTCTCAAACCACCTGCATGGTCAAGAGGCGAGGAAGGTATTCATTCAACACACATGGTACAATATTGAAGTCTTACTGAAGAGGACGAAGGTTGGGTGAGCAATTATCCATAGCCGCCGGCCTAAAGTTGCAAGGACATTCAACATCACTGAAGGCTTAATATTTGCTTTCCGCTTCTGCAGTTTCCCAGATGAGATTCATCTATCTATTTCCCAGATGATGCTACTTTCCAAAGGTTTTTGATGCTGCATGTGAAACTTGGTGCTGTTGTGTAATGGCGTAACTGAGTGCCGAAGCTATCTGATGTAATTCGATTATGAAATCCTGGTTGCTTTTATACGGATATGAAATATTTGGCGTGTTTTATAAGAAATATCAGTTTGATTAGTACATGGATTATGAATAATAGGCTAATTACCCTGCTTATTGGGGTTTTCTATTGCAAACGGTTACTCAGACAGCACCGTGGGCGATGAACTCAAACAACCCGCACGGTTTCTAGAAAGTAGGCGTGTTTGATCAACTAACAATCACACACGGCTTCCGGCAGCGAACTGTTTGCGTTAGGCCACCTTGCAGAAACGTTTCCACACAAAGAACTGTGTGTGATATACATACCTACGAAAATGTTTTCCTAGGTTTCACCGTGTGGGATGTACATACCTATGGAAATGATTTTCTGGGATTCACCGTGTGGGATGTACATACCTACGGAAATGATTTTCTGGGATTCACCGTGTGGGATGTACATACCTACGGAAATGTTTTTCTCAGATTACCGTGTGGGGTGTACATACCTACGGAAATGATTGGGTTTCGATGCCTCGCCCGATCGCACACAACCACAGCCAGTGTCCCAGGAGGGCCTATCCCCGACGATTTCTGGGTCGTGTGGGAAGGACTCCTCTATCACCCACACTCACTTGGCAACGAATCCAAATGCCATCGTGGAAAGGGGTTAAAAATCATTTGTATAGCACGTCGATGTACCGGTGATGAATATCAGAGTGGTTCAAACTAATATTACCACTTCTAAGTCTGGTTTTAAAACCTCACAATTTTTGCAAAGGGGCCAGCCACCGAGAAGTCATGTATGGGGTTGACACGATGACTTTCGGTCACTCTGTCATCTAAAGTTCCAAAATGAAATTCAGCATTTTTGGAGCCTATTGCATTCTGCCGCAGGCGCCGGTGCTGATCAACAAACCATTCATCTTTGCGAAATAAATGTAGGGTAGACCTCATTTCCTTCAGCACACTTGCTCTGAGAACAAAGAACATGGTGAATATAATCTCCGGTAGGGTCCCTCGGTAGGAGTTCAAAGTAATTTCTGAGAGATGCAGATCTAGGAATTCGACGTGATTGTTATATTGTATCACATTATCCACCACTGGGCCTAATCTTATATGCAAAAGAAGAAAATGTGTTAGTGCCTACATGCAGTTTTGAACATTACTACATGCCTATTTGGTTTGCACGATTTGTAAAATGCACTAACATGCCATCTCCGATCTGACATGACTAACACGGGCATTTGATTACATTCAAGAAAAATGTAGCCTTCTTCACAAGAGGTTGGCGTGGATGAAAAGTTCCCTGAAAAAACTAGTACAGATGAATCCAAAGGAGAAATGCTTATTGATTGTAACCATATGGATCAAGCAACCAATATGTGTGTGTGGGGGGGGGGCATGTATGTACTGAAATCCTCCAAAAGAATCCTTCAGAAATCGTAGTACATTGTCATTGTACACTTGGAAAAAGGTGTCACAAATTGAACTCCATTATGGTTAACATTTAACAGGAAAGGAACATCACCTCGATATATAGCTTCTCCAGGCACGGAAAGCATCTCAGGAAACTGACAACTTGCTCTAGGTTGGGGCCGATAGATTCTAGTGCCAAGATCTTCAGTGTGCGCAGTTTCGGGGTCAAGCTTGTTGGAATCATTTTCTGAATGACAGACGAACAAACATCTTCAAAATTAGAAATAATGTTAATTTGTAGAAGGAGAGGTAGAAGGGGGCTGTTGTACCTCAACGGGTGTGGATCCAATAACTAGTTCGGAGTATTTGTCAGACGAGTAGCCCAACACTGTCAATTTCGGTGCAGAAATGACATTGATTCTTGTTGGACCTTCTTGATCAACTACAAGTAATCTCTCAAGTGCAGGTGTATCCTCGATGACCATACCGTGGTACACATCTTGTGATGTCTTCCTGCCGCACCAGCAACACACATAAATAGTCGGAGAGTCATGGAGGTGATGTGGAAGGTGCTTGATACGTCTCCAACATATCTATAATTTTTTATTGTTCCATGCTATTATATTATCTATTTTGAATGTTTAATGGGCTTTATTATGCACTTTTATATTATTTTTGGGACTAACCTATTAACCGAATGCCCAGTGCAAATTGTTGTTTTTTTGCCTATTTCATTGTTTCGCAGAAAAGGAATATCAAACAGAACGAAACCTTCGCGAGGATCTTTTTTGGAACAAACGCAATCCAGGAGACTTGGAGTGGAGGTCAAGGAAGCAACGAGGCGGCCACGACGTAGGGCGGCGCGCCTAGGGGGGTAGGCGCGCCCCCCACCCTCGTGGGCCCCTCGTAGCTCCACCGACCTACTTCTTTCGCCTATATATACTCTTATAACCTGAAAACATCCAAGGGAGCCACGAAACCACTTTTCCACCGCTGCAACCTTATGTACCCGTGAGATCCCATCTGGGGACCTTTTCCGGCAATATGCCGGAGGGGGATTCGATCACGGAGGGCTGCTACATCAACACCATAGCCTCTCCGATGATGTGTGAATAGTTTACCACAAACCTTCGGGTCCATATTATTAGCTAGATGGCTTCTTCTCTCTCTTTGGTTCTAAATACAAAGTTCTCCTCGATGTTCTTGGAGATCTATTCGATGTAATACTTTTTGCGGTGTGTTTACTGAGATCCGATGAATTGTGGGTTTATGATCAATTTTATCTATGAACAATATTTGATTCTTCTCTGAATTCTTATATGCATGATTTGATGTCTTTGCAAGTCTCTTCGAATTATCAGTTTGGTTTGGCCTAGTAGATTGATCTTTCTTGCAATGGGAGAAGTGCTTAGCTTTGGGTTCAATCTTGCGGTGCTCGATCCCAGTGACGGAAATGGAACCGACACGTATTGTATTGTTGCCATCGAGGATAAAAAGATGGGGTTTATATCATATTGCTTGAGTTTATCCCTCTACATCATGTCATCTTGCCTAATGCGTTACTCTGTTCTTATGAACTTAATGCTCTAGATGCATGCTGGATAGCGGTCGATGTGTGGAGTAATAGTAGTAGATGCAGAATCGTTTCGGTCTACTTGACACAGACGTGATGCCTATGTTTATGATCATGCCTAGATATTCTCATAAGCATGCGCTTTTCTATCAGTTGCTCGACAGTAATTTGTTCACCCACCGTAATATATGCTATCTTCAGAGAAGCCACTAGTGAAACCTATGGCCCCCGGGTCTACTTTACATCATATAAGTTTCCGATCTACACTTCTAGTTTACTATTTATTTTGCAATCTTTACTTTCCAATCTATACAACAAAAATACCAAAAATATTTATCTTATTATCTTTATCAGATCTCACTTTTACAAGTGGCCATGAAGGGATTGACAACCCCTTTATCGCGTTGGTTGCAAGGTTTTTATTTGTTTGTGCAGGTACTAGGCGACTTGCGTGTAGTCTCCTACTGGATTGATACCTTGGTTCTCAAAAACTGAGGGAAATACTTACGCTAATTTGCTGCATCACCCTTTCCTCTTCAAGGGAAAACCAACACATGCTCAAGAGGTAGCAAGAAGTATTTCTGGCGCCGTTGCCAGGGAGATCTACGCCAAGTCAAGACATACCAAGTACCCATCACAAACTCTTATCCCTCGCATTACATTATTTGCCATTTGCCTCTCATTTTCCTCTCCCCAACTTCACCTTTGCCGTTTTATTCACCCTTTTTCCATTCGTCTCTTTTCACTTGCCTCTTGTTTGGTTGTGTGTTGGATTGATTGTTTGTCGCGATGGCTCAAGATAATACCAAATTATGTGACTTTTCCAATACCAACAATAATGATTTTATTAGCACTCCGATTTGCTCCTAGTACCGATGTTGAATCTTGTGAAATCAATACCGCTTTGTTGAATCTTGTTATGAAAGATCAATTTTTTGGCCTTCCTAGTGAAGATGCCACTACCCATCTAAACAACTTCGTTGATTTGTGTGATATGCAAAGGAAGAAAGATGTGGATAATGATATTGTTAAATTGAAGCTATTTCCGATTTTTCTTAGAGATCGTGCTAAAACTTGATTCTCTTCTTTGCCTAAAAATAGTATTGATTCATGGAATAAGTGCAAAGATGCTTTTATCTCTAAGTATTTTCCTCCTGCTAAGATAATCTCTCTTAGAAATGATATTATGAATTTTAAGCAACTTGAGCATGAGCATGTTTCACAAGCTTGGGAGAGGATGAAATTAATGATACGTAATTGCCCTACACATGGTTTGAATTTATGGATGATTATACAACATTTTTGTGCTGGATTGAATTTTGCTTCTAGAAATCTTTTAGATTCAGCCGCGGGAGGCACTTTTATGGAAATGACTTTAGGAGAAGCTACTAAACTCCTAGATAATATTATGGTTAATTATTCTCAATGGCATACCGAAAGATCCACTAGTAAAAAGGTTCATGTGATAGAAAAGATTAATGTTTTGAGTGGAAAGATGGATGAACTTATGAAATTGTTTGCTAGTAAAAGTGTTTCTTCTAATCCTAATGATATGCCTTTGTCCACCTTAATTGAGAATAATAATGAATCTACGGATGTGAATTTTGTTGGTAGGAACAATTTTAGTAACAACGCGTATAGAGGAAACTTTAATTCTAGACCGTTCCCTATTAATTCCTCTAATAATTATGGTAATTCCTACAACAACTCTTATGGAAATTTTAATAAGATGCCCTATGATTTTGAGACTAGTGTTAAATAATTTATGAATTCGCAAAAGAATTTCAATGCTTTGCTTGAAGAAAAATTGCTTAAGATTGATGAGTTCGCTAGGAACGTGGATAGAATTTCTCTTGATGTTGATTCTTTGAAACTTAGATCTATTCCACCTAAGCATGATATCAGTGAGTCTCTCAAAGCCATGAGAATTTCCATTAGTGAGTGCAAAGAAAGAACCGCTAGGATGTGTGCTAAAAAAGATTGCTTTGTGAAAACGTGTTCTTCTAGTTTCATGATAATAATGATGAAGATCTAAAAGTGATTGGTGTGTCTCCTATTAAGTATTTTCTTGCCAATATGAATCTTGATAAACATGGGACTGGAGATGAGTCAACTTTAGTTCAAAGGTGTCCCAATGATTCGGAGTTTTTAGATCTTGATGCAAAAATTGGTAAAAGTGGGATTGAAGAGGTCAACACTTTACATAGCAATGAACCCACTATTTTGGATTTCAAGGAATTTAATTATGATAATTGATCTTTGATAGATTATATTTCCTTGTTGCAATCCGTGTTAAATTCTCCTCATGCTTGTGATCAAAACAAAGCTTTTACTAAACATATCGTTGATGCTTTAATGCAATCTTATGAAGAAAAACTTGAATCAGAAGTTTCTATCCCTAGAAAACTTTATTATGAGTGGGAACCTACTATTAAAATTAAGATTAAAGATCATGAATGCTATGCTTTATGTGATTTGGGTGCTAGTGTTTCCACGATTCCAAAAACTTTGTGTGATGTGTTAGGTTACGTGAATTTGATGATTGTTCTTTAAATTTGCATCTTGCGGATTCTACCATTAAGAAACCTATGGGAAGGATTAATGATGTTCCTATTGTTGCAAATAGGAATTATGTGCCCGTAGATTTCATTGTTCTTGATATAGATTGCAATCCTACATGTCATATTATCCTTAGGACGATAGGTGCAATTATTGACATGAAAGAAGGAAACATTAGATTCCAATTTCCGTTAAGGAAAGGCATGGAACACTTTCCTAGAAAGAAAATTAAATTACCTTATGAATCTATTATGAGAGCCACATATGGATTGCATACCGAAGATGGCAATACCTAGATCTATTCTTGTTTTTATGCCTAGCTAGGGGCGTTAAACGATAGCGCTTGTTGGGAGGCAACCCAATTTTTTTGTTCCTTGATTTTTGTTCCTGTTTAGTAATAAATAAATCTTCTATCCTCTGTTATGATTGTGTTTTTATGTTTTAATTAGTGTTTGCGCCAAGTAAATCCTTTAGGATCCTCTTTGGTGATTGTTGTTTGATCTTGCTGTAAAAAACAGAAAGTATGTGCTCATGAGAATAATTTTCATTTTTTACCATAGAGCGATAAAATACCAATTCCAACTACAGTAGATAAATATATAAATTATTTAGGACGTCCTAATTTTTCAGGATTTTTGGAGTTACAGAAGTATTCGAGAGCTACAGATTGCTACAGACTGTTCTGTTTTTGACAGATTCTGTTTTTCGTGTGTTATTTTCTTATTTTGATGAATCTATGGCTAGTATCGGGGGGTATGAACCACAGAGAAGTTGGAATAAAGTAGGTTTAACACCAATATAAATAAATAATGAGTTCATTACAGTACCTTAAAGTGGTGGTTTGTTTTCTTATACTATCGGAGCTCGTGAGATTTTCTGTTGAGTTTTGTGTTGAGAAGTTTTCAAGTATTTGGGTAAAGATTTGATGGATTTTGGAACAAGGAGTGGCAAGAGCCTAAGCTTGGGGATTCCCAAGGCACCCCAAGGTAAAATTCAAGGACAACCAAAAGCCTAAGCTTGGGGATGCCCCGGAAGGCATCCCCTCTTTAGTCTTCATCTATCGGTAACTTTACTTGAGGCTATATTTTTATTCACCACATGATATGTGTTTTGCTTGGAGCGTCTTGTATGATTTGAGTCTTTGCTTTCTAGTTTACTACAATCATCCTTGCTGTACACACCTTTGGGAGACACACACATGAATCAGAATTTATTAGAATACTCTATGTGCTTCACTTATATCTTTTGAGCTAGATAAATTTTGCTCTAGTGCTTCACTTATACGTTTTTTAGAGCATGGTGGTGGTTTTATTTTATAGAAATTATTGATCTATCATGATTCACTTATATTATTTTGAGAGTATTTTAGAAAAGCATGGTAATTTTCTTTGGCTATAAAATTAGTCTTAATATGATAGGCATCCAGGATGGGTATAATAAAAAATTTCATTTAGAGTGCATTAAATACTATGAGAAGTTTGATACTTGATAGTTGTTTTGAGATATAAAGATGGTAATATTAGAGTTGTGCTAGTTGAGTAATTGTGGAATTGAGAAATACTTGTGTTGAAGTTTGCAAGTCCCGTAGCATGCACATATGGTAAACGTTGTGTGACAAATTTGAAGCATGAGGTGTTCTTTGATTGCTTTCCTTATGAGTGGCGGTCGGGGAGGAGTGATGTTCTTTTCCTACCAATCTATCCCCTAGGAGCATGCGCGTAGTGCTTGGTTTTGATGACTTGTAGATATTTGCAATAAGTATGTGAGTTCTTTATGACTAATGTTGAGTCCATGGATTATACGCACTCTCACCCTTCCATCATTGCTTGCCTCTTCGGTACTGTGCATTTCCCTTTCTCACCTCGAGAGTTGGTGCAAACTTCGCCGGTGCATCCAAACCCCATGATATGATATGTTCTATCACACATAAGCCTTCTTATATCTTCCTCAAAACAGCCACCATACCTACCTATTATGGCATTTCCATAGCCATTCCGAGATATATTACCATGCAACTTTCCATCGTTCCGTTTATTATGACACACTCCATCATTGTCATATTGCTTTGTATGATCATGTAGTTAACATCGTATTTGTGGCAAAGCCATCTTCATAATTCTTTCATACATGTCACTCTTGATTCACATAGAGTCATATTTTGTTCTAAGTATCGAGTTGTAAGTAAATAAAAGTGTGATGATTTTCATTATTAGAGCATTGTCCCATGTGAGGAAAGGATGATGGAGACTATGATTCCCCCACAAGTCGGGATGAGATTTCAGACGAAAAAAAGAAGATGCCATAAAAAAGAGAAAAAAGGCCCAAATAAAAAAAGAAAAATGAGAAAAATGAGAGAAAAAGAGAGAAGGGGCAATGTTACTATCCTTTTTCCACACTTGTGCTTCAAAGTAGCACCATGATCTTCATGATAGAGAGTCCCCTATTTTGTTACTTTCATATATTAGTGGGAATTTTTCATTATAGAACTTGGCTTGTATATTCCAATGATGGGCTTCCTCAAAATGCCCTAGGTCTTCATGAGCAACCAAGTTGGATGCACACCCACTTAGTTTCTTTTGTTGAGCTTTCATATATTTATAGCTCTAGTGCATCCGTTGCATGTCAATCCCTACTCCTTGCATTGTCATCAATTGATGGGCATATCCATAGCCCGTTGATTAGCCACGCCAATGTGAGACTTTCTCCTTTTTTGTCTTCTCACACAACCTCCATCATCATATTCTATTCCACCCATAGTGCTATGTACATGGCTCACGCTCATATATTGCGTGAAAGTTGAAAGAGTTTGAAAAGGCTAAGTATGAAACAATTTCTTGGCTTGTCATTGGGGTTGTGCATGATGGGAGCATTTTGTGTGAAGAAAATGAAGCATGGCCAAACTATATGATTTTGTAGGGATAAGCTTTCTTTGGCTATGTTATTTTGATAAGACGTAATTGCTTGGTTAGCATGCTTGAAGTATTATTATTTTTATGTCAATATTAAACTTCTGTCTAGAATCATTTGGATCTAAACATTCATGCCACAATAAAGAGAATTACATTGAAAATTATGTTTGGTAGCATTCCATATCAAAAATTCTGTTTTTATCATTTACCTACTCGAGGACGAGCAGGAATTAAGCTTGGGGATGCTTGATACGTATCCAACGTATCTATAATTTTTGATTATTCCATGCTATTATATTATCTATTTCGGATGTTTAATGGGCTTATTATGCACTTTTATATTATTTTTGGGACTAACCTATTAACCAAAGGCCCAGTGCAATTGCTGTTTTTTTGCCTATTTAAGTGTTTCACAGAAAAGGAATATCAAACGGAATCCAAACGGAACGAAACCTTCACAAGGATCTTTTTTGGAACAAACGCAATCCAGGAGACTTGGTGTGGAGGTCAAGGAAGCAACGAGGTGGCCACGAGGTAGGGCGGCACGACCAGGGGGTAGGCGCGCCCCCACTGATAACCCACAAGTATAGGGGATCGCAACAGTTTTCGAGGGTAGAGTATTCAACCCAAATTTATTGATTCGACAAAAGGGGAGCCAAAGAATATTCTCAAGTATTAGCAGCTGAGTTGTCAATTCAACCACACCTGGAAACTTAATATCTGCAGCAAAGTGTTTAGTAGCAAAGTAATATGATAGTAGTGGTAACAGTAGCAAATGGTAACATTAGTAAAAGCAGTGTTTTTGGTATTTTTTAGTGATGATAGCAATAGCAACGGGAAAGTAAATAAGCGAAGAACAATATATGGAAAGCTCGTAGGCAATGGATCAGTGATGGAGAATTATGCCGGATGTGGTTCATCATGTAACAGTCATAACCTAGGGTGACACAGAACTAGCTCCAGTTCATTGATATAATGTAGGCATGTATTCCGGATATAGTCATACGTGCTTATGGAAAAGAACTTGCATGGCATCTTTTGTCCTACCCTCCCGTGGCAGCGGGGTCCTTACGGAAACTAAGGGATATTAAGGCCTCCTTTTAATAGAGAACCGGAACAAAGCATTAACACATAGTGAATACATGAACTCCTCAAACTACGGTCATCACCGGTAAGTATCCCGATTATTGTCACTTCGGGGTTAATGGATCCTAACGCATAATAGGTGACTATAGACTTGTAAGATAGGATCAAGAACTCTCATATATTGATGAAAACATAATAGGTTCAGATCTGAAATCATGGCACTCGGGCCCTAGTGACAAGCATTAATCATAGCAAAGTCACAGCAACATCAATCTCAGAACATAATGGATACTAGGGATCAAACCCTAACAAAACTAACTCGATTACATGATAGATCCCATCCAACCCATCACCATCCAGCAAGCCTATGATGGAATTACTCACGCACGGCGGTGAGCATCATGAAATTGGTGGTGGAGGATGGTTGATGATGACGATGGTGACGGATTCCCCTCTCCGGAGCCCAGAATGGACTCCAGATCAGCCCTCCTGAGAGGTTTTAGGGCTTGGCGGCGGCTCCGTATCATAAAATGCAATGAATTCTTCTCTCTAGTTTTTTTCTCCCCGAAACACAATATATGGAGTTGGAGTTGGAGTCGGAGAGGCATCAGGGGGCCCATGAGGTAGGGGGCGCGCCCTAGGGGGGCAGACGCGCCCCCCACCCTCGTGGACAGGTGGTGGGCCCCCTGGCCTTCATCTTTTGCAGGTATTTTTTATATTTTCCAAAAAGTTGCTCCGTGAAGTTTCAGGTCATTCCGAGAACGTTTGTTTCTGCACATAAATAACACCATGGTAATTCTGCTGAAAACAACGTGAGTCCGGGTTAGTTCCATTCAAATCATGCAAGTTAGAGTCCAAAACAAGGGCAAAAGTGTTTGGAAAAGTAGATATGACGGAGACGTATCAACTCCCCCAAGCTTAAACCTTTGCTTGTCCTCAAGCAATTCAGTTGACAAACTGAAAGTGATAAAGAAAAACTTTTACAAACTCTGTTTGCTCTTGTTGTTGTAAATATGTAAAGCCAACATTCAAGTTTTCAGCAAAGATTATAACTAACCACATTCACAATAACGCTTAGGTCTCAAGTTTACTCATATCAATAGCATAATCAACTAGCGAGCAATAATAATAAATCTCGGATGACAACACTTTCTCAAAACAATCATAATATGATATAACAAGGTGGTATCTCGCTAGCCCTTTCTAAGACCGCAAAACATAAATGCAGAGCACCTTTAAAGACCAAGGACTGAATAGACATTGTAATTCATGGTAAAAGAGATCCAGTCAAGTCATACTCAATGTAAACTAACAGTAATGAATGCAAATGACAACGGTGCTCTCCAACTGGTGCTTTTTAATGAGAGGATGATGACTCAGCATAAAAGTAAATAGATAGGCCCTTCGCAGAGGGAAGCATGGATTTGTAGAGGTGCCAGAGCTCGGTTTTGAAATAGAGTTGAATAATATTTTGAGCGGTATACTTTCATTGTCAACATAACAACCAAGAGATGGCGATATCTTCCATGCTACACACATTATAGGCGGTTCCCAAACAGAATGGTAAAGTTTATACTCCCCCTTCCACCAACAAGCATCAATCCATGGCTTGCTCGAAACAACGAGTGCCTCCAACTAACAAGAGTCCCAGGGGGAGTTTTGTTTGCAATTATTTTGATTTAGTTTGCATAAAGCATGGGACTAGGCATCCCTATGACCAGCCATTTATCTCGTGAGTGAGGAGCGGAGTCCACTCCTCTTGAGAATAACCTGCCTAACATGGAAGATACAGACAACCCTAGTTGATATATGAGCTATTCGAGCATACAAAACAGGATATTTATTTGAAGGTTTAGAGTTTGGCACATACAAATTTACTTGGAACGGCAGGTAGATACCGTATATAGGTAGGTATAGTGGACTCATATGGAATAACTCTGGGGTTTAAGGGATTGGATGCACAAGCAGTTTTCCCGCTTAGTACAGGTGAAGGCTAGCAAAAGACTAGGAAGCGACCAGCTAGAGAGCGACAACAGTCATGAACATGCTTTAAAATTAATCAACACCGAATGCAAGCATGAGTAGGATATAATCCACCATGAACATAAATATCGTGAAGGCTATGTTGATTTTGTTTCAACTACATGCGTGAACATGCGCCAAGTCAAGTCACTTAAATCATTGAGAGGAGGATACCACCCTATCATACCACATCACAACCATTTTAATAGCATGTTGGCATGCAAGATAAACCATTATAAGCTCCTAGCTAATCAAGCATGGCACAAGAAACTATGATGTCTAGTTGTCATTGCAAACATGTTTATTCATAATAGGCTGAATCAGGAACGATGAACTAATCATATTTACAAAAACAAAAGAGGTCGAGTTCATACCAGCTTTTCTCATCTCAGTCAGTCCATCATATATCGTCATAATTGCCTTTCACTTGCACGACCGAACGATGTGAATAATAACATAGTGCACGTGCATTGGACTAAGCTGGAATCTGCAAGCATTCAGTAAACAGGAGGAGACAAGGTAATATGGGCTCTTTTGTTAGATCAACAAGTATGCATACAAGAGCCACTTCAACAATTTAATCACGGTCTTCTCCTATAGACCCCCAAAGAAAAAAGAAATAAAACTATTTACACGGGAGAGCTCCCAACGAGTAAAAGAAGAACATGAAATCTTTTTGGGTTTTCTTTTTAATTACTACTACAAGCATGGAAAGTAAACTAATTAAACGCTACAACTAATTTTTTGGTTTTTCTTAAGGTTTATCAAACACACAAGAAGAAAGCATAAAAAGGAAATTAAACTAGCATGGATGATACAATGAAAAAGTATGAGCACCAACATCTAGCAATGAGTGTGTGAACATAAATGTAATGTCAGTGGGAAATACGTACTCACCCAAGCTTAGGCTTTTGGCCTAAGTTGGTCTATGGCCACGGCTGGCCTGACGGATATCCATAATAGTAGTTGGGGTCGTACTGAGAAGAAGAAGACTCTGATTGCCACTGGCTGACAATCATCTCTGGATCCCACTGGTAATTAGACCGTCGTGAAGGATCAACTTGTGGTTTCGGATCTGGCTCCCTGGCTGGTGCAGGGTTCCGGTAGGCGTGAATAGCCTTCAACAGAACAAGGTACTGGCCTGCAGATAAATCAAACAAAGAAGGAGCAGGCAAAGTAATAGTCTTAGGATGATGTTTATTAAAGAACAATTTGTATTTAAGCTCTCCTTCCCTATTCTTAACAATAAAATCATGTGCCACCATACTTTAAACACGAGGCAACACCTTTTCTTCCTTCTCATAATGCCTAATAGGTATGTTAAAATGTGCAGCTAGGCGTGAAGCATAGATGCCTCCAAAGACGGGCCCTTGGTACGGTTCAGACTTAACCGTTTAGCAATAATTCCACCCATACTAACAGAGTTATCACCGTATAAACCATGGAGCAAAATAATAATATCAGGGATACTAAGGTTTCCACAGTTTTCGCGACCAATTAAACAACGACTAGCAAATAATGCAAAATAGCGTAAAACAGGGAAATGTATGCTAGTGATTCGTGCATCGGAAACCTTCCTTGTTTCCCCTACAGTGATAGTGTCAATAAACCTGTCCACATCATCGCGATGTGGTTCTTATGTATTGCCCTCAAAAGGGACTAAACAAACCCGAAAAAAATCATAAAGTGACATCTCCTGATGCTCATCATATAAATAAAACTCCACCGTAGGTGGTGAGCTCCTGGAATGGAAATGAAAGTTTTGCACAAAGATATTTGTGAGTAAGAGATACTGATCGCATTGGTCGAGGAGGAAAGCGGTGAGACCTGCATTCTTAGCCAATTCATGAAAATCTTTATAAATCCCGACTACTCTCAAGAAATCATTGGAAGGCCATTCACACGCCCGAACCTCTGCGGTGCGAGGCAGATTATACTTAGGCTTCAGTGCCTTTTCCTTCGAGCTTTGGCTCGATGAGCCCCTCAAAAGTCTCTTCGTCATTTTCTGAAAAATTCTGAAATTTTTAGTAACTTCAAAATAAAGGTAACCCAAACTCAATAATATTGATAGCAACTACTCCTACAAGTGCCTAGAGCCTATATCATGCATCAAAACTACTTTTGACCATATAAATTTGACATGCAAGCTCAAGAACAGGGTCACCTAAGCAGCAAAAAATTGTAATTAATAAAGCATTAGAACAAAAACTAATTGTACCAATGGAGGAGTCACATACCAAGGAACAATCTCCCCAAGCAGTTTTGTGAGAGGTGCTTTGAGCAAGGAGATCGAAAATGGCAGCAAGATGAGCTAGAACTCGTGCTTGACCTGGATATTCATGTTTGTGGGAGGAAGAAGAAGTGTGTGGGTGCAGGAATAAGTGGAGGAGAACCACCATGGGCCCACGAGGCAGGGGGCGCGCCCTTCCCCATCGTGGGCAGGTGGGTGACCCCCCTGCTGTGTTCTCAGTGCCAAATATTCTCAAATATTCCAGAAAAAATCATATTTAAATTTCAGGGCATTTGGAGAACTTTTATTTTCGGGGTATTTTTATATTGTACGGATAATCAGATAACAAAATGAAAAATATTTATTTTTATTTTATTTAATATAAATAACATAAAGTAAAAGGAGGGTACAGCAGGTCGTGCCTTCTAGTTTCATCCATCTCATGATCATCAAAAGGAATCCACTAACAAGGTTGATCAAGTCTTGTTAACGAACTCATTCCGAATAACATGGAATCGGAGAAATTTTGAATAACACTATGTTACCTCAACGGGGATATGCACATCCCCAATAATAAGAATATCATATTTCTTCTTGATAGTAGGAAGAGGAAATTCAAAACCTCCAAATATAATCGATGGAAGTTTTCCAATAGAGTTGATACTATGAACTTGAGGTTGTTTCCTCGGAAAGTGTACCGTGTGCTCATTACCATTAACATGAAAAAAGTGGCATTGCCTTTAGTGCAATCAATAACAGCCCCTGCAGTATTCAAAAAGGGTCTTCTGAGAATAATAGACATACTATCGTCCTCGGGAATATCAAGAATAACAAAGTCCGTTAAAATAGTAATGTTTGCAACTACAACAGGCACATCCTCACAAATACCGACAGGTATAGCAGTTGATTTATCAGCCATTTGCAAAGATATTTCAGTAGGCGTCAACTTATTCAAATCAAGTCCACGATATAAAGAGAGAGGCATAACACTAGCACCGGCTCCAAGATCACATAAAGCAGTTTTAACATAGTTTCTTTTAATGGAGCATGGTATAGTGGGTACTCCTGGATCTCCAAGTTTCTTTGGTTTTCCACCCTTAAAAGTATAATTAACAAGCATGGTGGAAATTTTAGCTTCTGGTATCTTTCTTTTATTTGTAACAATTTCTTTCATATACTTAGCATAAGGATTCATTTTGAGCATATCAGTTAATCGTATACGCAAAAAGATAGGTCTAATCATTTCAGCAAAGCGCTCAAAATCCTCATCATCCTTTTTCTTGGATGGTTTGGGAGGAAAAGGCATGGGTTTCTGAACCCATGGTTCTCTTTCTTTACCATGTTTCCTAGCAACAAAGTCTTTCTTATCATAACGTTGATTCTTTGATTGTGGGTTGTCAAGATCAACAGCAGGTTCAATTTCTATATCATTATCATTACTAGGTTGAGCATCATCATGAATATTATTATTAGCATTATCACTAGTTTCAGGTTCATTACCAGCTTGAGTTTCAGCATCAGAAATAGAAATATCATTTGGATTCTCAGGTGGTTCAATAACAGGTTCACTAGAAGCATGCAAAGTCCTATCATTTTTCTTTTTCTTCCTTTTAGAACGACTAGGTGCATCTATATTATTTCTCGGAGAATCTTTCTCAATTCTCTTAGGATGGCCTTCAGGATACAAAGGTTCCTGAGTCATTTTACCAGTTCTAGTAGCCACTCTAACAGCATTATCATTATCTTTACTATTAAATTCATTGAGCAAATCATTTTGAGCTTTAAGTACTTGTTCTACTTGAGTGGTAACCATAGAAGCATGTTTACTAATAAGTTTAAGTTCACCTTTGACATTAGCCATATAATCACCCAAGTGTTCAAGCATATTTGAATTGTATTTCATTTGTCTACCAAAATAAGCATTAAAGTGTTCTTGCTTAGCCATAAATTTATCAAACTCATCTAAGCATGGGCTAGCAAACTTAGTAAATGGGATTTCAGCTTTATCATATCTATAGAGAGAATTTACCTTTACTACCTGTGTCAGGTTATCAAGACCATGAGTTTCTTCAATAGGTAAGGGATTAAGATCATATGTTTCTTCAACAGGCGGTAAATTAAGACCATGTATTTCTTCAATAGGAGGTAAATTCTTAACATCTTCAACTTTAATACCTTTTTCTTTCATAGATTTCTTTGCCTCTTGCATATCTTCAGGACTGAGAAATAGAATACCCCTCTTCTTTGGAGTTGGTTTAGGAATAGGCTCAGGAATTGGCTCCGGAGGTGTCCAATTATTTTCATTTGTCAACATATTATTCAATAGAATTTCAGCTTCATCCGGTGTTCTTTCCTTGAAAACAGAACCAGCACAACTATCCAGGTAATCTCTGGAAGCATCGGTTAGTCCATTATAAAAGATATCAACTATTTCATTTTTCTTAAGAGGATGATCAGGCAAAGCATTAAGTAATTGGAGAAGCCTCCCCCAAGCTTGTGGGAGACTCTCTTCTTTAATTTGCACAAAATTATATATATCCCTTAAAGCAGCTTGTTTCTTATGAGCAGGGAAATATTTAGCAGAGAAGTAATAAATCATATCCTGAGGACTACGCACACAACCAGGATCAAGAGAATTAAACCATATCTTAGCATCACCCTTTAATGAGAACGGAAATATTTTAAGGATATAAAAGTAACGAGTTCTCTCATCTTTAGTGAATAAGGTGGCTATATCATTTAATTTAGTAAGATGTGCCACAACAGTTTCAGATTCATAGCCATGAAAAGGATCAGATTCAACCAAAGTAATTATATCAGGATCAACAGAGAATTCATAATCCTTATCAGTAACACAGATAGGTGAAGTAGCAAAAGCAGGGTCAGGTTTCATCCTAGCATTTAGAGATTGCTTATTCCATTTAGCTAATAACCTCTTGAGTTCGTTTCTATATTTGCAAGCTAAAATAGCTAAAGAAGCTTCTTGATCAAAAACATAACCCTCAGGAATAACAAGTGATTTTTCATCATCACTTTCATAAGTATTATCAGATTCAATATTTTCAATCTCTCTAGCCCTAGCAAGTTGTTCATCAAGAAATTCACCAAGTGGCACAGTAGTATCAAGCATAGAAGTAGTTTCATCATAAGTATCATGCATAGCAGAAGTAGCATCATCAATAACATGCGACATATCAGAACGAATAGCAGAAGCAGTTTTAGGCGTCGCAAGCTTACTCAAAACAGAGGTGAATCAAGTGCAGAGCTAGATGGCAGTTCCTTACCTCCCCTCGTAGTTGAGGGATAAATCTTGGTTCTTGGATCTTTCAAGTTCTTCATAATGATAAGCAGATATAAATCCCAAGTGAATCAAAGAATAGAGCTATGCTCCCCGGCAACGGCGCCAGAAAATAGTCTTGATAACCCACAAGTATAGGGGATCACAACAGTTTTCGAGGGTAGAGTATTCAACCCAAATTTATTGATTCGACACATGGGGAGCCAAAGAATATTCTCAAGTATTAGCAGCTGAGTTGTCAATTCAACCACACCTGGAAACTTAATATCTGCAACAGTGTTTAGTAGCAAAGTAATATGATAGTAGTGGTAACAGTAGCAAATGGTAACAATAGTAAAAGCAGTGTTTTTGGTATTTTGTAGTGATGATAGCAATAGCAACGGGAAAGTAAATAAGCGAAGAACAATATATGGAAAGCTCGTAGGCAATGGATCAGTGATGGAGAATTATGCCGGATGTGGTTCATCATGTAACAGTCATAACCTAGGGTGACACAGAACTAGCTCCAGTTCATTGATATAATGTAGGCATGTATTCCGGATATAGTCATACGTGCTTATGGAAAAGAACTTGCATGGCATCTTTTGTCCTACCCTCCCGTGGCAGCGGGGTCCTTACGGAAACTAAGGGATATTAAGGCCTCCTTTTAATAGAGAACCGGAACAAAGCATTAACACATAGTGAATACATGAACTCCTCAAACTACGGTCATCACCGATAAGTATCCCGATTATTGTCACTTCCTGGTTAACAGATCATAACACATAATAGGTGACTATAGACTTGCAAGATAGGATCAAGAACTCTCATATATTAATGAAAACATAATAGGTTCAGATCTGAAATCATGGCACTCGGGCCCTAGTGACAAGCATTAAGCATAGCAAAGTCATAGCAACATCAATCTCAGAACATAGTGGATACTAGGGATCAAACCCTAACAAAACTAACTCGATTACATGGTAGATCCCATCCAACCCATCACTGTCCAGCAAGCCTACCATGGAATTACTCACGCACGGCGGTGAGCATCATGAAAATAGTGATGGAGGATGGTTGATGATGACGATGGCGATGGATTCCCCTCTCCGGAGCCCAGAACGGACTCCAGATCAGCCCTCCCGAGAGGTTTTAGGGCTTGGTGGCGGCTCCGTAACGTAAAACATGATGAATTCTTCTCTCTGTTTTTTTCTCCCCGAAACACAATATATGGAGTTGGAGTTGGAGTCAGAGAGGCATTAGGGGGCCCACGAGGTAGGGGGGCGCCCCCACCCTCGTGGATAGGTGGTGGGCCCCCTGACCTTCATCTTTCGCAGGTATTTTTTATATTTTCCAAAAAGTTGCTCCGTGAAGTTTCAGGTCATTCCAAGAACGTTTGTTTCTGCACATAAATAACACCATGGTAATTCTGCTGAAAACAACGTCAGTCCGGGTTAGTTCCATTCAAATCATGCAAGTTAGAGTCAAAAACAATGTCAAAAGTGTTTGGAAAAGTAGATACAACGGAGACGTATCACCCACCCTCATGGGCCTCTCGTAGCTCCACCGACGTACTTATTTCACCTATATATACTCTTATACCCTGGAAACATCCAGGGGAGCCACGAAACCACTTTTCCACCGCCGCAACCTTTTTTACCCGTGAGATCCCATTTGGGGACCTTTTCTGGCGATCTGCCAGAGGGCGATTTGATCATGGAGGGCTTCTACATCAACACCATAGCCTCTCCCATGATGTGTGAATAGTTTACCATAGACCTTCGGGTCCATAGTTATTAGCTAGATGGCTTCTTCTCTCTCTTTGGTTCTCAATACAAAGTTCTCCTCGATGTTCTTGGAGATCTATTCGATGTAATACTTTTTGCGGTGTGTTTGCCGAGATCCGATAAATTGTGGGTTTATGATCCAGTTTATCTATGAACAATATTTTATTCTTCTTTGAATTCTTATATGTATGATTTGATGTCTTTGGAAGTCTCTTCGAATTATCAGTTTGGTTTGGACTAATAGATTGATCTTTCTTGCAACGGGAGAAGTGCTTAGCTTTGGGTTCAATCTTGCGGTGCTCGATCCCAGTGACAGAAAGGGAACCGACATGTATTGTATTGTTTCCATCGAGGATAAAAAGATGGGGTTTATATCATATTGCTTGAGTTTATCCCTCTACATCATGTCATCTTGCCTAATGCGTTACTCTGTTCTTATGAACTTAATACTCTAGATGCATGCTGGATAGCGGTCGATGTGTGGAGTAATAGTAGTAGATGCAGAATCGTTTCGGCCTACTTGACACGGACGTGATGCCTATGTTTATGATCATGCTTCATGCCTAGATATTCTCATAACTATGCAATTTTCTATCAATTGCTCGGCAGTAATTTGTTAACCCACCGTAATATATGCTATCTTGAGAGTAGCCACTAGTGAAACTTATGGCCCCCGGGTCTACTTTACATCATATAAGTTTTTGATCTACTATTCTAGTTTACTATTTATTTTGCAATTTTTACTTTCCAATCTATACAACAAAAATACCAAAAATATTTATCTTATTATCTTTATCAGATCTCACTTTTGTAAGTGGTCGTGAAGGGATTGACAACCCCTTTATCGCATTGGTTGCTAGGTTCTTATTTGTATGTGCATGTACTAGGCGACTTGCGTGTAGTCTCCTACTGGATTGATACCTTGGTTCTCAAAAACTAAGGGAAATACTTACACTACTTTGCTGCATCACCCTTTCCTCTTCAAGGGAAAACCAACCATGCTCAAGAGGTAGCAGACACCGCCCACAAGTGCGAGTCCTTAGAAGAGAAAAATAAGTCGAAGGGGACCGAACTCGCCAAGGCCCTTCAAGACGCCAATGAGGCGCGGTCCGAATCCCGTGCGGTGCGCGAGGAAATCCGTCAAGCCGGACAGATAGTGGCTGGTAAGCCCTTTCCGTTACAGGCTAAATTTGGGGATCGGGGGTATTCCTTGCTTAATCGACTATGGAGTTCTCCAGACGCATATGCGGATGTGCTGAAGAGTGCTGCGGACGCCGCCCAATTCTTCCAGGCCTAGGAGGGGTACGCAATGGAGAAGCTGTTCTGGTCGCAGTTTGTGGGGCAGGAGCATTCCGCACTGCTAAATGACCAGATGTCACAATGGGTGGAGCTGCACAAGATGTCCAACATGGCCATGAAGGACGTAATAGTCCAGTTGTCGCCGACCGAAGCCGTTCTGGATAGCTACTTCGGCCTTGTGCAACGTCTCGTCAATGCGCTGCCCCGAATCGACGCCGTCAAGAAGTGGTCCTACATAGAAGGAGCGCGAATGGCCTTCGCCCATGTTAAGATGCACTGGGCGAAGATGAAGCCGAAAAGGTGGCAGTTGAGGGCCCGCCCGAAAGCAAGGACCATCACACACCGGAGCACTATTTTGAAGACATACTAAATGGTGCCCGTCTTGTAGAAGGCAAATGCTCGAAGGATGTAGTGTTCGAGTGAACGAGTCCGAACTATTCGGGAGTTTGTATTATGAACTAAGGCCTTTGTAATATATTCGTGCCTTTATGAAGGGTTGTATCCTCCTATGCGGCCATTTTTATATCTGAGAGTTCCCAGTCGTCGGCTTCAACGCCCATGTAGATACTACTGGGGTGTTCAGAATTGCGCATGACTACACTTATACCAACGTCTTGGTTCATGAAGGAGGTCTCAGCGCGGTGAACCAGGCAATCAGACTATGCGGTTTTATTGCTCTCACTTAGCCATAGGAGTTCGACAATGGGTCTACAAAGTAGCCCCTGGTGTGTACGCGACTATCCCAATGCGGATGCGTTGAATATGTGACCGGAGAACGGTCCTTGGTGTAATACGAAAAAAATCGCTAAAGATTTTGAAAAGTCGCCGAGTGGCTGACCAGCTCTCGCCGCATCATGACAGTCAGTTTTCGGCTTTCTCTACTGAGGTGTTTAACCGGACAAACCAGAAACATAATCGTAGTAGTTCTCCCTTTACTACCCTAGCCGATCAGACGGAACGTAAGGTAGCAAACACAGGAGCCGGGCAACCCAACTATTGACCAAATACATGATTCGGAGCCGATGCATATAGTGTCGAGTTTGGGACGCCGAATTGTACTATGAAACTGTTCGGACTTTTTGTTTGGCAACATATGTGTTGCCATATAGAGCCCCTCGCAATTTGTGCCGAGGTGTGTGCATGAGACAATTAAAAAGATGGAATAAAGACTATAAGTAAAGACGACACCGAAGAAGAATTTGGTTTACTGGAACCTGGTTGATACATCAAAACATAATCTTGCAGAGGAACCATAATCACCAAGGTCATTTTACAAGCCGGGGGTCTAAGGCTAAGGAAAAAAGCTCTATACAGGTTCTTGAGTGATGTTGTGGTCTACAAAGTCCTTTGCACCTTCCTACCGCACGTCTGTGCTGCTTTTGCCCAAGTAAGAAAAGATTCCTTGAGAGGAATAGTTTTCAACTATCTGTACAGAACCGGGCTCACAGAGAGTCCTTATGAGTCCGTAGGATGAGCAGGTTTTAATGCACCTGTGGTAAAAGATAAAAAATAATTAAAGAAAAGGGGAAGGCCGTATCGGTCCAAGTCGTACTATAGACATGTTTGTATTTAGCCTCCGCTAATGCCCAAGGTACTTTGAGTGCGTAATTATGTACGCGCGGTACAGCTTTTGCGGATATACGTGGCGATCAACGGAGGCAAAGCTGCTAATCCAGCTCTGGAATTGCCGAGCTTTTAGTATGCGGAATTGGCCGGCCTTGTGTAATGGAGTCCGGCGGCTAATAGCTGATGAGGTGTGCGGCTTGACAGGGCCGCTTTGCACTTCGGCCGCAATGGCCGCGGTATGCTCCTCAGAATGGAGGCAGCGTTTCGTGTTTCCATTGAATGTAATGACGCCACGTGGACCGGGCATCTTAAGCTTTAGATAGGCATAGTGTGAGACCGCATTGAAGCGGGCGAAAGCGGTTCGTCCGAGCAGTGTGTGATAGCCGCTGCGGAACGGGATGATGTCGAAGGTCAAGTCTTCGCTTTGGAAGTTGTCCGGCGAACCGAAGATGACTTCCAGCGTGATTGAGCCCATGCAGCGGGCCTCTACGCCAGGTATTACTCCTTTAAAGGTAGTTTTAGTGGGCTTGATTCTTGATGGATCGATGCCCATTTTGCGGACAGTGTCTTGATAAAGTAGATTGAGACTGCTGCCGCCATCCATGAGGACTCGCGTGAGATGGAATCCATCAATGATTGGATCGAGGTCCAGAGCCGCCGAGCCTCCATGATGGATACTGGTTGGGTGGTCCTTTCGATCGAAGGTGATCGGGCAAGCCGACCATGGGTTGAATTTTGGGGCGACCGGCTCTATGGCGTAGACGTCCTGTAATGCGTGCTTGCGCTCCCTCTTAGGGATATGTGTGACATATATCATATTCACTTTTTTACCTTGAGGGGAAATTCCTTCTGTCCCCTTGTGTTCGGTTGATGAGGCTCTTGGTCATCGTCATCGCTGGGCGACCCTTTCCCCTTGTGTACGGCATTGAGTTTGCCGGCCTGTTTGAAGACCCAACAATTTCTGTTGGTGTGATTGGCGGGCTTATCGGGGGTGCCATGAATCTGGTAGGGCCGATCAAGTATTCGGTCTAAACTGGATGGGCCATCTCTATTTGCCTTGAATGGCTTCTACCGTTGACCGGGTTTGGAGCCACTAAATCCGGCGTTGACCGTCGTGTCTTGTGTTCCTTCGTTATTGTTTCGACGCTTGTGCTTGTTGTGTCGTGGCTTGCCATTGCCGTCCCTGGGTTCGGAGGTACTAGGGTCGCTGGTGCTATTGCTTCTACGAGAAAGCCAGCTATCCTCTCCCACGCAAAAGCAGTCATAAGTGTGCTAAGGGCTGCCATGGACTTCGGCTTTTCTTGGCCGAGGTGTCGGGCGAGCCACTCGTCTCGGACACTGTGTTTGAAGGCCGCGAGGGCTTCGGCGTCCGGACAATCCACAATCTGGTTCTTTTTATTAAGAACCTGGTCCAGAGCTGCCGGGCTGATTCTCCGGGTTGCTAGAT
The DNA here is from genome assembly GCF_056163025.1 of Triticum urartu. NCBI lineage: Eukaryota > Viridiplantae > Streptophyta > Magnoliopsida > Poales > Poaceae > Triticum > Triticum urartu. Next base: position 614,453,123 of record NC_141875.1, on the reverse strand, counting down.
TATGTGACTAAGATCATCGGTGTCTGGGGGCCGAACATAGGTACCTTGGAAGTTGTCTCTGAATGCGTCCTCCAAGTCTTCCCAGCTACCGATAGTGTTTTCTGGTAGGCTGTTCAGCCAGTGCCGTGCTGGCCCCTTGAGTTTTAGGGGGAGGTACTTGATGGCATGTAGATCATCACTGCATGCCATGTGAATGTGGAGAAGAAATCTTCAACCCATACTGCAGGATCTATTGTGCCATCGTATGATTCGATGTTGATGGGCTTAAACCCTTTTGGGAATTGGTGCTCCATTACCTCATTGGTGAAGCATAGGGGGTGTGCGGCGCCTCTGTGTCGGGCGATGTCACGGCATAGTTCGGATGAAGTCCGTATGCGGTTTTCGGCCCTGGTGGGGTTGTGTTTGTCACGCCACGCCTGATGGCCGTCTTCTCGTGCTTGGGCATGCCCCCTCGATCCGTAGATTGACCTGGTCTGGCCGGCTCTATTGTCCAGGTCCTGACGTAGGTCATAAGTGTATCCGCGGGCTGTTGTTTCTCTGCTTTTACGGCAAGGTGGTGCGGGCTGGTGTTCGGCTTGAGTTGCCGTTCTGTCCCGGCCACGTGGTGGTCGGTCAGGTCCGTCCGCCGCATTACGCGCGGGTGGTATGGGCTCCAACGCCTCATCGTCGAATTAGGGTAGCAGTTTACGCTTCGGCTAACTCTTTGTTGGGCGTTCGAGGCCATATTGTTTGGCTACCAGGACATTAGTCCATCTGTCGTTGAGCAGATCTTGGCCAGCTTGAAGCTGCTGCTGCTTTTTCTTTAGACTTCTTGCAGTGGCTATTAGCTGGCGCTTAAAGCGCTCTTGTTCGAGGGGTTCCTCTGGCACAATGAAATCTTCCTCGCTGAGGCTCACGTCGTCCTCGGAGAGTGGTAGATAGTTGCTATCCTCCAAGTCTTCGTTTAGTGCTTGATCGTCAGGGTCAATTTGCCGGCCTCCCAATCATCCTCTTCGGATGTTGGTTCAATGGGGTCTTCTTGGTCTTTGGCGTTTTCCGGAGTGTCATCGTCTCCGGTGCCGGTATTGCTGTCTTTTTCGTGGTGCGATTTAGAGCAGCGCCATTGACATCGACGCTTTGGTGGTATCTCAGGAGGTTCGTCCTCGATTGGATCTTTTTCATCATCGCCATCACCAGTTTTAGGTGTGCCCACCATGTACACGTCGTATGAGGAAGTGGCCGTCCAGAGTCCCTTAGAACGACTAGTTTTGGACCTGCTCCTCTCTGGCATCATCGTCCATACCGTCGATGTCTTCCGAGGCGTAGTCGAGCATGTCGGTTAGATCGTCGACAGTGGCTATGAAGTGGGCGGTGGGTGGGAAGTAAAATTCCCTATTTTCAGCCCCTAGTTCAGGCTGGGCGTAATTCGAAAGCGGTTCCTCTGTGATAGCGAGGGATCACATTAAGTCCAAAGCCTCGTTCAAGAGCGAGGTTTGGATGGGGACAGAAGTTCCCGGACTGAGCTTGCATGACACAGACTTCGAGGATTCGGAGCCAGTGTCCGAAGAAGAGTTCGGTCTCAAGATGACCACCGATGACACTATTCTCTCCAGTTCTCCAGTGTTGAGTTGTATGGCCGTAGAGGGTCCGGCGGGCTCCAGACTCCCGTCTTCGGACCTGGTGACGCGCTCCAGATCTAAGGCCGGAGCGGTGGTTGGCACCACGCACCCTTGGAGGATCAAGTCTCCTCGGATATCAGTGACATAGTTCAGATTTCCAAAATTGATCTGATGACCAGGGGCATAACTGTCGATCTGCTCCAGGTGGCCAACCGAGTTGGCGCGCAGTGCAAAACCGCCGAATACGAAGATCTGGCCGGGGAGAAAAATCCCCATCCCAGCCGCATTGTTGTAGATGATCGATAGAGCCATCGAGCCTTTTGACGACGGCACAGTGGAACTCAATGAAAGCACCAATGTCTGTGTCAAAACCGGCAGATCTCGGGTAGGGGGTCCAAAACTGTGTGTCTAAGGATCTAGGGTAACATGAGGCAGGGGACACGATGTTTACCTAGGTTCAGGCCCTCTTGATGGAGGTAAAACCTTATGTCCTGCTTGATTGACTTTGATGAGTATAGGGGTTACAAGAGTTGATCTACCACGAGATCGTAATGGCTAAACCCTAGATGTCTAGCATGTATGATTATGACTGCCTCCATGGACTAAACCCTCCGGTTTATATAGACACGGAGGGTACTAGGGTTATACAAAGTCGGTTTACAGAGAAAGGAATCTTCATATCCGAACGCCAAGGTTGCCATCCACGCAAAGGAGAGTCCTACCCGGACACGGGAGAAAGTCTTCTCTCTTGTATCTTCGCAGCCCATTAGTCCCGCCCATGTTACATAGCCCGGATGCCCTAGGACCCCCTAATCTAGGACTCCCTCAGTTGTCACCAGAGTCGGTGTGGAACTCCGCCTCCGGCTATGGAAGCTCGACGTCGTCGACGATGTCAGGGTGCAGCGATAACTTGCCGGCGGTGACGACAACCTCTGTCTCGATCCCCACGCCGTGCTCCGGTGCTTTAGCAGCCCCGGCGTCGCCACTCCGTCCAATGGGGCGCTTCAGCGGCATCCAATTACACTAACGGCTTTGAGAACTAAAAGCGGCGTCGAGGATGCAAGCGGAGAGAGAGGATTGTGTGTGTGGCGAGGATGGGGGGTGCGGCCGCTCGGGCGCACCATTAATATGGAGTAGTGGGAGTTGTTGGAGAGAGGCGGGCGGCGGTCAAACCGATGGCTCGCCTCCCGGTGAGCCTGTGCACCAGACTGCTAGCATGCCTACCAAAGATTCACACAGCTACTCGCACGCCTCCGGATGACACTGCGCAACGAGGGCGCCTCCGTTAATTCACACACCTGCACGCACGCCTCCTGGTCTGCCTGCGCGGCGGACTGCTCGCATGCGTCCCGTCAACTAACGCCTGCTCGCATGGCACACGGGTTGCACGGCGGCATGTATATTGTTTTTCTATTTGGATGATTAATTTTGCCGCTTTATTGCTTAACTGAAGCATGGCACGTATCCATTGTTGGTCTAACACTCATGGTTTGAATAAATAATCCGTTTGGGATATTGGTTCCCAATTATTAATAATCTCCCGTTTGTAATTAGATTACATCAAAACTGGTCTCAAATTTGACAAAAAAGTACAATGCCACTTTGTATTGGTGTCCATATGATAACACGATAAGTTTCATGAACTTCAGATAAGTTTTGGATGTACTAGAATTTAAAAGTCAAGATTCTCAATGTTTGAAATTTGTTCCAGGGGGAGTAAACATGCACCCAGTGAGCCACATGTGTTTTTGCAATCCATTTAGGTGCACTGTCACGTGTGCATGCAGCTCAAATTTGATTTTTGCACATTATACCTGTAGAAAATCAATCAATTAATGTACTAAAACGTCTTAATGATCTCTGTGATTTTTTCGAAATTAAAACGTCCCCCCTTTGGTAACATATGTTCAACGTGGGATAATTAATTTAACATGCATCGTAGTTGCGGTGGATTCATGGTGTGTGTGTGTGGGTGTGTGTGTATGGGGGTGGGGGGTGGCTCGCAGTACACTACGAGTTGTGAGCCATAGTGTGGGTTGGCTGTTTTGTTAGGCAGGCCGGTGCCACGTCAAAGTCGTGAATTCATTACTTAAAACATTACACAACCCTTTCATACATACATGTTTTGGCCACATGCAGTCGATGGTCATCCTACACGACACTCGATACTCGCGTGTGAGGCTTTCTGTGGGCCCGCGAGGTCGTCGTCCATCACTTTGACGAACAGCCAGCAGTGAGGTTAATTTGACCAGCAAGGTAGAATCTTTTTTTTGTGTTATGGTGGTATATAGTACGCGTCGAAGAGGTGGGAGGGGACTAGCATATATACTATACGTACGCGCCCGTGAACAAGTACGCATCACTCAGTGTCAGGAATTTTTGGTTTCCGAGGCACGTGCCACATCAAAATTGTGAAATTGGCTATTCAAACATCACACAACACTTCTTTGGGCCACATGCATGCACGTGTTGGTTATCCTAGCTAGGACACTCACGTGCGACGCTTCCATCTATGGGCCCATGAGGCCATTGTTGATGCATATGCATGCATCACTTTGACCTACATCGGGAGAGGTTAATTAATTTCACCATCAATGAGGATTCTTTTGGGTTGTACATATTACGGCAGGAGCATACAATATGCGGTGAAGAGGGGGGAAGGGGAGCATCATATGTAGTACACTTCATGAACCTCGCTCTGTGTGGGTGCATCGTTTACGGTTTTTGAGGCATGTGGCACATCAAAGTTGTGCATTTTTGGTATTCAACATATATATGTTTGGCCCACATGCAAAGCGGTGGTGGTTGTCCTCTCGCACCCACTTAAGCGGTTATCAGCGATATCGATGCTTTCCATCTGTGGGCCCGCTTGGTCCATCACTACTTTTTGCCTGACAACACAAGAGAGGTTAATTTGACTTAGGAGGGGATTATTTTTTTGCTTGTAATACGGTATATATATATAGGTCATGCTCTGGGATGACACGCATGATACAATTTGAGCACACACATGCATGTGTACGCATGAATCCCTCCCATCGAGTCGAAGTGGCTAGTACAACGACATGTCATGAACTGATCTCGCTCTGTGTGGGGAGCAAGTGTACAATTTTTGACGCACGCACCACATCAATGTTGTGAAATGGTATTCAAACATGCATGCATGCATCACCTCCGTACATATGCATGTAGTGGCACTACTATAGGATGGTCCAAACGCGACACTACGATCAGAGACCCTTCGACAAAACTGTGTGCGATGCCATAATCGCAAACGGTGGTGTAAAAAACCGTCAAAAAAGGTGCAAAACGTTTGCGATAACGGATGCATCAAACACGGTTCATATTTTAGTTGCGTGTGCGATGCAGGGCATACGGTTCAGTTCAATTAACTGTTTGGGATGGGGAGGAACAAAAGAAACGGGCAGCCAGTGAAGGAAATGTGCCCTAGAGCCAATAATAAAGTTGTTATTTTATATTTCCTTATATCATGATAAATGTTTATTATTCATGCTAGAATTGTATTGACCAAAAACTTGATACATGTGTGGATACATAGACAAAACACCGTGTCCCTAGTAAACCTCTACTAGACTAGCTCGTTAATCAAAGATGGTTAAGTTTCCTAACCATAGACATGTGTTTTCATTTGATGAACGGGGTCACATCATTAGCATAATGATGTGATGGACAAGACCCATCCGTTAGCATAGCATATTGATCGTTAAGTTTTATTGCTATTGCTTTCTTCATGACTTATACATATTCCTTTGACTATGAGATTATGCAACTCCCGGATACCATAGGAATACCTTGTGTGCTATCAAACGTCACAACATAACTGGGTCATTATAAAGATGCTCTACAGGTATCTCTGAAGGTGTTTGTTGGGTTGGCATAGATCAAGATTAGGATTTGTCACTCCGAGTATCGGAGAGGTATCTCTGGGCCCTCTCGGTAATGCACATCGTAATAAGCCTTGCAAGCAATGTGACTAATGAGTTAGTTGCGGGATGATGCATTATGGAATGAGTAAAGAGACTTGCCGGTAACGAGATTGAACTAGGTATGAAGATACCGACGATCGAATCTCGGGCAAGTAACATACCGATGACAAAGGGAATAAGGTATGTTGTCATTACGCTAAGATCGATAAAGATCTTCTTAGAATATGTGGGAACCAATATGAGCATCCAGGTTCCGCTATTGGTTATCGACCAGAGAGGTGTCTCGGTCATGTCTACATAGTTCTTGAACCCGTAGAGTCCGCACGCTTAACATTCGATGACGATTTTATATTATACGAGTTATGTGATTTGGTGGCCGAATGTTGTTCGGAGTCCCAGATGAGATCACAGACACGTCGAGGAGTCTCAAAATGGTCAAGAGGTAAAGATTCATATATTGGACAATAATATTCAGACACCGGAAGTGTTCCGGGGGTACCGGGTGCATATCGGGTCACCGGGAGGGGTTCCGGGCATCCCCCCGGCAACAACATGGGCCTTAGTGGGCCAAGAGGGGGACATACCAGCCCCTAAGGCGCTGGTGCGCCCCTCCCATATGGGCTGGCCAAATTGGAGTAGAAAAGGGGATGGAGGAAAGGAAAAAGGAAATAGGATTCCCCCTCTCCCCTTCCTACTCCGAATAGGAATAGGAAAGGGGGGAGGCCGAATTGGAAGGACCCAAGTAGGATCCTACTACTTGGGGTGCCCCCTTGGCTGCCTCTCCTCCCCTCCAACCTATATATATGAAGGGGGCACCACTAGAACACACACCAACAATTGTTAGCCGTGTGCGGCGCCCCCTCCACAGTTTACACCTCCGGTCATATCTTCGTGGTGCTTAGGCGAAGCCCTACGCGGATCACTTCACCATCACCGTCACCACGTCGTCGTGCTGACGGAACTCTCCCTCGAAACTTTGCTGGATCAACAGTTCGAGGGACGTCATCGAGCTGAACGTGTGCAGAACTCAGAGGTGCCGTACGTTCGGTGCTTGATCGGTCGGAACGAGAAGAAGTTCGACTACATCAACCGCGTTGTCAAACGCTTCCGCTTTCGGTCTACGAGGGTACGTGGACACACTCTCCCCCTCTTGTTGCTATGCATCTCCTAGATAGATCTTGTGTGATCATAGGAATTTTTTTAAATTGCATGCTACGTTCCCCAACAGCCAGATGAAGGCGTGTGCGATATACATCATACGATTCACTAGGATGAACCATGTGTGATTAGGCAATGCAATGGAAATGGTTCAAATGAACAAGATGTGTGTGATACACGGCAAACAGGTTCGTAATCAGAAATGTGTGCGAAGACCAATAATAACAGAGACGATTGCTGCTAATAAGCCGTGTGATTTGCTCTGTCTACAGTAGAATAACATGTATATATATAACTGAAATAAACATCTAATTATATAAGTGACTGCACAGATCATTCGCACACACCTCAATAAACAATTGCATGCATTCTAAAGTAGGAGAAACGATCATCTAGTCATCCACTTCTTGTGACGCTCCCGCCACTGCTCTGTGGCTCGATCCCTCATCTGGGGCAGGAAGAAGACACTTCCTCATGTCAACAATCCGCATGTACATCTCATAGCTTGTGTATGTGTCCATGGCTGCGTACTTGACATGTTGTTCATCCAGTCTCTCATGCCACACACTGTGCCAGGCGTTCTTGTCCTCATTGCTCTCATTCTTCATCTTCATGTAGTAGGGTCGATGATGGCCGAGGCGAGGTCAACCAGGGAGTTCAGTTTGTTTTTGTCGCTGCCCCAGACCTTGTAGTGGTGCTAGATGTTGACAAGATTCAGGCATTTCAAGTCCGAAACCTTGAGCGCTTTTAGATCGTTGGTGGTGTCCACCGTAGCAAAACTGTAGTCGGAGCTGTCGATAAACCTGGAGAAACGCTCGCAAGGCCTTGTTGCAAGGTGGTAGTGGTAGACGAGGACGTCATGTTGCACGCACAACTGGGCGACGACAACCTTCTGATCGTGCCCGGCACGACCGATGGTGTACTCGAGGTCGAAGCCGACCACTCGGTACTTGTCCTCGGCAAGGAACTGCACCATAGTTTGGATGGAGCTCTCCATCGAGACCGAAATGTTTGTGTACACCACCGAGAGGGCCTTCCCCCTCACGTGTGTGTCCACTACATGATGTGTGGTGAACTGCCCGCCGTTGTCGTCGTTGGCCGCTGGGAGCGCAATTGGAGCCACGGGGAGCGCCATTGGAACCCCTGGATGTCCTCTTTGTATGTGTCATTGTGGGTGTGCTTATTGTGTCGTGTGAGGCGAGAGATGAAGGTAAATGGCCTCTAGAATAAATGGGGGCCGGGCGGCCTAGATTCTCTGCGCGTCCGCATGGTAGTTTTTGTAGTGGGAAACTGCACCGTCGCGCCGCGCCCTGCGCAACTGCATGCACACGAACGTGCGTGATCGTGCGCCGGCCCCAAACACTGACAGCGCACGTGGAGGGACTAGGGCAAAGCACCCGGAGGGACACAAGAGCAGAGCGCGCACGGCGGGACGCGAGTAGAGCGCGCCGTGGCCGCCTGAACCGCAAGCAACCACACGCATAGAGCAGTTGAACACGCAAGAAATGGTCGCCTACAAGCCGGCCGACAGCTGCGTAGCTGCGTAGAGAGCGGCCGTGTGCTACAACCTCCGTCTACTCTATTGCCCCCTTTATATTCTGTGTCATACTTTGCCCTCAAATTTAACCAACAAAATGTTAATGCATGTTATAAAAATTATAAAATTGGAAACTATGTTCAAATACAAATCCAACTATATAATCTTTGGCGATATGCATTCATATTTTATTAGTTAAATCATACTTATAAACCAGGATGGCGGTATAGTAGGTAATTAAATCACAAATGTTTTTATTAACCATGTGTGTACGTGGCCTTTCGTCCTCCTCTCGAACGTCTTCTCACCCCGCTGCCGCGGACGGCTTACAGCGCAAGCTTGTGCGGCGCGCGGGGGCGTTCTTTTGGCCAAACGGTGGCGCCAATGAATCGTCGGTGAGCCCATTCCCACGCAACCTCGCAGGTTCCTGCGCAAGCTTCCCACCCGGCTCAATGAAATCCCCAAAAATCCCAATGCTTACCGGCCTGCTATATAAACCCTCACAGCCGGTGAGTCATGCGTCGCATTTTCCCCTCCCTCCCTGTAGCTTATCTTGTCTGCTTCTCCCACAATTGCCAATAGCACTGATCCGTCGTCGTCGCTCAGCCACTCCGCCGTCATTAGAGTACAACTCCAGCTGGGAGGCTACACCGCGACGGTGGCGCAGTCCCCGGTGTAGTGTAGTGCGCATGGCGTCCCTATTGGGTGTGCGCGGAACACCCGCCACATGCTCTGCCGCCGCTGCCCGTCGGCAGCTGTTGTCGGACGCCGTTGCCGCCACACCACCGTCGGAAGCTAGGGACATCTCCCGCTCCACTTTCGCGGCCCGAAGGCGGGAGGTGGCCGTCGTGTCCGCCACCCCACTGCCGAGCACCGTGGCCATCACCCGCTCCGCCACCGCGGCCCGAAGGGGGGAGGTGGTGGTCGTGGCCGCCACCCCATCGTCGGCCTCTATGGCCGCCAGCCCGTCGTCGACCGCCGGGGTCATCACCCGCTCTGCCACCGCTGCCCGAAGGCGTGAGGCGGAGGTAGATGCCCGCACGTGCGTCGGCGACCTTGCGCGCTACACCGAGTTCCTGCGGGAGGAAGAGGAGCGCCTAGTCAAGCATGCAAAGAGCCTTACCGCCGCCATGGCGGTGACACATGCCGCCTTAGAGACGAGGAATCAGGAGATCTACGAGGAGAACCACCACTTCAAGAGGGTCGTTTGGAGCGGCAGAGGGCGTTCGAGGTGAGCGTCGCTGAAGCTACAACAGCGGCAGGCACCATATTGCGGTTGCCCAGCTCGTTAGTAGGCTCCTCCTCCTCCGCCTCTTACTGAGCGTGCTCGGCAGAGGAGAGGCAGCCGGAAGTAGTACAAAGCCCCTCCACATTAGTAGTAGTAGTATTTAGGTGCTATTTGTTCAGTTCATCCGACTATAGATGTGGTGGAACTATACAACATACTTAAAATTAGCTAGTATATATAGTTGAACTAGATACTTCAGCACGTGGTTGGCAACAATTGGGGAAAAGTTTGGTCAGTTCAGCTGTCAAGTTGAACTGTTTGTATAAATTAAGAATGACTGCTTAATCTATGAATGAAATCTATGCTTAATTACTGAAGTTTTTTTTGCAAAAGTTAGACACTGCTAGTGATTTTTAGCTTCATATTTTGACAAATCGCATTGTTACAAGGTTGACAAATGGCAATGTTACTAGATCAACAAATGTCAATCTTTCCAGTTTGACAAATGGCAACATACCCAAATTGTTTGTAAGTGGTTGCACACGGGTCATCCAAAAGAACCATTTGTGTTGAAGATATGCACAAATCTTGCTCTCAATTTGCATACGGGTGTTCTATCTAAAACATTTGCAATCAAGTGCTGCACAAATCCTGCTCGGCACATTTTCCCTTGGCTTCCTAGGGAAGTTGTCGGTTTGCATACGGGTGTTCTAACTAAAACATTTGCGATGAGTGTTTTATTTTTCAAAACAATTGACCTTTTTTTCAAAAGAAAATCGTTTGATAAGTCTGTCCAATAAGAGAGAAAAACACAAGTTCGCTCAAACCATATCTTTCATTCAGCCATACTGTGAATTTATATTCATATGATCGAGATACAGTAATAAACCCAAGAAAAAAACTGTTTCCGACGGCGGTGGAGGCGGCATAAGACGCCTTCATTGTAGTTGTCGTCCTCTGGGACGCAGTTGTTGAAGTCTTCAATGCAGCACAGAATGTTCTTCAGTTGTAAATCAAACATCATGTCATCGCGTGATCGACGGGCGGGGCACGGGAGGACCGAAGCTGGCGACGCTGAGAGGTAGCGGTCGACAGCGGCGTCCCATGCGGCTGAGGGGGGCGCGCACACGGGCACGGGCACGACGGTTGCAGCCAAATGCACAGGGTCCAGCGCAGCGATGGGTGGAGGGGCGCGCACGGGCACGGGCGCTGGCGTTGGCATGTACATGAGCTCGCGCGGGTCCGCGGAGACCTTGCTGACGCCCGCGGCTTCCAGTTCTGTGATAGTGCTCGGCGACCAGCCTCTCAATGCTATGGAGATGGTCGCTGGCGCAGGCGCGGGGATGTGAGCTGGTACGGGAGCGGGGGCAGCAACCGCTGCGGCCAGCTCGTTCTGGGCCATGTCCATGAGGCCCCATTCCTCCTTATTTTCGATCTCCTCTGGCTCGGAGTTGACTTCACCAAACTTGAAGACTAGTGGCAGATGATCGTTCTGCGCCATGGCGTTGGTGGAGGTCTGCGGGAGGGAGGAGAATGGGAGGCAAACAGTAAGGCTGCCCATATTAAGCAGCGGCTCGGGCGCCATTAATGGAGAGGAAGGCAGGCGGCCATGGAAGTCAAAGGGCTCGCTTCCCACTGAGCCTCCACAGCGTACAACTCGCACGCTTCCGGTGAGCCTGCGCGTTGGAGGACATCTTGCACGCCTCCCGGTCAGCCTGCGCACCAGACTACACTCGCACGCCTCCCATTCAGTCATGGTCAAGCAGTTGTCCGCACGACACCTCCTTTAAGATCTTTTTTCTGCAAACCGCCATCAATATGGGCTCTTCGACCGTAGTTTAATAAAGTGGTGGAATTTCAGTTCGTTTCGGCATCTAGTCTCTCATACGAGAGCTCCCAAAAAAGCTACATGTAGCTCCTATATCCTTATTGAGATCCAAGATTAGTTGTTAGCGCAAGTCAAGTCTGATGGGCACACGCCTACCGCTGCCTGTCCACTTGAATTTGTTGGACATATTCCCTTAACCATGGGTGAACTTCACAATGTCACCAGCTTCTCGGGGACAATTGCTCCATTGTTCCCCTCGAGCTAAAATAATGCAAGGAAAAGAACTCAGTTTGTGCTCAGTCCACGGAACACTAAAAGTGCACCTAAAAGAGAATTTATCTATTTGCAGCCGAGAAAAATCTCATGGTCCTTTAGTGTAAGACTTGCTTGGCCATGTTGCCCTTGCCCCTATGCCTATCTGCTACACACTCTCTTGAGTACACATGCCAATAGGAAATCTGCTATGGGATATAATGAAACGATAACAATAAAAAATGAAATGGTCCATGCAAAAAATAAATAAAAATTAAATGGAATCATGGCAAATATAACTGATGAAGTGAAGTGCAGTGAATTTCACAAAAGCTATGTCACAAGAACTCGCAAGGCTTTATTAATCATGAGAAACAGTTAAAGGAATGTGCACTTCAGCATGGGGAGTGACTACTGACTAACCACAAGTGACGCCCATGATTAAGCAAACAACAAGACCTAGCAAGATTGTGAGCATCAACATTTGTGCTCCTAGACTCACACATGAATCACACCTATTAATACGAAGTTCCATGCAACACGCTCTCGGATTATAGGTCAAGTTCCTCCCTTTGTTCTATTCTTGATGCCGGTAATGGCATTAGAGCAATCTGACCAAACCAAATATTTTGGAGATTCAAATCCTCATCCGGTGCAAGGGCTTCTCTACAGGCCAATGTCTCAAGTGTCAGAGGTCAGCGATTCCTGTTATAATCACCACTGATGATCCCAAGTAATGAACAGATTGATCGCGACAAACTGTAGCACATGAGCTAAAATTACCATCTATATCCACTCCCGCATCAACATTATTTTTTCCACACCCGAGAGCGGCAAAGGGATTAACCAACTAATAATTCTTCCTTTGTGTTTTTGCAGGAAACTGCAAGAGAAAAAATACAATTCACTTCACCACAAGAAGAAAATAAATTCATTATTACCAGGACCTTGCTCCTTGATGTACATATATAGGCAACACAAAACTCTGTTAGAGATAGGACATGCAAGAAAACGCAGAAGTTCAAATCAACACATGGTACATAAGGATTTTATTGTCGAAAACCCCTCCAATAAGAAGGGAAAAAGCCACGGGCGCTAGACAGAGAAATTTCACTATATCAGGAGATGTTACAAATGTTAGGGATTTGCAGCGATGATCTTATCAAGTGCAATGGCTTACAAAGGAAATATATAGTAGTGGTAACTTCTATCGATATTGATGCATACCATGGGAGGGGGGCTACCGCCCACACCCCCAGGTCTCCCTGGCAGGTGGTGAGCCATTATGGGCCTCTTGACGACGAGCCACTACTCCATTCCGTTAGAAGTTAACCTATATATGAATTTGGATCAAAACTTGACAATCTCAGAACCTTCCCCAAAAACCATGACACCCCTTCGTACACTCCCTCGAGTGCCTACCTGCGAGGGTACCAGGAAGTTGGTACTGAACCCGTTTTGTTTAATTTGGATCGCCTGGTAGTACTGCGGCTGGTTACATTATTCTTTAGTGAATACATTTTTATTTACGAGTAGCGTGTAGGATAATTTGCTGGGGTCAAAAAAATTCATGAGTTGAACCATTTTATTGAATCATTCGAAGTAAAGAAATAGGTCAGGACCCATGTAAAGAAATAGGTCAATATGCGATGTCCATTTGCAAAGCCCCGCTACATTAATGAAAAATATATCTTCACTTTGAAAGATTGTTAAGAGGGTAAGGAAGCACTTATCATATCATAGGGGGGGCATTGCCCCCCCACTACTAGGAAAAAGCTTATAGGTAGAACTTTACTAGTAGTGCCTGTTTGGGCCACCACGGTACCGGTAAGTACCAGTAGCGCTTGGTACAAAATGCGTTGCTGGTATAACTTAGTAGCAGTGCTGGTTTTTCTTGGCCGCACTACTGTTAAGTGTGCCACACGACACCCCTAGGTCAAGAGATGGTAGCAGCGTATGTGGTATACCCAGCGCTACTATTAAAACCACATCTGCAGCGCCTGGTCTAGAAAGCACGCTACTTATATTCATCTACATGTAAACTTGTGGGCCCCTATAGCAGTAGCATGTGGTTCAACACTGCGCTATAGCTAGTGCATCTACCAGGAGTGCTCGTGTATGGCCAGCGCTACTGCTATGGTCACCAGCCAAAATATTACCACCTTTCCCCCCTTCTTCTTCCCATTCTTTTCTTCTCCTCCTCTTGCACTTGCTTGTTGGTTCTTCCTTTGTATGCTCCACCTCCTCCAGCTCCTCCACCCCTACATTAATGCCCTCACTCCTCCCACTCTCTTTCTTTGCCCCTCCACCACCTCCATTAATTAATGGCCTCCCTCCTCCATCTCTCTAGCTTTCTTTGCCCATCCACCCATCTCCACTAGCTCTCTCTCTCTCTCTCTCCCTAGTTAGAGCTATATGTATGTACCTCACTATCTACATTTACTAGCTAATTAAGAAGGTTCTCGATATCCCTCTCGACACATATGTGAGCAAAAAGAGGGTAGTGCAAGAATGGAAATATGTGTGTGAGTATGTTTTTGTGCATGCGCGTGATAGGACATAAACTATGCGTGATATGAATGTACCAAATTGTGTGTGGCATGTGAGTTGCCTATATTGTGTATTTGTTGAAATGTGGGTGACATGAGTTGCCTATGTTTTGCCAAAATGTCGATTCAATTATGTTTCCGCGAATTTCGGGCATACTCAATATGTCCTATGTTTAGGGCAGGTCATGTCAAATTTTTGTACGAATTTGATGCATGCAGGTGATCATGAAGGTTAATGGAAGGATGGTGGAAAGATACTGGCAATACGTGGTGGATGACGGTGGCGGAGCGGGTGATGACCCCGGTGGTGGCGGTGGGCTGGCGGCCACGGCGGCCGACGATGGGGTGGCGGACATGACCACCACCTCCCGCCTTTGGGCCGCGGTGGCGGAGCAGGTGATGGCCACCTACGCGCGTTAGTGACCTTGCGCGCTATACCGAGTTCCTGAGGGAGGAGGAGGAGAGCCTCGTCGATCATGCAAAGAGCCTTACCGTTGCCGTGGCCGTGGCAGACGCCACCTCAGAGACGAGGAATCGAGAGATCTACGAGGAGAACCACCGCTTCAAGACGGGTCGTCTGGAGCGGCAGAGGGCGTTCGAGGTGAGCATCGTTGAAGCTACAGCAGCGGCAGGCACCGTATTGCGGTTGCCCAGCTCATCGGTAGGCTCCTCCTCCGCCGCCTCTTACCGAGCGTTGGGCAGAGGAGAGGAAGCCGGAACTTGTACATAGCCCCTCCACAGAAGTAGTAGTATTTAGGGGCTATTTCGTTCAGTTCATCTGACTATAGATGTGGTGGAACTGTACAACATACTTAAAATTAGCTAGTATATATAGTTGAACTGGATACTTCAGTACGTGGTTGGCAACAATTGGGGAAAAGTTTGGTCAGTTCAGCTATCGAGTTGAACTGTTTGTATAAATTAAGACGACTGCTTAATCTATGAATGAAATCTATGCTTAATTACTGAAGTTTTTTTTGCAAAAGTTAGACACTGCTAGTGATTTTTAGCTTCATATTTTGACAAATCGCATTGTTACAAGGTTGACAAATGGCAATGTTACTAGATCAACAAATGTCAATCTTTCCAGTTTGACAAATGGCAACATACCCAAATTGTTTGTAAGTGGTTGCACACGGGTCATCCAAAAGAACCGTTTGCGTTGAAGAGATGCACAAATCCTGCTCTTACTTTACATACGGGTGTTTTATCTAAAACGTTTGCGATCAAGTGCTGCACAAATCCCGCTCGGCACATTTTCCCTTGCCTTCCTAGGGAAGCTGTATGTTCGCATACAGGTGTTCTAACTAAAACGTTTGCGATGAGTGGTTTATTTTTAAAAACCATTGACCTTTTTTTCAAAAGAAAATCGTTTGATAAGTCTGTCCATTAAGAGAGAATAACACAAGTTCGCTCAAACCATATCTTTCATTCAGTCATACTGCGAATTTATATTCTGATCGAGATACAGTATTAAACCCAAGAAAAAAACTATTTCCGACGGTGGCGGAGGCGGCGTGCCATGCCGTCGTTGTCGTTGTCGTTGTTGTCCTCTGGGATGTCGTTGTTGAAGTCTTCAATGCAGCACAAAATGTTCTTCACTTGTAAATCAAACATCATGTCATCGCACGATCGACGAGCGCGGCACGGGAGGACGGAAGCCGGCGACGCTGAGAGGTAGTGGTCGACGGCGGCGTCCCATGCCGCTGAGGGGGGCGCGCGCATGGGCACGGGCGCGGCGGTTGCAGCCAAACGCAAGGGGACCGGCGCAACGGTGGGTGGAGGGGTGCGCATGGGCACGGGAGCTGGCATGTACACGAGCTCGCGCGGGTCCGAGGAGACCTCACTGACGCCCGCGGCTTCTAGTTCCGCAACAGTGCTCGGCGACTAGCCCGTCAATGCTACGGAGATGGTCGCTAGCGCGGGCGCGGGGATGGGAGCTGGGACGAGAGCGGGGGCAGCAACCGCCGCAGCCAGCTCGTTCTGGGCCATGTCCATGAGGCCCCATTCCTCCTTATTTTCTATCTCCTTCGGCTCGGAGTCGACTTCACCAAACTTCAAGACTAGTGGCAGATGAGCCTTCTGCGCCATGGCATTGGTGGAGGTCTGCGAGAGGGAGGGGAATGGGAGGCGAACAGTAAGGTCGCCTATATTAAGCAGCGGCTCGGGCGCCATTAATGGAGAGGAAGGCAGGAGGTCATGGAATTCGAAGGGCTCTCTTCCCAGTGAGCCTACAACATACAACTCACATGCTTCCGGTGAGCCTGCGCATTGGAGGACAGCTTGCACGCCTCCCGGCCAGCCTGCGCACCGGACTGCACTCGCACGCCTCCCGTTCAGTCAAGGTCAAGCAGTTGTCCGCACGACACTTCCTTTATCCATTAAAACCAAGACACGTGGCGTCATGTGAATGGTTAACAGAACGCACACGGTTTGAATTATACAAACATTTGAGATATTAAAGTGGCAGTTATTTTTTCGAAATGCCTTTGTTGGCTGTTATTCGAGCGCGCCTTCTCTCAAAATGGACACGAAAAATACCACAACATGTCGGGTGCCATTCCATGATAGCATGCCAAGTTTCATGAATTTCAGACGAGTTTTGGATTTACTAGAACTTCAAAACAAAGTATCTTAATGTTTTGCCGGTAATCAACGGTGCCCTGTTGTTTGAAATTCATTCCCATTTCTTGCATGGGACCTAAGCATGCACCCAAGGACACAAATTTGATTTTTCAACCAATTTATATGCACTGGAGCATGTGCATGTATTTCAAATTTAAATTATGCATATAAATGCATTGAAAACTTAGTTAATGCATAAAAATGTCCAAACAAACCCCAAAAAATCACAACAATTGACACAACACTCCTGTTGTTCTATGTTGACATCAAAAATTTTTTGAAAGCAATAAGAGGCAATGGATATCGTTTCGCCCCCAAAGGTGGGACGTTCCCTACCGAAACCATCATGCTTACTGTGAGAAGCTCTCATTTGTGAGAAGCATATACCCAAACCTGCCCCAAATGGGATAAAAAAATTACCACGCCAAGTAGATGTCGCTCCATGATAGCATGCCAAGTTTCATGAATTTCAGACGAGTTTTGGATTTACTAGAAATTCAAAACCAGGCATCTCAATGTTTGCGACCGAGTGACGGTGGCAGGGTGTTTGAAATTCATTCTCATTTCTTGCATGGGAAAGCATGCAACCAAGGACACTGATTTGAATTTTCAACCAATTTATATGCATTAGAGCATGTGCATGTAGTTCAAATTTGAATTATGCACATGAATGCATTGAAAACTCAGTTAATGCATAAAAATGTCCAAACGAACCCTGAAAAATCACAAAAATTGACACAACACTCCTATTGTTCTACGTTGACATGAGATATTTTTTGAAAGCAATAAGAGGCAATGGATATCGTTTCGTCCCCAAAGGTGGGATGTTCTCTACTGAAATCATCATGCTTGTTGTGAGAAGCTCTGATTTGTGAGAAGCATATACCCAAACCTGCCCCACGTGGGACAAAAAATTACCACGCATGTTGATGCCGCTCCATGATAGCATGCCAAGTTTCATGAATTTCAGACGAGTTTTGGATTTACTAGAATTTAAAAACAAGGTATCTCAATGTTTGCAGTCGAGTGACGGTGGAAGGGTGTTTGACATTCATTCCCATTTCTTGCATGGGACCTAAGCATGCAACCAAGGACACAGATTCAAATTTTCAACCAATTTATATGCATTAGAGCATGTGCATATAGTTCAAATTTGAATTATGCACATGAATGCATTGCAAACTCAATTAGTGCATAAAAATGTCCAAACGAAACCCGAAAAATCACACAAATTGACACAACACTCCTGTTGCTCTACCTTGACATGAGAATTTTTTTGAAAGCAATAAGAGGCAATGGATATTGTTTTGTCCCCAAAGGTGAAACGTTCCCTACCGAAACCATCAGGCTTGTTGTGAGAAGCATATACCCAAACCTGCCCCAAATGGGACAAAAAAATCACCATGACATGTTGATGCTTATCCACGACAACATGCCAAGTTTCATGAATTTTAGATGAGTTTTGGATTTACTAGAATTTAAAAACCAGGTATCTCAATGTTTGCGGCCGAGTGACAGTGGCAGGGTGTTTGACATTCATTCCCATTTCTTGCATGGGACCTAAGCATACAACCAAGGACACATATTTGAATTTTCAACTAATTTATATTCATTAGAGCATGTGACTATAGTTCAAATTTGAATTATGCACATGAATGCATAGAAAACTCAGTTAATGTATAAAAATGTCCAAGCGAACCCCGAAAAATCCCGTAAATTGCCACAACACTCCTGTTGTTCTATGTTGACAGTGGTAAAAAAATTGAAATTGAGAAGAGGCAACAGATATCGTTTCGTCAGAAAGGTGAAACGTTCCCTACCGAAAATATCACACTTGTTGTGAGAAGCTCTGGTTTTTGAGAAGCTTATACCCAAACCTGCCCCAAATGGGACAAAATTTTTACCACCGCATGTTGATGCCGCTCCATGATAGCATGCCAAGTCTCATGAATTTTGGATGAATTTTGGATTTACTAGATTTATAAAAGCAAGGACGTCGACGATTGCCGGAGAGCCACGGTGTCGTGGTGTTCGAATTTCATCCCCATTTCTTGCATGGGACATAAGCATAAACCCATGGACACATATATGATTTTACAACCCATGTTGGTGCACCGGAGCATGTGCATGTAGTTTAATTTTGAATTGTGCACCTGAAATGGCTAGAAAACCAATTTAATATGTAGAATGTTCAAACGAACCCTGAATAATTCCAATTCTTTTACGACACACATATAGTTGCATGTTCACTGCAGATAAAAGGTCTAGCAATTCAAACTCCGTCCATTGTCGCTATGACCCTATTATGTAATTCAAATCAAGATGAAAAATCAAGTAGATCCCACACAGTTTATTACCACCAACCGTGCGATATGCAACACAAAATATGCTGGAGCACCGTCGGTGTATAGTATGCCTATGGCTTACGCGAGAAGGTGCGTCGCTACAGTCCACAGCCAGCGTCTCAAGCTCACTAGCTCGCTCCCCAAATATCATTTCACTATTCAATCGTCACCGGTGAAAGATGGGCACATGGACCCACGTCGTGAGGGTAACTTCGGTGACCCACTCCAGTGAGAGCGCGGCCGCAATCTGCGACCAAGCGGCCATGGTAGCCCAAACAGCCGTTGTTGATTCTCAGGTGGCGGCAACAACATCTGCCTCGGGGATACACTACAAGAAATATGTCAACTAGTGACCTTTTGTCAGTGACCCTGGAAGAATTGGTCATAGATCTATGACCATTTGAGACCAATTGATCAAAAGCTGTTCGGGGGGCTCCAAACCCTAAACCATTGTGACCATTTTGGTCAGAAAGGTCATAGTTTCCTTACACGAAATGGTCATAAAGCAAACAGCGCTTGTCCGCTGCCTTATTTCTAGTTGTTAACGACCAATATAGATGGTCATAGCCTTGTAAATTGTGGTGGGTTGCGATGACTAGGCGCCATCTCATCAGTTTTGCTTATGTGTCATGTCCATGTGTCAATTTTTGCCCTAGGTTGTGAAGCAACCTATATTTCTGTTATTCCAAAAATTCCCAAAAAAATCTCATAAATTGTTTGGATCATATCTTCATCAAATATGTCAAAAACCTTCCTTGCCTAGTTCAAAAATAATTCAACAATATTCATTTTCCTATTCTGTTCAGAGTAGCACTTTGTGAAGGAAGTACCACTTTGGCATGTCCAAATAGTATCCATTTTCTACAGTGCTTTCCTATGCCCAAATAACCATCTTCCACAAAATGGCAGCTGAATCCATTCATTATTTTGAGCCCAGCTTCAACATTCGTATTTATGTCCAGTGTGGTACTTTGCAAAGCAAGTACCACCTAGGCTCCTCCTTTTGAGTTGAAAATTTGTGAAGATGGTCTTCTTAGTAACTGATCATCCTTAGACAAAACTCACGCCCATTAGCCATGTACATTTCCCGTTTGAGCATTGATCGGTCTTCTCGTGAGAATCTTATGTTGTAATTTTTTTCCTAGCACCTACCTGGGGAGTTCCCAACCCACTAGACATGCATAGGCCACCCAGACCATATGGCAATGCCACGGTCACGCGGTGACCACGCGACGGGCATGCGAGTTTACACGCTCTAGAGTTGGGGCTCTCGGCCACCGCCCAAACCTTGACGTATAGTCACCAAACCATGTATTTATGATTAAATAGGTACTTATGTAACTAGAAATAATTTTTAGAAAAAACAAATAGCAAACTATGAGGCAGCTACAGTTCAAATTTGACCCACTTCCAACTGAATCGGCGGAAATTTGTCTTTTTCACGAGAGGTGGATCAAAACTATTTACACCCAACCATTTTGTCAATTGTGCATTAAATATGTCCTAGTATTTTATAAAATTTATTTGGTCCAATTTTGCAATAATTATTTGGGAGGTCCTTCACAAAAAACCCTCCTTTTGGGCACTTGAAAAATGGAAAATGTTTTTTTCGTCCAAAGAAAATGAAAACTTCCTTAGGCAACATTGTTTGCCATTCCAATATACACCCTTGTGCACAATATGAGATCATTTGAACAAACTATGCCATGAATGTGGCCATAAGATTGATCATTTGGCTTGAAAGCCATGAATCTTCACACATGATAGCTCATTTCCGAGAACACTTTTTTCAAATAATTGCCGTATTACAAGTTTATTATTTTTCCTGGGAACTTGGCCACATATAATGACACAATGCGAAGGTTTCCCAATTATTTGATTTTTTTGATTTGTTTATGCCCGTTTCAAAATGCGGTCAAAACGGCAGGAATGACCGTTCCTAGCTAGTGGTTGAATCTTGGATTTTTTTTGGTGTTTCTCTGATTAAATAGATACTTATGTACCTAGAAATGATTTTTGGAAAAAATAAAGAGCAAACTATAAGTCAGCTACAGTTCAAATTTGACCCGCTTCCAACTGAATCGCCGGAAATTTGTCTTTTTCACGAGAGGTGGATCAAAACTTTTTACACCCAACCATTTGGTCAATTGTGCATTAAATATGGCCTAATATTTTAGAAAAATGATTTGTTCCAATTTTGCAATAATTATTTGGGAGGTCCTTCACAAAAAACCTCCTTTTGGGCACTCAAAAAATGGAAAATGGTTTTTTCGTCCAAAGAAAATGAAGACTTCCTTAGGCAACATTGTTTGTCATTCCAATATGCACCCTTGTGCACAATATGAGATCATTTGAACAAACTATGCCATGAATGTGGCCATAAGATTGATCATTTGGCTTGAAAGCCATTGATCTCCACACGTGATAGCTCGTTTCTGAGAACACTTTTTAAAAATAATTACCGTATTACAAGTTTGTTATTTTTCCTAGGAACTTGGCCACATATAATGACACAATGCGAAGGTTTCCCAATTATTTGATTTTTTTGAATTTTTTATGCCCGTTTAAAAATGCGGTCAAAACGGTGGGAATGACCGTTCCTAGCTAGTGGTTGAATCTTGGAACTTTTTTGATGTTTCTCTTATTGAATAGATACTTATGTACCTAGAAATGATTTGTGGAAAAAATAAAGAGCAAACTATGAGGCACCCGTAGTTCAAATTTGACCCGCTTCCTACTGAATCGGCGACAATTTGTCTTTTTCACTAGAGGTGGATCAAAACTTTTGAGACCCAACCATTTGGTCAATTGTGAATCAAATACGGCCTAGTATTTTAGAAAAATGATTTGATCCAATTTTGCAACAAATATATGGTAGGTCCTTCACAAAAAGAACTTAATTTGGGCACTTAGAAAATGGAAAATGAATTTTCCGTGCAAAGAAAAATGAAAACTCCCTTAGGCAACATTGTTTGGAATTCCAAGATGCACCCTTGTGCACAATATGAGATCATTTGAACAAACTATGCCATGAATGTGGCCATAAGATTGATCATTTGGCTTGAAAACCCTGAATCTTCACGCGTGATAGCTCATTTCTGAGAACACTTTTTTAAAATAATTGCCGTATTACAAGTTTATTATTTTTCCTGGAAACTTGGTCACATATAATGACACAATGCGAAGGTTTTCCAATTTTTTGATTTTTTTGAATTTTTTATGCCCGTTTCAAAATGCGGTCAAAACGGCGGGCTTGACCGTTCCTAGCTAGTGGTTGAATCTTGGAAAACTTTTGGTGTTTCTCTGATTAAATAGATACTTGAGTACCTAAAAATGATTTTTGGAAAAAATAAAGAGCAAACTATGAGGCAGCTGCTGTTCAAATTTGACCCGGTTCCAACTGAATCGGAATTTTTTTGTCTTTTTCACGAAAGGTGGATCAAAGTTTTTGACACCCAACCATTTGGTCAATTGTGCATTAAATATGGCCTAATATTTTAGAAAAATTATTTGGACCAATTTTGCAACAAATATATGGTAGCTCCTTCACAAAAAAGACTCATTTTGGGCACTCGAAAAATGGAAATTGTTTTTTTTCAGAAGAGGTGGATCAAAAGCTTTTGACATGCAACTATTTGGTCAATTTTACATAAAATATGGTCTAATATTTTAGAAAAAATGGAGTGGTGCTATTTTGGAACAAATATTTGGTAGGTTCTTAAAAAAAGCATTTATGCACTCGGAAAATAGAAAAATATTTTTTATGCAATAAAAATTAAAGCTCTATTTGGCAACATTGTTTGCCATTTCAATATGCACACTTATGCAAATACGAGATCATTTTGACGAACTATGCCATCGTTATGTTTTTAAAAGGAATAAGAGATTTGAGTCCAATTTTTTGAAATTCAAGCGCAAGACAGCCGACCAATGAGACGCGAAGAATCACCTTCACGCGGATCATCAGATTGGACGCAATATGAGCCGTCTATCGCGCACCCATCCAACGGTGGAGCTTCTCCCGAGTAACAAAAACCCTAACCCACCCACCCACCCTCCTCGATACCCGCTGCCGCCACCCCCACCCACCCACTCCTGACCCACCCTCTCCCCCTTCCCTCGATCCCCTAGATCCTGACGCACCCATTCTCCGTCTTCCCTCCCTCCCGATGCGGCCGCTCTCTCTCCCCCGACGCGCCGCCGTCCGCACCTCCCGACGCGCCGCCGTCCTCCGCCTCCCCCCGCATTCCGCTCAGCCACCGCCCTCTCCTCCTCCCCCCACCCTCCGCCGTGGCGAATCCACCTCCAGATCGAGAAGGGGAGGCAGCGTATGTCGCATCCACGCACCAGATCGAGCAGCGACGCTCCCAGATCGATCCATCTCCATCGTCCTCGCGGTTGACGCCCATGTCCTCCTCAAGCACGGCCGTCTCCGTGCTCCACCACCACCCTTTCCCTCCTCCCTCACTGCATCTCACATGGCGCTGGGATCTTCCAGATCAAGCGCCGGCAGGGTAGGCGCCTCCGCCGCCCAAGTCCAAGACCTCGCCTCCGCCGCCAGCAGGGATCTTCCAGACCAGCGCAAGGTCTTCCGCGTCGCTGACCATGCCGGGGTCGCGCTCGCCGGCCTCACCGCCATCTTCCTCCACGAGCTGCAACCCATCCTCGCCAACCACCTGCAGACCCAGACCGCCACCACCGACAACACATGCGTCGTGGCCTGCGGCGGCGCCGCCGCCAAGGACCACCTCTTCAAGGCACGCACACAACACGCCCACCATCCTTGCCATTTCAGAGAGACCATATGCATCAGTCAGTATGGACGCATATGTAATTTTGAGTGTCTAAACATTGTTCCTGCTCTCTGTCTGTCTATCTCAGGGGTCGCAGGAGCAGCTGGGCTTGGTCACCATCGCCATGGAGGAGATCCTCCAGTTCACAGCGTCCGTCGGTGGCGCCGCCAGGGTGTCGTCGTACCAGGTGGTGCAGGACACCCACGTCTTTGATCTTCTTGATCTGCTTGAGCCGTCAGGGTTTTTATCCGTCTTCCTTTGCAGGTTCATGTCAAGTCAGTTGAGGATTTCGCGCGGCTGGGCTATTTCGATGAGAACCAGGACAAGCAGCAGCCCCCAAAGCTTCTTCCACCCAGCAACAGCCCACTAAACTGACTAGTTTTTCATGCCTTGTGTGAAATCTGTACCCTACTAGAATATGCCACCATCAAGTTAATAATAACACTAAACTGGTATATGTAATTATAACCAGACAATTTATCGCATTGTACTATAAAAATATGTAATCAGTAAGCCTAAAAGCCGCTAAACTGGTATATTCATTATTTGAGTTCATTGGAATATCGTATGAAACAAAGATGAATCTATTTCTGCTATGTTGCTGCCTTTGTGCATAGATGTATCTTCATGAGTCGTAAAACTCTTGACATGCTTATGCTATAGTTGATTTTCCTAGGTTGTAGTTTGTTCCATATCGTGTTAGGTTGTATTGTATAATCTGCATTATAAGTGTGGTTTCTAATGTGCTTATGCTAGATTAATGCATCAACCTGGCATGTTACAAACCTTGAGCCAGAACCTATGACATCTCATTTTAAATGGTAATCATTGTTGTTAAAATGCTACTGTTTGATTTCATACAAGTATGTGCCCCCAACTTCGTATAGTTGTATCCATGCTTCTGAGCATATTATTGTCTAGCCTCTTTTGTGATTAGTCCTCATTTTTAATGATGTTACTGTTTATCTAAGATCATTTGAAGTTTTGAGCTGGCACCTAGCTAGCCTATTTTGTGATTAGTCCTCATTTTTAATGTCATCCACACTATTTTTTGTTAATTTTGTTCCTTGTATGAACAACCTTATAATTTTGGTGGATGCATGTGTGGGTGGCAGGAGGGCTAGTTCATGTAGCTTACTTCCTGTTTGTCATTTTGGTGGCTTGCCATTTTGTTTACAGCATTGTGGATGATGCCATTATCCTAGTTTTCACATTTATATTAGTCACTAGTTCTGCAAAAACATAGAGAAGTATTGTAAATTCACAGGAAATAACAAAATTGTTTAAAGTTTATTTGGGTTGGATCTGTATATACACTATTTTCTTAAAACACAAACCTATACATTCACAGCTGAATAGATGATACATTTTTTTGGATCTGTACATGCAATTTTTTGCACTGGATTGGTGGTTAGTTTTATGTACCGTTTGAATTATAACAGAATAGCATTAGTAGTGCTCTGATTTAGTTCTCATCAAAATCAACAGCCCTCTCTTGTGTTCCTGTTATGAGAATTGTTCCTCCAAGGATATGCCAGAATGTGTACACTCTAATCTCTAATGATGTTTGTCTTTGTGTTTAGGAGCTCCAGGTCTACAAAATATGAAGTTCGAAACCATATAGCTCTACTCAGCAAAGAGTCGTCTCTTCTGTTTGATTGTAATAGAATGTAAATATTGTAATATTGTAATAGTAGGCATATCTGGGTTGTAATAACTATATATAGATTGTAGTAGACTTAGTTAGTTTTATTTGATGAACTACGTTTGCACTGTTCTGTTTGAAATATTGATTATGTAAGTGATTTGAAAATGTGTGGAATGGAAACCTAACTTGTGGGATTCACTTATGAAAATAATCTAAGCAGTTTTGAATTTTCTGTCAAGTGGGCCCAATGTGTGAGAAGATGACAAGTGGGACCAGCTCCAAAATATAATGGCCCAAACAATGTTAAAAGGCCCTGGCCCAGAAATAAATAAAAGGCTGAAATGGGCTTGGCCTGTGTAACTTACAGAAAAAAATAAATACTAAAAAGGCTGAATTAATGGGCTCGGCCCATATAAACACCGAATTGGACCGGGCTGATTCTTGTGCCACATCAGATTGCCACCTCGGATGCCTACATGGCCTGTGGAGGCTGCTAGTGACCAAAACAAAACAGTTGGCATATTTTGGTCGTAAACGTCCACGACCTTCTCATAGAGAAGGTCGTTAATTTCAGTTTACGACTGTCAGCTTTTGACCTTCTGTTTTTGGTCAAAAAAGGTCGCAAATGAAAAACAATGATCTTTCAGTGACCAATAGTCAAGGTCACAAGTTGACATATTTCTTATAGTGATAGCAACTGGCGAGAGCGGCACATCAGCTGTCCGTTTTGCGGCGGTGGCCTTAGCCCTGATGGAGGCTGCGCACGACAATGTCGAGGCCTCCCACGCCCAGCTCGTGGTTGTCACCGCACAAATCGAGCGAAGATTCTCCGACAATGCAATACAAAAAAAATACACTTCCGTGATGATACGTGTTTGTCACAGTAGGTCGCTTTTTTGTCATGCATGTACATCCATGAAAAATTTATGACAGAGTCAAGATAGTCATACCTGTGCTGTCGTAGAAGTGTTCCATGACATTACCAAAATTATCATCACGGAAGTGTCCACTTCACTGACGATAAATCATGTGTCACAGAAGTGCTTTCGTCAAGGGTGAACGACACGTGGCATCCACCGTAACGGAACACCTTTAAGCTATCGGGTCGGGTTTTGGATCCGATAACCCATTAATAGCCCCGACCAATGGGGATTTTCCACGTGTAAAATCATCGTTGGCTGGAGGAAACACGTGTCGGCTCATCGTTGGGACAGATGTCAACCACTCATTGGACGGAAGGCGCCTATGATATGTCGACACGTGGCATGGCCCAACAGAGGCCCATTCCTGTGAAAATGTCGGCCCGTTTAACTTGGTCAAAAGCTGGCAGGCCGGCCCATGGAAAGCCTGTTAACGGCCTGTTTGAATATAGCCCATTTACAGCCCGCTAACCCAAGGTCCGTTACGCCCTATCCGAATTAGGCCCAGTAGCATCATCAGGGCCATCCAATACGATTCCAGCCCGTTTTCACTTCTGGCCCATGTATGTCCTATGACATCTTTCGGCCCATATGAGGCCCTATGTAACTCTTGGCCTACTAACGGCCCGTGCTGAAACTGGCCCGTAATGAACAGTCTATCACTTTACACCCATTAATGGCCCGTGGTGAAACTGGCCTGTAATGAACAGTGTATCACTTTATACCCATTAACGGCCCGTTATTCCGTTGGGCCGTTTCCAGCCCATGTTATCTTTCAGCCTTCTCAGAGCCCAGTTATTCTTGGGCTCATTTCCAGCATTCGTTTACATACGGCTCGTTACTGTCATTTTCTGCTTGTGGGCCAAATTCAGCCCGTGGTTACAGTCGGCCCGTTTGTGGTCCGTTAATACGTTGGGCCGTTTTCATAGCGTCATCAAATACGGCCTATTAACGATGGCCCGTTATGGTCGGCCCATGCGGCCTGTTATTGGCCCATGTTCGGCCATCGATCATACTGCCTGTATAAGGCCCATTGATGATACGGCCCGTAGAAGGCCCATTGTTTCTACGACCCGTAGAAGGCCCACTGTTTCTATGGCCCGTAGGAGGCCCAGTGTCACTACAGTAAATATTAGCCCATGGTTATTGTGGCCTAGTTTTAAAAAATAGGTTATTGCAGCCACTAGCAAACCGTGGAAAAAGAACTGTAATGACTAGAAGCAAACAAATAAACAAGACAACAAGGAAATAAATAAGCAAGCAACTTACGATAGGCTATCACGGCTATCACACATATTACATCCACTGGGCATCAAAGTTCGCCACTAGTGCAAATAAATGCGCCGACAAAAGAATATACAAAACTGAGAGCACTTCAGAAGGCACTAGGCCTAGCCAGGTCGGGCCCCCCCAAACAGCTGAAGAAGCTGAGCAGACCTCAGTTGTGTCAACGATAGATGCATCAACACTAGATTTAAGGCATGATGGTGCGCACGGCAGTCCTCTGACATCTTCATTGCATCTTTGACTTCAAGTCGGAGCTGAGCTGAAGCAAGCCTTTCTGCTTTAAGTTGAGACTGAAGAAGTCGAACTGATTGAGGCAGCGACTGCATAGAGGTTGTCTCACACCTTCTGGTGAGTAGCTTCAACTCACTATCTTCATCAAGACAGGACCTTGGGGTCATCTCGCTGTCCTCAAGATGGTTTGGCTCACTATCTTCCCTAAAGTTTTGCCTGGCGTAAGAGATACGAGTCTGAAAGAGAAACAAGGAGATGTAACAGGTTTCACAATTATATAAGCAAACAAATGGATCTGTTCTGCATAAGGAACATGTTTTTACAACTACAATTTGAAACTGGTAGTTGTTGCAAACATCCAATCAGATGTAAACAGCAAAGCAAACAACAGTGGAGGAAATGAAGCCTACCCAAATCTATATTAGAACAAAGTTTGAAGGCTTTAGAAGGATGAACTTACATTACATGTTAACACGGGCTGGACAAAGCCCTTCTCCATGTTGATGGAAGGATAATTCAATAAATTCCCCAAAGAAACTTCTTTATAAGCGTTGCCATTATTCTACATTTTGCAAAGAGTAAATATAGATCAAATAATATTGGAAGAAACAGAGGATAATGAAGCTCAGGTGCAGACTGATGATACATAATCAAATAGCAATTAATTAAGTACAGCGTTACAAGGCAAAAGGGAGAGAGGTACTGACAAGAGCAATGCAGAGCCCATTATTGTCTTGAGATAGTATGATCCTTTGAGCAAGGAGATTCATCTGAAATTAGTTCTCATATAAGAGAGAAGGTAAGGCACAAGCAGAAATTTAGGAGTTCAAATTTTGAATTGATATCATAGACACTACCAGACACTGGGCTCCCAGCAGTTCTAATAGGGGTTTGGCCACTGGAGTAGGGGTAAAGTGTGGTCCAGTTGGGCCTGTGTTTTCTGTGGCTGCTGATCTATCTGATTTAACAGGTATCACTACCTTTTCCAAATACCTAGTTTGTACTCCTTGACGACCTGCACTCACCCTCTTCCTTTTGGACACCTATTATGAAAGAACAATATTTGACTGGAAAAACATAGTGTGACGACACATGGAATAGGTACAGAAAATGGATACGTATGGCATATACTCATATATGATGCTTAAACTAAGCAGATGGTGTAACAAAGTAGAAGTAATGCAAGAGGTCAGAAGCAAAATATGTGCGACCAATACAACTTTGCAAAGTTAGAGCAAGCACCTTGATGGGTGAATAAGATAGGCCATCCTCCACCATGCCAAGTTTGTTAGGCAGTGGATCCTTCCGCAATATTCCTCTTGTGCGCCCATTCTCATATTCATTTTGATAATGTTCAATATCTGACATGCATGAAAACATAAAAACAAGTGAGATTTTCTTTGTAATGCAGAAGTGATTCTAATCCAATACTGCCTCCCTGTAAACCCCTTTGTGCTATCTCTGCAATTCTTTTAAAAGATGCCATGCATGCTGTAATTTGTTGTGTACATTCATATAATGTGGCCTACTACTCAAAATATGAGAGCTCCAGAAGTGATGACACTTTGCAGATGATAGCTTCAACATATAGTAAAGAAGAACAAGTCGACCTGACCTGACAGATTCAAAATATACTAAGGGGGAACAACTCGACCTGACCAGTCGACCGCAAGAGAAGAGTATCATCTTAAAGAAGAGCAGAAGAGCAAGCAGATTGAAGATATTACAAGTCTTTTAATACAATGTCGATTGGCCACCCATGATGAACCAGAGCGCACAGAGAAATACTATTCTTTCTGGTCTCTCCATATGTGACTCACATGCATTTCGAAACTAAAGTAGGAACATTTAGCTAACCAATTAAACATCTCTCAGTTTTACTAATATTAGCAATAATATCAGATATGAATTTGTACAACTAAGCTTGTTTAGCTCGATGGGTGGAGCAGTGCTATTACGACACGAACCACATAGGCTGATTGTGGTCATCATAAAATGGGGAAAACATAAGCATGATGAGTACAGTGTTGACCGTGGCAGTGGGATGGAAGATCTGAAGCTGCAAACCGCGCAAAGGGTAGTTAGCAACCGATGTTTGCTTTGAAATAACAACTAAGATTTGGTATGGACAAGAAAGTACAGTCAACAAGTGACAAAGAAATGCAATTATGCTGTTTCTCTATATGTCGCGACATGCATTTGGAAACTCAAGTGGGACCTTTAGCTAACCAATTAAATGTGTCGGTTAACTAATATCAATATCATATCACAATCATATTTGAACAACTAAGCTTTCGAATTCTGAGTGTTGTGTTGTTTAGCTTGAAGGGTGGAGTAATGCTAGTACGACAGAAAGCACCTACGCAGATCATAGTAGAGTAGATAAAAGGGGAAAACCCTAAGCATCAAGAGAAAAATCAGGTAAGTGGAACTAGCTGGACCAGTGGGTGGCGCACATGCTTTTCGAAACGAATATAGGAACATTAGCTGACCAATTAAACGTTCTCTGTTTTAGTGATATGAGCATCATATCAGATTCGTATTTCAACACGTAAGCTTTGGGTTGAGGTCTTGAGGAGCAGTGCTAGCACGACATGAAGCACCTACGATGACGGTAGTGAATATAAAGGGGGGAAACCATTAGCTTTACGAGTATAGTGCCCGTACCATGGCGGATCTGAAGGTGCAAACCGGACAAAGCTACTTCGCAACCAATGTTTGCTTTCAACTAGCCACTACGATTTGGTACGGACAAGAAAAGTACAGTAAACAAATTACGATCTATTTTCCAGGTGAGATCAATAACTTAAGCAAGTACCACCTCTCTTGCGACGCCGTGTAGGCCTATGCTGATACGTTGAGGGTGCTGCAGGTGCAATGGCTGTCGGCGGCGGGGAAGAAGACTTTAGATGGCAGACGGCCGGGTCGGGGGATATATCCTGTTGCCGTGGATGAGGCGGTCGTAGGAGCGGCAACGGCAAGGTGGACGACGATGCCGATGAAGCGAGAGGAGGCGATGAAAGGATTCTGGTCCAGCGCTGTGGATGAGAGACGTCCATCTCTTGCAGTGGACGATGGGGTAGGGGTAGCGGCTCCGGTAAGGTGGAGGATGGGGTGGCGGACGGAGGAAGCTGGCCGCAGTGCGGAGGTTGTCGTACCGCCGACGGTGTATGAATGGGGAAATGGAGGGGAAGGGGGGATCTCAAACTTTGGGACGCGCTTCTCTGAAATGGGAAAGTTACGAACTTATCCCCCGTTTAAAATTTCGGACATCGCGTCGGTTGGGGATAGGACGGTAATCTCGCATCTCCCAAATATTTGTCGGTAACTATTTCGGGCGAGGAGAGGGTGTTTTGCCGCCCACGGTTGGCGCCCACGGTGTATGAACGGGGCTGACAGGTAGGGCGGTTGTGTCATGTCTGATGGAAGTTACACATCTGCCCCTATTTAAAATATAAGCCTACATCGATTTCGGATGAGGAGAGTTTGTTTTGCCACCCACCGTGTATGAATGGGGAAATGGAGGAAGAGACACATGTATTTCGGACGAGCTTGAATCAAATGTGTTTTGCCGCCCACGTTTGGCGCCCACCGTGTCTGAATGGGCTCAGAGGCCGCCGTGTCACGCCTGATTGAAGTTACTAGTCTACCCCTATCAACAGCAGTGTAAATCCTGTCGATAAGGATGTCAAGTGTCAGGGGTAGACAGTAATTTCCATCTCGCAAACACTTGCTTCGAGCAGCCCACAAATTATAGTGGGTGTTTAGCCGCTTCATTCAAAACTTGGGAGAATTAGCATTCACGTTTGCCCTGGGACCTGGCAAACTAAATTCAAATCCAATTTGTATTCGATTACGAATATCCACAGATAATTATATGTTTTGTTATTTATTTCTTCAAAACCACAACAAAGATTTATTCCACCTTTATATATGATTATGATTTAGAAATGCCGTGATCTTCGAATTCAGTAGGTTGGATACACTCTGAGTCAAACAGTTATTTCATCCAATACAATATGCTCACACGACAAATAGTTCACCTTATGTCAATCATACAAGTTCTGAGGATTACCTCGCCTAAAAAATTCGGATCATTACAACACATGGACAACCACTACTAGGGAAAAGCCTATACACAGAATCTTACCAGCAGCGCGCTATAAAATCAGGCGCTGCTGCTAAGTAGCAGGAGCGCGGGCTATGGAAACTCGCTGCTGAAACAAGTTTATCAGTAGCGCGTGCACTCCAAGCGGCGCTACTGCTAAAATTCCCACGACGTCGCCGCGAGGCCAGTTATAGCAGCAGCACATTAAAATAGACAGCGCTACTGCTACGTAACGTAGCAGCAGCGCATTCAGGCAATAATCGCTACTGCTAAATTAACTACAGACCTCACTAGCCTCATCCACAGATCACACTCACACACACTCACGGTCTCCTCCTCTCCCCCCGCGCCGCCGGTCCTCCCCCGTCGCCCCTCCTCCGTCCTCCCTCCACTCACCGCTAGCCGCCCCCTCCTTGCTCCGCCTTCCTCCTCGATCCGTCCTCCTTCCACTCGCCGCCGGCCGGCCCCTCCTCGCTCCGCCTTCCTCCTCCGTCCTACTATCTTCTCCCTCCTCGAGTCGCCCCTCCTTGTCCCTCCTCCTTGATACATTTTGAGTTAGTAGGATTTCATATGTAACATTTTGATTTAGTTGATTTAGTATGCTAGTGGATTTAGTATGCTAGTTGATTTAGTATGCTAGTTGATTTAGTCGATTTAGTTGATATGATTCAGTTGATTTAGTAGGCTAGTTGATTTAGTTGATTTAGAACATTTTGATTTAGTTTATTTAGTAGGCTAGTTGATTTAGTTGATTTAGTAGGCTAGTTGATTTAGAACATTTTGATTTAGTTGATTTAGTAAAATGGCGCCACCACCAGCACCATTATGTCGACTGTGCAAGTCAAGGTGTGCCAGCAGCCTTGCAACTGGCAAGCTGTTCGGCATCTACTTCCATCCGAGTTTTCATCATGCGGCAGTAAGAAATTAGATGAAATGTAACAACTATTTTATTTTTAGTGTTGGCATTACTGCATTGTGTCATTTTGCTTTTCTTACACAGATCGTCCCATGCAATGTGAGGTTGAAATTCAATAAGCTGACAGGAGACACTGTGACATTTGAGGCTCCTGGGGGGCCGTACACTATGGAGGTCGAGAAAGGACGCAATATGTCGCAGATTGGAGGAGATGGATGGGCCCGTTTCCTCGCTCGCATGCGTCTTACTGGTGGTGAGTTGATCGGATTCTCCTTCAGAGCAGAAAGACCCAAGCTGGTTGTCATTTATATCAACTTGGTGGAAGATGATGAAGATGACGAAGTTGATGAAGATAATGAGGACCCACTCAATGAAGATGATGAGAACCCACTTCATGAAGCCATCATAGCTCAAAGAATGAGGCTGAGCGAGGAGGAGGTGTGCAACCTATGGGACATAATTCCGCCACGTGATGACTCTATCGGGGTGCCATTCGTGACCCGCCTGACAAGTACCATGGTCGATCGGCATGAAATGGTATGTTATACGTACTGCATGTAGTAATTTGATGATATATACATGCTGTATTGTTATACTTACAAATCTAGTCGATGATATACTTTAGTGTAGAGTCTGATCACATGCTTAGGCTATTTATTAATTGATATGTTTTTCTTATTCAGAGATTGCCAAAGAACCTATCTGTGAGTTGTGGTATCGAGCCTGATGAAGAAGGCTCAGTTGGACTACGCCTTACCGCAAGGGGCTCCGTCACCACATGTACTTACCGCATGGGCACAGATGGTCGCACACACTTGAACTCAGTTGGGTGGAAGAGATTCCTCGTTGGCAAGAATCTTCGTGCTGGACAGGCCATCCTAATTACTATCAGGAACACCCACCGCCCAGGCTTGAGGATGATGATCGTCGTCGATATCATCTAGAACTACATATGTGTATGTGGCTATATCATCTAGAACTACATATGATGATCGTCGTCGATATCATGTAGAACTACATATGATGATCGTCGTCGATATCATCTAGAACTAAATATGATGATTGTCGTCGATGTCACCTTGTACTGCTTGAGGATGCATGTTGAGTATATATGAAATTGTTATCTAGTACTCCCTCGGTTCCAAATTACTCGTCGTGGTTTGAGTTCAAATTTGAACTAAAACCACGACGAGTAATTTCGAACCAAGGGAGTACTACCTAGTACCTATAATGCTTTATGAAATTGATATCTAGTAGTACCTAGTATCTGGAAACTGCAGTTTATCGAAGCCGGAATGGGGAAATGGTGAAAGATATAACAGTAGCGCTGGACCGGGAAATCGCTACAGCTAAGTAATAGCAGCGCGTTCCTGAAAAGCGATGCTGCTATAGTCAATAGTGGTAGCGCGGGTACAGGCAGCGCTACTACTAAGAGTTAGCTGTAGCGCCTTATTGGTAGCGCGGGTACCCGCGCTGCTGATAGGCCTAAAACCCGCGCTGCTGCTAGCCTTTTCCCTAGTAGTGAACATAGGGGGTCTTGCAACATAATCCATTCAGAGACATGACACAACATGCAAGTACAATAATCTAATGAAAATTTGAACTGGTATTTAAAGAAGAACCAGGATTATCTTGGGCTTCACATAGCAGAAACAGCAGGACCTCCTCCGTCTTCAAATGCAACATTCTTACTTCCTCCAATTCTTGGGTTGCTTGCATAATGCATGTCGCTAATTCCGTAATTTCCAACCTTAAGATAAATATTACCTCATTCATGGCAGCCACACCATCTCTTTCTGCCTCTAGTAGAGACTCAAGCACTATAATATCTGTGCTCAGACTGCTCTCTGGCGGTGTTTCCTCTGAACTGCTACCATCTGGTAACATGGATGGCGCACTGCTTCCACAGATAGATTCTGGGGTTGTACATTGTGTCCTAGTGTGAACGCCATCCTGAAAGGTTTCCGCTGGACATCAGTAAGAGATAGTTATCGTATGATCCAGGCAGTAAGCTTACATGGTAAACGACGGACAAATTATTGCCGAGCATGGCAAACTATATTTAAATGGTTCGAAGTAGTATCAGCCGAAAAGAGATTAAAATGGTAAGATGAAACTAGGGATGTAAGTGGCAACTAAACGAAATCTGCCAGTCCCATCTAGTTAGTTTTTGCTACCTCCCTAGTTCATTTTCCTCAAAAAAACAAAAACTCTTTTGAACTATCGTACCACTAGTGGACTTTAATCGGGATTAAACCAGACCCAATTGACATCCCTAGTTGAAAGGGAGTGTACAACCGCTATATTTAAGTTGCCAAGGCATCTAAGCAGTTGAAATAATCTGAGAAAGCACTTAACAGTGTGGCCTCATATAAACTACGAAGACAGTCATGTGATGAAGTTGAGAGGAAAAGTTAAGGGATCGAATGAAATAGGCATGCATTTCTTTACGATAGTACAGCAGGCACTGCTGTCATATTGGCCAACTCAGGTATAGCGTAACAACAAATAAGCATTCGAATCAAGTAATACAGCAAAGCAGACAACTGAACTATTTGTAATTCGGTAGGATTACACGTTGAGGGCACAAGCCAAGATAGCAGCCTACTCGCATTACATTTCACATGTACTAAAACACACTGGCTTATCATATGTTGCTGTGAAGCCTAGCTGCTGTTGCAATGTTCTTTGAAGATATCGTCAGCATCCCGTGGTTGCAAATCTAGTTGTTGCAGTTTATTCTGCACCATCTATTTAGGTAAAATTAATTTTAATCGCATGCACTGGTTCGAATTGATCATCAATGGTTCATCTAAACTAATGAAAGAAGGGTGTGTGCATACACGACAATACTCCCTCCGATTCTTTTTACTTTGCATATAACTTTTTCTCAGTTTTCTCGTATTAGTCTGCGCGTTGCCGATTCCTAGCGCTGGTTTCCTTTTGTGCCCCGCCCCTTCCGCATCTGCCCTAATTAATTGGCAAATTAGTCCAGAAAAATTAAACTAGTGCCCTCCTAGGTATGCGGGTCAAGAGTTATGGGCAGAGTAAATAGAATCGGAGGGAGTATATCTGCTTCCCTCTATTTTTATGCTTGTTCGAGGTGCCATCCCCAAAAGAACAAATATTTTGCTTGATGGGGTTGTCAGCTCCATAATTAATAGAAGCATCAAATTAGTCATGCCACTTGGGAAGACCAAGAACACACAAACAAGTAATGAACAAAGGCTCGGAGTAGTGATGTAATAGCTAGCATCCGAAAATGTAGGGTAAAATGAACAAAAAGCAGCGGAACCACATGCTAGTTTGCTGATGTGTAATTAAGCATAGAGAACATTAAGCAGTCTGATGGAACCAACAGGTGGCATCAGAACAAAACTAAAGCATATTAACTATATGTGCACTGGTATGTAATTTAGCACATGTAACATGTTCACTACCAGAAGTATGGCCCTATAGGTGCAAGCAGAATAACACGTCTCATGAAAAACTGAATGATGCCCTGAAGAAATTCAAAGGTGTGGTGCTTATGCTAGGAAAGTGAACATAGGCGCCGGCCGTTGGATAATAGTACCTGATTCTCGGTGGCGTACGGGTATCGTTTTCATACTTGATAGCTAAGGATCGTCGATGGTGCTCGTGTTGCGGTTGAGTTTGGGTCGGTTGTCGCCGTCGCTGAAGCGGCTCCGGTGCTACGGTTGTGGCGCCTGTCGACATACAAGAAAGCTCATCTGTGGTAAGTGAACAGTTGCACGATAAAGAGAAAAACCGAAGGAGTACAAATCGAAATAACCTGATGAGGCTGCGGCATCGGTAAAGCAGGGCCGGTGGAGTTGAATATGGCGTCCGTGGAGCGGGTCCGGTGCAGTGGACGAAGGCTTCGGCGGGCGCGTTGTACAGTGCTTTCGGTGAGGCGGATCTGTTGCGGCGTACGAGGGCTTGTATGAAGGGCCAGCGAAGGGGCGGACGAGGGAGTCAGTGAAGGGCCTACACTGTGGTGGACGAGGGCGCCGGTTAAGCAGATCCAGTGCGGTGGACCATGATGGCGGTCAAGGAGATCTGGAGCGGTGGACAAGCCAGTCGCTGAAGCGGCTCCGGTGAAGTGGTGAGTTGGCAGTTGGGGGTTCCAAGGTGCGGAAGGTAGATCCGGCGGGGTGTGAGGTCCACCGCTGCGGCGGACGACTAGATTAGGCGGCTTGCCGTGGTTGGGGGGGGGGTCGGGGAGGGGCTCTGGGGAAGAATGTTGGGGGCAAAGAGGGGAAAACAATGGAGTTACCAAAGCAGCCCTTTTCCGTTCATGTGGCAGGGGTAAAACAGGAATATCGCAGGGCTAAACTTTCGGGCGCGTGATATTTCAATGTGAGCAGGAAGTTTGAAAGCTTTTGGCACCAAAAATTATAAGTATTCTGCTCTCGTACGGCCGACTATGATATCATGGCCGATAATTTGTTTGTTTTGCACGCAAAAAAATGTGCAAGTTCTGAAAATCAATGTCTCCAACTCGAAACTTAGATTGTCCATTCAATTCAAATATGGATCATTGAGCTACTACAAGCAAATACCATCATACAGTCCAATTCAAATGAAATTCCAAATGTGTTTATCCTAAATATGATGACAAAAGCAAAAATGTGTATGTGTATGAATAAAGTGGATGATAATAAAGTTTGAACATGCCCGTATGTGTATATCTCTAGGTTTGATATATGAATTTGAAATCATGAAATCCCGACTTAAAAAATGTACCTCCGCTTAAATGAATTACAAAAGCTAATGATGGAGTCGAATTCCAAGATTCCAATCTTAGGTTTGTAATTCTGGTATATCACGCATGTTCAAAAGTATCGTTATCTCATAGTACAAACTGTGAAACAAATTGATCAACCATGAGTGCACAATATCTCAATTACGCTAAAGTCCCTCAAATATAGACACCTCACTCTTTATCTGAAGTCAACCCCCCCCACCACACACACACACACACAGAGAAGTTGTTCTCTCCCCCAAACACCAACACACGAGCACATTAACACCCCTCTCTCTTGTAAAGTCCGGACCCCAACATAGGTCTCTATCACTTTGTCTCTCGGGCATGCACACATCTCTTCCCTCACTCTCTAGGTCTCCCGCTATCTCTCTTACCCAAGCACACGCACTATGTAGAGTGTATATTTCCCATACACACAAAACGTCGCCCCCAAACGTCTATCTCCCTAGTTATGTGGTTCTCGCGCACTCACCTCAAACACCACCCCCACTGCAAACAAGCACACTTTGTCTCCTTGTGCACCACTCTCCTCTTTCTATCTCTCCCACATGCGGACCCGCCCCAGCTCCTTCCCT
Source organism: Triticum urartu (assembly GCF_056163025.1). Classification (NCBI taxonomy): domain Eukaryota; kingdom Viridiplantae; phylum Streptophyta; class Magnoliopsida; order Poales; family Poaceae; genus Triticum; species Triticum urartu. The sequence goes on along the minus strand of NC_141875.1, from coordinate 614,414,810 downwards.
GTATACATATATGTCGTGACTCTTTGCATAGCTCCCTAATGTATAATCATTCTCGATTTCGCACATTGTTCTCTACACCATCTATTCTAGCTCTCTCATGAAGTCCCTATCACACACACGATGACTCGCTTCCCTTGCGTCTCCGGTCATAGGCCAAATTCGGACAACATCAACATTGTCTCCCTATCTATACGCCATTTATGGACACAAACGACCCCTCTCGCCCCCTCTCTTCCTCTCTCTCTCTCTCTCCGGCGCTAGCTCTCTCTTTCTCTCGCTCTCACACCCCTCTCCCCATACACACTCGATGTCTCTTCCAAATAGTTTGCTCCCCCCCCCGCACCCGTGCTATCTCGCTACTACACATGTCACACCATTCCCCCTTCCCTTATACTAGGTTTACATCATCAGTGGTCTCTCTACTCCACATACACTCGCTCCCTATCACACACAAACGCGTGCACAAACACACACGGACACGCACAAACACCCATTTACCTGGATCCTCATCTCTCCTCATGTCTGCATGTGTATCTCACACACTCACTCTCTAATTATGTATATGTGTCTCCATGTTACACAACACAAAGCCCCATGTACATGTCTCTCTCTATCCTCCACACACATAGACACAAAGAATCTGTTATCATTGCCTCAGTCTCTAACATATCACACATGCACACACACTCTCTCTCTCTCGCAAACACGCTCAACAAGGGTTTCCCCGTGAATAAATTATTGTCTATTCATGAACAGTCGTGGCAGTACGGTGAACACGAGACGTGAAAAACAATAAATCTACACGTTCTTAGACCACCTAGTATGACTACTAGGACTAGAGCAAGCCAAAAAGCGCGCCGCCGTCACCCCCTCCTTGTCGGCAACGGGAAAATCTTCGTTTTACACAGTCGAGAAGTCATTGTGCTAAGGGCCCACATGCCGAGGCGTTGAATAGAATGTAGATGCTAGTTTACGGAAGCAAGTATCGATAATACGTTTGTATCTACATACTTATATTTCTTCTCTTATAAAAAACCGTCCGATCTATATCTGACGGATGGAAATTAAACTAAAAGATACCCGCACCCCTCTCCACATTTGCAGAGAAGGCCTTCCCTCGTTCATCCTTATCTCCAACAAACCTCATTGTTGAGCAATTAAGAAAGGAAGCCTCTCGAACAAACTGGCCTGGTGGCCGCTGCCGGCGTCGTCAATCCCCATGCCTCCACTCAGTTCGACCACCAACCACCACCACACCCCACTCCTCTTCACCTTATCTCATATTTCTCGAGATATCATTAGTTTTTACACATGGGATTACTCCCGCAAGGGTCAAACACAACAAGTGTTTTATAAAAAATGCATCTTGATGTTCCATGCAATGCACGGATCTTGCTAGTACTCCGACAGAAGACTAAGTTGGTGATGCTGGTGTGTCTGCCATCTGTCGTTTCTGACCATTAGATCTACATCTAACGATTGTGAGGTAAGTTGTTGCCTTTTCTCACCAACATCCCACTTGTCTACCAATTTGCAGAAAAGCTCATAATTAGTATCTTAAAACCAACCACATCCCTCCCGGACCTCACCAAAACAGCCCAAGGAATATATTCTAATTGAAACATAATATATCTCTAGTGACATATGTATATCAAAATTAGAGTGTTTTGTACCAAGTTTGTGAATAAGTATTATTCTAATTATGATTCGTTGCAACGGACATGAACATTGCTAGTATTTCCAACCATGCATTTCTTTTCCTAGTATTCCATAGTTTCGAGCTTTCCATCAAGATATTAGTCACTCATGGTTGATATTTACTTTCAATCATGTACACATATGCACTATGTAACTAGCCTTGCTTATTGGCTTCCAAAGCTTAACTTTCACTCATACTTACAATATGTAGAGTATTTAACAAAAAACTACCACTTTCAACCAGCCCTAGGAGGAATCTATTGTACAAAAAATAGCAAAAACATACCCAAAATTTCTTAATCCACGCCAAAAACTACCTAGTACTCCTATCGATTAGGTTCGTTTAAACCCATTTATGACAGGGTTGGCCCACATGTCCGTGCTGATGAGGCAGCTTAAACCAACACATTTTGTTTGACCGTTGACACGAGGGACCCACATCTGACCTTCTATCATGTTATTCCCCCTCAAATCATTATTTTTCCTGAACATTACTTCAAACAGTACTGATGCGTGTTCGTCGGTGGCGCCGGTGATGAGCGAGTTGGCCACCGCTCCGCCGGACGGGTCGGACGCCACGCTGGCCTCCGCACGGGTTGGCAGGCTGGCCCGAGCGTGACTCACGAGTGAGCAAGCCGCCGCGCTGGCCTTCGCTCGAGCCAGATGGCTGGCCTTAGCGCGGCGCGCGCGAGCAAGCCGCCGCGCTGCCTTGCCAATCTAGCTAGCAAACCTTGCAGACAAGCAGCTGGACGGAGCTATCTTGGCTAGCTAGCAGCTGCGAGCACCGGACGGAGCTGGCATCCGGGCTGCCGCAACATGGGCTCCGCACCGCCGGCGGTTTTGACCTCGCCTTCTGCCAGCGGCGGTAGCTGCGTCCCATGGCCGAGGATGACTAGGTGGATGGGCCGGAGGTAGGAGGTCACTCGAGGATTTTTGTTGGTAAGAGCATGTACAATGGTTGATAAGGTAGTCTTATCTTAAGTCTGCCACGTATGCAAGTGGTAGTAGTTTCTTGGCATTTTAGTGGTTTCTTGCATTATTAGAGCAATTACAATAGAGCCGAGTCAGCGGGCTATAAGAAATAAACTACTACTACTTGTTGGCTATAAGATGGGCTGTAGATGACATGGCACTGGCTTATAGCCAGCAGTTGGCTATACTATTAACCATGCTCTTAGGGGTTTCTTGTAAGGAACAATGTACGTACTACTAGCGATAAAAGGCGATTCTGGTTGCATTGTACTCCAACGAGTACTACTAGTGGTCGCAGGAGTGTATACCTCGTTTTGTGGGTTCGATCCCGGCCAAACGCACGACGGCCTTTTAAAAAAATAGTACTACTACACTTCTCTATGAGCCAATATTTTACACGGGTAGTTTGAGTTTTGAAGTCAAACAGACGTGCGACCCCACAATGTGGGTGCACTGGACAGCCTAGCCACATGAACGGGTTTTCCTTCCCAGCATCCCGTGGCTCGTGTGCTTGCCCTAGCCGCACCTCGCTTGCAGCTTCCAGCTAGTAGCATATTTAAACTAGCGCCTCCCAATTAAGCCCGAGGAGCCGGAAAAGCCTGGCGGGGCATTGGGAACTATGCAATATGGCTCTGTACGTAAAGTGCTCTACTACTACTCTGTAGCTTGTGGCGTTGCATGCATGGACTTCACTCCATTATCGGTTCTTCTATAAAAGAAATTCCTCTTGCCGTGTTTTTTTTGAAATGGAGGCAAAAGCTTTGCTTCATCTCATTCATAAAGAATGAACTACTAACAAAGTTCGACGAGATCCATTACACCTCCACAAATGGAAGCGAAAAGCCTAGTCTCGTTGTATCAAATAACTCAAATGTTCTGCCCCCGCAGTAACCGTCGCTGATAAACAGGCTGCTAGTGTGTGCGTGAGAGGAGCGGCTGAGTAGGCCAGCTACGTGAGAGGAGCGGCTGAATAGAGCACCGAGAGTACCCACTAGGCCACTACGCAGGTGTACTTCCCCTGCATTGATAGTACAGCGATGGTTCTAGAGAACAGTAGTACCCTCCACTTCCAACTGTAGCTCCTTGGCCCTGAGATTCAAGAGTTCAAAACTGGTGCACTATACTAGACTAGACTAGAAGTACAGTACATCGCACTACTAGTTGAGAAAAGTAGTACTAGTACTGCTACAGTACAAGTACGTACTCCTCTGTCACATAATGTAAGACGTTTTTTGACACTAGTTGGCGTGTACAAAAAATGGCAAAAACGTACCCAAAATTTCTTAATCCACGCCAAAAACTACTACCTAGTGCCAGAAATTTCTTACTAGTGCTATTATTTACAGTATAATGCAATCCCATAACGTTCCATAATCCCTTTCTTTCAAAAAAATCACTTCTGTAGAGAAGATTGCTATCTCCACGCGAGCTTCTCATAGGCCAGCGCCACCGCATGCAGTCATGTGAGAGAGAGGGAGACATCCATGCAGCATGCAGAGAGAGGAGAACGCGGGCGGACAGCCAATGGGCTGCATGGGGCATTTATAGCTGCTAACTCCTCCCATCCATGCGCCAGGGGTATTTTCGTCCAGAAAGCATGCAGCGAGCCCCTGCCTTGGTATCCGGGTCTGCTCTTATGCGCAGAGTAAAAAGAATCAAAGGGAGTACTAGTAGTAAATAATAGCCTCACCCCTTCGCTGAGGAACTATCTACAGTTGGAAGGGACGAGGCCGTGCGGTTACTACGCTCTTATCTCCTCCTCGCCAGTTCCCCTCCCCACGAAGAGAAGGCAGTTCGTCGCTGCTCCCATGGATTCGCCCGACGGTTCTCCTCCTCGTCGGGGCTGGGAGACCTTGGACGACGATCCTGTGGGAGTAATCGCACGTCGCTCCGACGTCCTCACCACCGCAAGACTCGGTGCTTCCTGCACCAACTTTTTCAAGACGCTGCTTAAACAGGCCATGCTTGTTGGTCTTCCATGCATCCTCGAGGAGAAGGTTCTTCTATGGGACAATCCTTCGAACAGTCCACCGCTCCCTGGCCATGGTTGCACATTGACTCCGCTAGAGTTGCCGACGTTTTGAGGTAGTCGGATTTTGTCCGATGAGCAGGTCAGTAATGGAGTTTGATCATGTAGTACATAGTTATTCCATTTCCATCCCGTAATTTCTCCGCTGCCCACCGTCTTATATACAGGTTTGGGTTGGTGCCAATGAAGATTGGCTTGCATACCTCCGGCCGGATACCACCATCATTTTGCACAACATCCACAGCAGTGCGGCCGTTCTGGTAGACCCCTTCTCCGCCATTGGGATCGGCCTTCCAGACTGGCTGGGCAAGAATACGTATGATGATGCCTACATGAGATTGAAGAAGATAGCAATTGTGGACCCACCGACAAAGCGACGCGGCTACGACGATTACTATCTCATCGCGGTGTTCGACATAAGGATTGCCATCAATGCAGGAGGCAGTAACGGCAGAGGCGGCGTCAGATTTGTACCCCTACACGTTCGAAGACGCCGTGCGCCATCTAGGCCGCATCTTCGCGGAGACAAGCCAGGGGACTTGTTTCATCTGGTTGACATCCTACGGTACGGGAGATTACAAACGGAATGCACAAACCATCATTTGCATCCCTAATGGTACTCCATTATTTTGCAGGGACCACTCGTCCCCCGATGAAAATAAGATTGCCGATCCTGGATGTGCATTTGCATCCGCGATTCGGTCTAACCTGGAACCTTGTAGCCAAATTTGGCATATTGGGATCAACTATCTTAGCAGTCGTTACCCATGGTACCACTGATGTGCAACATGGTCACATAATCTACCACGATCAGACCATAACCATCTACCCAGGTATTCCATTTTTAACCCTCTCGCCTTCTCTTTCATTGTTGTACTAGTAGTATACTTTGTAGTACTAGTAGGAGTACTTTTTACCTTGGAGGACGCGTATAGCTAGCTAGGCCCTTGAAGACTTGAACCCACTAGCTGCCACCATTTTTGTTTTTCCATGTCTTACTATCTCATCCATCTAGCCAAGAGTGGCTATATATAATAAGCCGGTTATTTTACTTCCTCTATACCGGAGTAGTACTATTTGCTGCACAGTATTACTTACCGCCACATTTGAGCACAACATTATTATGCATGGACCTTGACTATGTACGTCACCATGTGTCCAGATCTGGGATGCCGCGTGTACCAGATGAACGGCGCCGAGTTCGACCCCCGTGATGCTACGTGGGTGCCGAGGAACACTCTTGGAGAGTACTCGCTTTTCATCGGGGACAGCTACCCCATTGTGAAGCGGATGCCACCTTCCGTGCACGACACGGAAGGCCTGCCGTTCATGAAGCATGGTTGTGTCTTCAGTGCACTCCGCCGGATGAACGACATGCTGGGACACGCTATCCCTGATTTATGCCGCTTCAGCTTGGATGAGTCTCCATCGTGTGGAACCGGAATAGAAAGCCGCGGCAATGATTCTCTTTGCCCAGCGCTATGGATCGTGCCATCCATGAAGAACACCTGGGACTGGAACCTGGAGGAGGACACGTAGCCCATCTATAACGTGTATGTGGAGTATGGTAATTGTGGACGGTAGCGCTGTGAATATATGTAGACTAGTCGTGCACAAATTTATCACATGAGTTGGAGATGAACTTGTGTGGCATACTAGCATTTATCCTTTAGAATTTATTACTAGTAAATGTGTTATGTGTACGTGCAACTTGTGTGGTTGTTGCACGGGCTCCAACACGCTCTTTGAGAAAAAAAGGTGGCACAACTTTGGATATACGTGACGTGGCGGCATCATACAGTAGCATCGTTCACTATAGTTGTACTAGTACACTCCTACTAGGACGACAACTCCTATAAAACCTTGCGCTTGGCTCTTTGCCTCTTCGGGAGGTTCAACAGTTCGTACTCGTGTGAACCTTGCACTTGGCTCTTCGCCTCTTCGGAAGGTCCAACAATGATGGTACTACAATACAATATGCTTCTGGCAATCTGACACCGATTGAACTGATGCACGTCCACCGCGAGGGCGAGGGCGAGGGAGAGGGAGAGGGCGCTGTAGTCAATACCCTCTCCTCGTCCTGCGAACTACCGCGCGCGTGGGCGAGGGAGAGGCGTAGTAAGCAAGCTTCTCCTCGTTCGGCGAGTTGCGGGACACATCAAAGCAGTACTAGTACTAGTAGTAGTAGTCCATACTGCATCCTTTCCGATTAATATGGCTTAATTTGAAACGAGAAAAATACACTGGCGGTCAACGTATGTAACAGTACGCTCTTTACGGTCACTATATATAGTTTTGCGGCGATTATGCGATCACTAGCTCATCGTAGAGCGCCGTATTGCACCCTACTGACCGGCCACATAGTCGACGTGGCACTTTGTTGACTGGTTAAATTGTCACCTGGTTTCTGGGTCCCACCTATCAGTTGGCAGAGCAAAGAAATCAGTTAAACAAAACTTTACACAGGCGCAACACGAGTCCAACCCTTGCGCGCGAACCGCCCTGGCTGTGTATGTGAGTGCATGCATGTGTCCTCCCCCGGTCTTCCAACAAAGAGTGTACTACATGATGTACATCTACACTTCCAATGTGTTTAGCCTTTAATCTAAATCGATATTGATTGACTAATGCACCAACTTGTGCTGTAGGTATAGGCTACATGTCTATCCTTAATTACAGCATGCAACGGCCTTCATTTAATCTTCTTATCTCAATGGTCATGCGCACATAAGTCTACTACTTTTGGGCGTTAATTATGCCCTGGTCAATGTGTAAATCTCTAAATGTACAGTCTTTCATGGACGTAGGGAGTAGGTTGAGCACTTGAGCGTGAGCGTGTGTGTTGCGTCGTGTGCTGTGTGCCGCATGGGTGCATGAGTGTTGCGTGTGTCCATGTGTACGTGTGAGTGTTGCATGTTGCATGCATGCATGCATGCATGGGGCTTACTCCCTCCCATTGACATGTCCATTTGACTATAGATTTCAACAAGTGACTAGGTACGGAGAAAAATGAGTGAAGTGAGCGTAGAGGCATAGGGATACTGTAGAAAGGAAGTCCTCGCGATCCATTTATTCCCCATCTCGGTCAGAGAGAACTATTCAACTAGTCTTCGCAGTGAAGTGACAATACACACTGCAGCAGATGGGACACGTAATTAATAAGCTGAACAAGCGTGTTGGTGTTACTAAATCAGTCGGTTATGTTTGGTAGTCTCAAGTCATTGAAAGCATGCACAACCCACATATCTTATTGGTTGATATGCCACAAAACAAAAAACGAGAAGGGAGTTAATGTACGGTGCCTAAGTGTTTTGGGATTATTTGGTTTTCGTAAGGCGACTTACACACCTAGACAGAGGGAGTAGTAGAATTGAGATTGAATGCACTTTCTTCCCCGTCTTCCACTCTTCTTCCTCCTCTCTTCTTCTTCCTCCTCTCTTCCCCATTGTCGGCCGCACACTATTTACCCCCGCTCACTGCTCGCCCGCCCGCGCCATCTTCCTTGGTAGCTCGTGCGTACCATATCCCCCCGCTCACTGCTCGGCCACACGAGGAGAAGCTTCTTCGCTCGCCCGCCCGAATCCACTTCCCCGCTGGCTCGCAGGCACCGAAAACCCCAATGGCAGAACCGACTGACACATAGAGCCGCGTTTGGAATTCCTTCCCCTATGTTCTCTTGGAGCAGATCTGTAGTCCTATGGACCTACTCAGCACCGTCTGTCTGGCCGCATGCTCGATGTCTTTGTACCGTCCACTCATCTGCAACCGGCCGGCTCTTTTCAAGACACCCTGCTTGCTGATGCCCAATCCTCGCAGGTGGCCGAGACACCGACTTGACGATCCTACGGAGGTTGCCGTGGTGCCCCTCGACATGCTACCACTACCCGTCCATCTGTCCTTCATGCGTGGCCACTACTGGGTGGGCATGAAGGCCAACTGGATCATCCTCATCCACCACACCGGTAGTCCGTGGTGTCTCGTGGATATCTACACCCAGCAAGAGATCACCCTTCCATCGTTGGATACCGCCGCCATCGAGCCTCGCGGCCCGCCGGACACTCCTGCCTACTACGCATGAGACGCGACAAGCTTTTGGCTCGACCTCTGTTTGCAGAAAGTTGTAATCTGCGAAGTGCCCACACCATCAGAAGACTACATGGATTACTAGCTCATTGCCTTGTTCAACAAGGGATTAGTCTATCTGGAATCCGGTCACCATACATGGTTATGGCTCATCATCAATCCTGTTGAGGAAACATTTCTGTCTGATGCTATAGTGCACGATGGCATCATTTGCGCGGTCGACGCATAGATTGGCTACCTATATTGGTGGAATCTATCGTCGTGTAATTGTTCTATCTCATCTCATCTTTACCTTATGAATACGACTGCATGTTCATTTGTTACAAATTTAGAATGCATAGCATGTCTATAACCACATCATTGCTATATGTTCCTCTCATTTCCTAGTTTTTTATGACCACACATGTTATTGTTAGAGTTGATATGAGAACAATTGGCATCTAATGATTGTTAGAATACATATTATGAGCATAACATCATGATTGCTATATGTTACTCTCGTTTACAAGATTTTTATAACAACGCATGTTATTGCTTAGAGTTGATATGAGAACAGTAGTAGTAAGTGCTATGGTAGAATATGAGTAGGCACTGTCATAGCTGTTTTCCTCTCATTGTTACATGATGTTTGAACCATGACATATTGCTAGAATATGAAAGCCATTGGCTTATTTTTTTAACTTGGGGTATGATTATGACCACGGCATTGCAATTCTCTGTCTATGATATGTGTCACTGTTATAATAATCTTAATTCCACACATACTCTGAACATGATTGTTTATTTTTGTCCTTTTGGTCTCCAATTTGAATTGTTGCAGCAGACGCAAATGCACTGGCCTTCATGATTCCAGGACCTGGAATCATACCAGCCGATGGGTGGTGGTTTATCGCTCGTTCAGCTGACGACGGTCATTTGATGATCATTCGCACGTACCAAATTGACCAAACCACTACATCAAACCACATGCAGTACAATGCGTGGGGAGTTCGTGACATTGATGGCTATGGCTGCTTCGTGTTAGAGAAAGATCCCAGCTCCGTTGGGCCAGGCATATTCAACTGGAGGCGGGTTTACAGCCTCGGCAGCCACTCCTTGTTCTCGGGCTCAATTATCCGATTATCCAACCAATCATCGATCATATCACCGGCGATGATTACTGTGCTATGCAACTTCCATTCGTGAGGGGGGCTGTGTTTACACATCATACCATGGGTTTCATGAATCACCATATCCAGAGATTCGTCGACACAACTTGTTGCCAGATAATCTTCAGTGTGTGAAAGGCATCAAGCTTCCATGCGATGGATGGCTTTTGCAAACCCGACATGCGGCGATGTGGTTCATGCCAACAGAAAATATGCACAACTTGATTCGTGCTGATATCTAGACCGAGCCATGTATTCTGCTGCTGTAGCATGACCCTCTTTTGTTGGATATTATGTACTGTTGTTAGTTTGAAGCACTCCTTTGGTTTGAAGGATAGATACCTTCCTGGGATCAAGTGCATCCTAACTCACCTGCCTAGGATGTACTGATAATGATGATGGAGATGCTGTGCAGAAGCCATATATATCAGTTAGGCTTCAAGTGTGTACTTGTTAGTTAAACCTATGTATAAATCATGACACTAAATACGACTAGTAAGTAGTACAGTAGCAGTACTAGTATACGTCGGTCAAATTATTCATCATGTCCACACATTGAATTGACGTGACAACACGATGCGCGTGAGGTGACACAAGAATCCCGGCGGCGTGTTCGGGTATTCTGGACTTCAGATTTGGAGTACCACTTATCTGTCGATATCTTTCACCATTCACTTAAAACAGTCGATTGATCATACATTGAGTACCATATAACTGGAGTTACCGATGCAGGTCAAAGAAGGATTGGCCCATGCTGCCGGCTGGCGTCAAGTTCGATCCCACGGATCAGGAGCTGATCGAGCACCTTGAGGCCAAAGTGAGTGCCGACAGCGCGAGATTTCAGTCTCTCATCGATTTGTTCATACCAACCATCGACAACGAGCACGGCATATGTTACACCCAACCTGAGAAACTTCCAGGTAAGACATCGATCGGCCGTCTACTTGCACAAACATATTCCTTTGTTTATAGCTCTATTTTTCTTTTTAGACGCAGACCTGGTGAAGCAATTACAATTTCAAAGTTAATAAAAAGTGAAACAAGTGACTGCAACATGCCAAAGATGTTATGAAAATGCCAACTAAGTAAACTAAAACCTGTATTCCACAATACTGCAGGTATCACACTGAATGGCCTAAGGAAGCATTTCTTCCAGCGCAATTCCAGGGTGTTCAAAAGGGGCACGTGGACGCGTTGCAAGATACAGTCGGAGTGCGGCATGCACACGATGTGGCACAAGACCGGCAATACCTTGCCGGTGATGGTCAACGACCGGCAAACGGGCAGCAAAAAAGGTTCTGGTGCTGCACACCAACAAGAACTTCGACCAGCAGAGGACCAACTGGGTGATGCACCAGTACCACCTCGGGGACCTGGAGCAAGAGAAGGAGCGGGAGCTGGTCCTCTGCAAGATTTTCTACCAGACGAACACTAGGGCCAGGAGTAAAAAGATTATAAGTTAGTTTGGTATTGGTAGTTGTACTACCTTGTCGTCTGCAAGTTGGTATTGTTGTTAACGATCTTTTGGTATGAACTTGCATTTGCTTCCAAACATCATGCCGAGGGTCGACGTGGATATAAAGCTGAATCATTTGTTTCGAAACGAATTTTCAGGCACCTGATTTTTATTTGATGGGTAGCATAAGCACCCGCCGTTCGAATTCCCAGTTCTCCGATTTTTTCGAAACAAGTGCATGCACTTATTATCACGATGAAAAAACAATATCCGTGCTGCATCCCAGTTATCAGTTTGTACTTGCAGAATTCTCTCATTTATTGAGCACGTATATTGTTTTTTCAGGTAGATCAAGTTTCAACTGGGTTGTAGATTGCCGAGGGTTGTCTTGTTTTTAACAGGCCCAGCCCATGACGACAACGGGGCACAAAGATCCAGCAGGTATCTACTGGCTTCTGGCCCGCCAGCGTTAGTTATATTTTGTGTTACAACATCCGCAGGCAGTTTTTTTACTGAATCAAACACACAACCCAGTTCTATTTTCCTCTTGAAACGCATGTCCTACATCCGTTTTCTAATCTCTACCTATAGTTTTACTAGTTCATATACACGTATCATTATATTGAAAACACATAAAATTCCCTTTTCATATTTACATCCTTATTTTTGTTGTTTTTTCCCACCCAGTGCTGATTTTTTTACCACTGGTTTTCCCTTAAACCAACTAAATTGTCCCACGTCTTATTTGCTTACAAAAACAAAATGATTTTTTGGCAAATCAATAAGTTCTTAAAAAATGTTTATCATTTCGGGATTACAACAGTTCGGACTCCACCGAAATATGCAAAATAAGGTTGGACTTTTTGACCGTGGTCCTGGGAAGAAAATGGGCTATAATAAATTACTTAAGAATTAGCAAATGGGCTGCAAATTATAAAAAATAACAAATGAGCTTTATGTTGTCTGCCACAGATTTGGAGGCTGACTTGTGGGCCTACTAAGTTCATGCGTACACAAGGTTTCTCAAAAAATAAACTTAGTCAACAATCGACTCTACCAGCGTCACACCGTTAGATGCCAATCTAACGACAATCGTGCTTCTTCAGTCTCTGATCTTCCTGCCCCAGCCGCCCAAACCAGCGCCGTCGGAACCGCCTGCTCCCGCCTCCCGTGGCCGGCAGTGCTGCCGGGAAGGCCTCACGGCCCCATCATACTCGCATCCCTGGCCTGTCTATCCCTCTACTCACCCACACCTCCTGTTATTTTCCGGCGACGGCAGCCGAACCAGTCAACCCTCGTACTCTCCACCGCGTGGGCAGCCACTGCCGTGTCTTCCCCGGCTCCGTGTCATTCCCTTCGTAGGCCTTGCCGTCGTCCACCGCCCTGGTGCTCTCGGCGCGGCGTGGTCAACGATGTCCATCCAACGGTTGTAGTGCTTCTTCAACCTCTGGTCTTCTTGCCCCAGCCGCCCAAAGCAGCACCGGTCGTGCCGCATGCTCCTGACTCCCGTGGCCGGCTGTGCTGCCGCGGAGGCCTCACCGTCCCCATACTACTCCCACCGCTGGCCAAGCCATCCCTCCACTCACCCACTCCCCTTGTTATTCTGCGGCGACTGCAGCCTCACACCGTAGCCGAACCAGTGAACCCTCGTACTCCTCTCCGTGTGGCCATCCACTGCCGCGTCTTCCCTGGCTCCGTGTCGTCCCCTTCCTAGGCGTCACCGTCGTCCACCGCCGTGGTACTCTCGGTGCGGCGTGGTCAATGTGGTCAACGACCGACTTCCATCGGAAGAGTACTGTACGTGGAGAGGCTGACAGCTGGGTCCACGGCAGCCGCAAGGAAGTGCCTCCTTATTACGCGCAAAATAATTATTCCTCCACCTGATAGCAGGGACCCACCAGACGGGCCACCAGTATTTCGCGAAAAAAATGTTTCCCCCCTGACTGTTGGGACCCACCGAACGGGCCACCGTATTTCGCGAAAAAAAGGTTTGCCCCTGACTACTGGGACCCACCGGACGGACCATAGTATTTCACGAAAAAAACGTCCCCCCCCCGCTGTCAGCTCGGACCCACCGGAAGTGCCTCCTTATTACGCACAGAAAAATGAATACTCCCCCTGCTAGCTGGGACCCAACCTGGTGGGAGGCTGACTTGTGGGCCTACTATGTAGACGAGGATGGAGGGCTTTGTCAACTTAGTCAATCTGAACGATTCTAGCTCCAGTGACTGTACGATGTCCATCCAACGGCCGTAGTGCTTCTTCAACCTCTGGTCTTCTTGCTCCAGCCGCCCAAAGCTGCGCCGGTCGTGCCACGTGCTCCTGCCTCTCGTGGCCGGTTGTGATGCTGCGGAGGACTCACTGCCCCCTACTACTCCCACCGCTGGCCCATGCTATCCCTCTACTCACCCACACCCCCTGTTATTCTGCGGCGACGGCAGCCTCACGCCGCAGCCGAACCAGTGAACCCTCGTACTCCTCTCTGCATGGGCATCCACTGCCGCGTCTTCCCCGGCTCCGCGTCGTCCCCTTCCTAGGCCTCGCCGTCGTCCACCGCCTTGGTGCTCTCGGCGCGGCGTGGTCAATGTGGTCAACGACCGACTTCCATCGGAAGAGTACTGTACGTGGAGAGGCTGACAGCTGGGTCCACGGCCACAGCCCAGTTTTTTTGTGATTTGCGAAGTAAGTCGCTATCTTTCAAGACGAGGAGAGCTTCATTCGGCTGGCCAAGAAAATGGCCCATCAGTAATGAGAAATGGGATGTACATTTTTAAAACACATCAAACTGGCAATTAGTTTAAAATATCTTTTTTTCATTTTGAGATTTTAAATTACATTAATTTTTATGCATGGAGAATTTGTTAGATTTTATATTGATATACATTTATTTTTAAAATCAGTTTGAATGTGAGTCAAAATTTCGGGATTAAAAACAGTTCGGACCGCACTGAAATATGCAAAATTTCGTTAATTTTTTAACCATGGCCATAATATGGGCTGTAATGCTAACAAAAAGAATATGGGCTCCAAAAAAACCTTAAGAATTAGCAAATGGGCTGTAAATTATTAGAAATAATGGCAGATGGGTTGTATGCTGTTTTCCACAGATTTGAGGCTTTCCTAAAAAAAGGTTGACGCACAAGCACTGACTGTTGGATGTCCATCCAACGACCGTCGTGCTTCTTCAATATCTGCTCTTCCTGCTCCAGCCGCTCAAACAAGCGCCGGCGGGACTGCCTGCTCCCTCCTCCTCTCGGCCGGCTGTGCTACCGCGCAGGCCTCACCGCCCGACCGTATTCCCATCGCTGGCCTAGCCATCCCTCAACTCACCCACACCTGTTGTTATTCTCCGGCAACGGCAAGACGAACCAGTAAACCCTCGTACAGTCATACTCCCCTCCGCGTGGGAAACAACTACCGAGTCTTCCCTGCCTCCGTGTCGTCCCCTTCCTAGGCCTCACCGTCGTCCACTGCCCTGGTGATCTCGGCGCGGCATGGTCAACGTGGTCAACAACCGACATGCATCTGAAGTGGACTGTACATGGAGAGGCCGACAGCTGGGTCCATGGCCGCACGCAAGGAAATGCCTCCTTATTACGCGCAAAATAATGATTCCTCCCCTAACATCAGGGACCCACTGAAAGGGCCTCTGTATTTCGCGAAAAAAATGTTACCGCCGCTGACAGCTCAGACCCACCAGCTATATCTTCGCACGCAAGTAAGTGCCTCCTTATTACGCTAAAAAAATGAATACCCCCTGCTAGCTGGGACCCACCTTGGTGGGATGCTGACTTGTGGGCCTACTAAGTTGATGGGGACGGAGGGCTTTGTCAACTTAGTCAATATGCATGATCCTAGCTCCAATGACCGTACGATGTCCATCCAATAGACGTAGTGCTTCTTCAACCTCTGGTCTTCTTGCTCCAGCCGCCCAAACCAGCGCCGGTCGTGCCTCGTGCTCCTGCCTCCCATGGCCGGCTGCGATGCTGCGGAGGCCTCACCGCCCCCTACTACTCCCACCGCTGGCCAGGCCATCCCTCTACTCACCCACACCCCCTGTTATTCTGCGGCGACGGCAGCCTCACACCACAGCCAACCAGTGAACCCTCGTACTCCTCTACGCATGGGCATCCACTGCCGCGTCTTCCCCGGCTCCACGTCGTCCCCTTCCTAGGCCTCGCCATCGTCCACCGCCCTGGTGCTCTCGGCACGGCGTGGTCAACGTGGTCAACGAACGGCTTCCATCGGACGTGGACTTGATACTCGCCAACGTATCTATAATTTTTGATTGCTCCATGCTATATTATCTACTGTTTTAGGCAATATTGGGCTTTATTATCCACTTTTATATTATTTTTGGGACTAACCTATTAACTGGAGGCCCAGCCCGGATTTGCTGTTTTATGCCTATTTCAGTGTTTTGAGGAAAAGGAATATCAGACGGAGTCGAAACGGAACGAAATCAACTGGAGAAGTTATTTTTGGAAGGAAACACACCTGATGGACTTGGACCCCACATCAAGGAAGGAACGAGGTGCTCATGAGGGTGGGGGGCGCCCCCCCTAGGGCGCGCCCCCTGTCTCGTGGGGCCCTCGTGGCTCCCCTGACGTACTTCTTCCGCCTATATAACTCCACGTACCCTAAAACTTCCAGAATGCACATTAGATCGGGAGTTCCGCCGCCAGAATCTTCCGTGGCAACCAAAAGTCAATCGGGACCCTGTTCCGGCACCCTGCCGGAGGGGGAACCCTCACCGGTGGCCATCTTCATCATCCCGGTGCTCTCCATGACGAGGAGGGAGTAGTTCTCCCTCGGGGCAGAGGGTATGTACCAGTAGCTATGTGTTTTATCTCTCTCTCTCTCTCTCTCGTGTTCTTGATTTGGCACGATCTTGATGTATCGCGAGCTTTGCAATTATAGTTGGATCTTATGTTTCTCCTCCCCCTCTTCTCTCTTGTAATGAATTGAGTTTCCCCTTTGAAGTTATCTTATCAGATTGAGTCTTTAAAGACTTGAGAACACTTGGTGTATGTCTTGCTGTGGATATCTGTGGTGACAATGGGATACCATGTGCCACTTGATGTATGTCTTGGTGACCAACTTGCGGGTTTCGTGACATTGGGAACCTATGCATAGGGGTTGGCACACGTTTTCATCGTGATTCTCCAGTAGAAACTTTGGGACACTCTTTGAGGTTCTATGTGTTGGTTGAATAGATGAATTGAGATTGTGTGATGCATATCGTATAATCATGCCCACGGATACTTGAGGTGACAATGGAGTATCTAGGTGACATTTGGGTTTTGGTTGATTTGTGTCTTAAGGTGTTATTCTAGTACGAACTCTAGGGCTGTTTGTGATACTTATAGGAATAGCCCAACGGATTGATTGGAAAGAATAACTTTGAGGTGGTTTCGTACCCTACCATAATCTCTTCGTTCGTTCTCCGCTATTAGTGACTTTGGAGTGACTCTTTGTTGCATGTTGAGGGATAGTTATGTGATCCAATTATGTTACATTGTTGAGGGAACTTACACTAGCGAAAGTATGAACCCTAGGCCTTGTTTCAACACATTGCAATACCGTTTACGCTCACTTTTATCACTTGCTACCTTGCTGTTTTTATTACTTCATATTACAAATACTATTATCTACTATCCATATACCACTTGTATCACCATCTCTTCGCCGAACTAGTGCACCTATACAATTTACCATTGTATTGGGTGTGTTGGGGACACAAGAGACTCTTTGTTATTTGGTTGCAGGGTTGCTTGAGAGAGACCATCTTCATCCTATACGGATTGATAAACCTTAGGTCATCCACTTGAGGGAAATTTTCTACTGTCCTACAAACCTCTGCACTTGGAGGCCCAACAACATCTACAAGAAGAAGGTTGTGTAGTAGACATCAAGATCTTTTCTGGCGCCGTTGCTGGGGAGGTGAGTGCTTGAAGGTATATCTTTAGATCTTGCAATCGTGTCTTTTAGTTTCTTGTTTTTATCACTAGTTTAGTTTATAAAAGAAAATTACCAAAAAAATGGAATTGAGTTTGTCTCATACGCTTCACCTTTTTAATATCTTTCGTGAGTATGATGGAAAGGATAATTGTGCTCAAGTGCTAGAAGAAGAAATCTATAAAATGTTTGGCACTAAATATTTGAATGATGAGCATGATTGCAATGTTGTTAGTATGAATTCCTTGAATATCCATGATGCTAATGATATGCAAAGCCACAAGCTTGGGGAAGCTATGTTTGATGAAGATGCTATTTTTTGTCCCCCAAGTTTTGATGAGCAAATTTATTATGATGAAAGAATGCCTCCTATCTATGATGATTATTGTGATGACACGTATTCCTTAAAGAATAATGATAACAATGAAACTTGTCATCTTGATTTCAATTTTCAATCACATGATAGTTATTTTGTTGAGTTTGCTCCCACTATTATTCATGAGAAGAATTTTGCTTGTGTGGAGAGTAGTAAATTTTCTATGATTGTAGATCATGAAAAGAATGCTTTAGGTGCTGGTTATTTTGTTGAATTCATTCATGATGCTACTGAAAATTATTATGAGGGAGGAACATATGCTTGTAGGAATTGCAATAATATCAAGTTTCCTCTCTATGTGCTTAAAGTTTTGAAGTTATGCTTGTTTTACCTTCCTATGCAAGTTAATTCTTGTTCCCAAAAGTTGTTTTCTCACAAAATCCCTATGCATAGGAATAGGGTTAGACTTAAATGTGCTAGTCATATTCTTCATGATGCTCTCTTTATGTCACAATTCTTATCTTTTATGTGAGCATCGTTGAAATCATCATGCCTAGCTAGGGGCGTTAAATGATAGCGCTTGTTGGGAGGCAACCCAATTTTATTTTTGTTCCTTGCCTTTTACTCCTGTTTAGTAATAAATTAATAATCTAGCCTCTGCTTAGATGTGGTTTGATTCTTTTAATTAGTGTTTGTGCCAAGTAGAACCTTTGGGAAGACTTTGGGAAAGTCTTGTTGATCATGCTGTAAAAAACAGAAACTTTAGCGCTCACGAGAATTGCTTCCATTTTTATTTGGAGAGCGATATTGAGTTAATTCTTTTTGCAAATGATTAATAGATAAATTCTTCAGGTCCAGCAATTTATTTGATAATTTTATGTGTTCCAGAAGTATATGTTTGATCCAGATTACTACAGACTGTTCTGTTTTTGACAGATTCTGTTTTTCATGTGTTGTTTACTTATTTTGATGAATCTATGGCTAGTAAAATAGTTTATAAACCATAGAGAAGTTGGAATACAGTAGGTTTAACATCAATATAAATAAATAATGAGCTCATTACAGTACCTTGAAGTGGTGATTTATTTTCTTATACTAACGGAGCTTACGAGTTTTCTGTTAAGTTTTGTGTTGTGAAGTTTTCAAGTTTTGGGTAAGGATTCGATGGACTATGTAATAAGGAGTGGCAAGAGCCTAATTTTGGGGATGCCCAAGGAACCCCAAGGTAATATATAAGTACAACCAAGATCTTAAGCTTGGGGATTCCCCGGAAGACATCCCCTCCTTCGTCTTCGTTCATCGGTAACTTTACTTGGAGCTATATTTTT
Organism: Triticum urartu; assembly: GCF_056163025.1. Lineage (NCBI taxonomy): Eukaryota > Viridiplantae > Streptophyta > Magnoliopsida > Poales > Poaceae > Triticum > Triticum urartu. The sequence continues at coordinate 614,395,822 of NC_141875.1, read as the reverse complement.
ATTCGCCACATGATATGTGTTTTGCTTGGAGCATCAATTTATTTTGTTAGGATTTGCTTGATGTTATTTAGAAAAATGTTTTGCATATTTTATTTCCATAAAAGTGGCATTGATAGCCTTTACTATGCCTATTTTAGAAGTCCAGATGTTGCTGTTTGAAAACAGAAAGTTTACCGCTGTTTCAATAATTACCTAGAAAAGTCAGAATGTGATAAAATGTTGAAACCTTTTGCATATTAAGCTCTGATAAATTTACTACAGTGGGAATTTTCTTTCATAATTTTTGGAGCTAGGGAAGTATGGATGTTGCACATTCTTTACATACTATCATGTTTAGGCAGATTGCTGTTATGTTTGCATTGCTTGCATTTGTTTGCTTCTTTAATGATTCTATTTGAGGATAGGACTATTAAATAGGGATAGGCATTTAGTATGAAATGTTGAATAATAATTTTAGTGATTTTCTACAGTAGAGTATGATAAGGTTTTTGCACTGGTTTATACTAACCTATCTCACGAGTCCTTGTTGAGTTTTGTGTGGATGAAGCTTTTGAGATTTAGGGAGACCGTGATATGAGAAGAATTAAGGAGACAAAAAAGCTCAAGCTTGGGGATGCCCAAGGCACCCCAAGATAACATTTCAAGAAGTCTCAAGCATCTAAGCTTGGGGATGCCCCGGTTGGCATCCCACCTTTCTTCTTCAACAACTACCGGTTAGTATCGGTTGATCCTAAGTTTTTGCTTCTTCACATGATGTTTGCCATTCTTAGAATGTCATTTTATTTTGCTTTTCTTGCTGTTTGAATAGAATACCAAGATCTGAAATTATTAAATGTTAGAGAGTCTTCACATAGTTGCATAATTATTCGACTACTCATTGATCTTCACTTATATCTTTCAGAGTAGTCTGTCATTTGCTCTAGTACTTCACTTATATCTTTCAGAGCACGTGGTGGATTTGTTTTATAGAAACTATTGATCTCTCATGCTTCACTTAGATTATTTTGAGAGTCTTGATAGCATGGTAATTTGCTTAAAATCCTAATATGCTAGGTATTCAAGAATAATAAAATTCTCTTCTGAGTGTGTTGAATACTAAGAGAAGTTTGATGCTTGATAATTGTTTTGAGATATGAGGATGGTGATATTAGAGTCATGCTAGTTGAGTGTTTATGAATTTCAGAGATACTTGTGTTGAAGTTTGTGATTCCCATAGCATGCACGTATGGTGAACTGCTATGTAACGAAGTCAGAGCATGAGGTGTTTATTGATTGTCTTCCTTATGAGTGGCGGTCGGGGACGAGCGATGGTCTTTTCCTACCAACCTATCCCCCTAGGAGCATGCGCGTAGTACTTTGTTTCGATAACTAATAGATTTTTGCAAGAAGTATGTGGGTTCTTTATGACTAATGTTGAGTCCATGGATTATACGCACTCTCACCCTTCCACCCCTTGCTAGCCTCTCTAATACCGCGCACCTTTCACTGGTACCATAAACCCACCATATACCTTCCTCAAAACAGCCACCATACCTACCTATTATGGCATTTCCATAGCCATTCCGAGATATATTGCCATGCAACTTTCCACCATTCCGTTCATCATGACACATTCATCATTGTCATATTGCTTAGCATGATCATGTAGTAGACATAGTATTTGTGGCAAAGCCACTATTCATAATTCTTTCATACATGTCACTCATGCATCATTTCACATCCCGGTACACCGCCAGAGGAATTCATATAGAGTCATATCTTGTTCTAAGTATCGAGTTGTAATTCTTGAATTGTAAGTAAATAAAAGTGTGATGATCATCATTAATAGAGCATTGTCCCAAATAAAAAAAGGGGTAGAAAGGCCAAATAAAAAAAGGCCAAATAAAAAAAGAGAAAGGCCATAAAAAAGAAAGGCCAAATAAAAAAATATATATATAAAGTAAAAAGGGGCAATGCTACTATCCTTTTTCCACACTTGTGCTTCAAAGTAGCACCATGATCTTCATGATAGAGAGTCTCCTATGTTGTCACTTTCATATACTAGTGGGAATCTTTCATTATAGAACTTGCCTTGTATATTCCAATGATGGGCTTCCTCAAAATGCCCTAGGTCTTCATGAGCAAGCAAGTTGGATGCAGACCCACTTAGTTTCTTTTTGAGCTTTGATACATTTATAGCTCTAGTACATCCGTTGCATGGCAATCCCTACTCACTCACATTGTTATCTATTGATGGGCATCTCCATAGCCCATTGATACGCCTAGTTGATGTGAGACCATCTTCTCCCTTTTTGTCTTCTCCACAACCACCATTCTATTCCACCTATTGTGCTATGTCCATGGCTCACGCTCATGTATTGCGTGAAGATTGAAAAAGTTTGAGAACATAAAAAGTATGAAACAATTGCTTGGCTTGTCATCAGGGTTGTGCATGATTTAAATATTTTGTGTGGTGAAGATGGAGCATAGCCAGACTATATGATTTTGTAGGGATAGCTTTCTTTGGCCATGTTATTTTGAGAAGACATAATTGCTTAGTTAGTATGCTTGAAGTATTATTATTTTTATGTCAAAATGAACTTTTGTCTTGAATCTTTCAGATCTGAATATTCATATCACAAGTAAGAAGAATTACATTGAAATTATGCCAACTAGCATTCCACATCAAAAATTATCTTTTTATCATTTACCTACTTGAGGACGAGCTGGAATTAAGCTTGGGGATGCTTGATACGTCTCCAACGTATCTATAATTTTTGATTGCTCCATGCTATATTATCTACTGTTTTAGGCAATATTGGGCTTTATTATCCACTTTTATATTATTTTTGGGACTAACCTATTAACCGGAGGCCCAGCCCAGATTTGCTGTTTTATGCCTATTTCAGTGTTTTGAGGAAAAGGAATATCAGATGGAGTCGAAACGGAACGAAATCAACTGGAGAAGTTGTTTTTGGAAGGAAACACACCTGATGGACTTGGACCCCACATCAAGGAAGGAACGAGGTGCTCACGAGGGTGGGGGCGCCCCCCCTAGGGCGCGCCCCCTGTCTCATGGGGCCCTCGTAGCTCCCCTGACGTACTTCTTCCGCCTATATAACTCCAGTACCCTAAAACTTCCAGAACGCACAATAGGTCGGGAGTTCCACTGCCAGAAGCCTCCGTAGCCACCAAAAGTCAATCGGGACCCTGCCCCGGCACCCTGCCGGAGGGGCTCCCTCGGGGCTGAGGGTATGTACCAGTAGCTATGTGTTTTATCTCTCTCTCTCTCTCATGTTCTTTATTTGGCACGATCTTGATGTCTCGCGAGCTTTGCTATTATAGTTGGATCTTATGTTTCTCCTCCCCCTCTTCTCTCTTGTAATGAATTGAGTTTCCCCTTTGAAGTTATCTTATCGGATTGAGTCTTTAAAGACTTGAGAACACTTGATGTATGTCTTGCCGTGGATATCTGTGGTGACAATGGGATACCATGTGCCACTTGATGTATGTCTTGGTGACCAACTTGCGGTTTTCGTGACATTGGGAACCTATGCATAGGGGTTGGCACACGTTCTCGTCGTGATTCTCCAGTAGAAACTTTGGGGCACTCTTTGAGGTTCTATGTGTTGGTTGAATAGATGAATTGAGATTGTGTGATGCATATCGTATAATCATGCCCACGGATACTTGAGGTGACAATGGAGTATCTAGGTGACATTAGGGTTTTGGTTGATTTGTGTCTTAAGGTGTTATTCTAGTACGAACTCTAGGGCTGTTTGTGACACTTATAGGAATAGCCCAACGAATTGATTGGAAAGAATAACTTTGAGGTGGTTTTGTACCCTACCATAATCTCTTCGTTCGTTCTCTGCTATTAGTGACTTTGGAGTGACTCTTTGTTGCATGTTGAGGGATAGTTATGTGATCCAATTATGTTATCATTGTTGAGGGAACTTACACTAGCGAAAGTATGAACCCTAGGCCTTGTTTCAACACATTGCAATACCGTTTACGCTCACTTTTATCACTTGCTACCTTGCTGTTTCTATTACTTCAGATTACAAATACTATTATCTACTATCCATATACCACTTGTATCACCATCTCTTCGCCGAACTAGTGCACCTATACAATTTACCATTGTATTGGGTGTGTTGGGGACACAAGAGACTCTTTGTTATTTGGTTGCAGGGTTGCTTGAGAGAGACCATCTTCATCCTACGCCTCGTACGGATTGATAAACCTTAGGTCATCCACTTGAGGGAAATTTGCTACTGTCCTACAAACCTCTGCACTTGGAGGCCCAACAACGTCTACAAGAAGAAGGTTGTGTAGTAGAGAGCAGGACTGTACGTGGAGAGGCTGCCAGCTGGGTCCACGGCCGCAGCAAGGAAGTGCCTCCTTATTACGTGCAAAATAATTAGTCCTCCACCTGACAGCGGGACCCACCGGACGGGCCACCGTATTTCGCAAAAAAAAACGTTTCCCGCTGACTGCTGGGACCCACCAGCTACATCTTCGCACGCAAGGAAGTGCGTCCGGGCAAAAAAAATGATTCACCCCTGACTGCTGGGACCCACCAGCTACATCTTCGCAGGCAAGGAAGTGCCTGACAGTTGGGACCCACCTGGTCGAAGCGTACGTAGCGTTGTCATTCTGGTCGCAAATGTGTACGTACATACTGGTCGATGTAGAGTCGCGCACGTGTCGTAGTAGAGGCGCGCACGTATCGTAGTAGAGGCGCGCACGTAGCATTTACATGTACGTACAGTGGCCAGGGTGCAAGAAAGAAAATACGGCCACGTACGTGTACATACGGGCGGGGTCTCGAACGCCTACTCGCGCATACGTACGGCCAGGGCTCGTGTACATGGCTGGGTCGGAACAGAGAAACAACGTCGTCATTGTGTTCATGGGGAGGCAACGGAATGCGTCGTGTTCATGGGGAGGCAACAGAATGCGTCGTGTTCATTGGGAGGGCTTGGACGGAACAGGCGATGGAAACGAGGCCTGACGTACCGCAGAATGGAGGAAACAGCCTTGTGTTCGACCGGCCACGTTCGAAACGGGATCCAGTTCATCGGGAGGGGTCTAGCGTACCGCAAAGGGAGGAAACGGACCTCCTATGGTCGAAACGGGGGTCCTGTTAATCGGGAGGGGTGTGGCGTACCGCAAAACGGACGAAACGGACTTGTGTTGGAGCGCTACGGTCGAAACGGGGGTCCTGTTCATCGAGAGGGGTGTGGCGTACCGCAAAACGGGACTCCACGGGATACTGTTCATCTCCATCGTCGACCCCCTCCAGTCTCCACGAGCTACTGTTCATCCACCGCCGACCTCCTCCAGCCTCCACCTGCGACTGTTCATCCACGGGCTCCTGTTCATCCAGCCTCCACCGCGCGCTACTCCACCGGCTACTGTTCAACCAGCCCTCTCCACGGGCTCCTGTTCAACCACCCCTCCCCGGGCTACTGTTCATCCTACCCTCCACCGTTTACTGTTCATCCTGCCCTCCACGGGGTGGTCCCGTTCATCCAGCCCTCAACGGGGTCCTGTTCATCCAGCCCCAACCGGCTCGATTGTTCGGGGTCCTGTTCATCTAGAGGCAACACCACGGGGTCCTGTTCATCCACCCCCCACCGGGAACTGTTCATCCAACCCACCCCCCCCTCCCCCCCCGCAACGCTCACTGTTCATCCATAGGCAGCATCGATCGGCTTCAGTTAGCAGCGGTAGCGAAGGAATCGCTCGATCGGGTTCATTTAACAGCTATCGATCGATCGCTCAGGTTCAGTAACGTGTAGCCTGCAGTGCAATCGCTCGGGTTCAGTTAGAGCCCAACGCCTCGCTCGGGTTCAGTTAGAGCCAACGCCTCGCACACACGCGCGTACGTGTACGAGAGAAACGCGCATTGCTCGGCCCCCGACCTCCCACCGTAACCGGGAACTCCCCAAAATTTTCCTGCCCCTCGCTTCTACCACGGTTTTTCTGTCATGGACGGCCCAAAGAATGTCATGCAGCTGCGTCTCCGGCCCGCCCAGGACGAAAAGCCCATTTTCTGTCATGATTTTTTGTCATAGAAGTAGGAGCCCACCACATCTATGATGATACCGGGTTTTGTCACAATTATCGTCATACAAGTGTCATATGTATGACAGAAAAAAAATTCATTCAGCCCAAAATGTCACGGATGTGTCTTTTTTTGTAGTGATGGTCGGCAACCCGCGGCCGAAGAGTTGGCAATCGCCGAGAGCGTTCGAGCAGCCGTCCGTTGCTCTGTCGCATACCTTGCGACGACGAAGACTGTCCAAGCCCAGATCACGGCCGCCCACGCCCAGCTCGTGGCGGCCTTTTCGAAAGAGACGGCGGACGCGGATGGTGAGATGCTTGCCGAGTATGGTGTGATGGAAGCCATGGATCCCCTTCCCCAGGAGACCGTCGGGCGCGAGCTGGACATGGAGGTGGTGGCGGAGATCGACAAGCACCAGCCGTAGTAGTACTCTTTGTTTTGTTTAATTAAGAGCGCCGGTCATTAATTTGTTAGAATAATGTTTAGGTTAGATAGCTCTGTTTAATTGCTGAAGTTGCTCGATTAAGAAGTGTGGGTGTGTTGTAGTCTCCTTTGTGTACCCAAATTATGCAATGACGTGGATGATCACTGTAAACAGGGAAATTCGAACCAAAATTTTTGACATTCAAACTCATCACACACGGGTTAAGCTATCTGAATCGTTTGTGATGTTCACATATCGTACACAGTTCTGAATAAGGGACCGTATCTGGTGACACTTTGCGCGCTAGTTTCTTCGCTGAAGCGATTCCAAATTTTTGATTTCCGCGGAAATATCTACCTCCCCGCCCCCTCCCGCTTACCAAAAGCCACATTTCCCCTGTTTCCGCCTTCCTTTCTAAGTTGAAACCTTCACTCCTTGCTAGCAGTGCCGCCTCCTCGCTGGTGACCCTCCTTCACGCCGCTCGGCCTCGTCTATCCAGGCAGGTAATCCACACCCGACCCCCATCCTCCTCCTCCTTCCACATCCTACATGCCCCGACCGCCGGCGCGACACCTTCCACCCAAATCACCGACCCCTCCACCAAATAAGCGCCGCCCTAAGCCATGGTGCATGCAGTATAGCCAGGATCTCAAGGAGCATTTGGCAGCGGGAAGCAAATCACGGCCACATGCGCGGATGAGTTTGCGATGGCTGCCATTCGTGTCGACCCCTAGATCTTGGACGAGAACCTTGCCATTTGCTAGCTACGCCAGTTAAGCATGCTCGGTTTACCCATTGCATGTGTTGCTCCTGCCTTTCCTTCACAAATTCTAGTGAATTGTGCTATCTAATTTTACCATGCAATCTGTTGCTCTAGTGTATATGTTCTATATGTCGTGCAGTGTGGTGCTCACTGATACGTCTCCAATGTATCTATAATTTTTGATTGCTCCATGCTATATTATCTACTGTTTTATGCAATTTTGGGCTTTATTTTCCACTTTTATATTATTTTTGGGACTAACCTATTAACCGGAGCCCCAGCCCAGATTTGCTGTTTTATGCCTATTTCAGTGTTTCGAAGAAAAGGAATATCAAACGGAGTCGAAACGGAACGAAATCAACTGGAGAAGTTATTTTTGGAACGAAAACCACCGGATAGACTTGGACTCCACGTCAGGAGATATGGGAGGTGCTCACGAGGGAGGGGGGCGCCCCCCTAGGGCGCGCCCCCTGCCTCGTGGGGCCCCCGTGGCTCCTCCGACGTACTTCCTGGACCATATATATCATCGTACCCTAAAACTTCCAGAACACACAATAGATCGGGAGTTCCGCCGCCAGAAGCCTCCGTAGCCATCGAAAACCAATCTAGACCCGTTCTGGCACCCTGCCGGAGGGGGCAATCCTTCTCCGGTGCCCATCTTCATCATCTCGGTGCTCTCCATGACGAGGAGGGAGTAGTTCTCCCTCAGGGCTGAGGGTATGTACCAGTAGCTATGTGTTTGATCTCTCTCTCTCTCGTGTTCTTGAGATGATACGATCTTGATGTATCGCGAGATTTGCTATTATATTTGGATCCTATGATGTTTCTTCCCCCCTCTACTCTCTTGTAATGAATTGAGTTTCCCCTTTGAAGTTATCTTCTCGGATTGAGTCTTTATAGATTTGAGAACACTTGATGTATGTCTTGCCGTGGATATCTGTGGTGACAATGGGATATCACGTGATTCACTTGATGTATGTTTTGGTGATCAACTTGCGGGTTCCGCCCAAGAACCTATGCATAGGGGTTGGCACACGTTTTCGTCGTGATTTTCCGGTAGAACTTTGGGGCACTCTTTGAGGTCCTTTGTGTTGGTTGAATAGATGAATCTGAGATTGTGTGATGCATATCGTATAATCATACCCATGGATACTCGAGGTGACATTGGAGTATCTAGGTGACATTAGGGTTTTGGTTGATTTGTGTCTGAAGGTGTTATTCTAGTACGAACTCTAGGGCTGTTTGTGACACTTATAGGAATAGCCCAACGGGTTGATTGGAAAGAATAACTTTGAGGTGGTTTCGTACCCTACCATAATCTCTTCGTTCGTTCTCCGCTATTAGTGACTTTGGAGTGACTCTTTGTTGCATGTTGAGGGATAGCTTTATGATCCAATTATGTTAGTATTGTTGAGGCAACTTGCACTAGCGAAAGTATGAACCCTAGGCCTTGTTTCAACGCATTGCAATACCGTTTACGCTCAGTTTTATCACTTGCTACCTTGCTGTTTTTTATAATTTCATATTACAAATACCTTTATCTACTATCCATATACCACTTGTTTCACCATCTCTTCGCCGAACTAGTGCACCTATACAATTTACCGTTGTATTGGGTGTGTTGGGGACACAAGAGACTCTTTGTTATTTGGTTGCAGGGTTGCTTGAGAGAGACCATCATCATCCTACGCCTCCTACGGATTGATAAACCTTAGGTCATCCACTTGAGGGAAATTTGCTACTGTCCTACAAACCTCTGCACTTGGAGGCCCAACAACGTCTACAGGAAGAAGGTTGTGTAGTAGACATCAAGCTCTTTTCTAGCGCCGTTGCTGGGGAGGTGAGTGTTTGAAGGTATATCTTTAGATCTTGCAATCGAGTCTTTTAGTTTCTTATTTTATCACTAGTTTAGTTTACAAAAGAAAACTATAAAAAAATGGAATTGAGTTTGTCTCATACACTTCACCTTTTCAATATCTTTCGTGAGTATGATGGAAAGGATAATTGTGCTCAAGTGCTAGAAGAAGAAATCTATAAAATGTTTGGCACTAAATATTTGAATGATGAGCATGATTGCAGTGTTGTTAGTATGAATTCCTTGAATATCCATGATGTTAATGATATGCAAAGCCGCAAGCTTGGGGAAGCTATGTTTGATGAAGATGATATTTTTTGTCCACCAAGTTTTGATGAGCAAATTTATTATGATGAAAGCATGCCTCCTATCTATGATGATTATTGTGATGACACGTATGCTTTAAAGAATAATGATAACAATGAAACTTGTCATCTTGATTTCAATTTTCAATCCCATGAGTTACTTTGTTGAGTTTGCTCCCACTACTATTCAAGAGAAGAATTTTGCTTATGTGGAGAGTAGTAAATTTTCTATGCTTGTAGATCATGAAAAGAATGCTTTATGTGATAGTTATATTGTTGAATTCATTCATGATGCTACTGAAAATTATTATGAGGGAGGAACATATGCTTGTAGGAATTGCAATAATATCAAGTTTCCTCTCTATGTGCTTAAAGTTTTGAAGTTATGCTTGTTTTACCTTCCTATGCTAGTTGATTATTGTTCCCATAAGTTGTTTGCTCATAAAATCCCTATTAATAGGAAGAGGGTTAGACTTAAATGTGCTAGTCATATTCTTCATGATGCTCTCTTTATGTTTCAATTCTTATCTTTTATGTGAGCATCATAGAAATCATCATGCCTAGCTAGGGGCATTAAACGATAGCGCTTGTTGGGAGGCAACCCAATTTTATTTTAGTTCCTTGCTTTTTGTTCCTGTTTAGTAATAAATAATTCATCTAGCCTCTGTTTAGATGTGGTTTTATGTTTTAATTAGTGTTTGTGCCAAGTAGAACCTTTGAGAAGACTTTGGGAAAGTCTTGTTGATCATGCTGTAAAAAAACAGAAACTTTAGCGCTCACGAGCATTGCTGCCATTTTTATTTGGAGAGTGCTATTTAGTTAATTGTTTTTGAAGATGATTAATAGATAAATTCCTCAGGTCCAGCAATTTATTTGATAATTTTATGAGTTCCAAAAGTATACGTTTGATCCAGATTACTACAGACTGTTCTGTTTTTGACAGATTCTGTTTTTTCATGTGTTGTTTACTTATTTTGATGAATCTATGGCTAGTAAAATAGTTTATAAACCATAGAGAAGTTGGAATACAGTAAGTTTAACACCAATATAAATAAATAATGAGTTCATTACAGTACCTTGAAGTGCTTATACTAACGGAGCTTACGAGTTTTCTGTTAAGTTTTGTGTTGTGAAGATTTCAAGTTTTGGGTAAAGATTCGATGGACTATGGAATAAGGAGTGGCAAGAGCCTAAGCTTGAGGATTCCCAAGGCACCCCAAGTTAATATTCAAGTACAACCAAAAGCCTAAGCTTGGGGATGCCCCGGAAGGCATCCCCTCTTTCGTCTTCGTTCATCGGTAACTTTACTTGGAGCTATATTTTTATTCGCCACATGATATGTGTTTTGCTTGGAGCGTCAATTTATTTTGTTAGGATTTTCTTGATGTTATTTATAATAATTTTTTGCATCTTTTATTTCAATAAAAGTGGCATCGATAGCCTTTACTATGCCTATGTTACAAGTATACATGTTGCTGTTTGAAAACAGAAAGTTACCGCTGTTGCAATAATTCCCTAGAAAAGTAAGAATGTGATAAAATGTTGAAACCTTTTGAATATTAAGCTCTGATAAATTTACTACAGTGGGAATTTTCTTTCATAATTTTTGGAGCTAGGGAAGTATGGATGTTGCAGCATTCTTTACACACTATCCTGTTTAGGCAGATTGCTGTTATGTTTGCATTGTTTGCATATGTTTGCTTCTTTAATGATTCTATTTGAGGATAGGACTATTAAATGTGTAGAGGCATTTAGTATGCAATGTTTAATAATAATTTTAGTGATTTGCTATAGTAGAGTATGATAAGGTTTTTGCAATGGTTTATACTAACTTATCTCATGAGTCCTTGTTGAGTTTTGTGTGGATGAAGCTTTTGAGATTTAGGGAGACCGTGATATGAGAGGAATTGAGGAGACACAAAAGCTCAAGCTTGGGGATTCCCAAGGCACCCCAAGATAATATTTCAAGAATTCTAAAGCATCTAATCTTGGGGATGCCCCGGTTGGCATCCCACCTTTCTTCTTCAACAATTATCGGTTAGGATCGGTTGATCCTAAGTTTTTGCTTCTTCACATGATGTTTGCCATTCTTAGAATGTCATTTTATTTTGCTTTGCTTGCTGTTTGAATAAATTACCAAGATCTGGAATTATTAAATGTTAGAGAGTCTTCACATAGTTGCATAATTATTCGGCTACTCATTGATCTTCACTTATATCTTTCGGAGTAGTTTGTCATTTGCTCTAGTGCTTCACTTATTTCCTTTTAGAGCACGGTGGTGGTTTTATTTTATAGAAATAGATGAACTCTCATGCTTCACTTAGATTATTTTGAGAGTCCTAAATAGCATGGCAATATGCTTAAAATCCTAATATGCGAGGTATTCAAGAATAATAAAATTCTCCTATGAGTGTGTTGAATACTATGAGAAGTTTGATACTTGATGATTGTTTTGAGATATGAGGATGGTAATATTAGAGTCATGCTGGTTGAGTAGTTGTGAATTTGAGAAATACTTGTGTTGAAGTTTGTGATTCCCGTAGAATGCACGTATGGTGAACCGTTATGTGATGAAGTCGGAGCATGATTTATTTATTGATTGCCTTCCTTATGAGTGGCGGTCGGGGACGAGCGATGGTTTTTTCCTACCAATCTATCCCCCTAGAAGCATGCGCGTAGTACTTTGTTTCAATAACTAATAGATTTTTGCAATAAGTATGTGAGTTCTTTATGACTAATGTTGAGTCCATGGATTATACGCACTCTCACCCTTCCACCATTGCTAGCCTCTATAGTACCGCGCAACTTTCATTGGTACCATAAACCCACCATATACCTTCCTCAAAACAGCCACCATACCTACCTATTATGGCATTTCCATAGCCACTCCAAGATATATTGCCATGCAACTTTCCACCATCCAGTTTATTATGACACATTCATCATTGTCATATTGCTAGCATGATCATGTAGTTGACATCGTATTTGTGGCAAAGCCACCGTTCATAATTCTTTCATACATGTCACTCATGCATCATTTCACATCCCGGTACACCGCCGGAGGCATTCATATAGAGTCATATCTTGTCTTAAGTATCGAGTTGTAAATCTTGAGTTGTAAGAAAATAAAAGTGTGATGATTATCATTATTAGAGCATTGTCCCAGTAAGGAAAGGATGATGGAGACTATGATTCCCCCACAAGTCGGGATGAGACTCCGGACGAAAAATAAATAAAAGAGGCCAAAGAAGCCCAAATAAAAAAAGAAAGAAAAGAGGCCATAAAAAAGAGAAAAGGCCCAAAAAAATGAGAGAAAAAGAGAGAAGGGACAATGCTACTATCCTTTTACCACACTTGTGCTTCAAAGTAGCACCTTGGTCTTCATGATAGAGAGTCTCCTATGTTGTCACTTTCATATACTAGTGGGAATCTTTCATTATAGAACTTGGCTTGTATACTCCAATGATGGGCTTCCTCAAAATGCCCTAGGTCTTCGTGAGCTAGCGATTTGGATGCACACCCACTTAGTTTCTTTTAGCTTTCATACACTTATAGCTCTAGTGCATCCGTTGCATGGCAATCCCTACTCACTCACATTGATATCTATTGATGGGCATCTCCATAGCCCGTTGATACGCCTAGTTGATGTGAGACTATCTTCTCCCTTTTTGTCTTCTCCACAACCACCATTCTATTCCACCTATAGTGCTATGTCCATGGCTCACGCTCATGTATTGCGTGAAGATTGAAAAAGTTTGAGAACATTAAAAGTATGAAACAATTGCTTGGCTTGTCATCGGAGTTGTGGATGATTTAAATATTTAGTGTGGTGAAGATAGAGCATAGCCACACTATATGATTTTGTAGGGATAGCTTTCTGTGGACATGATATTTTGAGTAGACATAATTGCTTTATTAGTATGCTTGAAGTATTATTATTTTTATGTGAATATGAACTTTTGTCTTGAATCTTTCGGATCTGAATATTCATATCACAAGTAAGAAGAATTACATTGAAATTATGCCAACTAGCATTCCACATCAAAAATTATCTTTTTATCATTTACCTACTCGAGGACGAGCAGGAATTAAGCTTGGGGATGCTTGATACGTCTCCAACGTATCTATAATTCTTGATTGCTCCATGCAATATTATCTACTGTTTTATGCAATATTGGGCTTTATTTTCCACTTTTATATTATTTTTTGGACTAACCTATTAACCGGAGGCCCAGCCCAGATTTGCTGTTTTATGCCTATTTCAGTGTTTCAAAGAAAAGGAATATCAAACAGAGTTGAAACGGAACGAAATCAACTGGAGAAGTTATTTTTGGAACGAAAGCCACCGGATAGCTCGTGGGGCCCCCGTGGCTCCTCCACCGTACTTCCTGCACCCATATATATCGTCATACCCTAAAACTTCCAGAACACACAATAGATCGGGAGTTCCGCCGCCAGAAGCCTCCGTAGCCACCGAAAACCAATCTAGACCCGTTCTGGCACCCTACCGGAGGGGGCAATCCTTCTCCGGTGGCCATCTTCATCATCCCGGTGCTCTCCATGATGAGGAGGGAGTAGTTCGCCCTCAGGGCTGAGGGTATGCACTAGTAGCTATGTGTTTGATCTCTCTCTCTCTCATGTTCTTGAGATGATACGACCTTGATGTATCGCGAGCTTTGCTATTATATTTGGATCCTATGATGTTTCTTCCCCCCTCTACTCTCTTGTAATGAATTGAGTTTCCCCTTTGAAGTTATCTTATCGGATTGAGTCTTTAAAGATTTGAGAACACTTGATGTATGTCTTGCCGTGGATATCTGTGGTGACAATGGGATATCACGTGGTTCACTTGATGTATGTTTTGGTGATCAACTTGCGGGTTCTGCCCATGAACCTATGCATAGGGGTTGGCACACGTTTTCGTCGTGATTCTCCGGTAGAACTTTGGGGCACTCTTTGAGGTCCTTTGTGTTGGTTGAATAGATGAATCTGAGATTGTGTGATGCATATGGTATAATCATACCCACGGATACTCGAGGTGACATTGGAGTATCTAGGTGACATTAGGGTTTTGGTTGATTTGTGTCTTAAGGTGTTATTCTAGTACGAACTCTAGGGCTGTTTGTGACACTTATAGGAATAGCCCAGCGGATTGATTGGAAAGAATAACTTTGAGGTGGTTTTGTACCCTACCATAATCTCTTCGCTCGTTCTCCGCTATTTGTGACTTTGGAGTGACTCTTTGTTGCATGTTGAGGGATAGTTTTATGATCCAATTATGTTAGTATTGTTGAGGGAACTTGCACTAGCGAAAGTATGAACCCTAGGCCTTGTTTCAACGCATTGCAATACCGTTTACGCTCACTTTTATCACTTGCTACCTTGCTATTTTTTATAATTTCATATTACAAATACCTTTATCTACTATCCATATACCACTTGTTTCACCATCTCTTCGCCGAACTAGTGCACCTATACAATTTACCGTTGTATTGGGTGTGTTGGGGACACAAGAGACTCTTTGTTATTTGGTTGCAGGGTTGCTTGAGAGAGACCATCTTCATCCTACGCCTCCTACGGATTGATAAACCTTAGGTCATCCACTTGAGGTAAATTTGCTACTGTCCTACAAACCTCTGCACTTGGAGGCCCAACAACGTCTACAAGAAGAAGGTTGTGTAGTAGACATCACTCACTTATTAACTGCTTTGTTAATTAGTTGTCATCTTCAGTAAATTTTTTGGTTTAATTCTAGAGTTAAATGTACTGGAGGTCCTAAAAGTTTCATCAAGGTGTCACTTTAGTCCTAATTCTTTCAAAATGCATCTTTAGATCCTAATTCTTTAGTAAGTGGTTCATTTGAGGTCCTTTTTTCACGAGTGCTCGTTGACCTGCCCGCGTGGCACGTTGACCCATGCCACGTCGATAGAGGGCCCAACTGGCTGGCGAGGAAAATACACTGGTGATCCTAAAAGTTTATGAGCAGTGTCACTTTAGTCCTATTATTTTTCAAAACGCACGTTTACGTTCTAATTCTATAGTAAGTAGTTCATGCGAGGTCCTTTTTCGCACGATCATTCTATAGCTTGTGGAGGAGGCAACGCTGCCGACGCTGCTGCAATGCTCCTCTTCGCTTCCTTGCCGAGGAGCTTGCTGCCCCAGCCATGGCGACGGTGTGGGCATGAGAGAGAGAGAGAGGTGGGAAATGTCAAGAGGGGGAGGGTACAAGGGGCTTTCTCTAAAAAAAAGAACAACCACAACGGCCTCTAAGTTGACATGGCATGGGTCAATGCGTCACGCAAGCATGTCAGAGAAAGATCATGCAAAAAAGGACCTCGCGTGAACCACTTACTATAGAATTAGGATCTAAACATGCATTTTGAAAGAAGTAGGACTAAAATGACACTGCCTAGAAACTTTTAGGACCTCCAGTGTAATTTTCTCGCCTGGCGGTTGGGCCCTCTGTCGACGTGGCATGGGTCAACGCGCCACACATGCAGGGCAATGAGCGCTCATGGAAAAAGGACCTCGCATGAACCACTTACTAAAGAATGAGGACCTAAAGGTGCATTTTGAAAGAATTAGGACTAAAGTGACACCCCGATGAAACTTTTAGGACTGCCAGTGCATTTAACTCTTAATTCTATAAATGTGATGTTCAATTCTTCAGGCTGCAATTTTGTATTGTCTTCCAGGTGAGAAATAAATCGAATTTATCTTTACAAAATACATGGGAAATGAATACAATTGCTATATTTCAAAGTTGTCAAACATGCTTGGTTTGGTAATACATTGTGTAATGTGGTGCTCAGTTAACGTTTGGTTCATTTGTGTTGTGGTGTTTAGTTAACTGCTTGGTTCAGTTCTGCAATGCGATGTTCAATAGTTGTGGGTGCATTCTGTTATTGTATACCATGTGAGGAATAAATTGAATTTGGTTGTAGTAAATACATGAGAAACAAATACAATTGCTATATTTCCAAGTTGTTAAGCATGCTTGGTTTGGTTAACTGTCTGATCTTCTATTAGGAGTATGTTATATTGTGCAATGTGGTGCTCAATTAATGTTTGGTTCATTTGTTATGGTGTTTAGTTAACTGCTTAGTTCAGTTCTACAATGCGATGTCCAATTGTCGTGGGTAGAATTTTGTATTGTTGCGCATGTGAGGAATAAATCGAATTTGGCTGCACTTAATACATGAGAAACATATGCAAGTGCTATATTTCCTAGTTTTTAATCATGCTTGGTTTGGATAAATGGGTTTTCCATGTGGCTTGAATTAATCTTATGAATCTGCAATGTGCTTATTTTTCATCAACATATTTTACTGATAGCATGTGAACCCTTACTTAACCTGATGACTAACTACCTTATATGTGTTGCAGAGAAACAATGGGAAACACCGAGGTTTACAATAGAGGTTATGATGACCCACAAGTATAGGGGATCAATAGTAGCTCTTTTCGATAAGTAAGAGTGTCGAACCCAACGAGGAGCAGAAGGAAATGACAAGTAGTTTCCAGTAAGGTGATGTCTACAAGTGCTGAAATTGTAAGTAGCAGGGTAGTTTGATAGCAGGATAATTTGTAACGAGCAAGTAATGATAGTAGTAACAAAAGTGCAGCAAGGTAGCCCAATCCTTTTGAGGCAAAGGACAGACCAAAACGGTCTCTTATAATAAGCAAAGCGTTCTTGAGGGTACACGGGAATTTCATCTAGTCACTTTCGTCATGTTGGTTCGATTCGTGTTTGCTACTTTGATAATTTGATATGTGGGTGGACCGGTGCATAGGTGTTGTTCCTACTTGAACAAACCTCCTACTTATGATTAACCCTCCCGCAAGCATCCGCAACTACGAGAAAAGTATTAAGAATAAATTCTAACCATAGCATTAAACTTTTGGATCCAATCGGTCCCTTACGGAATAGCGCATAAACTGGGGTTTAAGCTTCTGTCACTCTCGCAACCCATCATCTATTTGCTACTCCACAATGCATTCCCTTAGGCCCAAATATGGTGAAGTGTCATGTGGTCGACGTTCACATGACACCACTAAGGGAATGACAACATACATACTCAAAATATCGAACACATATCAAATTCACATGATTACTTGCAATATGATTTCTCCCGTGACCTCAAGAATAAAGGTAACTACTCACAAATGATAAACATGCTCATGATCAGAGGGGTGTTAAATAGCATATTGGATTTGAACATATAATCTTCCACCAAATAAACCATATAGTAATCAACTACAAGATGTAATCAACACTACTAGTCACCCACAAGTACCAATCTATAGTTCCGGTAACAAGATTGAACACAAGAGATGAACTAGGGTTTGAGAGGAGATGGTGCTGTTGAAGATGTTGATGGAGATTGCCCTCCCCAAGATGGGAGAGTTGTTGGTGATGATGATGAGGATGATTTCCCCCTCCGGGAGGGAAGTTCCCCCGGCGGAATCTCTCCGCCGGAGGGCAAAAGTGCTCCTGCCCAAGTTCTGCCTCGAGGCGGCGACGCTTCGTCCCGAAAGTCCTCCCCTTATTTTTCTAGGTCAAAATGACTTATTGCTACCTCTTGAGCACTGCGTTGGTTTTCCCTTGAAGAGGAAAGGGTGATGCAGCAAAGTAGCATAAGTATTTCCCTCAGTTTTTGAGAACCAAGGTATCAATCCAGTAGGAGGCCACGCACGAGTCCCTCGCACCTACACAAACAAAAAAAATCCTCGCAACCAGCGCAATAAAGGTGTTGTCAATCCCTTCACAGTCACAGAAAATTACGTTCCCGAAGGTTTCATTCTTTTTGGACTCCGTTTGATATTCTTTTTCTACGAAACTCTGAAATAGGCAAAAAAACAGCAATTCTGGGCTGGACCTCCGGTTAGTAGGTTAGTCCCAAAAATAATATAAAAGTGTATAATAAAGCCCAATAATGTCGAAAACAGAATATAATATAGCATGGAACAATGAAAAATTATAGATATGTTGGAGACGTATCAAGCATCCCCAAGCTTAAATCCTGCTCGTCCTTGAGTAGGTAAATGATAAAAACAGAATTTTTTATGTGGAATGCTACTTGGCATAATTCCAATATAATTCTCTTAAGTGTGGTATTAATATTCAGATCCGAAAGATTCAAGACAAAAGTTTAATATTGACATAGAAATAATAATACTTCAAGCATACTAACTAAGCAATTATGTCTTCTCGAAATAACATGGCCAAAGAAAGTTATCCCTACAAAATCATATAGTCTGGCTATGCTCTATCTTCACCACACAAAGTATTTAAATCATGCACAACCCCGATGACAAGCCAAGCAATTGTTTCATACTTTTGGTGTTCTCAAACTTTTTCAATCTTCACGCAACACATGAGCGTGAGCCATGGACATAGCACTATATGTGGAATAGAATGGTGGTTGTGGAGAAGACAAAAAAGGGAGAAGATAGTCTCACATCAACTAGGCCTATCAATGGGCTACAGAGATGCCCATTAATAGATATCAATGTGAGTGAGTAGGGATTGCCATGCAACGGATGCACTAGAGAGCTATGAGTATATGAAAGCTCAACAAAAGGAACTAAGTGGGTGTGCATCCAACTCGCTTGCTCACGAAGACCTAGGGCATTTTGAGGAAGCCCATCATTGGAATATACAAGCCAAGTTCTATAATGAAAAATTCCCACTAGTATATGAAAGTGATATCATAGGAGACTCTCTATCATGAAGATCATGGTGCTACTTTGAAGCACAAGTGTGGTAAAAGGATAGTAGCATTGTCCCTTCTCTCTTTTTCTCTCATTTTTTTATTTGGGCCTTTTCTCTTTTTTTATGGCCTCTTTTTTTATTTAGTCTGGAGTCTCATCCCGACTTGTGGGGGAATCATAGTCTCCATCATCTTTTCCTCACTTGGGACAATGCTCTAAAAATGATGATCATCACACTTTTATTTACTTACAACTCAACAATTACAACTCAATACTTAGAACAAAATATGACTCTATGTGAATGCCTCCGGCAGTGTACCGGGATATGCAATGAATCAAGAGTGACATGTATGAAAGAATTACGAATGGTGGCTTTGCCAAAAATACAATGTCAACTACATGATCATGCAAAGCAATATGACAATGATGGAGCGTGTCATAGTAAACAGAACGGTGGAAAGTTGCATGGCAACATATCTCGGAATGGCTATGGAAATGCCATGATAGGTAGGTATGGTGGCTGTTTTGAGGAAGGTATTTGGTGGGTTTATGATACCGGCGAAAAGTGTGTGGTATTAGAGAGGCTAGCAATGGTGGAAGGAAGAAAGTGTGTATAATCCATGGACTCAACATTAGTCATAAAGAACTCATATACTTATTGCGAAAATCTACAAGTTATCGAAGCAAAGTATTACGCGCATGCTCCTAGGGGGATAGATTGGAAGGAAAAAAACCATCGCTCGTCCCCGACGGCCACTCATAAGGAAGAGAATCAATAAATAAATCATGCTCCGACTTCATCACATAACGGTTCACCATACGTGCATGCTACGGGAATCACATACTTTAACACAAGTATTTATCAAATTCAAAACTACTCAACTAGCATGACTCTAATATCATCATCTCCATATCTCAAAACAATTATCAAGTATCAAACTTCTCATAGTATTCAACACACTTCATAAGAATATTTTTTACTAATCTTGAATGCCTATCATGATTAAAGAAAATTACCATGCTGTTTTGTAGGACTCTCAAAATAATCTAAGTGAAGCATGAGAGAACAATTGTTTCTATAAAACAAATCCACCACCGTGCTCTAAAAGATATAATTGAAGCACTAGAGCAAAAACTATATAGCTCGAAAGATATAAGTGAAGCACATAGAGTATTCTAATATTTTTCAAATCATGTGAGTCTCTCTCAACAGGTGTGTACAGAAAGTATGATTATGGTAAACTAACAAATAAATAATCAAATAATACAAGACGCTCCAAGCAAAACACATATCATGTGGTGAATAAAAATATAGCTCCAAGTAAAGTTACCGATGGAAGTAGACGAAAGAGGGGATGCCTTCCGGGGCATCCCCAAGCTTTGGATTTTAGGTGTCCTTAGATTATCTTGGGGTTCCATGGTCATCCCCAAGCTTAGGCTCTTGCCACTCCTTGTTCCATAATCCATCAAATCTTTTACCCAAAACTTGAAAACTTCACAACACAAAACTTAAAGTAGAAAATCTCGTGAGCTCCGTTAGCGAAAGAAAACAAAACACCACTTCAAGGTACTGTAATTAACTCATTCTTTATTTATATTGGTGTTAAACCTACTGCATTCCAACTTCTCTATGGTTTATAAATTATTTTACTAGCCATAGATTCATCAAAATAAGCAAACAACACACGAAAAACAGAATCTGTCAAAAACAGAACAGTCTGTGGTAATCTGTAGCAAACGCTAGTTCTGGAACCCCAAAAATTCTAAAATAAATTTCTGGACGTGAGTAATTTATCTATTAATCATCTGAAAAAAGAATTAACTAAATAGCACTTTCCAAATAAAAATGGCAGCAATTCTCGTGAGCGCTAAAGTTTCTGTTTTTTACAGCAAGATCAAAAAGACTTTCCCCAAGTCTTCCCAACGGTTCTACTTGGCACAAACACTAATTAAACACAAAAAACACAACCAAACAAGAGGCTAGATAATTTTTTATTACTAAACAGGAGCAAAAATCAAGGAATAAAAATAAAATTGGGTTGCCTCCCAACAAGCGCTATCGTTTAACACCCCTAGCTACGCATAAAAGCGAAGATAGATCTAGGTATTGCCATCTTTAGTCGGAAATTCTTTAATGAGACATCTATCACCCTTAGTATTTTCTTCCTTTTTATTAATTATCAAACTTCTAGGCACAAAATCGAAAATATCATTTGTAGCAAATGGTTCCTTAATGATAGCAAAAAGATTGGGATGAATACTTATAGATTTGAGATCCGCAGTTTCCTTGCTAGAGGATTCACCCTTATTTTTAGGAACATACATAAGCTTGGCAATTTTAGTTGGTGGACTTGGAGTATTCTTTACGGAAGAAAAAGCGGTTCCCAAGTTGGTAATGATACCCTCAAGTTTATCGATTCTAGTGGAACCCTGATTTATTCTTTCATTAACTATGGGTACCTTCTCCTTAACATTTTTCAAAGTGACTCCTACTTTAGATCCATATTGAGTAATTTGGTTGTGGATCTTTTTATCCAAATTTTCAATTAACTCTATGGTAGCAACTTTATTTTCAATAATTTCAAGTCTTTGCATTACATACTCCAAAGTTAACATAGTTCCATTAACCAAAAGAGGGGGTGAGCCAAACAAATCTATCATAGCATTATAAGAATCAAAAGTATGGCTACCCAAGAAATTCCCTCCGGTAATGGTATCAAGGATATATTTGTGCCAAGGAGTAGCGCCTACATAAAAATTGCGGAGAAGAACGGAAGTAGATTGCTTCCTGGTAGATCTATCTTGAGCATTGCAAATTCTATACCAAGCGTCTTTTAGATTTTCTCCTTCCCTTTGCTTAAAATTAAGAACTTCATTTTCGGGAGACAACGAAGAAGATAGGGGACTAGCCATAACGACAAGCAATCAATCCAACACACAAGCAAACAAGAAGCGGGCAAAAAGAGGCGAATAGGGAAAGAGAAGGAGGATGGAGAGAGAGAGGACAAATAAAACAGCAAGGGTGAAGTGGGGTAGAGGAAAACGAGAGGCAAATGGCAAATAATGTAATGTGGGAGATAAGGGTTTGTGATGGGTACTTGGTATGTTGACTTTTGCGTAGACTCCCCGGCAACGGCACCAGAAATCCTTCTTGCTACCTCTTGAGCACTGCGTTGGTTTTCCCTTGAAGAGGAAAGTGTGATGCAGCAAAAGTAGCGTAAGTATTTCCCTCAGTTTTTGAGAACCAATGTATCAATCCAGTAGGAGGCCACACACGAGTCCCTCGCACCTACACGAACAAATAAAATCCTTGCAACCAACGCAATGAAGGGGTTGTCAATCCCTTCACAGTCACTTACGAAAGTGAGATCTGATAGATATGATAAGATAATATTTTTGGTATTTTTATTATAAAGATGCAAAGTAAATAAAGCAAAATAAAAACGGCAAAAGAAATAGCTTGTTGACGGAAGATTAATATGATAGGAAATAGACCCCGGGGCCATAGGTTTCACTAGTGGCTTCTCTCAAGAGCATAAGTATTACGGTGGGTAAACAAATTACTGTTGAGCAATTGACA
The DNA here is from genome assembly GCF_056163025.1 of Triticum urartu. NCBI lineage: Eukaryota > Viridiplantae > Streptophyta > Magnoliopsida > Poales > Poaceae > Triticum > Triticum urartu. The sequence continues at coordinate 614,373,129 of NC_141875.1, read as the reverse complement.
GAATTGACCATAGTTATGAGAATATCTAGGTATGATCATGTATATAGGCATCACGTCCGAGACAAGTAGACCGACTCCTGCCTACATCTACTACTATTACTCCACACATCGACCACTATCCAGCATGCATCTAGAGTATTATGTTCAAAAGAACAGAGTAACGCTTTAAGTAAGATGACATGATGTATAGGGATAAACTCATGCAATATGCTATAAACCCCATCTTGTTATCCTCGATGGCAACAGTACAATACGTGCCTTGCTGCCCCTACTGTCATTGGGAAAGGACACCGCAAGATTGAACCCAAAGCTAAGCACTTCTCCCATTGCAAGAAAGATCAACCTAGTAGGCCAAACCAAACTGATAATTCGAAGAGACTTGCAAAGATAACCAATCATACATTAAAGAATTCAGAGAAGATTCAAATATTGTTCATAGATAAACTTGATCATAAACCCACAATTCATCGGTCTCGAAAAACACACCGTAAAAGAAGATTACATTGAATAGATCTCCACAAGAGAGGGGGAACATTGTATTGAGATCCAAAAAGAGAGAAGAAGCCATCTAGCTAATAAATATGGACCCGATACTCAATTTTCCTTTGGTGGTGAAGAAGGTGATGGTGGTGGTGGTGAGGACAATCACGCCTTCAACTTTTTCATATTGTAGTTGAGGAGAGCAATTTCCTCCTTTAAATCATCGACTTCCAACTCCAACTTCAAGATCTTATCACATAGATCTCCTTTACTTTTCTGCCGAAAACGAGAAGGAATAGATCAGTTATTAGAATGATTACCTCTCTTAGGGAGACTCGACTTCTTGAACTTTATGTGCATATCCCCAGGTTGAGGTAGAGTAACATCCTCCTCCTCCGAGCTTGAATCATCGATCCTCATCAAGTGAGCATCCTCCTCATCATCCATAGTTCGACCATAAGGAGATAGGTCCCCATAGGACTTTGGGTCAGCAATGAGATGAGAGACATAGCTCTCACCGTCGGAGTCTTGAGACGACATATTTTCAGGTCTACGCAGAAAACAACAAGAAAAGAGAATACGGGATTTCTCCATGATACGGTGATCAATAGGTTCGGGGAGTATATAAAGATTTTTTATCTTGGAGGACAAGTATATGGTAGAAAAACGGAGTATGGAAGGTGTCCCAGGTGGGCACAACCCACCTGGGCGCGCCAGGCTTGCCTGGCGCACCCTGGTGTCTTGTGCCCACCAGGGGACGCTTCCTGGAAGTTTCTTTATTCCCAAAATTATAAAATATTCCAAAACTGATAAAAAAAATATTTTTGCGGATTTTTTGGAGTCCGTTTACTTACCATATCACGTACCTCCTTATTTTCACGATTCTGGAGTGTTCCAGAAGGACTCTTTTATGTGTTCTTCCGGTGTCATAGTTTGGATAATATTACTTTAAATATTAATAGGCGTACCTGAGATATAATGTTTTATTCATTGCCCATTGACAACCTTCGGGTTAGTACCTTCGAAATTATTTATTTTGATGGCTCCAGACCGATAAACCTCCTTGATGACGTATGGGCCTTCCCATTTTGAGAGGAGTTTTCCTGCAAACAATCTGAAACAAGAGTTGTACAAAAGAACATATTCTCCAACTTTAAACTCGCGCTTTTGAATTCTTTTGTCATGCCATCTTTTAAATTTTTGTTTAAATAATTTTGCATTTTCATAAGTTTGAAATCATAATTGAGTTCTTTGATTGCCTAATATGCTTTATGTTCTAACTCAAGAGGCAAATGGCAAGCTTTTCCATAAACCATTTTATAAGGAGACATACCCATTCGATTTTTATATGCTATTCTATAAGCCCAAAGTGCATCATCTAATTTCTTAGACCAATTCTTCCTGGACCTATTGACAGTCTTTTGCAAAATTAATTTTATTTCTCTATTGCTAAGTTCAACTTGACCCCTAGACTTAGGATGATAAGGTGATGCAATTCTATGGTTAACATCATACTTGGCAAGCATTTTATGAAAATCACCATGAATAAAGTGTGAACCACCATCAGTCATTAAATATCTAGGGACTCCCAACCTTGGGAAAACAACTTCCTTAAGCATTTTAATAGAGGTGTCGTGATTAGCACTACTAGTTGGAATAGCTTCTACCCATTTAGTAACATAATCAACAACAACCAAAATATGTGTATACCCATTAGAGGAAGGAAAAGGTCCCATGTAATCAAATCCCCAAACATCAAATGGTTCAACAGCAAGTGAAAAATTCACAGGAATTTCTTGACGCTTACCGATATTACCTATCCTTTGACATTCATCACAAGATAAGACGAACTTATGGGCATCTTTGAAGAGAGTAGGCCAATAAAATCCAGATTGCAATACCTTGTGAGCAGTTCTATCTCCAGCATGATGCCCTCCATAAGCCTCAAAGTGACATTTTCGTAGGATTTGTCCCTGTTCATGCTCAGGTACACAACGTCTAATAATACCATCTACTCCTTATTTATAAAGATGTGGGTCATCCCAAAAGTAATGTCTTAAATCATAGAATAATTTTTTTTCTTTTGTTGGTATGTAAAGCTAGGTGGTAAATACTCCCTCCGTTCCTTTATATAAGGTGTATTTGTTTTTTGATAAAATTTCACAATGTAAGGTGCATTTGTTCTAATTCCTCGAAATTCCGATCTTGGCCCTCTAGAAAAAGGAAAGTATCTTTCCCCCGATTGCATGTATCTCTCCTTATAGAGAAAGAAAAGGAAATTATCTCTCTCTCTCGATTGCGTGTGTCTCTTTCTTTCCTAGTCTAAGTGATTTACTTGTCGCTAATCTACGAATTAGACAAGGGTAATTTCGTCCTAAATAGTCCATAATCATGTGACTTGGTTAACGTGCTAAAAATAATACACCTTAGATAAAGAATGGAGGGAGTATTTAGCAACAATGTAATTAGCATAATCAGCATACCAAGGAGTACCATGAGAAACATTTATTGCAGCTAACTGATCATCAGGAAAACTATCACCAATAGGTAGTGGGTCATCAAGCACATTTTCAAGCCTAGATAAATTATCGGCAACTGGGTTCTCAGCTCCTTTTCTATCAATGATATGTAAATCAAATTCTTGTAACAAGAGAACCCATCGAATAAGTCTAGGTTTAGCATCTTTCTATTCCATAAGATATTTAACAGCAGCATGGTCTGTGTGAACAGTTACTTTGGAATCAACAATATAAGGTCTAAATTTATCACAAGCAAACACAACCGTTAAGAATTCTTTTTCAATAGTAGCATAATTTCTCTGAGCATTGTCTAGAGTTTTACTAGCATAATGAATAACATTAAGTTTCTTATCAACTCTTTGTCCTAGAACAGCACCAACAGCATAATCACTAGCATCACACACTGGTGCGCGTCGGTCCTAAACAAACAGTTTTTTACCCCTTTCCGCGACGGCATTTGGAACCGTCGCCAAGTGAGTGTGGGCGATAGGGGGTCCTTCCCACACGACCCAGAAACCGTCGGGGATATGCCCTCCTGGCACACATGTTGGGCAAAATGAGGTCGTGTGCGACCGGCGAGCACTCAAATACGGGAATACGTACAGTAGAGCTAAAAACAATTATACGGTGAAATTGTTTCCGGTCGCAAGTACATCCCACATAGTCAGTCCCCGCTAAACGTTTCCGTTCATATGCACATCCCACACAGTCGCTCCAAGGAAAATGTTTCCATTCACAGGTACATCACACACAAATTTTCCCGTTAAATCATTTGCGTTATTGAATGTAGCACACACGGTCCGTAGAAGAAACTATGTGGCAAAGGTTGTCCATGACACACAGTTTTTATGTGGTAAACGTTTGCGCAACGTGGCCTAACGCAAACAGTTTTCAAGCGAAAGTCGTGTGTGATTGTTCATTGATCCAACGCGGTTTATTCCTAGAAACTGTGTGCGTTGCCTGAGGTCATCGCCCACGGTATTTTCTGAATAACCGTTTGCAATAGCAAAACCCAATTAGCAGGCTAATTTGCCATTAGCAGCCTAATTATCCTATTATTAATAATCCATTTATTAATCTAATTGACATTCATATTAAGCACATAATATATTTAATTTCCATATTAAGGAAGCAGGATTTCATAATTGAAAATTGAAATACATCTGAGTGCAGCATGATATAGCTTCAACACTCAGCTACACCATTACACAACTGCACCAACACCAAGTTTCACATGCAACATGTATAACCTTTCGAAATTAGCATCATAGAGGTATATAGACAGATGCATCTCATCTGGAAAACTGCTGAAGCGGAAGGCGAATATTGAGTCTTCATTCATGTTGAAGGTCTATACAACTTTAGGCCAGTGCCTGTGGATGATTGACCGTCCGTCCTTCATCCTCTTTAGGAACACTTCAATATTGAACCGTGGGTGTTGTATGAAAACCTTCCTCGCCTCCTAACCATAGAGGTGGTTTTAGAGGTAATCATCAGTGAACTGCTTTGGAAAGGCCTGAAAACAAGGATGTGCATAAATATCTTCTCTATATTGGGAATGGGGCAAAGGAATAAAAAAGGCAAGGTATAATAGTTAGTACCATCTTGTAGTGAACTGATGTCTTCTTCATTGTGTAAACAAACATCTTGTTGTTTTTTGTCGCTAATTTATTTATCCTAACAATCTTTCTGAGTTTCTTGATTTGATTGATATTCATGGACAACTCATTTCCCCATATGCAAAAAGGATCGAACAGTGGGTCAAAACCTCTGACAGCAGGACCTACATGTCCAAGACCAAATTGTTAAAAGCCAAAATATTATAATGGTTCCTGCAATTGCACAATAATGTGCTATTAGACAATGGACCATGCACGTGCTAACCTCGATTGTAAACCTCAGTGCTTCCCATTGTTTCCCTGCAACACATATAAGGTAGTTAGTCATCAGGTTAAGTAAGGGTTCGCATGCTATTAGTAAAATATGTTGATGAAAAACAAGCACATTGCAGATTCATCGGATTAATTGAAGCCACACGGAAAACCCATTTACCCAAACCAAGCATGATTAAGAACTAGGAAATATAGCACTTGTATATGTTTCTCATGTATTAAGTGCAGCCAAATTCGATTTATTCCTCACATGCACAACAATACAAAATTCTACCCACGACAATTGGACATCGCATTGCAGAATTGAACCAAGCACTTAACTAAACACCACAACAAATGAACCAAACATTAACTGATTACCACATTGCACAATATAACATTGAACCAAGCAGTTAACTAAACACCATAACAAATGAACCAAACATTAACTTAGCACCACATTGCACAATATAACATACTCCTAATAGAAGATCAGGGAGTTAACCAAACAGTTAACTACAGCCAATTGTAGCAATTGTATTTGTTTCTCATGTATTTACTACAGCCAAATTCAATTTATTCCTCACATGGTATACAATAACAGAATGCACCCACAATTTTGTAAAGATAAATTTGATTTATTTCTCAAGTGGAAGACAATACAAAATTGCAGCCTGAAGAATTGAACATCACATTTGCAGAATTGAACCAAATAGTTAACTGAAGACGACAAATAATTAACAAAACAGTTAATAAGTGAGCACCACACTGCATGACATATAGAACATATACACTAGAGCAACAGATTGCATGGTGAAATTAGATAGCATAATTCACTAGATTTTATGAAGGAAAGGCAGGAGCAGCACACGCAACGGGTAAACCGAGCATGCTTAACCGGCGTAGCTAGCAATTGTCAAGGTGCTCCTCCAAGATCTGGGGGTCGACATGAATGGCAGCCATCACGACCTCATCTGCGTGTGCGGCCGCGATTTGCTTCTCCGCTGCCAAATGCTCATTGAGGTCCTAGCTATACTGCGTGCACCATGGCTTAGGCCGGCACTTATTTGGTGGAGGGGTCGGTGATTTGGGTGGAAGGTGTCATGCTCGTGCCGGCGATCGGGGCATGTGCGATGTGGAAATAGGAGGGGGATGGGGGTCGGGTGTGTATTACCTGCCTGGATAGAGGAGGCTGAGCAGCGTGAAGGAGGGTCGCCGGCGAGGAGGCGGCGGCGCTGAAAGCAAGGAGTGAAGGTTTCAACTTGGAAAGGAAGGCGGAAATAGGGGAAATGTGGCTTTTGGTAAGGGAGAGGGAGCGGGGAGGTAGATATTTCTATGGAAGCCGAAAATTTGGAATCGCTTTAGCTAAAAAGCTGGCGCGCAAAGTGTCATCAGACACGGTCCCTTATTCAGAACTGTGTACGATATGTGGACATCACAAATGATTCAGATAGCTTAACCCGTGTGTGATGAGTTTTAACATCAAATGTTTGGGTTCGAATTTCCATGGTTACAGTGGCCATCCACGTCATTGCATAATTTGGGTACACAAAGGAGACTACAGCACACCCACACTTCTTAATCGAGCAAGTTCAGCAATTAAACAGAGCTAGCTGACCTAAACATTACTCTAACAAATTAAAGACCGGCGCTCTTAATTAAACAAAACATAGAGTACTACTACGACTAGTGCTCATCGATCTCCCCCGCCACCTCCATGTCCAGCTCGCGCCCGACGGTCTCCTGGGGAAGGGGCTCCATGGCATCCATCACACCATACTCGGCAAGCATCTCACCACCCGCGTCTGCCATCTCTTTGGAAAAGGCCGCCATGAGCTGGGCGTGGGTGGACGCGATCTAGGCTTGGACGGGCTCCGTCGTCGCAAGGTATGCGGCGGAGGAACGGACGGATGCTCGAACGCTCTCGGCGATTGCCAGCTCTTCAGCCATGGGTTGCCGACCGTTGTCGGAGAAGCTTCGGTCGATTTGTGCGGTGACCGCCAGGAGCTGGGCGTGGGCGGCCTCGACATGGTCGTGGACGGCCTCCATCGGGCTAAGGCCGCCGCTGCGGAACGGACAGCTGTTGTGCCGCTCTCGCTAGTTGCTATCCCCGAGGCAGATATTGCTGCCGCCACCTAAGAAGCAACAGCGGCCATTTGGGTTGCCTTTGCCGCCAGGGCGCAAATAGCGGCCGCGCTCATGCACCTTGTTAGCACGCGCATGGCGGCTACGGCCGCGCTCTTGCCGGAGTGGGCCACCGAAGTTGCCCTCATGACGCGGGTCCATGTGCCCATGTTTCACCGGCGACGAATGAACAGTGAAATGATATTTGGGGAGCGAGCTAATGTGCTTGAGACGCCGGTTGTGGAATGTAGCCGACACACCTTCTCGCGTAAGCCATAGGCGTACTATACACCGACGGTGCTCCAAGATATTTTGTACTACATCTCACACGGTTGCTGATAATAAACTATGTGTGATCTACTTGATTTTTCATCTTGATTTGAATTACATAATGGGGTCACAGCGGCAATGGACGGTGTTTGAATTGCTAGACCTTTTATCTGGAGTGAACATGCAACTATATGTGTATCGTAAAAGAATTGGAATTATTCAGCGTTCGTTTGAATATTTTATACATTAAATTGGTTTTCTAGCCATTTCAGGTGAACAATTCAAATTTGAACTACATGCACATGCTCCAGTGCTTATAAAATTGTTGAAAAGTCAAATATGTGTCCTTGGGTGCTTGCTTAGGTCCCATGCAAGAAATGGGAATGAATTTCAAACACCAGGGCACCGTTGATTGCCGGCAAAACATTGAGATGCCTGGTTTTTAAATTCTAGTAAATCCAAAAATCGGCTGAAATTCATGAAACTTGGCATGCTATCATGGAGTGGCATCAACATGCCGCGGTACAAATTTTGTCCCATTTGGGGCAGTTTTGGGTATATGCTTCTCACAAACCGGAGATTCTCACAACAAGCATGATGGTTTTCGGTAGGGAACGTTCCACCTTTGGGGACGAAACGATATCCATTGCCTCCTATTGCTTTCAATTTTTTTCTCGTGTCAACATAGAACAAGAGGAGTGTTGTGTGATTTTTTGGGGTTCGTTTGGACATTTTTATGCATTAACTGAGTTTTCAATTCATTTTATGTGCATAATTCAAATTTGAACTACATGCACATGCTCTAGTGCATATAAATTGGTTGAAAAATCAAATTTATGTCTTTGGGAGCATGCTTAGGTCCCATGCAAGTAATGGGAATGAATTTGAAACACAAGGGCATCATTGATTGCAGGCAAAACATTGAGATACCCGATTTTTAAATTCTAGTAAATCCAAAACTAGTCTGAAATTCATGAAACTTGGCATGCTATCATGGAGCGGCATCAACATGCCGTGGTACAAATTTTGTCCCATTTGGGGCAGGTTTGGGTATATGTTTCTCACAAACCGGAGCTTCTCACAACAAGTATGATGGTTTTCAGTAGGGAACGTCCCACCTTTGTGGATGAAACAATATCCATTGCCTCTTATTGCTTTCAATTTTTTTTCTTGTGTGAACATAGAACAACATGAGTGTTGTGTGATTTTTTTTGATTTTTCGGGATTCGTTTGGACATTATTATTCATTAACTGAGTTTTCAATGCATTTTATGTGCATAATTCAAATTTGAACTACACGCACATGCTCTAGTGCATATAAATTGGTTGAAAAATCAAATATGTGTCCTTGGGTGCATGCTTAGGTCACATGCAAGAAATGGGAATGAATTTGAAACACCGGAGCACCATTGATTGCCGGAAAAACATTGAGATGCCCGGTTTTTAAATTCTAGTAAATCCAAAACTCGTCTGAAATTCATGAAACATGGCATGCTATCATGGAGCGGCATCAACAATCCGTGGTACAAATTTTGTCCCATTTAGGGCAGGTTTGGGTATATGCTTCTCACAATCCGGAGCTTCTCACAACAAGCATGGTGGTTTTCGGTAGGGAACGTCCCACCTTTGTGGACGAAACGATATCCATTGCCTCTTATTGCTTTCAAAATTTTTCTCGTGTCAATGTAGAACAACAGGAGTGTTGTGTGATTTTTTTGTGATTTTTCGGGGTTCGTTTGGACATTTTTATGCATCAACTGAGTTTTCAATGCATTTATGTGCATAATTCAAATTTGAACTACATGCACATGCTCCAGTGCATATGAATTGGTTGAAATATCAAATATGTGTCCTTGGGTGCATGCTTAGGTCCCATGCAAGAAATGGGAATGAATTTGAAACACCGGGGCACCATTGATTGCCGACAAAACATTGAGATGCATGGTTTTTAAATTCTAGTAAATCCAAAACTCGTCTGAAATTCATGAAACTTGGCATGCTATCATGGAGCGGCATAAACATGTTGTGGTACAAATTTTGTCCCATTTGGGGCAGGTTTGGGTATATGCTTCTCACAAAATGGAGCTTCTCACAACAAGCATGATGGTTTTCGGTAGGAACGTCCCACCTTTGTGGACGAAACAATATCCATCACCTCTTATTGCTTTCAATTTTTTTCTCGTGTCAACATAGAACAACAGGAGTGTTGTGTGATTTTTTGTGATTTTGGGGGGTTTGTTTGGAAATTTTTATGCATCAACTGAGTTTTCAATGCATTTCTGTGCATAATTCAAATTTGAACTACATGCACATGCTCAAGTGCATATAAATTGGTTGAAAAAAAATATGTGTCCTTGGGTGCATTAGGTCCCATGCAATAAATGGGAATGAATTTGAAACACCGGGGCACCGTTGATTGCCGACAAAACATTGAGATGCATGGTTTTTAAATTCTAGTAAATCCAAAACTCGTCTGAAATTCATGAAACTTGGCATGCTATCATGGAGCGGCATTAACATGCCATGGTACAAATTTTGTCGCATTTGGGGCAGGTTTGGGTATATGCTTCTCACAAATCGGAGCTTCTCACAACAAGCATGATGGTTTTCGGTAGGGAACGTCCCACCTTTGTGGACGAAACGATATCAATTGCCTCTTATTGCTTTCAATTTTTTTCTCATGTCAACATAGAACAACAGGAGTGTTGTGTGATTTTTTTGATTTTTCAGGGTTCGTTTGGACATTTTTATGCATTAACTGAGTTTTCAATGTATTTATGTGCATAATTCAAATTTGAGCTACATGCACATGCTCCAGTGCATATAAATTGGTTGAAAAATCAAATATGTGTCCTTGGGTGCATGCTTAGGTCCCATGCAAGAAATGGGAATGAATTTCAAACACTAGTGCACCGTTGATTGCGGCAAAACATTGAGATGCCTTGTTTTTAAATTCTAGTAAATTCAAAATTCTGTTAACCATTCACATGACGCCACGTGTCTTGGGTTTAATGGCTGTAGGAGGTGCCCTACGGACAGCTGCTTGACCTTGACAGAATGGGAGGCGTGCGAGCGCCGTCCGGTGCGCAGTCTGACTGAGAGGCGTGCAAGCTGTCTTTGAGTGCGCAGGCTCACCGGGAAGCGTGCGAGCTGTATGCTGCGCAGGCTCACTGCGAAGCGAGCCATTTGACTTCCATGGCCGCCCGCCTTGCTCGCATCCTCTTCATTAAGGGCGCCCAAGCCGCAGTTTAATTCGCTTTTTAAATATAAAACACTCATCGCAATGTTTTAGTTAGAACACCCGTATGCAAACCGACAGCTTCCCCAGGAAGCCAAGAGAAAATGTGCCGAGCAGGATTTCTGCAGCTCTTGATCGCAAACGTTTTAGATAGAACACCCGTATGCAAAGTGAGAGCAGCGCAGGATTTGTGCATCCCTTCAACGCAAACAGTTGTTTTGGATGAACCGTGTGGAACCACGTACAAACAATTTGGTAAGATTTGTCAATCCTTGTAACATTGCGATTTGTCAAAATATGAAGCTAAAATCACTAGCAGTATCTAATTTTTGCAACTAAAATTCAGTAATTAAGCATAGATTTCATTCATAGATTAAGCAGTCGTTCTTAATTTATACAAAAAGTTCAACTCGAAAGCTGAACCGATCAAACTTTTCCCCAATTGTTGCCAACCACGTACTGAAATAGCTAGTTCAACTATATATACTAGCTAATTTTAAGTACGTTGTACAGTTTCACCACATATATAGTCAGATGAACTGAACAAAATAGCCCCTAAATACTACTACGGAGGGGCTTTGTAGTACTTCCGGCTGCCTCTCCTCTGCCGAGCGCGCTCAGTAAGAGGCGGAGGAGGAGGAGCCTACCGACGAGCTGGGCAACCGCAATGCGGTGCCTGCCGCTAATGCAGCTTCAGCGGCGCTCGCCTCGAACGCCCTCTGCCGCTACAGACGACCCCTCT